>NC_088245.1:98010130-98635130 GCF_036013445.1 Caloenas nicobarica | reverse complement strand
TCAGAACAAAACAACAGAAACACCTACAAAAAATATCAGTAGAAAGATGAGGGAAGGCCCAATACAAAGAATTTCCTTAGAAGTCTTGGGTTCAGATGTTGACTGAGTGAATCAAACCCTCGGTTTATAGAGATGTAGAGATGTAACACTACAAGATAAAATTTGCATGAAAGTTTATTGCAAGGGTGAGAAAGAACCATCCAGACAAAACCTGTAGCCTCTTTCGGTAAAGCTCATGTTCAGTTTAAGGAACATGCAAACAGAGATGCACTCATTTACATTCCTCAGTTCGGTGAACTTGAACATTTTCAGAAGTGTTTCTCTGAATCACATCAATGATGCTTTAGGAACAATAACTGAGTTGCGTTACAAAAGGACACTTTTTCTTCTTGTTCCTTATAGTAAAACCCCTTACTCTATCTAAATATCAAAGTGTTCGCTTCTTTTCCCACAACTCGAGATGATGAGCTCCTGACTCCTTGACTTTCTGGCTCCTTCTCCTCATACACACCCATAATAGCAATTAAGTGTCTGTTTTCTGTGCTTGTCTAATATTCTTTCATCTCACTAGCAATTCAGGCAGTCCAGGAGGGGCTGAATCCCCAGCAGGAACACTGCACACTGATGATCCCAGTTTTCACCAGTTTTAGCTACGTTTAGGCAGACATAAGCTATCCTAACCCTTCAACTCTTGTTACTGCTTTGTAATAGTATTAAATTGAGCAAGTAAGAAAAATAAATGATTTTTCAAAAACTGCAGTGTTTTGAGAAAAAAACAAAAGTCATTCTTTGATGACATTTGTATTGATTAGAAACTGTTACTATTATTTCTCTAGGTGCTGACAATAAAATCTGTGTTTTAATTTTGCTTCATTCTGAATCTGTCTGCAATTGAGTTGAAATTGCATTTCAGTTTGTTTTTCCTGTACTACATTCTTCAGTTGGAAGGATATCTTTCCAAAAGTGTAACAATATCAAAGAATTTATGAAATAAGGCATTTTTATTCTACACAATAGTGCTTTGACAGGTAGTGAACCAAAAATGGTGAAACATAATAGGTTTTGGAAGGCCTTCTGATGCATGGTATGTTTTGAGATTTATTTTTCCATCTCAAATCACACAAAAAAAAAGCCCATAGAAATTTTTATAAAATAGTAATTCTAGTTTTCATTTGGCACAGACTTTTCAGTCTTTTTCACAGATGCACTTGACATCAACAATAGATAGAGAATATATGTAAGAGAGGAAACACACCAGTTTTATTTAGGAGTCCCCTTGAAAGAAAGTTGACACATCTCAATAATTACTCTTCCATGGCAAAGAAATAATACAGTCCTCTTCTGATTTTTTACTTTTGATTTTCACTATACTCTTTAATGTTTTCTTCATCATCTTTTGTTAATTGAAGGGATTCCTGTCAAAAAGGCACTAAGCAGCCATCACCTTTGCTTATGCTTGCATGAAAACCTAGTGTTACTGAATTTCCAAGTGAGCTTTCTCTCCAGGGTGCCATAAGCCAGCGAGTATGAAGAGGAGCAAAAAAATCCTGCCTGGATTTACCAAGGGTTACTGCAGAGGATGTAGGTGCCTAATTAGTACCTAATACAAAACTAAAATACATCCACTCACTAAAGTTTTCAGAAATGAGACAAGCAGAAAAGCTTAACATTTCTCTTTCTATATCAGAAGGTTGAGGACTGATGTAAATGGCAAAAAGACTGGACCTTCTCACTTGAAGAATCGTTATTGAGTTTTTCTTTCAGTCTACCTGTATGTCCATTTCTCTGTCATAGTTTAAATATAGCTCTTCCCAAAATAAAGGCAAAACCGTGTCTTTTTAACAGGGATATTTATGTAACAGAACTATATTTTTTTCCAGATTAGGCATGTGAAAGCTGAAAGCTGATGTTTTAAAATGATCCTGCAGCAAAGTTACTCTTGCAGAGAATCCATGCAAGCTCTACTGATTTGAATCCTGTTGGAAACATGAAATTGAAAGAAATCAACTCATAAAATGTAAGGGGAATCTAATTCTAATCATAAAGGTTACTTTCTCGCTCGATTTATGACATTTTCAAGCCAAACCGCAAGAGACAGGCTCTGTGGTTGCAGTAGGGGAAGGACATAAAGTTACCCTGAACAAGATGAAAATATAAATACAGTGTTACCTAAACCCGAATAGATACAATAATGGGAGAGGTAAAGTATATTGAAATGCTACATTGTAGTTTCAGAAGCTTAACCTGGGCATTTAAAAAGCAAAGCATTACAAGTAAGGGTGACTCAGAGCAGGAGTTTCTGCTAGCCCAGGGTTTCCTGAACAAAGAATTCAGGGTTGGAGGCCCAGAGGATTTGGCAAAAGGAAAGGCAAAGTTGGAAGGAGGATTTTCTATATTCCACATTTCCCCAAGAGGCTATTAGCTCTCAAAAATGACTGGCAACGACAGTCGTGTACTTTGCATGCCTCCTTCTCCCCTGCAGAAGACACTAAGGAGCTACCTCATTGTTCTTTAGCTCCTTGTGATGGACATCTTTCTTACTGAAAACCATGCCAGGGGGACCCACCCCTTTTGGAGAGCTCTTGTAGGCACCTAACCACAAAGTCTTGTGCCTTTCAACCCCTATTCAAGAGATGCCTAAATCTGGGAAGTAAGCATGTTTTACCAACCGTTGTGTTCCACAAATGCATAACAACTGCCTTTAGCCAGGGCACAGATCCTGACACTGGTTTGTGTGCTGCAGCATCCGTGTGTGTGTTTTTAAATCTCCTTCTTATCAAGGATGTGTTCTTGGAAAAAGCAAGTTTAGAAGAAAATATGCTTGTGATTAGCCCTAACACAAAACTGAATGTTAAAAGGTATTTGATAGCTTCATGACCAGCGTGACAGATCTAATGGATATTTTCACCTATACTCCTACCTCCCAAGTACATACAGGTTCTATAGATATAGTATCAAGGCGTGAGAACCCTTAGCCTGTGAGAGCAAATATCTTTTACTTGCAAAGGCTTGTTATTAGAGTTCCGTAGACACTTTGATATAGAAAAAACTTTTCTGTTTGTTTTGGGAAGTTTAGGGTTGTCAGGCACAAAGGGGTGTCACTTGAGAAGGACTTTTGAGCCAATAAAGAGTTCATGGATAGGTATTTACTATGGTAGGTCATAGCTAGAAGAGTTGAAATAGATAGCATTAAGATTTTTTCAAGACCTCTCTGTCAGCAAGTGCTTTTTCAAGTTCCCCTGAAAACTGGAGAGTTAGTTTCATTCTTGATATAGCTCCACTGAGAAGACCAGAATTTCATTTGCAATGGATTTGGCTCAAAAGGTTTTTTTGCAGTTGTGATCATGTGATGCGCTCATTACTTGGAACGTGTTTGCTCTGGGTCATGTACATGATATACCAAGAACATGTCTTTGAGTATCTCTCTACTGCACTACATATAGCCTTCAGGGGAGACTTCATCTTTGCCAGATGTCATCAACAGTTAATTTGTGCCAGGGCTAGCAAGTTATTCAGTAAGAGCATCTGTCAGAAATCACAGTTTTTGTGAGAATGGTTATTTCCAGCTACAGTTAGCCAGCACTGAGGGCTGACCACCACTCTGAGGGACTGATCTGTTACACTGCTCATGGGCTATGACTGCACAATTAAATTTGAAGGTCTTGTTTTAACTAGATCTCAGGTTAAGTGACACCAACTGACTGGCACCCATGTTTTTTTAATCTAACCCCCAAGGGCAGGTGTGTCCTGGAAAGAGAGGTTTGGATTAAACAGTGCAGGTGATCAGAGTACACAAGTAGGAGTGTGTGTCTGAAGCCACTCTCTGCCCTTCTTTTATTAAAGAATATGGATGTGACCAGAGTTTTTGGCTGCTTGGCCTGACACCCTTTTCAGGCTGATATTGCCACTCTTTACAGAACTTGCTGTTGCTCTGTCCTCTGCTTTTCTCATCATTCATTGCCATTTCTTCACTTTTCAGCCCTGTACTTCTGTGAGATTACATCCCTGTAGTTGCAGCTAAATGAAAGTAAGCATGCATGCACGTAGCACATTGAGGTACAAGTTCTTGTTTGCAGCTGCTAAATGCCAAGAAAGGTCTATATAGGTCAGACAGTGAAAGCATGGGTTTGCTTTGCAGACTGCAAAATTGAAACTCATTTTGCAGAATTACAGGTGATGCCAGTAAGACAGCTGCAAGCAGAATATTTGTTAATAACTTACCTCTTGCAGAAGCTGAAACTCAATAGTTATTGTTTTTGTTAGAAGAGGGCTTGTTACTTCTTTAGCCTGGCCCTTTCAGCCTGTAAACCAGTCCAAGCAATGCAGTCTGTCTCTGGTTCTAGATTATACATGCTATTTTCCTTTTAATCTGTTTATATTATGAATATACCAAGAAGAATTGATTGCATAATCTTCTTTCCCCAGTTGAAAAAAGAAAATTAAAAAAAAAAAATCTGTCACTTATTTGGAATGGATCACCGTCTAGTCGGGGGAAAAAAAAATCAGAACATATTGTGTATTACAAGAAGCAAGGTCATGACATCCAGAGTAGGCAGGAAAGATTTAGCTCATGGAGATCCTATGGCATAGTGTTCTTATGCAGACATCAGTTTAGTTTCAATTTGCAATATGTGATTTTCTTTATGTTACAATAACATGAGGTGTGATAATGTATAGACTGCAAAAACTACCAGAAAGCCATTCAGCAGGGAAAAAGTTGCTGTTCAAAGCTGGGAAGAAATGGAACTGGTAAAACATTACCGTGATTTGGAGGGAGGAGAGAGTTTTAAGGAGATAATTTTAATGGATTCAGTTCATTCAGAGGTAATCCATCAAACTACATAGAGCTTTTTCTTGGATTGATTAATAGAGGAAGTATGTTCTTAATTTCTGTTTTGACATATTGCTTTTCTTGACATTTGTCCTCTAGGTTTTTAAGCCAAGTGTTCGTGGTATGATCCAACTGGCTTGTAAGGATCAAGAACCCCATTGTGAATAATGTTTAAAAACATATCCCACCTGGACGCTGAAACACTGGCAATGCTCCAGAATAAAGCTATCTCCATCACCCTCCCAGTTGTGTATACACTGGTGGCTATAGTCAGCATCCCTGGCAACTTGTTTTCCCTTTGGGTGCTCTGCTGGCACATCAAACCCAAAACACCTTCTGTTATCTTCATGATCAACCTAAGCATCACGGATCTCATGCTGGCCAGCTGCTTTCCCTTCCAGATTTCTTATCACATACAAAGAAATCACTGGAGCTTTGGCAAGACCCTTTGCAGCCTCGTGACTGTGATGTTCTACTCCAACATGTATTCTTCCATACTGACCATGACCTGCATCAGCATCGAGCGGTACATGGGTGTGGTTTATCCCATGAAGCTGATCAAGTGGAGAAGAAAAAGATATGCCCTGGCTGCCTGCCTAGGTATGTGGATTCTCTTGCTACTAGCCTTCTACCCACTAGAAAGCACGGATCTGACCTATGAAGTGAAAGAACTTGGGATTATAACCTGTTTTGATGTCCTCAAATGGGATATGCTGCCCAACTTCCCAGCCTGGGTAGCCTTTCTCCTCACGCTATTTGTTGTGCTCTTCCTGATCCCTTTTGTTGTAACAGTTGGATGCTATATTGGCACCATTCGGAAGCTTATTCAGACATCGAACAGATACGGTAACAGGCAGAAGACTAGATCCATATACCTGGCAATGATAGTCCTTCTGGTATTCGTCACTTGCTTCGCCCCCAACAACTTTATCCTACTTGTGCATATGATCATTCGCCTGTTTTATGGCAGGAGTTTGTACCCTGCCTACAAGTTAACCTTGTGCCTCAGTTGTTTCAACAACTGCATCGACCCCTTCATTTATTATTTTGCATCCAAAGAATTTTACCAGAAGTTCATGCAAGTATTTCGCCCTAAGGTACTGCTCAGTGACAGTTTGGAAACCAGAAGGGAAAGCTTATTCTCTGGCAGGACCATGTCAGCCAGATCAATGTCAAGTGGACCTATGGATGGGTTAGAGGGAGTAAAGGTCTATTTGCAAAGGCAGGAAAGTGTTTTTTAGCCTTAGACATGCCCAGAAGAAAAGAGCCTGTGAGCTCCATGAGTAGACACAGAAAAGATTTCTTTTTGAACGGCTACCCTCAAAATACATTGGTCCAGTGACAGAACTCAAGCCATGCTCATATTGCGCAACCTACTTCGGTATTTTCTGCTGAGAAATGGAAGCGTTAAAGGAACTGAGTTTATCCAAGAAGCCACTGAAGCAAACCCAACATTGATAAATAGGGGCTGGCCTGAAATTAGTTCAACTGCATGAGAGCAAGGGATAAGTTTAGAATAAAAATTACCTTCAGGTTGTATGATCTCAGTGTTTAACCAAAGGCTTGTGATTCTCAGAGAATGTGAAATATTACTGTATATGAATTAGAGGATACGCTGAAGCTGGATTTGGAGTAGGGGAGTTATTTTTCTGAACAACATGATGTTTTTTTTGTTTGTGTTTGGGTTTTTGTTGTCATTTTGTCTTGTTTTTTGTTTTTATGTATTGCTTTTTCGCTTGTTGTATTTCTATTAAAGAATGTACAAAAATAGCTTGTCATTTTACCATTAACGCATAATGCATAGCGACTGTGAATTCACCACAACACTCACCCAACTGTTTATCAGAACCAAACCACACTAACCTTTGAAAAGGTTAGGTTGACTCATGTTATTTATTTCAATTTTATATAGTGAAATATCTCATGCAATAAAAGGAAAGCTATAATTAAAAATGTTTAAGACTACTTCAGCTGCTGATATTTTCATTTCTTGAAGTTAATTTCTCAGGACAGTGAGGAGCAGTTGATTTAAGAAAACAGATTTTCTCACATTGACCTGCTACAGTAATAATGCTGCTGCTTGTATGTGGTTGGTATGAACAAGTCATTTTCACCAATTCACTATGTCCTATACACAGAAGCACCATCAGCCTCGGCAGAGAATTTAGCTTTATATAGTGCATGGACGATTAGTTTATCTTCCTTACGGTGATGGTGTGGATTGTTAACCAGATTTTCAGCTGGATATATGAGAATTCGACCACAGATTTGAGTGATTCTGTGACAGCAGAAACCATCTGAAAACCTGTCTCTGTGGCCAAACATCAGAAATGTTCTTCTGTCAAGCAGGCAAACAGAAAAAAAGAAGAAAAAATGAAAGCAAGGCTTGAGAATGGGAGATGTACCAAATACCCTGGTAATATGCTATGGCATGTTGATCGTGCAGTCCTGTGTCTGAAACTCCTCTCTGAAATATCCTTCTCCAGGTTGTCTGCATATACTGTGTCATGTTTTAATTCTTCTCACATCTCAGCAACAGCCTCTGTGCTTGGAATGACAGCTGCTACAGGACATGTACTGGGGACAAATAAAGGCAAAATTTTTCCTATAGTATTTTCAGCTTTATTACCCATCTTTGGCCCTCACTGACAGTGAAGAGCCAAAAAACACCTGAGAGACCCAGACAAGTTCCCCCTCACAATCAAGGCAGAGCTATACCATAACCTTTTTCTGTACTGCTGCTCCATCCAATGCTGAGTAGGAAGCTGTCTTCAACATCTTGTATAGCTGGTTGAGACACCACAAGATAAGCTATACTGATTTCTGAGCTACTGTGCCTAAGTAAAAGACAACACCCAAGGCCCTTAAGATCTGTCTTTTTTCTTTGTGTATGACATGACCAAAATACAAGTTTCCACCACTAATCATCACAAATTTCTTCAGGATAGAGGTGGAATCAACTCCAAGATATTTGTAAGTCCTATCTTCTGCTAAAGTATTGCCAGTTATTTGAGCAGGATAAATGTGAGTGGACATACAAGAGTACTACCTTTGACAAGCCATCTGAAGTGTTTTGTGGCATCTCACAGTATTGGTTTTAACTGATCTGCACATTTTCTGCCCACAGAGCCAACCTTAGTGATAGTTAATCTGTCCAAGCCTTCTTAGCAAGTTGCCTGGAAGCTACCTTGCACTACCAGCCTGTGTGTTGGGTGCTTATGTGTGGTGAGATGGGCTTGCTACTTTAAATCACCTCACGTGTGCTAAAGGAGAGGAGCCCACCAAATATGTTCCTGTGTGAGTCCAGGGCTCTGAGCTCCTGTGTCAGCTCTAGCATGTGCTCCAAAATGCCTGCTTGCGCCAGGTCCTCCAAAGAAAGAACAATGGCTCTTCCTAAGCCATCCCACATCCGCCAGGCAGAAAAGCAGTTAGTTCATTTATGTTTTGCAAACTGTTTTAATTTAGCAGTTCATTATTTCACCTTGCTGTTGAAGTCCCTTCATCATCCACTTTCACAGAATTTCAGCTTTGTCACTACCAAAACTGTTTTCAGCATTTTGCTGTGGCTGAAACTTTTTTGGAGGTTATACTGAAATCTCTCTTCTTTTTTTTTTTAAACACACAAGTATTTTTACAATGAAAACCATTACTTCTAGCGCTAATGCAGATTTTCACTCTGTTTTATCTTGAACATGATCCTCAAGTGCTTAGTGCCTCCTAAAATGTGATGCAATGTGCCTGAACTGTAACTGACACCAAATAGAACCAAAAGGGCAGAAAGTTTGCGCTTTGGACATCAACTGCTGTATTTTGAAAAACACTGAATTGCTCCTTTTGCAAGAGAGAAAAGATGCTCACAACTGACCAAAAATGTTTTTCTCTCCAGCCTCACATAGCTCTTCATAGCCTTTCATCCCTCTTCTGATTTTGTCTAAAAAGGAACAGGAAGGATGCCTCCTTCAGGCACCTCTTCATGCCATTTTACTAACTAGCCTCTAGCTAGCTCAGATTAGGTAAAATTCCCATTTGGGTCAGTGGGATTGATCCTTGAGAAAGCAATACAGAAATGAACGCAATGATTGAAATATTTTGAATCTGACAGTGTATACTGTGAAGTTTTGGAGGGGTTTTTTAGAGAGGAGGAGAAGAAATCATTAAAGTGGCTCAATATACTCTTCTTTGACAATGGAAACATGTCCTTCTGGGGCACCATGATGTAGCAAGACTTCTACCCTCCTTGGTCAGTGGGTATGAGTTGACATATATATAAATATATACACATAAATACAGATTGTCGTTTGAGAGGTTATTGAGAACTTCAAGTCTATATTGCCTTTGGTTTGGGGAATACGGGTCCTGGGCGACATGCTTACTTGATTGCTTCTGTGGTTAATGTAATTTTACTGAGAAGACATGAATGTATAGGCTTCTGTTTGGTTTTGGGTTTTGGTTTTCTGTGCCTTTTTTAAAAAATATTGTTTAGCAATTTAATCTATGAATGTTCTTGGTATTTTTGTATATATAATAGTAATTAAAAACAAACAAAAATGTAAAAAGTAAACAGGACATGATTTAACATTCTTTCCTTTCTTTGCACCTGCCATGTGTGAGAAACTTCCAAGCTTAGAAGAGGGCAGGGAAACCAGGTTATGAAATAAAATGAATCCATTTTCCACTGCTTTTGTGCTTTTCTTTAGCTTTCTGTATCATTTTAAGTCTCTCATTTTCCCTAAGCATTTTGAAGACTGATTTTTTTTTCTTTGCATACCTATTCATTTTTTTCCTTTGTTTATGTATATCTTAGAAGCTGGCAGTGGCATACTCTCTTCACACAAATTTTTAAAGCAGTAATATTTAAATGAGATGTTGGCTAGCTTGGAATCCTCCCCCTTGCCCAATAGGTGCACCAAATACATATATTTTTAAATTTCATTGCATTTCTGAATGGCCTTGGCAGCCAGGGCCTGTCCCAGCCCCAGCCAGGAGCAGGGTACTGTGGGGCACTGGGGCAGCACCAGCCCCTGAGCATTGAGGACCTCCCTGGGGATGGGGACGGGCTGAGGCCAGGCCAGGCCAGGATGTGGGCCCATGGGTGGGCCTGGCTGGGCAGAGCCCATGGCCAGGCAGGACAGGGATGTGTGGAGCTAGAGACTGTCCCTGTTGCAGCACCACTGGAGCAGGGGCTGGTGGCCCTAGGGGGCTGACATGGGGTCCTGGGCCCTGGGCAGGGTGGGAGGAGCCCCAGGGGCTTGGACAGGGACAGTCAGGGCTGGTGGTGTCTTGATAAACATTCCCTAGACTGGCTGTGCTCCATTTTGTGTTCAGTGTCTGGCTACATTCATGCTGATACATGAGAGGGACAGAAATCACCCTAAAGTCACTCAATCATTTTTTTGGTCATTTTTTCCAGTTCAAAGTGTTTTAAAATAACAAGAGGTCTACATTGATACCCACCAGAATGGTGTTTCTCTAAGGAGATGTTATGGGTATATGTCCCCTACTCAAAGGTGTGCATGATAGCATGAATGTTTAAGGGTGAAATTCAGCATTGGTAAGCGTGAAGTAACGCACATGGGGAAATCCTGTCATAGTTTCGTGTACAAAATGATGTCGCTTGGCAGTGACCACTATGAATCATAATAGATGATTCCATGCATCAGCTCAGCATTGCAGAAATCCATGTCTCCCCCACAGCATGTTTACTTTGTGCACTTCTGGTCTTTTCATCACAGATAGAACTGGAAAAGCTCAAAAGAAGGGTATGTGGGATGATCTAAGGTATGAATTTAAAACGTTATGAGTTAAATAGTTTAGCACTCATCAGAAAAGAGCCAGTATAAGGTAGGTAGGAAAGAGGTCTACAAAATCCTCAGTGGAGTGCAGAAGCTGATAGGGATGAGTTGCACTGCCTTTGACCAATTGAGAACTGAGGGATAACATATTAAGCTAATGAGATCCAGGCTCAAAGCCAGGAAAAGTTAGTATCTCTCCCCATAACACAGTATTATTGGGGAACACCTTGCCAAGGGTGTTGTGGATGCACGTAGTATATGGGTCCACAGAGAAACTGGAAAAGCATATGAAAAAGAAATTCATTGTCACTTACTAAATAGGCAAACAACAACAGACTCAGGAAAATACCTAAGTTTAAAATCGTCAGAGGTTGGAGGAATATTAAGGGGAAGTAACATTATGCGATTGCCCTGTTCTTCCTTTTCCTGAAATGCCAGTGCTTGAGGCAGGACACCACAAGCTAGATAGCCCTTTGGACCACTCTACTCTTGGGCTCCCATGTAAGGCCTGCCAGAACTGACTTGGTGCCTGGCCTCCTCCACCCTGCCTGCTGGGGTGCTGCCAGTGGAGATTCAGCAGGGAACTTCACCTGCGACGGTCTTGGAAGAGGCTATCCCAGAGTCAGGGAGGGAGCTGAGAGTGCCCCAGGGGAGCCTGGGGCATAAGCTTGGCCCTCTTGCACTTAGCCTTCTTGACAAGTCACAGAATCACAGGATGGTAAGTTGTGCCAGGGAAGGTTTAGATTGCATATTTGGAAAAAATTCTTCACAGAAAGGGTTGTGAAGCAGTGGAACAGTCTGCCCGGGGAAGTGGTGGAGTCACCATCCCTGGAGGTGTTTAAAAGGTGCATCAACGAGGTTCTTAGGGACGTAGTTTAGTAGTAGAGTTAGGTTATGGTTGGACTCAACGATCTTGAGGGTCTCTTCCAACTGAAATGATTCTATGATTCTATGGTTGAGCTTGGAAGAGACCTCTGAAGGTCACCTTGTCCAGCCCCCCTGATCAAGCAGTCCCTCACATTCAGGTAAAGATAAAGTTGTGTATCACCCTTCAACAAACCCCTCTGGCTGCTGCTAACAGTTAAACCGTTTTTCTTCAAAGCATATGATTATTAATTCCATTTCTAACGTATTTTCTCACCTCTGCTCTCATTTTTCCATCACGCGACTCTCTTGAAGGCTGCTGTTGTTGGAGATGACTAGGAGCAGACACAATTGCCCTCTTGGGGCAGGGCCGTCCCCAGTTGCTGGGTTGCTTTCAGCTTCTCAGGCAGCAGCCTAGCCTACTCTTAAAAGCTGTCATGGCTGCATTAGTCAAGAGTATGATTTCCTGGCCTCAATTGTCACAAAAATACTGGCAAGACCTCTAGTGTCCCTTTGCTGAAAAAGCATATAACACTGGTTTCTTTTTCAATGACCTGACAAGTTCCTCCAGAGAAGGTGATTTAAGATACTCTGACAGTATCTTGTCCTAGTAAAGTCCATTAGGGGAATCGGTTTTATTGGCAAATATTTTAGATTTAGCTAAAGCTGCAGATAAGTGCCCAAAATGAAAACGACTCTCACAAGAATGATTAGGATACAAGCCTTGGTTTTTGTACTTAGTAATTAATTCCGGCCTGGAAAAAAAAAAGAAAAAAAAATATAAAGTCTTTATTGGAATAAATCTTGTACTGTATTTCTTAATTTATGGTGCAGTTCATAGTCTTAAAAAGAGTTAATGAGAGCAAAATTTCAATCATATTATTCAACTTGATGTATTTGGACTATATTTGTTCTGGATCAATTGTTTGCAAGTAAGTGTTCTCTTGTCAAACCTATGAAGTGCAAGTATGGAGAGCATAATAGAGTAAGGCGTATTTTTTATCTGAAATATTTTTTTAAGCTTGCTTTTTTTGTTTGACAAAAAAACAAACCAAACACCACCAACAAAACCAAACCAAAACAGAAACACCTCTGCCTGTCTGGACTCCTCCTGAACATCTTCTCTTTCAAGACTTGGTTGCAAGTCTTATGACTTTTGGTATTTTTCCTTAAAGTCTAAACAGCTGGCATTTGTTATCAGATAAGGAGACTCTCAGGCCTCCAGCTGTCAACCAGAATACTTTTCTAGCTTTTAGCATAAATAAACAACTCAACACCCTGCTTGGCTGTCTTGGCTCATGATAATGTCCTGCAGCCAGTATTTTTCTTTTTCTTCTGCAGAAATTTTTAGCACTGGGCCACTGATGGTCCTCTTTCCTCAGTTTCTGCACCACTGCCCGCATGATCTGGCTCTGGCACACCACAATCACTCCAATGCAGAAAGTCAGGTGTGCATCTTGTCCTGCTGGGAGCTGCCAAGGCTAGCTGTCCTTTGAAGCTTTCCCCAATATCTTCCATACTCTTAATTGCTGCTGTTGGATACAGTGAGGTACCAAAATAATAGGGAAGTGTTTTGCTGAGTGCCTTAAATCTGAGGAAACTCAAAAGTTTTGCTCTTCTGCTGTATACCTGAGCAGCCTTGTCAAAGGAGAAAGGACAACAGACTTAAGGGAGGTATAAACAGATTCAAAATAGAGATGGGAGAGAGGCTGAAGAAGTAACCTCTGTGGCAGGAGAAATAGGCTGAGAGTTTGGAAAAAGATCCAGAAAGCTAGTCTCTGCAAGAGGGTAACTGCAGTTAGAGAATGTCTGTAAATAGTTTCCTTCATAAACAGACAGTTTCGTTTTAGAAACATGGAGCCCTTTCAGGGTGAAAGTTGGAAGCAGCACCAAATCTCCAGATCTCTGCTATAAGGAAAAGAATGTGATTAACAGACAAATAAACCACTACCTAGATACCGAGCAAACATCTCACGCAGGGGCTCAGATCTCGGAAATGTGGGCTTGCCAGACACAAAAGATGCAACTTATCTGATCAAAAGTCAATATATCAGATATTGTGCTAAGCATCTTATTGCTTGGCAGCATTCATGTTGACTGCCTTCTCCGTTTCCAAAACCTACACAACAGCTGCTTTGGCTGTTAGTTGCACTCAGAGGTCCAGATGTTGGTAGACTTCCACATTACACCAGACCCACACCACAAATCAGTGTTGGTATCCCAAGACTCTTACCACCTTCTTCTTGACAGTTGTGTTCGGATTTTGCCATCTTCATGCTTGTAACAGCAGCCTGTTCATCTGATGGAAAGCAATGTTGGCTCATGACCTGGGAAATAATATTCCTGGGAACATCAGCAAACACTTAAATAGGCTGCAGGTCTTTCTCACCTCCCCAGACCCATATGGCTTCAGAAAATAAAGGCAAATACAGAAGTTAAATTACTGAAAGCCTCTTCCCATTATTTACCTCTACAAAGAGAAGGTACCACCTTCTCAATTAGAAATCAATGGCTTTTTCTCCTTCAAAAAGTTTCAGCAATATAACACTAATGGTTCTGTTTCCTCAGCTCCTCATTATTGTCCACAGGCCGACATTTTCTCTTTCCCTGTTTCACCTTGCTTTCCATAGTATAGGCAGACCACATCAGTATCTCACCCCATTCTGATGAATAATGCAAACCACTCTGTACACTTTTACCTAAAAAGTCAATACATTTGAGCTTTTTTAACAAGGCAAGTGTCTACATATTGCTGCTAAAACTAAAACTTCGAAGGAGTACAAAAATAAAATACAGCAAATAACTTTTCTTCCATTGATAAATATCATCAGATTGAGAAGATAAAAGACAAAAATAAAGCCTTTAATCTGACAATATTTAGTCTAAGTTTTCAGTTTAATATTCAATAAAGTTATTTGGGTCACAGGGTGGAATTATCCTGTTCTTATAACCATGCAAATTTGCTAAAGGGGCTTTAAGCTCTGTTACAAACATATCTTAGCATCTATTAATGTGTTTATGATGTCCCATTAGCTCTGATTGTTCCTATATGTATATACATGCATGCATACCCAGTTATATTAAGTGATCCTAATACTTTAAACCAGGAGTTCAAACGTTTGTGGTGCATGGTCTTAAGTCCTTACAAGTTACAGCTTTCTACAGCTATTTGAAAGTCTGTCAGCAAATACATAGAAAAATTATGGGATGCACTGCCCTCTTGTGGGAATTTAAATAATGGACTCGATGTTAAGAGCTACACAAATGTTCTTCACCTTGGAGCCTCGGAAGTCTTTTTCTGGAAGAGCTGTGGTTCCACCTGAAGGCAATAAACCTTCTCTCCTCTGCATCTGAGCTTCATTTTCCCTAACTTTATTCCGTTGTCGTTGAGGTAATTATTATACTGTATAACTAGAAGGAAGACTTGTTCTTCATACTTAGGCAAATACGTATTTGTATTTTATATATGTATTCATGTGTTTTATATAAATACACACACATATTTAGCATGTGCATGTTGTGTATATAATATATACATTATGTACACACACTCATTTTCTGAAAATATTTTATGAGCTTGTTTATGTGTTTTTCAAACACAGACAATTCAGAAACAGTGGTCTTCATAGCCTGGTATACTACCTATTTTTCTCTAGAGATTCTGTGTTAACAGGAGTGAGACTGGGGCCATGCTAGCTAAATATCAGTTTTACATAAAAAGGTAAAAAACAAACCAAAACAAAACATAACACAGGTAATATTTAATGATACAAAGACGTTTTTAAAGAGGAGCGTCCCTGATGGTGAAATAGAAGCTATCTTTAAACCACTAATGTTCTTTTATCTATAGTAATAGAAGCAAGATATGTTAATTACATCATTAACTGTGCAGACATATTGGGCTATGGCAAGGATTTCAATGGCAGAAAAAGGCTCCTTGAAACACGTAAGTCTGAGCTCGCTGAATTCATGAGGTTATCCTAGAAAAGCCAAGCTGCCTTGTGAAAAGTGAAATGTTCATTCCCTTTATAGCAGCGTCCCTATGATTCTCTAACTTCTTCACAACAGAAATGCATTGTTCCCCAAACAAGTTGATTTTGTGCTTGCACAGGTGACTCAACCAAATAATACATCCAGGTGGAAACAGATACACTCACTGCAATATACATAAAAATAGGCACAATGATTTGATTATCGTAGTGTTCTTTACATTCTTGAAGGTATTACTGTGATGGCTGTAGCATAAATAAGTAGGCAGAAAAGCAGAGAAGTCCAGAGCAAAAATATCGAGGAAAGGTCTCTGCAGTTCAGAGCTCCAACTCCTATTTTGCTTTTGTTCAAAATACCCTGGGTATTTGAAAAAGTCAACAGTTTCATAACCAACCTTGGACAGGCTAATCTTTGACTAGCATAGTCGGCCAAGACAGAAACTTTTCTGATAACTACTGGTGTCATTGATCTTCACCTCAGTCAGTTCACTGCAACCTCACACTTGTTCTGCCTGACGCTTGCAAGGCTGCAGTGGAGCAGTTAATGATGGTTACTTGTCAAACCTCTCCCAGCCATAGTAGATCATGTCATGTGGTTTAGCTTTTCTCATAGGGTTCTTTGGACTTACAATTAGATCAGCATAAATAAGATAAAGGTAAATGAAAATATGCATTTCTACAGCTTCATGGTTTTGTCTTTTAAATAAACTACATCACTCTTTGTCATGTAATTTTTGTCTGAATAACAAATTTAGTAATTACCACTCCTTAAAAATAATAATGATAAAAAACACACCTAATTTTCTTCACATAAAAAATTCTTTTCGTGATCTCCATTTTTGGACATTGTCTGAACTTTGACTGGAAATAATCTATAAAAGTTCTGCTTATTTATTTATTTATTTAACCTTCAAAAAGTCTGTTGTGCAAATCAGAGGAGCAGCATACAAGCTGCATTTAGCCAAGGCAGATGTTTGTCGTACTATTAAGTTAATACAACGCCACACGTAAGAAAAATGAGTTATGCTGCATGCATCTCTACAGATGACTACAGACAGATCTGTGTTCCATTACTATCTATCAAAACAAGCTGTCAGGAACAGAATCTGTTCTTTCCTATCAAGCCACCTTTATATGTTTGGTCTTGTTTCTGTGCCAGTGAAACTGTACTGGAAGACTGAACAAAATGAGAAAAAGAAGAAAATCAGGACCTTTTGTTTGAGATGGAAAACTTTGCATTATTGTCTTACTCCTTTGGAGTGTCTAAATTCATCAAGCTTGCTTATATACCACACAAAGCAAGGCATAGTATAGAAATATGACTCTGAGTAAGAAGTGTGTCCCAAATTCTAGAACATCCATACAATTGTAGTTTCCTTTTCTTTGGTTAGTATTGCAGTCATGTTGAAGATGTACACATAGTAGGATTTACAACTATGTTAAGCTTGCAGACGTTAGGGGTAGGGATGTAATATTTTTCCAAGTGGAATAACTCTACATCTTTGTCCTATGTGTGCCAGGAAACACGTTTCTGTTACTTGATGAGATCCTTGTCCTTTTATTCAGTCAAAAATTCTATCAGTATCATACGAAATATACTCTGGTTTCCATTTCTGTAGTATCTTCCAAACCTCCTTGTTTGCAAAAAGCAGTGTCACAGTTCACAGCCCTGAAAAAGAGCAGGGAATTTGTTCTGACAAGCTCTATGACAAGCATGGATTATTTCTCTCTGTTTCACACAAGCCCTTTCTTTCTAGTTGGCTCTCCAGCTATCCCGGAACTATTTTCAGTATTATGGATTTTCTGACGACAGCCACATACATTCACAGTTGTATTCAATCTAAGCATTTTGATTTTCAGTTCCGTATAATTTCCCTGGGTTCTTAGTATTTTTTAATTAGTTGAGAAAAAATGTCTTTAAAGACAAATTGTCAATTCTCTCAGGTCACTGCCACCCATTAAAAAAAAAAATCTAATTTCAAAATTTAAATTCTGATATTTAGGATAAAGTACAACCTGTTAGGTTATGGTGACAAAAGGCTGATCCCTATGCACCATGACAGGAGCAGGACACCAAGGGTGCGAGGAATAGGAGCCCTGTCTAAGGTCTGGTGCTGGAGGGGTTCATATTGCACACAGGTACATATTTATGTGTATGTGTCTATATATGTATTTCCTGCTAACAGACCTTCATCGTGAGCAGCCAGCAAGGGGGACAGGAAAGGACCTTTGGTGCTGTGTCTATGTCAGTGCTGTTGCTCCGTGTGATTTTCTGTGCATCCATGTACACATGTTGCATAGTATGTGCCTGTGTGTCGGCAGGCAATCCACACTCAACAACGGGACACTGTGGGCATGGAGCTCACAGTCTCACCTCCATTGGGCTACCGGATTTGGCAACCCCTAACACAACCTATGACAGATATGGTCCATTAAACAGATGTCGAAAGAGCTGATTATCAATGCAAACTTCTACTGTAATGACTGGATTTATCTTTTTAATGCTAGAGTACATATTTCACTTCCTTACTAACCAGCTGAGAAAATACTTAGCATCACACTATTTGTAGGTTATTTCAAATAAATCCAAGCTTTTGTGTTCAACTTCTCCTACTTGCTTAAAAGGCCAAGTAGTGGACATCCCATCCACTAATATTTGCATCAAAAGAGGTGGTGATAATGCCTCCTTCTCACCGAAAAAAAAAAAAAATCCCTTTGCCAAATGCTCACTTCATGAAAGCGCGGGGGGGAGAAGGTGTATGGGAATGTAGCGGAAGATTTGGCGAGGAGGTTGGTTAAATGTAAATACGGTCAAGTGACTTGCACCTGTCTGTAGAAAAAGCACATAATCACACTAATTGTTTTACTGACCTTGTGTGCTTGATGAGTAGGACCTCTGTGTTAGATAACATAGGCCTGTGAGAAACTCTGGAACACCTTATCATTATGTCTGAGATTCCTGCTTTGTTGTGAGAAAGAGCGAGGGGCTGCACCTGCCTGAAGCCTTGAAATCCAGGCGAGCTCAGCAGGCCCAGCAATCTACAAGGGCTGGATTGCTGCAGTGCCTGCGACCCCGCTTGCGTCACCTCTGCATGGGGGCTTAGGTGCGACTTCGGAGATCCCCCAGTGGAGAGGTAACTAAAATAAAACTTGCTCTTTGCAATGCATCCGTGGCCTCCGGCTCTTCTTGCGACGTGCCTGCGTATGTGTACGTAGCAGGGGAGGTGTTAAACGTGGCTCCTACGGCAGGAAGCCTGTGCCACCCAGCCCTCTTCACTTAAGCCTGCCGTTAGGTGCTGTACAACTAATTACTGGTAAAACTACAACTCCCCACGGAGCCACCCTCACCGCGGGGCGGCTGCCGACGCGCGTTTCCCTCACGCCGAGCCCACTAGCGGCGGACGCCGACTTCCGCCACGCCGCGGCCAAACCTCCTCTCCTCCCCTCCCCGGCCCTGGGGACTCCCCGCCCGGGCCTCCGCGAGTCGCTGCGGCGGTCCCACCCGGCTCCGCCCCGCGGTCCCGGCGCCCTATAAACCGTCTCCCGCCCGCGCCCTGGCCGATCCGTGCGGAGCGGAAGGGCGAGGGGAGGTCGCTGCCATGCTGCTGAACCCGGTGCTGGGGAAGCTGGTCAGCAAGCGGGTGGTGCTGGCCAGCGCCTCGCCGCGCCGGCAGGAGATCCTCACCAACGTGGTGAGTGCGGGCGGCCCGCTCCCCTGGCCCGGGCAGGACCCCCTTGCTCCACCGGGGCCGCGGCGGGGAGCGGCGTTTTGCGGGCAGCGGCCGTTTAACGGCTGCCCAACGGCCGCCTGGCGCTGGGCCTCTAGGGTTCGCCAGCTCCCGGGGGCTGGTGGCACAGGGCGGGCAGCAGCCCGAGCCGTGCGTCCTGCAGCAGCCGGTTTTATGATGTCTGGGGGCGGTGGCGGCGGCGCAGCCGCTGGGCTTCCCGGAGCCCGCCTGCCGGCCTGGGCAGCGGCGCGCAGAGCCGGGGCCTATCGGAGCTTCCACACTGCCAGGCCGGCCGGCTCTCTTCGCGGTTCTGCCCCCTGAGCTGCACGGCGGCTTATGTATGATTTATTTTTTAAATTTTTTTTTTTAATCCCCATTCTTGGTCGGGTTTTCTCTGTAAGCAAGTACCTCTGTGTCAGTTTTGTGTGTGATCAGATTAATACGAGAGAGCATTAAAGTATCCTGCTGACAAGGAGGTGGTATAATCAAATAAAAGACTTGCTCTGACTGAAAAATGCTGGTGTAATTACTTCTGGCATATAACAGGAAAGTTTGGAGGGTCTTACAATGCACTGAATTAAAAATGTACTTCAATTGCCTTTACTTTAGATACTTAATACCTAAAGTTCTGAAAATTTGGCTTGGGCTTCTGAAATGAGTGAAAACTTCATGGGATTAGTATTGTGAGTGGGGAAGAGCGAGCAGGGGAACGAGGTATCTGTAGCTTTCTGTAAAGCACTTGTGGAGCACAGAGGAAGCTGTAACCATTCATTCAGACCGTTTGGCTCCTTTGGAAGTATATGCCAACCTCACTGGGCAGGCTTCAGGAGGCTGCTGAATGGTGCTTGAATAATATAATGCATCTGATTTAGATTGTTTAATGTGTTTACTCTTCGTGGGAGAAGCCAAACTTAAATGGGAAAAAAGTCTGTTCTTTTCAAAATACAGAGATGTGGAGAACCACTGGAGTTCGAGCACGCGCTAATTTATTAGAAAAGTTATGTGCCTGCTGGGTGTAGTAAATTTATAGGTATAATTTGAAAGCAAGAAGTAGGATGAATAGGGTTTTTTTTGACAAAACCATACAGAAACTGGCTCTTCTGGTTTTCTGTTTGCCACATGTATAGCACATAAAGTGTGAGTGGTAAAGCTCCTGCAAGAATGTGCGCTACTGGGGCACAAGTAGTATATAAAAAAAGAAAGTAGTATAATAGTCTGCTTATAAAGTGCATAAGTTTTATACAGTTAGATTTATGTGGAATGGTGAGATTACTAATGTGATTAGTTTCTAATAAATAATAGCACATTAGTTTAAAAGTTCTTTCTGATTGAGTCTTTTCTGTTGGATTGGTTGCAAATTATGTGTATACACCAAGCACTGTAATAGAAGAGCTGTTTTTTCCCCTGTGTGTTTCTGGTAGAGAGTGTGTTAAAGTGGAAAGAGCAAAAATCAAATTTGTCACATGTTTAATATGTTTTGGAAGCAACCTTTAATAACAAGATTAGGTTGACTTTATTGTTTTCCTTTGTTACAGGGCCTGCGGTTTGAGGTAGTTCCGTCCTGGTTTAAGGAGACACTTGAAAAGTCATCATTTGCAGCTCCTTATGAGTATGCTATGGAAACAGCAAAACAGAAAGCTCTTGAAGTAGCAAACAGAATGCATGTAGTAAGTTACCAGCTATTTTGGCAATGAGATTTTTGTCTAAGTGATGTGTGCTACTGTGATTTAATTTGCATGTACTTCTTAGCTGATCTGAGTGCCTTTCCCCCCCTAAAGGGAAATAGAAGTTTTCTGTCATGTGTGAAAGATAGCTTCATGAAATTAACTTATTTAATCAAAAGAAGGTCTTGTGCCTGCAGTTTGGGCTTTCCACAAACAGAAATGGTCTGCTTCTCTTGTCAGCAGCGCACCTACTCTCGGTCAGGGTATACACTTGGTAGTTCCTTCCAATGGTCAGGTGTGTGGCTGGGTCTTATCCTGACATAGGATCATACCTGCTTATTCCAGGAATTTGTTGACTGTGGAGGCAGACCCTACGGAAAAACAAGGTGATGTGAATGTAGTGCATTGCTGTAGCTTTCATTGAACGAGATTTCATTGAACAAGACAATAGCTCAGAATTTATGAGTATAGAGGTGCTGGAGGAAAGCAGAAAAAGACAACACATTCTGTTCTAAAGCATTGTGGACAAAGAAACAGGCAACTGTGTTTTAAGAAGGGAGAATCTAATGCGATTTCAGGTTCTGTAGTCAAGGCATCCATTTTTGTATCCTAAATATTATCAAAACCAGTGGTCTGTCTTACACCATCAGTGGCATGTTTGACTTCTGCCCTTAGCTGTGTTCATTATGTTTGACCACATGTACCATAATAATTTCTTAATACTACAGCTCTGAAATAGAGGGGCATGTTTGTCGAACCTATACTGATGGCAGAAAAGGAATGTTGGACACTTTAAACCAACAATGTTGCCAGATGTCACCATTCTTCAAAGCAAACATTGCATGAACCCAATGTAAATCGTTATCCAGGCTTCAGTCAACTTCTTTTCAGAGAATCATGTGACATGAGGAGAGTGGATTTTAAACCCAGCCTCGCTAACTGACTTACATTGGGCTTTCGTTGCAAAACACCATAGCGGTGATAATGCAACTTCAGTGGATTTCAAAATGCTTCTTCATACAGGATTTTTTAATGATAGCTGTAATTAATTCTATTATTTAAAGCACATCAACAGCCTTTCTATAGAAGAATCACCTCCCTACAAGCATTTTAATATAATGATCATAGTTACAGACAGGTTTCCTGTCTTGCTGTGTTAATAACTATGTACCTCATAACATGCAAGTAAATCAAAACTCAGCTCTAAGGATTAGAGCTGAGAGATTACAGTTTAAAGCCAAGAAAAGACTGAGAAATCTTTATATACTCCTACCTTTCAGTTCCCAAAAAGGGACTATATGTGTTACGTTTTGAGAGAGATAAGTGAAGTATAGCTAAAGAAAAGTGTTGGGTTTGGGTTATTTTTTTCAGCAAAACTTGGCTTGGAAAAACGATCCTAGAGGGCTTCGACATTATACTGCCTGGCTTCCATACACAGAGCATTTCCTTTAAAAGAATTCTGTCTGCCACCTTGAAGATCAGGTTGACCTTTGAGAATGCAGTTAGTTCTGTACTGAATGCATTTGTTCATCAGTAACATACTCAGGCAAAATCATGACTTGAGAATGGTCTGCTCAAGCCTCCTGTTTTCCTCACTTTTATGGTGATATAAGTGATTACTATTCTGTAAACAGTGCAAAAGGAGAAATGGTGACTTGCTTTCAGATCAGTGTAGGGCCTTAGCTGTAAACCAGTAAACTAAACATTTGATTACCTTAAGTTTTAAAAGTTTTCATTCTTTCTGCCTCTTTTGAGAAACACCTTCTTTCTTTATGCCTTTGCAGAAACACCTGAGAACACCTGATGTTGTCATAGGAGCAGACACTATTGTGGTAAGAAGTCTTATGTTGTTTAGCATTGTTTTAAGTTATTACAAGTGTAGAAAATACTTGTATCTTTAGGTTTAAAGTTAGAGTTTGAAAACTGTCTTTGCTGATAAGTTATACCTGCAGTATGATGCATGTTTTGGATTTTGTGAGTGTGGGTTTTAAGGTTTTTTTTTCCCAACAAGGAAATTTTCTATCACTCAAGATACCAAAGCCTTGGTGCTGATTTTGCAGATAGACTAGTAGTGTGTAAGTATTGCTTTGGATCCTCTGGTATGTAATGGAAATTCTGGTTTTAGGCAACTGTTGACTATCAAGAAGTCCAGATCACATGAGCTGTTCAATGTTGCACCTTGTACTAGGCATCGCTTTATAGCTGTCACCTCCACAGAGACAGTGAACAGTTGAGGACAGAAGTTGAATTATCCTTTTGTTTGAGAGCTGCAGCCACTGGAGGGTAGCATGTTGGACTGGTGCTTGGCACTAAATTACTGGTTCTACCAAAGTATCTGTGCTTCTTGCTCTATTCAGTATACTGACTCCTGTCTGAAGCCCTGGCTGAAATCATGGTTTAAATGTCATTTCTGACTTCAGTTTCTGAAAAGAAAAAGCAGCTCCCTCTGTCTTTCTGTTTTAGACTGTGGATGAGCAGATCCTGGAGAAACCAGTTGATAAGCAAGATGCGTATAGGATGCTATCAAGGTCTGTAGTTTTAAGTAAAGTTCCAAATGTGTATATTAAGGTGTTTTAAAAAAGATCTGTACAGATTCCTTGATGTATATGAAGAATTCTGTGGACACAAATTTTTCAATCATTTTTAAATAGGGTAAGCCCATTCTGCCACTGAAAAAGTTAGACCTGCTTTTATGTTACCCACAGCTGCTTGCTCTTGCCCCTTCACCTTAGGAAGCTGATCAGTGACATAATGAACCATTTTGTTTTCACTTGGATTAATTTTCAGAGCCACTTACCATGAGACTGTATGTATGCTTCTGCTGGTACAGGAAGGGGAGATATGGGGAAGAATCGAGATGGGAAAGAGGACAGAACCATCATAGAAGTGGTTTGAGGCTTGACATTTAGTGGAAGGTTATCGCATGTACAATAAAGTACATGGTGGTATATATTCTGCAGTTTAATTGAGGAAGGAAAGTCTGCTTCCATCAGTGTTCTCCATGGATGGTGGGCTGGTGTTTTTTGAGGCTTCTGCTTTTTTCCTAAAGGATACTTTTTCCCTACAAGCTTAATGTTATCGTCCAGCACTCTATTTAAGACACACCAACTAAGTAACTTTCTGAAGGATGGTGTGATGAATCTACTAGCCATGCTTCTGTTTTATGGGGGGGAATACAGAAAAAGTGCCCCTACAAGTTTACATTCTAACTCAGGCATCTCCTAAAGAGAGAACACAAGTGACTTGGTAGTTTTTGCAGTTTTGCTCTGTAAGTCTGTTTTAGATTTATTTTTTTTTTCATTGATGACATTGATGGCTGAATTTTTGATCCTTTGTGGCTTTGTGGAATTTTACTAGTTTAAAAGTAGTAGTCTTCAAAAGAAAAAAAAAGAGCAGCATATGTTATTAATAGATTCGCAAAGGAGCCTGTCTGGCAAGAGATTTCTCACAACTATTTTTGCTTGAAATCATGCCAAGTTTGGTTTGTTCAAAAATTGTACTGTGTTTTGTGTTTGTGGTTTTTTTTAATTACAGAGCTTAGTCTGCTTCTGAGACATGCTAATTTGTTTGTTTGTTTGGGGGGTTTTGTGTGGTTTGTTTTGGTTTTGTTTAAAGTTCAGTAGGTCAGCCTCTTATTCATGGATGTGAAGTGCACTTAAAATTTAGTTTTCTATAACTCCTCTTAATTTTATTCTATATGAACAGGAAAAAATGCTGTCTATATATATTGGCATATATTCAAGGTGTCAGATTAAAATTTTCATTTACTGTTTCATAGAATCATAAAATCATTTCAGCTGGAAAAGACCCTCAGGATCATTGAGTCTAACTGTAACCTAACCTAATTGTAGCACTAAACCATGTCCCTAAGAACCTCGTCTAAAAGCCTTTTGAACACCTCCAGGGATGATGACTCCACCACTTCCCTGGGCAGCCTATTCCAATGCCTGACAACCTTTTCCGTGAAGATTTTTTCCTAATATCCAATCTAAACCTCCCCTGGCACAACTTGAGGCCATTTCTTCTTGTCCTATCACTTGCTATTTGGGAGAAGAGACCAACACCCTCCATGCTACAACCTCCTTTCAGGTAGTTGTCAACAGTGATAAGGTCTCCTCTCAGGCCCCTTTTCTCAAGGCGAAACAGTCCCAGTTCCCTCAGCTGCTCCTCATCAGACTTGTGCTCCAGACCCCTCACCAGCCTCATTGACCTCTTCTGCACTCTCTCAATGTCCTTCTTATGATGAGGGGTCCAAAACTGAACACAGTATGCAAGGTGTGGCTTATGTGGAATCTTGTGGGGGGCAGTAAGATCACATAAAATAATAGCCTAGCTAACCTCTAGGAGACTATTCCTCAATTAGTCTCTCCAAAGATAATATTGAAGTTCTCATGCTATATATTATACTTCCATTGCTTACATGCTAGATAAATAAAGCCCTCAAAATCAATCAGCCACATTGTGGCGCCCTGGAGCCACCACAAGAGGGAGCACATGGCTCTGAAGTAAGTGCATACAAGCTCTCTACACTCAGCTCATGTTACGCTGGCTTGCCATGGGGTCCCTGGGGGCCAGTCTGGATTAAATGACTACCTAAGCTCTGGTTGCCTCTCACTTGTTTAGTCTAAATTGCATCACCTAGCTATTCATTGCCAGCTTTCAGTGAAGGTGCCTGTAATGGTAGTGTTTGTGTTGATTAGCTTTTTCTGACATGCTTGAAATAGTCACTTCTCCTTATGTACAGTAAATAGACTGATCCCACAGACCGCTTTTCCAATTGTGGACAGCAGTACAAGTGAAAGATTTTGGATACTTGAAATGACTGAATCTTTTGATAATTTGTTTTGTTTTGCCAGTGTGTTTTCACCTATATTGAAATTAAAAAAAATATTTAGGATACGTATCAGAGCCATTAAGTGATGTATGAATGTAATTGTCTGTTTCTCAGGCTGCAGTAACATAATCATGTAGAACATTTTTGCACATGATAGAGTTCATAAAACTGTTGTGTAATGCACATTTTTTTCTCTGACAGGTTGAGTGGGAAGGAGCATAGCGTTTTCACAGGAGTGGCTATTATACATTGCAGCAGTAAAGGTACATGTGTCTTTTTTTTAAAGCTTTGTATTTTCGTTAAAAATTATTCTCATAAGGACTTGTACAAGTGAAGAAACAGGATGGAAAATTTTCATATACAGTCTGAATTGGCTTCTTACTCAAGATGAGAATTACCTTATCAATAAATAAATGAAAAACTCCTCACCAAAGGCAGCCTTCTTACTGTATTCAGTTTTTACACAGAAAGGAGGATGACAAAATGCAATAGACTTTTAGAAATACTGTCTCTGAAAGTTATGGGACTAATTAAAAGACCAGTGTAAATTGTGGGAATATTCCAAATGAAATTCAAGTGAGGCACTACAAACTGTGGGACTGAGCAGAATCTGATCCATATTCACTTTATTCGTCTGTTCTGTTTACACTAGCTGATGAATACAAGCGGTTGCTGTATCTGTAGTTACTTCATTTTTCAGTAAATAAGGAATGCTTTAGAGCTCATTTTTAGGGGATGAGTAAAGTAGTGGCTTAATGCCTCAGACTGTCAATGAACTGTAGGGAGCAATACATCAATATTCTTTATCAGATAATTTATATAGTAAGCCAGTGTTTTTTATGAGAACTATAACATTAATATAATTTGAGGAGTGTTTGGTTTGTGGGACTTCCTCTGATAACTATGCCAATATTCTTTTAGTGGAACTTTTGCAAGGATCATTTCTCTGAAATTTCACTTGACATAGTCTTTTTGTAGACAAATTATTCATAACTTTTAATCTTTACTGGAATGATTGCTCTTAGCTCTCATAACAGAACTGAAGTTAGTGATCCAGTACCCTTACTAATATGTTGTACAGTAGAAAGAGAGCTGCTGCAAAAGAAATAAAATATGTTATCAAGGGGTTCCTGTGAGCAATCCAGCAACAATAAAAATGCCTTTCATTGTTTAGGAAGACAGTAAAAGTGCACACAACTGCAGTACTGATGGTATGACAGCATGTCTCATTTTAAGCTTACAGATTTAAGTCACATCATATTTAGATGAATAAAAATACCACAAATCTGCATATTCCCCAGGTGATGCAATCAGTGGAAGAGTTTTCAAGAATACATCTTTACCTTTGGTTTATGATTACAATGCTGTTGTTAGCTATATGTCACAGATGGAATTTTCATCTTGAGCGGATTGGGCTTTTTTATGAATACTGGAAGATGTAGTAATCTGTCTTCTTGTGCAGCAACTTTTTTATTTCATCTGGGTCACTAATTTTTTTTTTCAACACTAACACCATTAGCATGTGGTTAGTATTCTTCCCTTAGTCTGTACTGTGGGTCTTTTGTACTCCTCCTTGAGAATTTCCACTGCTATCAGAAACAGCGTTAACAGGAGATGCTGACCTTGGTTTTTGTAGGAAAGAGTAGAGAGGACCAGTAGTCTGTAACATGCCCATACGTTTGTGCAGGGCTGTTTCCTTTTGAACACGTTTTGGAAAAGCTTTTGTCTGCAATGATACCAGATTCACAGTGCACCGTATGCACATGCTTTCTCTCAACCAATTCTAGATAAAGAAGTATGAAATGATCTTATTATTTCTTGAGAGATTATATGAAAATGACACCGGTGGTTACTGATGGGACTGCTAGATGCTTGAGTCTGCAGCACAGATGCAGCTGCACATTCACATTTGAGCATTTATGATAGCTGCATGTTTAGCTGTATTCTTTGATAACAGTCATAAAGTTAGAAGGGTGCTTGTAGCCATTGTACTCAGTGCTGGATGTGTGTGCTAGCAGTCCACAAATAGCTCTGCGTAAGCATCGTTAAAGAGTACATCCCATGCAGGGAGACCAACCTGTTAGCCCCAAGACAGGACTGCAGAGGTTGAAAATGCAAGTTTTTGGTTTTATGGGGAAGCTATGAGTCCACTGTCCCTTGAAATAAAACTGAGATGTTTTGCTCTCTAAACTACAATTTCTGTTTCTATAAGACCTCTTCCTTTCTGCAGATAACCAGCTAGAGACAGAAGTCACTAACTTCTATGAAGAGACTAAAGTAAAATTTTCTGACCTGTCTGAGGAGCTTTTATGGGAGTACATTCATAGCGGGGAGCCAATGTAAGTAAGACTCTGAAGTTACCACACAGTACTTGAGAATAGGCTTTACAGTACATTATTAGACACCAGCATAAAACATTTTGTCCTGTGTTACCAGAAATTTTGCTGTGTATATATGAGAAATGATAGTATGGGTGATGCAAAGTGGGTGTTCTCTTCTCCTTGTCTAGAGTTATCATTGCTTCAGGGAAAGTGAGCTACATTTTAGTAACCTAACAAATCTGAAAAGTAAAGACTGTTGAAATAGTCTGGATTAGAGCAAGCATTTATGCAGTATATAATTACCTCTCTGTTAACAGAGGCATTCAAGGAGCTTGGATACCTGAGGCAATAAATAGTTTTCATTATAAAACAGGTGAATAGAGTGAGTATTGGTAAGCAGGGTATTGGAGAACTTCGCTGAAAGAAACTAGAACTTGGTTTATTTAGTTTATCAAAATCACACTGCTCTGATACAAGAAATGCCAACTTAATTTTCTCTTATTCTTCTCTTAGTCAGTTTATACATGTTCTTATACAGTAATTGTCTCTCAGCTTATGCGTTTCCTCTACCTTTGTGATATACTAGTTACTTATTGACAACATTGATTCCACAGAAGAAATAGGATGAGAAGAGTGCCTGCCTACTCCTAAGATGAATTTGACTAGATTGTTGTTTTTTGGGGGTTTTTTTGTTAGTTTTTGTTGTGGGTGTTTTGTTTTGTTTTTTTAAAAAAAGTACTTAGTTGGAGACAAGAAGGGAATGTTTGTGACTTTACAGAACTACTTGCCTTTCCTTTGTGTTAGCTGAAGCTTAGTGAAGGCAAATCAGGCCGTAGTTAGGACTATGGACTGCATATCTGGTGATCTGAGGCTCTGTGACTTCAATTCTGACTGTGTAAGAATATCAGTTGTGATGTTTTTTACACTCATTTGTGCTATAAAACAATATAGTGGTGTTTTACTGGAGAAAGTGGAACCAGTGTAGACTTCGGATTTATTTAAGTGCTTATGTGTAAATGAGGCATGCTTTCTCAACATGTAAGGCTCTCTGTTTATTAAAGAAACTGAAGCTAAATTGGGTTATATAGAGAAGAATCGTCTGGCAAGAATACAATTTGTAACAGAAATTCTTATTTAGGTTTTATGGAAGGAGATCTTTAGTATGCAGCTGATCAGAAAGTTGCAGGCTGAAGGAGGAATGGCCATGGGCTTTTAGGAAGAATTTCAGGTTGAAAAATTTTTTTGAATACTTTTTTTTTTTTCTTTTCCTCTGGAAGAAAATACGCTTTAGCAGTGCTGTGCTGCAGCAAGGTGACTCATAAGCAGCACTGGGTAATTCTGTTTATTCTACTAAACAGGGTGTGTGACAGCAAGGGTTTTTCAGGGTCCAAAGGTTCAGAGGATATATTTCATTACTCTCTGGAGCAGAAGCCAAGCATTCTTAACTCATGTAATCAAGAGGATAGGAAGCATTTGGTCTGGCCTTGCAAAAAAATGGGACACTAAATATAGTGTCCTATACATTTTGAAAAACTGTAAGAAGTATCTCATGGGGTTTTTTTGTTTGGTCATTTTTTTCTGTCCCCTTCTCCATGGCCACCCATAGTGGTTACACAGTTATGTGCATACAGGTTTTTCTAAACACTGTTGCAGTTCAAGCGACCATTGGTTTATTTTTTAATAGCAAATTAATTTTGTGAAATCATACAAGACTTAATGATCAGATGAAAAATTAAAAGAAAATTGACTTGTGCTGTTGAGGATTAGATTGAGTTCTCTTTTCAGCAAGGACAAAATTGGCATATGATATTTTAGAAGTCAGTTACTGGTGACACAGGGACTAATTCTGAAAATATGTAGCTGAGTATGAATAAAGGAGGAGAGAGAAGCACTATCTCAAGGTAGACTGTGATGAGCCTATAAAAACCCTCAAAAATTCTGGCTTCAGAAAAATGGCCCTTTTCTTCCTGTTTTATTCCTGTTCCACTTTCCAACCAATTATTTTTCTGCCTGCTGGCAGGATTTCTTTCTTCTTTTCTGGATCTCTGTAGAAAGAGGACTGGATCATAGTAATCCAAACTGGTTTGGGTTTATGTAATGAGTAGACCGAGTTTCTGCTCACCTCTTTGACCCAGCTTTTTGTTTTGTAATCTTTGTGTTGTGAACAACTTCCTCTGTCTCTGCTCACAACTTCCAATCTGAAGGTCCTGTGTGTTTTTTGGTAGCTTTGCTCTGAATGATGGCAATGAAGCCAAAGGACCCTACTGCACTCTGGGAAAGAGGTGATTACAGAGACTGGAGCTCTACAGTTTTAGACTTGGCTATGAAGTAATAAAATGCAGAATGTAAATGTCTAATTTTCTTCCCTTGTATGATTTCTCTTAAGAGTTATTTCCTTCAAAGCTATAGCAAATGTATAATATCTCAAGTGCAGTCTCACAGCGCAAATTAGCTTGTGGATAGCTTGAGGTTATCGGCCCTTAGAGCGTAAGAGCAAAAATCTTCCAGGTGCAGAATTACTGAAGTAACGGAAGCTGTGACGTTCTTATGCTAAAATGAACTTTGAATCTTGTTTTTTAATCTATCATGTTGTTACAGTTGACTCCTCTGTATGAAAGAGTTGTTCTACATTCACCAGAACTTACTATCAAATATTTTTTTCTTGTACCTACTACTTCTGCTCTTTTTGCAAGTTCTTTTGCAAATGGAAATGCATCTCTCACTGGGCATCTAGCTGTTGCTTCACCCAAGAGATAGGAGGCCACATTCTGCTTCTCCTGACCTCTGGCATTCCAGTAGTTTTTGTCTCTGCCCTACAAAACCATTAATTTCATATTTAAAGGAAGTAAAGGTGGGAATTGTCTAATTTGTAGATATGTAAAGATAACTAAGCTTGGTATCTAGTCAACTAACAGTTGATAGAGATGCAAGAAATGAGTTTACAGCTTCTAATATATTTTGAATGCTTGCTTCAGTAATGATGAATTTTGTCAGTGATGTACCTATATCTTTCTGACTATTAGTGAAGCCCAGTCAGTAGCTCAGATGGCCTCTGTCTAATGTGGCTGAAATTTGTCTGTATTTCTACTTATGTGACTATGGGCCAAGACGCGCGTGACTGCCATACCTGTGTTCTTGCCTTAAGAAACCCACCTAAAACCCAACCAAGCATCTCCTTTCATCTGTAGGAGCAGTGATTTCTTTCTTTGATTATTGGCTCTATGTTGGACAATTCAGATACTGTATACACAGATATACTCTTTTGGGGCATGACGGAAGTTAAAGTTCTCTAGCTAATAAAGGAAATGCAATTTAATGTTGCATTTTCAAGAGTTACCTCTATTTTACCTCTTTCTTAATGTTGTTCCCCCATTGTATTGCATGTGGGTTTGATGTGTTTAAAAAAAAAAAGTGGATGTTGTAGAGATTCCTGCTGTATTGTGTGTGGGTTTGTTGTTCGTTTGTTGTGGGTTTTGGTGTTGTTTGGTTTTGGTGTTGTTTTTAAATCAGTGGATGTTGCACACATTCCTACTGAAATTATGTATCCCCCACAACAGTCAGTTACTGAAAAACGTTTTGGTTGCAGCAGTGGTCTTACTGTTTGTCAGAAGGTCTTTCAGTTCTATTTTTTATTATAATGCAACTTAACTGAAGTTGTGCATAGTGTTATAAATGAAGCCTTAAAGTTAGTGCCGTGCTAATAAAAGTACCCAGTTACAAAAGCCAGTCAGATTAGCCAGAGCTGGTTATGAAAATGTGTAAATACTGATACATTCTGGGTTTTAGCATGGAAAACACTTGTTGAAAAATCAGTGGAACTGTTACTAACTACATAGCCTCATGTTTTTGGACTAGAAGCTATAGCTGTAATAGAGAATCCTACTCAGGATCCAATTCCAGAATATAAAGTTCTAAAGTTCTGTATAAAAATGGAGCGGCAAGTTGTTTCAGTGTCCTTCCTGGCAGTATGATAACAGTACTTTTGATGGTCACAATGTGTTTTGCCTCCCTGTCAGCATATACCAGAATGACTTCATCTTACTGGACTGCTACTTTATTTAAAAATTAAGACTTTTTAGTCATTAGAATATTCCTAATTTAGGTGGTGTAAGTCTTAAGTATGTTATAAAAGAAGGAATAATTTAAACAATTACAACGCTACACAGTGGTGCTTAAAATGCAAGATTAAAGGAAAAGCCCCATTCCCCGATCAATAGCAACTGACAAATCCCATTTGCCAGGATACTGATTCCTCTGTTTTTCTTAGGAGGCTATTGGAAAGGGAATCCAAAAATAAGTTCTAGAAATGTAAAGAGCTGGTTCTGCTCAAATCTAAGATAAAAATCTACAGTCTTCTTTGTGTAGTAACCTTCTTTCACAAGTATAATAGTTAGTGTAATTCCATACTATCTGAAGTTAATACATCTGAGACTGAGTGACCTTTGGTGTCAAAGCTTGCTGACTTAGGCTTTCAGATTCTGGTGTTACCAGATAGTAAGCATACTTCTAACTGCTTTGTTCCTTAAATATGAAAGTAAAACTGATGGTTCCAATGCAGCTTATCTGCCTGTATGTATTTCCATTCCACACACTGGAATTTGCATAATTACACCTAAAGACAAATCAGATTTCCAAGGTTACTTTCTGTGAAAATACATTCCTGTGCCAAATGACTAGTATTACCCTGACTATATCTCAGAGGGTTACAGAAGAATTTGATAGAGTTGAATGGGATAGTAGTGGATTTGGTATTTTAATAAGTCACTCCTCCCCAAGGTAGTCCTCTTCCTTATCCTCATTTTAGATATTCCTGTGACTGGCATCCACAAGATGCATACTCCAATCCTTTGGGTTCTAAGATGTCCTGTTCATTTTGAGCTCCTTTTGTGTCTTCCTGAAGGCCCTTCAGCTTCTTGTGGGGTAGAGCTAGGGTCAGTATGCAGCTGGGTGACCCCGTGGCAATGTTGGTCTCAGTGATGTTTGCTGTTACCTTTCTGGCAGCCAGGACTTGGAGAATGCTGGGTAACTTATGGCAACACAATCTGACTGCAGTCAGCTGATGTACTGCTGCCTTATGTGACTGTGGCACTCGGATTGTCTGAAGCATAGGGTACTTGCCCTTGGTAGCAATAATGATCTTGTATTTATCTTGTGATTTATAAGTTAAGTGTTGAGCTTAACTAGTAGATGTAATCTACCTCTAACTTGAGTACACTAGTCTTTATTCCATACTCTGCAGTACTGGTGTATTTTTATATATATATGTATTTATACCTTTACTCTTAGCCTTAATTAGAAATATGTTGGTTTTGCTTTCTCTCTCCCAGGGACAAGGCTGGTGGATATGGAATCCAGGCACTCGGTGGAATGTTAGTCGAGTATGTCCATGGAGACTTCTTGAATGTGGTGGGATTTCCTCTGAATCACTTCTGCAAAAAGCTGGCAGAATTGTACTATCCGCCCCCTAAACATAATATACAACATAAAAAGTATGACTCTATCCCTTCTGTGGACACTTTTGAGAACCTAAGTGATGGAGAAAGTGAATCTTCAAATTTCACAGAGCATAAAGCTGCTAGTAAGTTGGACAACAGTGGGATGTGTTCCTCAGGAGCTATTTACAATTACGAAAACAGTTCTAGTGTCAGAACTGGTTTTATGGTACCTTTGGAAAATCAGAATGGAGTGTCGGAAAGTGCAGCAAAACTTCCATCTAAAATTCTAGAGCTGATGGATGGTTTTAGAGCTTCAAAGGTAAGGGAAGAAATAAAACTACTTATGGCGTTGCTCTCTGTGTGATTGTTTCATTGGACTTCAATATATAGCAGGTAATGTGAAATACTTGAGATGGGCTAAGAATGTATTAGCAATTAGTGTAAAAAGACCACTGAAGATAGCTGAAACTTCTGGGGCAGCGCAAACACTGCTTTTTTTGGTATTTGGTTTTATCTGTTCTATGACATTTCAGTTACCCCTTCGAGGGGAAAAAAAAAAGTCTCTTGAGTGGGGAAAAAAGTAAGTACAAAAAAGTTCTGAAGACATGATTGACCTCAGGTATGAACTGTGTAATTGTGCTTCCAGGGTGTCTGGAAAGAGTACACTCTTGCCTCCCATATATGCCTTTTGTCATCTAATTAAATGCAGTTTATGCAAGATTATGATGTATCTTTCATTAGCTACATCAGTGATTCTGGCGTAATTGGGAGGCTTTGGAATAACAGCATAACTTCAGAAGTAGAACACTTAACTCTGCAAGTTAAGTGGAATATTGTAGGGAAACTTCAAAATGTTTTTAAGAAATTTCTCACTAATATTTTGTTGTTTTGGTTTTTTTTTCCCAAACACAAGAGCACGATCAAGCAGGAAGTTACCTTTATATACTCTCTAAAGAAAGCATTTAATATGGTTAGCTTATCTGACTTAAAACTGCGACAAGAATTGTATCTATTTTATTTCCCTTCCAACTTCTAATGCTTAGCGTTAGAATTCTGTGGAAGATCTTATTTTTTTTTATTCCCTATTAAGGAGATTATTTTTATACCCTGTTTTGTGTTCCAGGTGTGTTTAGCTGGTAATTTCCATGCAGTAGCTGATGGAGGTGCACACATAACAGCTTACAAACAGAAGGTCATGTGCTCTGTGTAGCAGCCAAGTGTGATGAGAAATGAGTAGCTGGACATTTTAACTTCTGCCAAATTTGCAAGACAGTGAATGGTTTTGCTGAAATAGCAGGAAGTTATACTCTAATCTGAAGGAAAAACATGGTTGGGTCACTGTAGATCTGTGGGTGTGCTGCTTGCAGGCATGCAAAACTGTACTGAGAGGTTTGGAATAAAGCAGCCTTGAGACTGCTGTGTTTGTGAACTTGCTTGTGTACTCACAGGGAGTGAGTTTTGATGTACTTGAATGAGTGAGATGATGCTTCACATTTCTTCAGTTTAAGTAGAAAAGATGCAGAATCCTCAGCATTTTGTTGCATGTTATGTACACTGTTTACAGTGATGTGATGCCAAATTGGGGTTTGTGTAGTGAAATACAGTGGAGGCTGTAAATAGAAGCAGAAGCTTTCCTTTCCCACTATTCCAATGTAGAGTCATAGTATGGATTATAATAAATCCCAGCTGTATGTCCTTATCAGAATAACAGAGGAAACTGTGAAAAAAGGATGAAGATGAAAATATACATAGACACGCAGTAGCAGACCTTCCCCAAAGTTAATCTTTTTGTCCATTTGATTTTTATTAAACAGAATGTCAATCCACTAGTTTTTCCTTGACTGCCTTGGATTTTTAGAATAGAATAGACTTTCAGTTGGAAGGGAACATGCAGTGATCATCTAGTCCAACTGCCTGAGTTGCTTGCAGTTGCAAAGAAATGGAACCTGTGTTGCTGTGTGTGCTTCTACTCTTGTGCTCTACGTAAGTTCCTTGGGTTTAGGTGTTTTAACTGTTTCACAATACTGAAACAGCAGAATTGCAAATTAATTTCCAATGGAAAGGTATATATCATCACATATCTTTGACTTTCCTCTCTGATTTGATTGTCTCACCTCAACAAGTTCAGTTAAGTTTTTTCAGCTTATTCAACTGCATTGCCCATGGGCTTTTCTTCACCGTCAGGCACTAGTTGATCTCTCTCCCTCATTCCACATGTACATGTCCTGTTAAGGTGTACATGTAGCACAGTTGTGCTCTGAAGTTTTATTCTTTTTTTTTTTTTTCCTTTTATTAAACAGACCAATATAGCAACTGAAGTTGTTGTACTGCATTAGTGGAGTTTCCCAGTTCCTCACTTTCTGGATTTATCAAATTTCATTTGATCTTTTGGCATTGGTTCAGATGCTTAAGAATGTTTGACCTTATGGAACAAGCTTATAGATCAGGATATTCTAAATATCTGAATAAAGAGATGGTCTTAATACAAAAGCTGTAGGCTGCATTTGAGATTATTTTGAGTTCGCTTCTCTCCCAAACACCTCTGTTCAAAATTCCGTTACTTGGCTAAGATAATGAAACCCTCTGAGAAAGAAGGAAATGTATCATAGCAATTGATAGGAGTTTTGTTAAATTGTGTTGCATTTCTTAAAGAACAGCACTTGTGTAGAATAATTCTAGGCAAAAGGTATAGATCTTTCGTTTCTTGATTTCAGTCTTTTAAACACAGCATGCTAACCATTTTTTCTTACATTTAGGTGCTGTTTGTAGCCTGTAAGCTGAAGATATTTGATCATCTGAAAGATAAAGGTCCACTGAAGGCTGTGGATATTGCAAATGAGATTGGAACCTCTGTGTGTGGAACAGAAAGACTCCTTGACGCATGTGCTGCCCTTGGGTTATTGGAGAAAACATCACAAGGTGACTAATTTCTCCTCCCACCCAACTGTATATAGTACTGAAAGACATGCAGGACTGGAAGAGATGCTTTGAAGGTCACAAGGTCTGACTTGATATTGTGGGTAACTTGGATTTGGAGGAAAGGGAAATGGATTGTCACTTTTTTGCTTTCAGTATTAGTAGCTAGAATTATTTAATTTGGGGGAAGGCTTCATCTAATGAACACGTTCAGGTCTCCTTTGAAGAATCCTTAGGTTGCTTTTGCTCTCTGGACATAATACTGACCAAGTGTATTAGAAAAAGCTATGTGGACAGTCCCAGGTAGCAGCGTAATAGCTCCATTGTGTCATCTGCACTGGGGTCACAACAACCCCAGGCAGCTCTACAGGCTCAGGCAAGAGTGGCTGGAAAGCTGCCTGGCAGAAAAGGACCTGGGGGTGTTGATTGACAGCTGGCTGAATATGAGCCGTCAGTGTGCCCAGGTGGCCAAGAAGGCCAACAACATCCTGGCTTGTATGAGAAATAGTGTGGCCAGCAGGACCAGGGCAGTGATCATCCCTCTGTACTCAGCACTGGTGAGGCTGCAACTCGAATCCTGTGTTCAGTTTTGGGCCCCTAACTACAAGACAGACATTGAGGTGCTGGAAAGAGTGCAGAAAAAGTGTCCAACTATATCCTGTGGCATCTAAATTATTTTTACAAATGAAGTACCTGCTCCTTTAAGAATGAGCAGACCTTTAGAATTATTTCATATAAATCTTTGCACAGAAAAATGTGATCCTAAGATCAGGACTTGCTAGCACTTCAACAGCTACACAGGAAAACATGCTTTCAGATCTTAAATGACAGTTGTAAAATACTGAAACAAAGCTGGTTACAATTGTTTTCTTCCCATAAGGTTACGGTAATACAGATTCAGTGAATACATACCTGACCTCAGATGGTGAATACTCACTTCATGGCTACATTATCCACTCTAATGACCACATTTGGCCTCTCTTTACAAACTTGGAGTCTGCTGTCAAAGAAGGCAGCAGGCAGAACCATCAGGCCTTTGGAAGGAAAGCAGAGGATTTATTTAAGGTAAACTCTTTTGTTAGTATCAAAACTCACTGTGAGGAGTTCAGAACTGATCTAGGGTCAAATAGAGACTGAGCTGTCTGAGAAAGTGGGTCAGTTTAAAAAACTGTAGAAACAAAATGCAAATTGCTAGTCTCAGATTTCTGTTCCCTTCAACTTTAGGTTGTAAAGTGCTGGAGCAATCACAAAATATACTGGGAAATTCAAGTGCTAATGAAAATTCTCTGGCTGAAGTGTTGTCCATCCAGCTAACACACTCTCAGAACAACCGCTGGGCCTGTTTAATTTACATTTATGTGGCCTTTTTATAACACAAGGTAGTACTTTATCACACATGCACTCCTTCCATATTGGATGCCGATCACTTGTTGCTGATATGCATCCAGTTCAGTCTGTGCTGACTGTGTAATCAAAGCTGTTTTCAAAGTTGCTTTGTGTTGATGCAGTGGAGAAGGGATCCAGTCTCTTTTAATGAAGGCTTGTAGTTTTGTACGTGCTTCAAGCTGGTAAATATTGATGATGATTGGTTTATATCTCTGTAGCACTCCTTTTCTAATCCTGGCCCAGGTGGATGTGTTCAGAATGGAGAATCACTTGGGGTTATAATTAGCCTAATGTATCAGTTATCCACCTGATGGAACAGGTTGAGGGGCATAAATATTTGTGCCTGTTTAAGGAGAGGGCTAGTAGAATGAGCAGGAGAATATGTCAGGACTCCATCTCTAATGGCAGTGCTGGCTTAAAGTGTACAGACTACATCCTGAGGTTCTTAATTTGTGCTTCTAGATGCTGATGAAGCCTATCTCCTAAAGGAGATGTCTGCATCTCTGATATACAGTTGATGGAAGGAAATAAGGGGTTTTGGAGACTTAAGAAGGTCCTGTTAGGCTAATGTTAGTGCCTAGATTACTGGTGGACAGAACCTTCTTTAGAAGTCCTTCAAAGGCTGTGTTAAAGGAAGTTTAGATACTTTGCTTTATAGGATAGCTGCTGCAGTGGATGCTTAAATTTATGTGCAAATTAAGTGTTTTAACAGAGGTGAACTGGATCTTGTCCTTTGTTAAACATCTGGATTAGCAACCTGAGTTTGCTTGGGTGGTGCTTGTGGCAGGAGTCGCTACCAGTTCAGGCCTGTGCTCCATACATGTACAGCATAGTATGTCCAAGCAGAATATATGGTCTGGCTGTGGCGCTATGCATACCACAGCCTGGAGATACTTTCACTTAGTGGTAGCTGTAAAGCCAGACATAACTGATAAAATCCGTATGAAAGTGAGACATAAAGGGATTCATGCTTATGTATCATTTTAAAGGTAAAGGCATTAAGTTCTGGTATTGAATGCTTGCTTCTCATCTAATAAAAAAACCCAGTAGGACCTTTAATGTTTCTAGTTTGTGTTATGGTCCAATCATCTAGTTATTTTCCCATCACGGGAGAATAAACGTCAGAATTAAATGAAAGCAGTTTGTGAGTAGATCAAGAAGAAGAAGGAACACTTTAGGAGACTGAAAGAAAAAAAAAAAACAACTCATTCTGTCTTTTCAAACAGCATAAAGTCTGGAGACATCTTGCTGTGGAGCAAATGTGTTAGTAAATCTGTATCAAAGGCACAATATTTCTTTAAAAAGCACTTTTCAGATTACCTCTTCTCCCTGTTATGCTGCCCTAGCTTCAGTGGGCAGAAGTGTTGCATTTAACAGCCCTTGGGACATCACCAAGACCCGGTTCAAACCAGCTAAGTGTATGTCCTTTGAGATACAGTGCAAAAGATGTCTATGTGATGAAAATTTTGGAGAGGATGCAAAATCTGCTTATCACTACAGTGAAACAGCAAAGGACTTTGAGCAATTAGTCAAAGGCACTTTTAACTGATCTTTTAAATTTAGAACTCTAATCTTAACGGTGTGCACCTACTGCCTTGGTTGTACATAGTTTTAGTTAAGTAATGAAAATAGTTTTCAGTTAATGTGCTTTTTTTCCCCCCTTGTTAGGACTATTATCACAGCCAGGACGTGAAGCAAGGTTTTATGGCTGCCATGCACAGCATTGCCCACCTGACAGCAAGAGAAGTGGCTACAGCATTTGATCTTTCGCAGTTTAAATCCGCTTGTGATTTAGGAGGTATTGACTGTAATTGAACTTGTATACAAATTAAAGGGAAAAGCTTGATTTCAGTTCCATATTTTATTACTTAAAACATACTTTTTTTTTTACTAGAACTGAGTAATATTATCTACTGTTACTTTTATGGTATTGTAATGTCAGAATAAGAGGGCTGAGGGCAGTTAACTGAAAGCAGATTTACTTAGATGGTATTTGAGTAGTTTGAAATAAGCGAATGTTTGTTGCTTTCAGCTCCATTTTCAACTGTGCTGTTGCTATCCTTTGGTATGTCCAAGATTTTCAAAAGTAATGAAGGACTGATTTCTGAACCCTTCTGTTTTGGGGTGTCAAACTTAAAACACTGCACTGCTAGAACAAAGTTTTGATTCTTTTAGAATTGGTTTGTTTTGTGTGTTGTTTTAATAATTAATATCTAAGATGACCACTAGAATGTCAAACCAATTATACACCTGCAGAATTCTTCTTGTTAGTGTCCTTTTTCACCCTGTGCTTGGAGTTGTGCAGGGGGAGTGTTATTACATATGGAAAGATCCACTGAAGGAAGAACACTTTATTTAGTGTCTGAGGAGCTTGACAGCATATCAGAGGAATTAACACAATACCAGTGTGACCTTTGCCACTTGTGCAGAGACTCCAAGACTTTACCATCCCTGTCCTTCACCGTGCCGGACAGTATTTGTCAAACTTCAGATATCAGTGCTTTGTAAATGGTAAATAGTTCTAGTGCTGCTCTTCATCCGCTCTTTCATTAATGTTTTTCTACCCCGCCAAAAAACCCCTGAGGTACTGGTATCAAAGGTCATATTAGCAATTCTATGACAGTGAGGAGTCATGTCTGCATTCCCCAAGCTCTAATGCACTGCTCTGTCCACCAGAAAGTGCTATTGTTAACGTTAATTGTGGAGCTGACTTTCTGTCTCTAATTCTGATTTGGTGTCTCTCTTTTCATGTTATATACAGCCTCATCTTTAAAAATGTCTGCAAATGCTAGGAGAAAAGACTTGATTTGACTTTTTTTAAACTTTCAACAGGTTGCACTGGAGCTCTGGCTCATGAATTAGTACAAATATACCCAAATCTCAAGGTCACAGTGTTTGATCTTCCAGAAGTCATTGCAAACATCTCTTACTTTCAGCCTTCAGGACAATGCACAGCTCCAGTGACATTTGTATCAGGTAAACATAACACATGAATTTTTGCCTTCTGTTATTTTGGAGCACAGAACAGGCTCTTGTGCTGCAGAAAATAGTGTGCCATGCTGCTCCAACCCCAAACATGTCCTTAGTACCAGGCAGTGTAGGCTCATCCATGCTAAATGGGGACATAGTATTTTTCAAGCCTGTGGGGAGAAAAAGAAACTGGCTATGGTTGGAAAATGTGGATGCATGAGTTAGTCATTTCTGGGTACCACTGGGAGTAGAGGCTGCATGTCCCCTCAGGCTTTTTTAGGCAAAATCAACATGGTAGCTACAAAGGACTTTCTCTCCTTCCTTGCTTTAGGCTTTCTCTCTACTTTGTGTTACAGAATTCTCACCTGTGATCTGCTCTTCTCTTTAACTACCCTTTCTTTATCTGCAAATCAGTGCATCCTATGCCTGTTGATTCTTGTTTCTTTCTTTATCTCTGCTGAAGCTCTTAGTTCCTCTGCAATGTATTCATTTCATTTTGTAGGAAAGTACTGTGTGGTTTCTGTAGGATTGTATTAACTCTGCTTTTGAACAGGTGACTTCTTCAAGGATAATCTTCCAGAAGCAGATCTTTACATCCTTTCACGTGTTCTTCATGACTGGTCTGATGAAAAGATACATGTGCTGTTAAGCAAGATATCAGCTGTTTGCAAACCAGGTAAGTTTTTTTTCATCTTGTGGGCTTTAAGGTACATGTTAATGCATAAACATAATGAGCAATCATAAGTTCATAAAAACAAACAAAACAAAAAAACACCCCAACCAAACAAAACCACACACACACACAAACAAAACAAAACAAAAAAACAAACAAACAAAAAACCCACAACAAAAAAACCCCACATATTTTTCTCTCCAGTCACAGTAGCTTTTGAATGTCTATGCTTGCATTATGGTAATACCTACTAAGAAAAAAGGAAACAAAGCTGCTAATAAAACTATATAAAACAAGCTCTTACTATAGCTGCAGACTTTACATACAGTTATGTTATCTTTCCTATCTGTGCCATGCCCAGTCTTTCTTACTAAGCCTTGTCTCATTAAATAACTGCATATGTGCTTATTTCCATATATACAAGTAGTCAAATTAAAGTTCCTTTAAGTTAATCAAGAAGCAGCAGTTTATTTTGCTATTGTTTTTCTATCTCAGTAGTGTCCAGAATATGGTAAACTGGAGTTCAGGACTACTTTATGCACAGATTTTGTGAGATATAGGTTGCCTCTTCTGCTTTCTCCTACATTTGAATTATAGAATCATAGAATCTCTCAAGTTGAAAGAGGCCCATGTCACTGGTCACCAGAGAGAGGAGACCAGTGCCTCCCACTCTGGTGACCCCCTCAAGGAAGGTGTAGATGGTGATGAGGTCACCCCTCAGCCTTCTCCAGGCTAAACAAACCAAGTGATTGCAGCTGCTCCTCGTAAGTCTTGCCCTAGAGACCTTTCATCTTCTTGGTTGCCCTCCTCTTGACACACTGTAATAATTTGATGTCTTCCTTGTGTCAAGGAACCCAAAACTGCACACAGTGCTCCAGATGGGGCTGTGTCAGTGCAAAGTAGGGTGGGACAGTTGCCTCCCTCAACCAGGTAGGAATGCTGTGCTTGATGTGCCCCAGGACATGGCTGGCCCTTTTGGCTGCCAGGGCATGCTGCTGACTCATATTTGGACAGTACTAAAGATCAAAGGAGCAGACTAAAAGCAGAAAAGCCTGACTGCTAAGATCAATTGTTTTCTTAATCCAACAGGATTAACTGTAGTTATGAAGTTGGGTTTTTTTTTTTCATAGGAGACCATTCAAAATTAGACCTAGGCCATAAAGCATCATCCTGTTTATAAATTATGAAAGAAAACTGTGGGTTATAGCAGATGCTTATAGGAGTTGCTTGGTTCAAACTGAAAGAAGACTGAGGTTAAGAGCATAGTGAGGAAGTGATCTGAACTTACTGAAGTGCTCTCAACTCCCCCTTCTTTCTAACAATTAGTAGTTGCTTTCAGGAAGAGATTACTGAAAGTAAAGTTCTGTTGCTGATTTCCACTGGAGTCTGTTAAAACATTAGTCTGGGGGACCTCTATAACTGAATAAAACATTAGAAACTTGAACCTAGAAATACTTTACTGAACCACTTTTGGTTGTTTTGGAAATGCAGGAAGTGCCTTGCTAGTGGCAGAAATTGTGCTTGATGAACAGAAGACACACCCTCCTAGAGCTGTGCTACAGTCTCTCAGTATGACTGAAGGCAAGCAGAGAAGTGGCTCAGAATATAAGCAGCTACTGGAGAAATATGGATTCACAAATGTAGAAATTAAGATCACAGGAAACTTATTAGATGCTCTTCTGTGCTTCAAGAAGAATCTGTCATCGTAGTGTGTCCAGAACCAAACTGGGATGCTGAATTTTTACAACACTTGTGCAATTTACTTGTGATCAACCAGCACATATTGTCACTTTAGGATCATTTTGACCTTTTATCAGAAGGCCTTGAATAATAGTTGGATTGCAGCTTCAGCAGGAGTGAGTTCTATGCATTTAAAAAGTGGGGCAGGCTGAAACTCCTATGTATTAAATACCTTCATGTCCAGTTATTTTGGCTAGTTTACAGACTGTATTAAGCTCAGACTTGACAGAGCTGTATAGCATGGCAGGTTAAAACTACAGGCTTCTATGAGCCATATTAATACCTTTGTTTTCTTGAACTTTAAAGAGAATTCTCCCTCTGCAGTATATTCAGTGGTTACTGCTCATTTTTACCAAAAATGAAAAAAAAAAAAAGTACCATCTCTCTGAATTTGAGGATGCTAGCCCTCTTTTTCATGTTTTTATGGGGCTTTAATGAAAAACATCTCAAGGATATTCTTTTTTAAGTACATTTTTCACAGGCAAAAGTGAAAATAGGACAAACCTCGAACATCTTCCTACAGCAGCTATAATGTCACAGAGAAACTTCAGCAGCGTCTGCCTTCCAGCCACAGTATGTTCCCACACAGGCTGCAGTTGAGAGCTGTTCCTATCAGTTTCAGGTTTTTCTGAATATGGTTAAATGGCCATATATGCTTTCTGTCATACATGTGTGTATGTGTATATACATATATATACACTGTATCCTGTATCTTCAAGTAATTTGTCACTGATGTCACCTTTCCTAATGTTTATTTTTTCCTGATACTTCATTGATATTTATTTTTTCCTGATACTTCATTGATATTTATTTTTTTTCTCTTTAAAGTGTACTTTATAGTGCAAGCCTTCCTGGAGATTAAATTTGCATTTTCAAACTCACTTTCTTCTCTATCAGTTGTGAGTTTCTTGCCTGTCACGCTTCTACAGCAATAATCCCAATAAAACAGTGTAAAAGAAGCCATGCCTATGCTGAATCACCCACCTCAGGAAATTAAAGGGAGTTGATGAGCAAGGTCAAGAGTTGCGTTGCATCTGCCTGGTAGACTGTGTCTTATTTTACTTAATCAGAAGTTACTTTGCTCTTTGAGCAGGGAGTAATGCAGAAGTGCCACAGTGATACAATCCATCATGAGAAACATGCTTACTATGCAGCATTGCAGCTGCACAAAATCAGGGAAATGTCAGACTTTTACCACATTGGGGACTTTAATTCTTAGCAGAAGGTTTTTATGAATGGAAATTTGATTGATCTCATTTGTATAGACATTTAGGGAGACGACAGGTGGCATACCTGTAACTGTCACAGACTTTGTGCCTCTAAATACCATGTATCTGTAAAATTCGAATAGAATGTGCTTGGCTACCACGCAACCTCAGCGTACTTTTTGATTAAAGCACAACACTGTATACACACTAAGCATTAGTCCCGTGGGCATGGTGTCTGTGGTAATGCACTGCAGCTTTGCACTCACAGTATAATTAAACATTGGAGCAGGTTGCCCAGAGAGGTTGTGGAATCTCTGTCCTTGGAGGCTGGTGGCCTCCTACCCACCCTGTGCCAAGAGAAACCACCACGTAAGATGCAAGGCCAAAAGACAATGAGTAAAACAGTGCTCATTTTGTCAGTAGCCCTCTCTTGGCTTCCTGTTCCCTCATGGGTCTGACGATGAAGGAAGAGGCTGTGTGTAAACAGGATCATTTAAGTTCTGCTTGCATCCCTAGGTCAGTCCCACTACAAAGACCTCAGTTCCTACAGAAATAATGTACAACGTTGACTTCTGCACTCTTTCTGTAATGCTCACTATCCACTGTTTTGTCCGCTTGGCTGTGAAGCACCAGTGTATTCCAAAGAGATGCAACTTTTATTGCTGTCTTAACTGTTTTCCCTAACCCTCAAGCCAATTCTACCGAAGTCATCCCTTCTTCCCCTAAACACAGAGACGTGACTTGACTTGTTTGATCCCTCTCTAGTGTGGAAGGGAATTTCCTGGGTTTGTGAGAGGAGGGGGTTATACATTTTATAGTGGGTTAGTCATTTAATAGCAGAGCAAATCCATACATGATAAATGAAATCACCTATGTCTTTTACTTTGCACATTTATATATGGTAGCAGAAATTCTCTTGCCCTGATAATAGGTTAGTGTTGTTGCATGTGTTTGTTTTTAAATTAGGCTGTGGGATTTTGCTGGCTGAAATGGTATTGGATGATGAGAAGAAGAACAGGAGCACAGCTCTGCTGCAGTCTTTGAACATGCTTGTGCAGACAGAGGGGAAGTAGAGAAGTGGCTCTGAATATCGAGGCTTACTGGAACAACATGGATTCACAAATGTCAAAATCAGATTGACAGGAAATTTGTTAGATGTCATTCTCTGCATTAAGACCTAGAAAAAAAAGGATTTTGTAGTAAAATCTGGATGTCTATAGTCATGTTTTGTAATTATGCAAATACATTCTCAGTTCCTATCAATATCATAAAGAAGAAATGCTATGTCAGCTTTCCGAAGTTACTTTTTAAAAGGGGAAGAGATTGATTGCGTTTATTTTGAACTTGGATAAAATGATGCCAGAACATTCCGGCGCAGTGATACTGTGGCTGCCTAACACCTGTAGTGCCCTCAGAAACAAGTCTCCAGCTGCAAATAGTGTCAGCAGCCCTACACCAGTATTCACATTGCTGAGAAATCACAGTTTCTTCATACTTGGTGCAATTTGAATAGTCTGGATTTTAGACCAGCACACATTGCTTTGCCCCTGTTTCAGGAAGTTAATGCAGATATCATTTCAATACTCCATCACCATTGATTTTAATATCATTTTATGTTACACTCTCTACTGTAAATAAGGAAATGTTCTCTAATGAAGCCTGGAAGCTGCTACTGCAATGGTGTAGTCAAGATTGGAAACAGGAGAACTGGAGCAGCAGGTTCTCAGGAGAGTCAAGACAGACTCCTCTGCTCTATGTGGGGTTTCTGGAAAAAGGCAGTTGTATAAAAGCAGAAGTTTCATTTGTGATTATAATTGGACATGAAATGTGGGGGCACCACATAAGGTTCAAGAACATCATCCTTCTTTTTAGCCCACTTAATTTGTGAGCTCTTAGGAAAGGGGACAGCAGAATATGAGATTAGATAAAGAACAGAAAAGAAAAAAAAAAAAAAAAGTGCAGAAACAGAAGGAAAAGCACAGTGCTAAAGGGAGAACCATTTCCCCAATCAAATCTGAGCTCCCAGGGAGAATGGGACAGGACAACTATTGACTGAACAATCTCCTATAACTAAAGTTATGTATGTTTTGCCTTAATTTTTCAAGTTGACATTTCAGAGTCCCAGAGTATGTTCTTTTTTACTCAGTAGAAAAAGTTACGGGAAAAAAAAATCTCAGCCTCATGCACATTTTGTTGTGCTATGAGAGTATTAACATGCAGTTATGAGCTTTTTCTTGAAAAGAAAAACACCACACTAAGCTGTGTGCGCATGCCTATGTACCTTTCATTAATTACATCCAAAATACAGGCCTGTAATGCTATGTACCTGAACCTGTGTGGGCATAGGAGTCAATTCACTGTATCTGTATGATGATTTACCATACAAAATAGCACACAATTTACTTTGTATCTTTTGATGTGCAAAAAAAAAAGGTGTAGTGACACAAAACATATGGTATATCCTACTACAGTAAAGAAAAAGGCTGCACCTGGCACATCCTGTTCTCACAACACGCCCTCTGGGAGACACGCTCTCATTTTGAAATCCTGCAAAGTACATACATGTGTAAGCAGCGGTTTCAGACACCTCAGCTATTGCAACTTTTTGGTTCACCAGTCATCTATTTAAAAAAAAAAATAATGTTTGGCTTTATTTACTTTTGCAGGAATCATCCATTAAAAGTGAAAGCAATAATAAAAGGTGTGTGTGAACTAATGCCCTCCAGCTAGAACTATTTCAAGGCTTAATTTTAGAAAGAATAGGTATAATTTCCAACAGAATTTTGGCCATTAGTTGTGAAATTTCACTTTCAGCATACAATAAAATTAGCAGAAATTACTGATGGAGACCAGGCCTGTGTCTGTAGGGGCAGGGGCCCTGCCATGATTACCTACTTGGGCAACCTGCAGAAAAGCTTTTCACAGCATCTAACTTTGAGCACCCAAACAAGAAGCCAGGAGCACACTTCCCCATTGCTGACACAAAGCTGAGTGGTGCAGTTGACACGCCTGAGGGAGGGGATGCCATCCAGAGGGACCTGGACAAGCTCGAGAAGAAGGCCCATGCGAACCTCATGAAGTTCAACAAGCCCAAGTGCAAGGTCCTGCACCTGGGTCAGGGCAACCCCCAGTATGAATGCAGGCGGGGGCATGAAGGGATTGAGAGCAGCCCTGCAGAGAAGGACTGGGGGGTACTGGGGGATGAAAGATTGGACGTGAACCGGCAACACGCACTTGCAGCCCAGAAGGCCAATGGTATCTTGGGCTGCATCCAAAGGATTGTGGCCAGCAGGTCGAGGGAGGTGATTCTGCCTCTCTGCTCTGCTCTGGTGAGATCCCACCTGGAGTGCTGCAACCATCTCTGGAGCCCTCAGCACAGCAAAGACATGGACCTGTTGGAGAGGGGGCAGAGGAGCAACACAAAAATGATCAGAGGGCTGGAACAGCTCTGCTGTGAGGACAGGCTGAGTGAGCTGGGGTTGCTCAGCCTGGAGAAGAGAAGGCTCCAGGGAAACCTTATTGTAGCCTTTCAGTACTTAAAAGGGGCCTATAAAAAAGATGGGGACAGACTTTTTAGCAAGGCCTGTTGTGACAGGACAAGGGGCAATGGTTTTGAACTAAAGGAGAGGAGATTCAGGTCAGACACGAGGAAGGTTATTTTTTACACTGAGGGTGGTGAAACACTGGCACAGGCTGCCCAGAGAGGTGGTAGCTGCCCCATCCCTGGAGACATTCCAGGCCAGGCTGGACGGGGCTCTGAGCAACCTGATCTAGTCGAAGATGTCCCTGCTCGTTGCAGGGGGTTGGACTAGGTGACTTTTGAAGGTCCCTTCCAACCCAAACCATTCTGTAATTCTGTGATCATCCGTTTAGGAAACCATGGGTACATTCTCTGGCATTTCATTTTTCCAGATCAGTTCAGTGACAGGCAGAGAAGCCCAGTGATGTGATGCTTGGCACCTCAATGGTGAGGAGGAGCAGGTGGGAACAGAACCTGGAAACACGGGAATGCCTTCAATCGGCATTACCCTGAGGGTGGTGAGCACCGAGCAAAACCCTCTGGTAGCCTGACGGTGCCCCAAATCCGCGCCCCTCCTGCCAGCGGCTGCTCATGCGGTGCCCGAGCAGCGCCCGCGTCCTGCGCCGGCTTCCAGCAGCCGCCACCAAAGCATCTTCCCAGTTCGCCCGGTTGTCCCGCTCACCGACCGGCCGGGCTCGCAGACCCGCACCCCAAACCCGGTGCTCTGCCGCCTCGCACTCCGCTCCCCGTCCGGCCGTGTGAGGCGCAGCGTCTCGGCGAGATGTGCCCCGCTAAGGCTGTGCGGGTTCCTGTGAGCTCCACCGAAACGGTTCAGACAGCGGCTGTTGCGGAAAAATCTGTGTGAGGAGCCGTGACCTACACGCCGCCCTGCGGCCTGGGCGAGGCCGGGCCGGGCGGGCGCCTTTGCGGGAGGCGCCGGGCCGGGGCGGAGGCGAGGCCTCTCGCCCTTCACAGGTGGCGGCGGCGCCCGGCCGGCCCGGGGCGCCCTGGGCGACGCGGCGCTGCGCCACTGGCGCCGCAGGGGCGGGGGGATGCGGGGGGAGGGAGCGGCGCACCCCACCACCCCCCGTAACCGCCGCCTTGAGCCGGCCCGGCCCCTCCCACCCGGGGAGGCGAGGCCCCGCCTCTGGGGCGGCGCGGCCAATGGCGGGCCGGGGGGCGGGGCCAGCAGGGCCCGGCATTTAGCTCATGCGCGGAAGCCATCCCGCCCTTTCAGCCTGAGCGGCAGCGGCGTCTCTTTCCCGGCGGCTCCGGCGCGGCGCGAACATGGCGGACCAGGCCATCTCCTTCCTCAAGGACTTTCTGGCGGGCGGCGTCGCCGCCGCTATCAGCAAGACGGCGGTGGCCCCCATCGAGCGGGTCAAGCTCTTGCTGCAGGTCAGCGGCGCGGCCGAGCCCGGCGGGAGCGGGGTCAGCCCGTCACCTTCCGCCGCAGGCGCCCGCCGAGGCCCGCGCAGGCCCGGCCGGGCGACGGGGGGAGGGGAGGGGGGCAGGAGGCAGGGCGGGCGCGCGCCGCCCACGCGGAACGGAGAGCGCGCGCGAGGCAGCGGCGGTGGCGGCTGCTGGGGGGGTGGGGGGGGGTCACGTGGGTGCTCGCGGCGGAGAAGCCGGTTCCGCTATGCGGGGCGCGGCGCTGCGGCAGGGGCGGGCCGTGGCGGGGGGGGGAGAGGGAGGGGCGAGGGGGCGGCTGCCGGTGTCACTTCCTGCCGTCCCGCCGCTGGCGCCGGGCGCGCAGAGGGCGGAGGGGCAGCGCGCCGCCATCTTGGTGACCTTCACGTGACGGCGCGGGCGGGCAGCGCATTGGCCCCGCGGCGGGGCGGGGCCGGGCCGGTCGGGCGCGCGGGGCCCCGTGTGACCCCTGCGGGCGGGGCGGGGCCGCCCGGCGCCCCAAGGTGACTCGCGTGACCTTCGCGGCGGCCGCCGGCCCCGAGCGGCCTCGGCATCGCCGGGAGCGGCGGCCGCTGCTCCGCCTTCTCCCCCCACCTCGCTGGCCGGGAGCCCTCCCGGCGTCAGGCGGTTCCCCCGTCAGTCAGGGCTGTCAGCTCCAGGTCGCTCAGGCCTTCACGTACTTGCCGTGTGGTTGCCCTTGCTCCTCGCAGCTGGCCCTTCCCCCGTTCTGGAGAGGCTGGGAAGCAGTGTTAAGCCTTTTTCTGCTTCTTAGCATTGTGCGAGATCTCCCATGTCTTTGACTCTTCCTTTCATGTACTCTAGTTTCGTGTGTGTGTAAAACCCAGGCTTGTAATTCTTGAGAATTAACTCAAGTTCATCCTCAGGTTCTTTAGTCTTCACCAAAATACGAGTAAATGACAATTCTCCTTAGTCTTAAGACTCAGACTGACCCAGGAGCTTTTGCTTGGGATTTTGCTATCACGCTTGGTTTATCATGGTTAACAGAGGCTTAATCTCTGTGTGCAGCTGCCATCGGGCATTCAGGCTTAACAGCTCTTTCTTTCGTGGTATAAGCAGGCTTAACCCCAGCTGTACGTCAGGCCTGCAAGGGCATACGATCAAACGACATGTTTTTATTTGCAGGTACAACATGCAAGTAAACAAATTGCCGCTGATAAGCAGTACAAGGGTATCATCGATTGTGTAGTGCGCATTCCAAAGGAACAAGGAGTGCTGTCTTTCTGGCGAGGAAATTTGGCAAATGTCATCAGATACTTCCCAACTCAAGCTCTCAACTTTGCCTTCAAGGATAAGTATAAGCAGGTGTTCTTGGGAGGTGTAGACAAGCACACTCAATTCTGGAGGTATTTTGCTGGTAACCTGGCTTCTGGTGGTGCTGCTGGAGCCACTTCCCTCTGCTTTGTCTACCCCTTGGATTTTGCAAGAACCCGTTTGGCTGCTGATGTCGGAAAAGCTGGCGCAGACAGAGAATTCTCTGGTCTAGGGGACTGTCTAGTCAAAATTACCAAGTCTGATGGTCTGCGTGGCTTGTATCAAGGGTTCAATGTCTCTGTCCAAGGCATCATCATCTATAGAGCTGCCTACTTTGGGATCTATGATACAGCAAAAGGTAAAAGTTCAGAGGGGATCTGACAAACCTATTTTCAGAATTGTATTGTCTCTATGTCTGTTCCTGGGTGTTAAGCTGTGTCTGTCAGTAGTAACGGTGAGCGTGGAGGTAGAAGGGGAGGGGAGGTATCGGTGCCAGCATCAGTGACACTGCAGTGTTGAAGGCAAAACTTGGGCATATGTAGATGGCTGCAGGCTACTTTCAAATGTTCCTGGTTTTGTTCTTGTCCTTAAAGGAGTTCTTCCAAATGCCATCAAAGCGTGGTGGTAACCATACACAATTACAAGCTCTTTTTTGTTCAGTGCTTTACTGTAGCTCTGTTAGAGCAATTAAGGTGTGTTTAGCAGAGTGGGATTGAGTGGTGCTTTTACAAAGCACGTGTTTGTTAGTCTTGACATTTGGGCGTAAAGGTCATTGATATTAGCTTATAGTTTAGTGTAATTCACAAGGACAATGACTTAAATTTGGTGGCATTTATTTCTATAAAGAGCAGGGAATAGCAAAATCTCTTCTTGTGCCATTTTGAAAAGAATCCTGGTGTTCAAATGTTACCTGTTTTGGTTACTGAGAAGGGAATCCTCTGAGTTTCCTTAATATTTTTATATTGTATCAGCTGTTTTGTTGCAACTTCAGAGATGGCCTTACAATGTTTCATAATAGTTCTAGTAAAGTAGCTGTCATGCGGTGAGTGAACTGGAGGAGCATGTGCAAGATAAAAAACCTAATTACTTTCTTTCTGATTTCAGGCATGCTCCCTGATCCCAGAAATACTCATATCGTTATCAGTTGGATGATTGCCCAGACGGTGACTGCTGTGGCTGGTGTGGTCTCCTATCCTTTTGATACAGTGCGGCGTAGAATGATGATGCAGTCAGGATGCAAAGGAGGTGGGCTGTTTATTTGTGCAGTTCTTCAAGCAGCATCAACAAGACAGGGTTCTTTTTTTCCAAACAGTCATCTCTCAGCACTTACAGTTCCTTTTCCATAAATGATTTAAGTTATATTTGAACAGTATGAGTAAATGCAGTAGCGCTCATAACTCATGGTGTTTGTCAGAAATTACTGAGGACTTTTCTTTATAGAATATGAAATGGTGAAATGAAATGCCTGTTGGCAGTGACAAGTTAAATGAAGGCGACTAGGGGATAGTATAATTGCTGAAAAGAGCACTTAACATTTTTATTTTGCGATTTGACTTTTAATAACTAGGCAAGCAGATAGGAAGCTTTTTTTATTGCCTGGACTAGGTATTGTGTTACTGTCTTAAAACTGTGGTTTGAGACATCACAAAGTAGCTAGGGAAGTGAAGCAGGGCAGTTTCAAAAAAAAAAAAAAAGGATCAAGTTTGATACAATTATAGGAGTTAAAAATGACTCTTTGCTTTTTTTCTGCAGCTGATATCATGTACTCTGGAACAATTGACTGCTGGCGGAAGATTGCAAGGGATGAGGGAGGAAAGGCCTTCTTCAAGGGTGCATGGTCCAATGTTCTCAGAGGCATGGGGGGTGCTTTTGTGCTTGTGCTGTACGATGAATTCAAGAAAGTCATTTAAACAGCCTAACTAGAATTGGAAATCAAGTTGAGCAGATCATGTAGAATAACTACCATTATGGACCATTGACCTTCAAGAAATTCCTGTGAGTCTTATTTATCGGAGCCAGATGATATTTGTAGATGAGGCTAGAAACTGACACAGAGGACTGATCCATTTCTCAGTAACATGCATGAAGACACTGAATCTGGCAGTTCAGTGTAGCGATTTTATTATTTTTTTTTTTTCCAGCAATGGGGAATCAGTGGCATTGGTTCTGGGTCCAATTTAGGCAGAAAAAAACCTGTTTGCCTGTGGATCAGTCTCCAGTTTCAAGTCCTATCTTCTAGGACCATAAAATTGTATTTGAAAGTATTTGCTAACAAATCATGTTCTTTTCCACTTGTACTGAAGCACTATGTACCATTTTGCACAGCTGAACATCTAGCAATTTTGTTCTTAAATTGGGGCATTCTGGTGTAGAACAATAAACATACTTACTCTATCTGTGTTGAAATTATTACATAAAAGCTTTGGGAAAGCCTCTTTTGTTTGAAAACTTGTTTCAGATGACGGTTCCTATGATACATTTACACTGCACTGTGTAACAAAATAAGCTTGATTTAAAAAAAGAAATAATTGAATGTGAGAACCTCAGGGGGTGGGGTGGGGGGGAAGCATGGGTTATACTAATAGAAACCACTCCCATTCTTTGTGTCTGATAGTGTATGATGAGCTGATGCAAGTGGCTTTTTGCATGATTCTTAGAAACTGATTTGCAGCTTTTCATATAATTTAAAATGGAGGGTTTTCTGTTGTAGTGCTAGGAGAACCCAAAGTCCCAAGGACAGTCGAAAAGTAATACTCTTGCCCTTGGTAAAACAGCTTAAAATGAAATTTAAAACAACATGGAAAGCAACATGACATTCATGCAAAAATCCAGGAACCTAGTAAATGCCTTCGTCTTCTGAGTAACCCATGTATTGTGTTATTGCTCCTATTTGGAAATGCTGATTGTGCCATTCAAGATACGGTTTGGCCTGATGTGTAGCAGTGATCAGTGCCTCTGGGGAAGGTGAACTGAATCTGAAATGAGGTTCATTCTAAGAGGTGAAGTTGATGGGCTGTGTGAGAGGGAACATGTGTGCTTCTGTGTAGCTGTAAAATATAGATCAAGATAGGTCAGCCTTCAATATTAACGGATTGATGTCTAGTTCTGAGGATTGTCAGAAGACCAAAATCGGATTAAGTAGTTTCTCTTACTGCTATTTAAAATAATGTGATACCTATGTGCTGTTCTCCATATGTATATAATCTTACTTTTGTACTTCATAGTCTGCAAAGACATGGTAGGGGGACCAGTAAATGGAAACAAGGTGTTCATCTTCCAGTCATGTTTGTAAGAGCTCTCTCTAAATCATGAGAAGAAAACAGTGTGTCATTGTATAATGAGTCAATGAAGGCTGACTGAGCTGTCTTAAGTTCTTTTGTGTGCCTTCTGAGGTTGCTGTTCAAGATGAAGTATTTAAATTAACTATGTGGCTTTGGCTGATTATTACCTTCCTCTCCAACATATAATTTACCTTTTTCCTTTCACTGTTGCACAAGCACCGCTTTCAGCATCTGTATGTGAATGTTAGTACGTAACGCAGCTGCGTTGTACCCGCTGGAAGTGTTTTACCCTGTTTGGTCATGGTGGCTCCCTTGTGGTGCAGGCGGGTCCCTTGATGTTGACCTTGCCAATCAACCTGCTGTTTCTCTTGGAATTATATTGATCTTTGGGGGCAGGAGAAGAGTTTTTGTCCATATAAATAGAATACTTAGGAGTAACTTTATCAGTAGCTTGGAAGGTGGAGATAATGATAGGATACTCCCCATAACCTCGCTGTTAGCGTATGGTGGCCCTGGGTTTGTGAGGTAGAACCAAGCAGGACAATTACTTGAGCAGCCCTTGAAATGGCAAGGAGATCTTTCACCCCACCTTCCCTCTTCACCTCCAGAACTAGATTTTAACCAGAAGAAATAGGAAAAGAAATCAATGCAAGTGTGGGTGTTTGGGTTTTTCCTAAGTGGAACTGCAGTCTACCTATGCTGTGCATTCAGCATGTACTACTTGGTGTTCATTTTTTTTTTTTTTTTAGTATATGGCTTCCCTTGGTCGTGCAGCAGCAATCTTCAATGTGTGATTACGCAGTGTGGGAACATAAGAGGCAAACAATAAATGAGACTTTTAAAGAAAGCATTTGTTTTCTGCCTTATTGAAACGCTGACATTTATTTTGAGAAAAAATGTTTTAAACAGGAAAACATCTGGAATTTGTAAAAGAAAATACTGGCATCTAAAGCCTGTATTATTTTTAAAAGGCATTGGAAATAAGGCTTGCACCCTTTGAAGGGAATAATAAAATGCATTGGTCTTGGGAAGTATTTACATTTAAAATTCAGTTAAGTCCTGTTACAGATTTTATTTCAGTTCTCACAAGTGTTACACTGGATTTTTGAAGACTCAAATACAATCCATGTGAGTTAAATCTCTATTAATATTGCAGAGATTCACATTTGCATTGTAAGTACTGAGCCCATGAAATGGCTGACTGGCAGCCCAGTATTAATAGTTACTTTTGACAGGTGTTATTTTGTTTTCCTGTTTTTCTGTTTTGCATAAAGTTTATTGGATATACTGTGACAGTTAGGTATTGCTGATTGTGATGTTGAAGGACATTTTAAAACATTTTCAATAGCTAGTTTCTGCTTCCAAAAATACTCTGGGTAGAAAATATAAGCTGGTAAAATTAACTACTGTGGCATTCTTAAGCAGTCCTAGCATTCTATAGGAAATCATTATATTTGGAGGAAAGAAGCATCATAGCAATGAAGACTGGAAATAATAAGTTTCTTCTGTGTTGTGGTTGAAAGGCCTTATCTCACACTGAAGAAAATCTCAGCAAGGTTTAAGTAAGTCTTCACAGTAGGTGCAGAAAAGCTCAGCTGCCAGGCATTGTGTTTTTGAAAGAAGCGAAAAGAGTACATTTTAGCCATTTTTCTCCTTTTTTGTTTTCCCCCGTCCCATTTTAGGTGGGACAAATAGTTTTATAGGTAATAATACTCATTTCTAGCCTGTGCTGTGCAATAGTTCTTTGTTAGGAGGATCTGTGATTTTCTTTCATGCTGGGGTATCCAAGTGATCTTTATGTTTTGAAAGTTAAGTCATCTCTTCAACTGTAGTTATTTCCTCAGTACAACTTTTTTTCAGTTGATTTACATACTCTGTCTAAAGAGAAAGAAAATTGTGTAACATGCAATAAGCCACAGAGTCGCTGTTGATCAGAGAACATTTCTAAACGTTAGGTACACCAGTACTAAATGCACCGCCTCTTGATATTTTAATACATAGGAAATGCTTGCAAAGCCCGAGAAAACAGTTTTGAGGACCGTTAAGGATTGTTAGACTTCTAATGTGTATGATCACTGCTAGCTATTATCAGATGAAGGGAAAAAAAATAAAAGTTGGACAACCTTAACTGAGACAAGAGAAGAAATTTACTTAGTGAGTATTACCTGAGTTTTCCATGTATAGGCACTAAGAGAGCAAATGTTTTGGTTGCTATCTTACGGCTTTACATTGGTTAACCAGGAGTTCTACAAGAGTGGAAGGTGCCGGGTAAGATCATAGCACTGATACAGGGCTTGGGGCTTAAAATGTTGAGGAGAGATAAATTTGATTTTTAAAAAAAAGTGGAGGGATAGTGGCGGGGTGCAGGGGAGAGGGCAGGCAGCGTTGCTGGGAGAAAGAAGGGAAAAAGCAAGCTGGCTGTCACATTAAGAGTATGTTACAAAACATGAAACTAGGATGACTTGGTGAGGAATTTTGTCTAGGAAATCTGGAACTGGCAAGTGCTGCAGGACTTCATAATCCTAGTGGTTTATGCTACTTGGCCTTTCACTGAGGAAAGCAATGCATCTGCACACAGTGTGTCTTGCAAGTCCTTGGAATTCAGGAAAAGAGGAAAACAAAGTATTGTTCTGAGTGAAGGTGAGGAAAGTATTTGGGGTAAGAATGGCCAAAAAGTGAAGGAAGAGTAATAAAATGGGTTAGAGGAATGCAAGGTGTCTGATGCACTGGGTGAATTGGTTGGTTGGATCTTCCTCATGGCAAATAGGAAAACTGGCAGGTCTTTAACATGAGTGTTAAGGATAAAAGTATAAACTCAGCGCAGTAAGGGTTGTAAATCATGAGTTTTTTTCAGTGATCTAAGGAAAAGTATTGTGAAACAGGACAAATAATGGCAAAATGTGAAAGGTTGTTGGGTAAGTAGGGACAAAATGAGGAAATGCAAGTTTTAAGAAGGTGTGATTAGCAAAAGACATTACAGGTTTCAAAATGGCTCCTAAATATGTTAGCACTAAATGCAAGGAAGAGGTAGTTCTGGTGTGCAATGGAGAAGGATAGGTCTCCATACATAACCTATTTATGCTTTATTATCAGCTTTGAAGAACAACAGCATTCAATCAGTGTTAAAGATACCTGAGAGTGGAGAGAAAAGATAAAATAAAACTAGGCTTTAAGACTAGATTAAAATAGGGAAAGAAGAATCTAGAAACTGTTTTAGACACGACTTACAAATTACCTTCACGGGGCACATGAGGTAACCTGAGCTGAGGGCTGCACTTGAACTCTGAGAACTACTGATAAGGTGCTGCCTATGTGGAAGTGCCTGTGTCACCGTTTACAAAAGCACATTCACAAAAGCTGCTGGGTTGTGTGGAGTGATTTTTGAGTATTTCTGGTAGTGTAAATACAGGATATACAGTTTAGCAAAAACAAGCAATCCAGAGGGTCTGCAATTTTTGAAGGAGTGCTTGTTATTTTGATACCAATTACTATTTAATAACTTGGTAGACTATGGACTGCTGTGCTGTAGCCTTAGCTCTGGCAGCCTGATTTGAAGCGAGATACTGGGTATTTATGACTTAATGTATATGATAAAACTCATACAAGTTACATCACTACCTCTCCTCTATTAAAGCCGAAGATGATAGGACCAAAGCCAAGTAAGTTAGGACAATGTGCTGGTATATAGTTACCAAAACCGGAGAGTTTGAGTAGTAATGGCTTTGTGGATTCTTTGTGAAGGACTGAAAGAAAATTTCTGTGTCACTTTTGGAAGAAAGCCTCTTTGGGAAGGGGGGTTGGCATTGCCCCCTGAAACATGGTAGGCAATGAACAACTAGCATGGTTCACTGACTTTAAGAACATCCTTGTTTTATCCAGCTAATACAAAGCATTCCCTCACTAGGCAGATGTTGTGCAAGCCACTCTTCAAACGGACAAATTGGAAGAGAAACGTGAATGGTTTGCACCCTGATTGTCATGGCATGTGAAGAAAGATTGGAAGAGTTAGTTGCTGTTGGCAGTGTGCAAGTATGTAAGATGCTGTACATAGGAAAGGAATAAGGATAAGCTGTAATGGATTTTAAGTGCAGTAAAACAGACTATTTGAAAAGCTTTCTAAAAGTACGGATGATTAAAGAGACTGCGTAGGGATACTACAGAATATTGGTCGAACACAATTTGCACAAAACATCAAAGTTGTCATAACTAATCCTATGCTGAAGCACAGAGGAAGGATAGTTAAGCTGTGGAGACTTTCCATTTGTGCTTTTCATGATTCAGTGCAACAGTTGTTTTGGTTTGGTTTTTTAATATGTATAGCCAGATTTATAAAAAGTATTTTCACATTGTATTATGACCATAGATATTTGAAAACGCTAACAGCAAATGCTTTCTCACTTAGGTTATTTTCAACGCATGAACAGCAACCTAGAGAAACTGGTACATGCAGAAGTTACTGGTCTCATTAAAAATGATAACTCTGGTTTTAAAATATGGCTCCAAATACAGGAAAATCACTAGTCTCAGCACTGGCATAGAGCATTTCTAGTTTCAAAACAGCATACTTTGCATGGGAACAAACTAGTTTTTAATGGACCCAATTTAATGCTCATCCTTTTATGCCTGTTATTCTAGTCAAGCTGATTGTGGTTTACAGTTAACAAATTTAACTGAATTGAAAAGAAAGCGTACCTGTGTGTCTTCATCAGTTGATACATTAAATTTGTCTCTTGGTTGTGGAATGGGAGAAAATAAGCTTTTGAAACTGCAATACCTTTGGGTAGAAAATAGGATTGTGAAGAAATTAAGAATACTGTTAATATAACTTACACAAACATTTTGTGTTGTACCTTAAGGGCATTTTTTACTTTCAAGATTGAATAGCTATTGCTCTGTCACGAAGTGAGAAGGAAAGTATTTTGAGTGTAGACAGGTGGGTAACTGTTATTCCACTAATAACTGGGGTAACTAAAATTTACTTTGTGGCGAGAGTCACAGTAAATACTTTATTAAACAATGACTTTCAGTAAATCACACAACATAACTTTCTTCCGCCCCTGAGAAGTTTTATCAAAATAATGACAGGCTCATTTATCCTGGTTCACTCTTGTCTTGTACTGTATGAAGCCAATGGCTTCAAAGCGATGTGGATGTTAAATGCGTAAGAACAAAAATGTTTCGCAGGATCTGGTGGAATCGGTCACTTGCTTTTTAACATCCTTTCCCCTTTTTCACTTGCCATGATTTTGCATGCCAAAGTGCCACCAACAACAATACTTGTAATAATACTTCATTACATTGATAATCAGATTATTTAAGTTTGAAGGCAGGAGACAGGAGGAGTGTGTTTCGTAGAAATTATACTATATCAATAGTTTCTACATCAATGCGATTGACTTACCTTTTGAAAAGACAATATGGGAGCAGTATCACTGAGATCGTTCCAAGTGCTATCAGAGACAAAGTCACAAAAATGAAGTAATCTTTCCCTTGACCTGAAACAGCCAAGAGAGGAAAATATCTTAGCATGCCAAAAAGCTGTTCTTATGACTGTCAATAATGAATGCAAATTTAACTCAATTTTTTGAATAATCTGAAGGACTTCAACTTGACTTCTTACAGAACTTTGTCAAAAAATTTCAGGTATGCTGGACACATTTTAAACCATTTTGAACATTTAAATTGTAGTGAGTTAAAGAAGAAAATCCAGAAAAGGAGATGAAGAAACAGTGTCACAGAATGAAAAATAGAGCAAAATTGGTGGAACTGTAAAAAGAGTGTTGAGGAAAGGGTGAAAAGGAAGATGTGGAAGGAAGAGTATGATATTCCCGGCAAAAACTTGAAGAACTGAAAGGCAGCCTCAGCACTCTGGACCCAAGACAAGACTTGGGTCTGTCTCCAACTGTTCCTGTAGCCCTGGTATCTGAGAAACTGCTGCCTTCACAATCCTGACCAACCAAAAGCTGGTATCAGCCTCTGTTGCCATAGTACTTAAAGCATCTCCTCTGATTTAAGAATTTCCACCCAGTTCCTTACATGTAATTCGGTAAGAATTAAGTTTTTGTTTGTATCTTTGAGTGCGAGGGAGAAAAGGAGGCAAACATGGTAATACTGGAAAAAAAAGAACCCAAACAAACAAACAAAACCCCCCACAAAACAATATCAAAATAATATTTCACACTCTTACCAAACTCGATGGGTTCACTCCATTCTCCCCACCTCGAGGTTACAAGACAGTTTTTGCCACGTGCTCTGATTTTCAGAATGTATTTTTTTTTCTCATTGTAATTTTGGAATTTGTATGTGTTGTTCCTTACCTAAAATCAAAGCAATCAGACTGTGCATTTCACCTCATAGGCAAATATTAATAAAATTTGGGATTTAATTTCCTGATACAGTTTCTATAAAAAACTAATTTATATGATTTTATAACTATGTCGTAGTTACATGTTCTTCTCCCCAAATTTAAAACTGTGATAAATTAGTTAATCCTGCCACTGAATCTTGCTGGTTTTTGAAGTTTGTAGTTGGATTTTGAAGTTTATTTGGTCTTTAATTTGTTATGATTTAAGTGCACTTTGTTCCCTGTCCTTGTTTATGGATCTTAAAAAAACAGAAGGACAAAAAGCTGAAAATGTAGAAGCACCCTGTAAATTCGCTTCTCAACCTTTATGGGGATTAATCATGCAAATATGCCCTGAACAGTGTCTGTCTTTGTTAAACAGACTCAAGGTTTTTGAGACAGTCCAGTAACAGATATGTATCATCTGGCCTCATGATACTTTATATGAAGTCTGGAATCTGCCAAGCCCAAGAAGCTTCCAGGGCTGAAAGGACCAGTCCTGTGTCAGGGGATGACTGACAGTGTGTACAGGACAGTGTGTACAGGAATCCAAATTAACTCCCACAGGTTTTGAAGATCTCGGCATTACCACTGTCTGGCTGTCCTGAACCACAGAGGTATTTTTCACTGAGAGATACAGGAAAGACAATGTTTCCAGTTTGTATTAAGCAAAGTGTCACATCTGTCTTAATCAAAATCTATTTGTGTGATAAACGGAAAGTATGAAGTTTTGTAAAATTCATGGAAAATTTTGCCTAGCGTAAGCTACCTCATCCAAAATGGACATATTAAGGAATTTCTACATAAAGATAGCACAGCAACATATCTTCCTGGATTCTTATTGCCATACTGATACAAAAACTATAATTCTATACTATAGAAGCGACTATATTCTGTATAAAGGTATTTATATCCTTAAGGGGGAAAAAGCACAAATTTGTATAAGACAAGAATACTTACTGTTACAGGATTATCCTTTTTCCCTTCTGTGGGCTTATCCTGCAAACCAAAACCAAATCTTCATTTTTATTATTTTCCTGTCAAATAATCAAATATTTCTCCCTCTTTTGTTCTCATTTTCTTGCTTATAATGATCATAAATAATTTTAAATCTAAAAATCAGTGGGATATTGTGCTCCAGTAATGTCCCAGAATATAGCACTTTACTCAGAGTTTTGGCTTCCTCCATTTCATCTTTGAAAAGGAAGGAAACATGAATTATTTATCAGTGGTTGTGAGAAGCTGTATTTGCCTCTAAGGGCATATTTACACTGTGCATTCTCATCCAGCAGAAGTGGATTCAAATTATGCAAGCAATCAAATCATCATCCAAACATAACAGATTTGGAAGCTGTGATTTTGCAATAGTTTAATAACATGGGGCAGAAAATTGATGTGAACAACAAATTTACCCTCCTTCCAGTCAAAGTCTCTGTTAGACATCTGAGTGATCCATACTCAGGGGCTACCTATACATCCCATACAATTAAAATTTTATTGACTAGAATAAAACACTGACCTAGGTAAAAGAACCTGAAAATTTTGAAAAATGGTTAGGTTCAAAAATGAGTGAACAAAATCAACAGCAGTGACTTTAGCAAGGATCCCAGAAAACACTGAAAAACTGAGGTCCTGGAAACATCTATCACATGTAATGTCAGAAGGATAGCCGGCACAATGGAAAAGTCAGAAAGATGTAATTGGAAGGAACGCCGATTCAGATAATACACCTGCCATGTATGTTGCGTTATAAAGGCGACTAGTATTTCCCCATTACTCATTGTCAGCTGAGCTCTTTCAGTTTAGGACATGATGGAAGTCATCAGCCTTTGCTGTGAACAGGGAGGGTGCAACTGAGTTGCCTAAACTTGGATGTACAGTCCCATTCCAGCTGCTATGGGGTATCCTGCCTTGCTTCTGGTGACCCCTCCTGAAATGTGTGAGTTACATCTGCCATCTCCATGTAGGTACCTCTGATACCTCCAGTACCTATGGGACCTTAAGGGGCGTGAGGCACCTACTGCTCAGCTGCACAGAGCCCTAGATATGCATTGACTGTTATGGGATATCCATGCTCCTCTGCAGACACCTACATTAAGGTGTCTCCGTCTGTGAGATGAATTTCACAGGCACGTGTAGGAATCTACAGAACCCCACCCATTCTGAGTGCAGCACAGGAAAGAAGTAGTAATGTGTTTTTCTTTAAAACAAACATTTTGATAATATTGCCTTAGTTGTATGTTGTAACCTATATCTTTATGTAAAATATTCCAAGTATTTCACGCAAGATCCTACTGCCAAATTATACCAGCCAGCTAGAAAGCTACATGTACTGCAGTTACTCCTTGAAGTAGCTACCAAGGTAGATATTATTAATGTATGCAAGATAGAAAATCCAGACAATCCGAACAGCATGCAAGCTGCAGGCATCGTTTTGAATGAATTAATGAGTTTTAATGACATATTGCTTTATTGCAATTCTATATCTATGTTTAACCCTTAGCTGATCTTTCCTCTAATGGTCTTGTGTTACAAAGGCCTGAGGAATTGCCACTGTGGTAAGCTTCTGAGCTGTGACTGGGAAATGGAGTAGGTAGGCAGCCCTAATTTGTCACAGTGCAGATGTTATCCATGTGTGGAAACCATGCAATGGTGAAACAGGTATCCCAGGGATGGGGAGGAAGAGTGCTATTTCTCACCTCCTTGTCGAACTCACGGGCTCAACGAATTTTCCTGCCCTTTGTCTTTAGGTGTGTTAAAATCAGGTCCTTTAGGCACTGAGATTTGTGGAGGAGAATTTGACACCTCAGCCTCTCCGTCATACTTGGTGGAAACTAGACATACCTCAGCTGTGATAAAGTGACATGCCATGCCCCGTGTTGTCTCCTGTGGTCACTATGGTAGATTGGTAGTGCTGTGCCTATAGTGTAGGAGAAATCCCAGCACACTTTTGGTACATACGTGTTTGCAACTGAGGTAGCCGTCTTAGGTTCCTCTCTTACAGCCTATGGAATAAGGACATGATTTGTCTGTAATCTACCTTGGAAGGCAGTGGGTAGCACCACATCTGACTGCAGAGAAAGTAAGAGAGTAACTCACTGAAAAGCGAACGCATCCATTGCAGACCCCTACCCTGAGCCTGTGTGAACTTTCCCCTGAGTTGCTGGTATTGAATATTTCAGAAAAGTGTTTTCTATTTTAGCTGTGGTTTCAAAATGGGAGGTTTTGGCAGACACCGTGTAGACATGTGGTGGTCAGGTTGGCTCAACCAGGCTCCAGGAGAAGGATGGTGTCCGAGGGAAGACTGCCAAAGGGCAACAGATGGCGGGAGAGGTGGTGGAGGAGAGACGTGGATGCTCAGCGGGGGCAAAACAGTCCCGCATATTGAAACTGAGGGGCAGCTGTGAACTTTCCAGCATCTGAAAAATGCCATCAGGGCAGCTGAAGCTGAGGTGCCCTGAGCCTGAGAGGCCCTGGCCTGGGCTGGAGGCTGTCACCCCTTGCTGCGGATCACAGGCTGCCATCCCACTGTCATCTCCTGTGGGACATGCTTGTGCAGGAGAGCATCTCAGGTGCTCTCCTGGTCTTTGGACACACATCCCTCATAGCATTTCCCTGCTTTCCACTGCTTTTCTGCTTTGCATCTCTTGTTAGTTTGAAATAAGGTCATGAGTGGTGGGATGTGAGACCAGAAGGGCTGGAGCAGGAGGATGCCACAGAAGTTAATCAATGAAGGAAATAGAAGCATGCACATTATAGATATGCATATTAATAGGTATGATGCCAAATACAAACAAAGAAATTGGTTTTACCTTATTTTGTATGCTAATTTCATACTGAAAACAGTTTTCGTTTTCCACATGACTCGTAAGGGGTGCTTGCCATGTAATTATGCAACCCACTGGATCTCTAGTACAATTGACAGCAACTTTTAATGGTGGAGTGAGTATTTCTGGAAAGAAGTGAAATAATTAATGTAGACACGATCAGTAATCAGCTACAACTCGTGTTCATAGCAAAATACATGTGAAGTTGAGGCAACTGATGTACAGCTGTGTGCTACTGATATTAGCAAATGTTCTCTGTTAAACGAGTAAAATACAGTAGCGAAACTCAGGAATACGACACTTCAGTTGATGGACATCTGAAGTAACTGAAGTTCATGTAAAAAAGGTATAAAGAATTTTGCGTAATTCAGCAGTACGACCAGCACAGTGCCATTTTCTTCTACATCTAAATTTCACTTTGACAATGCAAGTCTCTATAGGAAAAAAGACGGAGGTTTTTGCACATGTGGCAGTATTCAGTTGCAAGACCAAGTGATCAGAATTTGAGTGCCTACAATATAGCTGACTAGGTGCGACCTAGGTGTCTCACTGCTATAGTCAGTGGGGGTCTCATCAGTAGTGCCAAACTGCAAAGCTGTTTGACATGCCGTGGACCAGACATGCTCAACTGAACAGCTCTGGGCTTTGCAGCCGGCACTGGCTGCAGGCAGGGCTCAGTCTCATATGGTGCATTTCAGAGCACACAGGACACCCAGGAGGACCCTGGGCTCTCACAGGTGCTGGGCCACATCTGCAGGGCTTGTGGTTGCCTCAAGTGTCTGAGGGTGTCTCAAACAGCACTAGTGGCATGTTTTTAGGCAACTGAATCCTGTCCTGGATCTCTAACGGAGCTTAAACACCTAGCTCACATGTAGGTACCCACATATTTAACTAATGCAGTCTTAATTTGCAAATTGAATGCTCCCTCTGGTTTTATGACATGTAGCTCCTGTGGCTCTTGGAGAGGTATGGAATTAAGGATTGGCAAAATGAGTCCATCAGAAAGGTGGCCTTGAAAGTCTAACCATTGCATCGCATCACTTGAATTACATGGGTATGTTCACAACACTTCTCCGAGCTGCTATTTCAGGCTGCCTCTGCCTCTACATGTTTTAGGTAATTTTTAGAACTCTATCCTGTCAGCTGTCAGGAGTGAAATCTCTTCTACGCTGCTGGATCCTGTGATGGCTGCATACTTTGTTTTATTCTTCTTTTCAGAGAAAAAATCCCCACTTCCTTATTTTATAAAACAATAATAAAATAAAAATGTTTCCTTACCAATTTTATACAGTTGAATGTACTCATCATAGAACTGGATCCGAGAGTCTTTACTAGACCCATTCACCAGGAAGTAAGATTTTTCAGTCACTATCCTCACATTTTGGAATCTACATCCCGTGTTTCTGCCATTTTCATCTTTAATGTAAAGCTCACATTCCGTCTCGTCGTCATCTCTGTATATAGTTATTTTAGTTAAATTTGGGCAGCGCGATGTGTTAAATGAGAATTCAGACTTCCCTAGACTCAGGTAGACTGACTTACCTTGAGTTCTGCCAGTACAGAAAATACTGTGTATCTCCTGGAGCATCCCTGCCTGCTTGCCAAGTGCAGTTCATGAGGGAAACGTTATAAATCACACAGGAGAAGTTTTCAATGGCTGATCTGTTCATGCCTGCAAACACAGGAATATCTGTGATGAGGAAAAATCGTGTGACTGCTCCACGCTGGAGGATCCTGGCACATGCTTAGATATGTTACACACCTGCAACTCCAGCTGATTCTTTCTTGAGTTAAGAATGACAACTGAGAGAAAGCTGGACTCTCACCCTATTTTGACTGACTCTGAACTGTGAAACCTGGGAATGAGTAGAGCATTCACACAGGTAAAGGGAAGCACATTACCTTTTAATATCATCCTCAGTGCTACAGAGGGAAGTATTTCTCCTTTTGAAAACCAATGCCCAGGAATCCACTCCTGAAGTATCTACAGACAGCATTTAAAAAGCTGGGACTTTTAAAAATAAGGTGGGGCTTTTTTCTTCTTCGACCAAAGAGCCTTCCAGCTAGAGCTTTCCGCCCTCATGTGGGCAACTGTGACTTGATCTCTTCCTTTGGTGGAGCACACTGAAGTGGAAACCTTGTTTCTTTGGAAGCTCCCCCATTGCTGGGCTGTGCAGGCATGCTCAGCCTCATTCTGCCTTCTTCAGCCAATTTTCTGCTTCTTTGTGCGCTAACTTCAGCGAAAAGGTGGAAGCTTCCTCTCCTGCTACCTCCAGCCCCCAATATTAGGGCTAGCTGGGAGGAACATCAAAAGCAAGAGGGTTTAGTTGTATCCTGGCTTGTATTTTGAGGGTCACCATGAGAGCGTTTGCTCTCTCAAGTCCCCGGGAAGAGCAGGGAGTACTTTCTCTGCTCAGATATGAACAAGCTCCTAATCGCATCACCTCTGTCAAGTCTGAAATACCCCAGTTACATACAGCTGCAGGAGCACTGGTGAACAGGCAATTTTAGTGGAGAGGTCTAAGTTCAGAAGGAAGGGGAAAAAGTGCTGTAAAAAATTCAGGTATGGAATTATGAACCCAGGGGTTCCCTGAACCCCACTTTGACTAACTCCCATACGGGGCTGGCTTAGAATATCTTTGTAAACAGTTGCCTCAGCTCAATGTGTGCACAGCAGCTTTGGGAACCCTCACACCTGTATGTGTGTGTGTGCGCGCACGTGCACACCAGGGCAAAATTAGGAGATTGCTACATTCAGTTTGCTCCTACCTGCTTATCACCACAGGCTATCTTCTCTCTCTGTTCTGCCCTGGTGAGGCCACATCTGGAGTACTGTGTCCAGTTCTGGGCTCCCCAGTTTAAGAAGGGCAAGGAATTACTGGAAGGAGTCCAGCGGTGGACTACGAAGATGATGAGGGGCCTAAAGCACCTTTCTTATGAGGAGAGACTGAGAGAGCTGAGTCTGTTCAGCCTGGAAAAGAGAAGGCTGACAGGGCATCTCATCAAACTTTATCAATTTCTCAAGGGTGAGTGTCAAGAGGATGGGACCAGACTCTTTTCAGTGGTGCCCACCAATAGGATGAGGGGCAATGGGCACCGACTAAAACATAGGAGGTTCCATCTGAATATGAGGAGAAACTTCTTTACTTTGAGGGTGCCAGAGCACTGGAACAGGCTGCCCAGAGAGGCTGTGGAGTCTCCTTCTCTGGAGACATTCAAAACCCACCTGGATGCGTTCCTGTGCAACCTCCTCTAGGTGTTTCTGCTTTAGCAGGTGGGTTGGACTAGGTGATCTCCAGACGTCCCTTCCAACTCCAACCATTCTGTGATTCTGTGGTTATTTCCTTTCCTCACCTCCCATTTTATGACTTTCACTGATCCCCACACTGTGCCTTTAGCTAGCTCTGTGGTCTGATCCTGACAAACTCATCAACAACCCAGCAGAAAAGCATTTAATAAAGAAATGGGTGCTAAAATATTCATTTGTAATAGCCAGAACAGTTATTTGAATCTACCCTCAAACCACTGTAATTTAGCAGCATTTTGGACCCCTAGTATGAAAGAGAATAATGCAATTATTAATACATTTGTAATAATGCATCTCTTGCAGAATTGTGGAAACATTCATTTCAGAGAAAATAATTTTAGCAGATCTGCAAATATTTTTAATAGAAAATAGAGCAGTTACCTACTGTGTAGGTAATTGCTTTCTAAGGCAACACCTTTTAAAGATTGCAAATGGAGAAAACCTTACGCAGACCATAGACATTACCTCCAGGGATAAACCTGCAGACTTTTGAGATGTTTGTGTTTGCCACTTCAATGATAAAGGATGCCCCTTTGTGCCGAGGCATGTATAGTTCCACTGGAAAACTGCATAGTGAACCATTCTCCTGAAAAAGAACACATCGATGTTTTATTCCTCTATTTTTTTCTCTGCTAGTGCTTGATGATTCTGGTTATGGAAGTGCAACCCAGAAACTCAGTTTGTAGAGCAAAAATCCTCTGTGTATGTTTATGTGTTTTAGGTTCAAGAGCTAACTCTCTCCTTTACCACTTGAGAGTGATGTAGAATGGAACTGAGTGATCAAAAACATAACTACACAAAATTCTTTGCAGCTCAGGAATTGGATGCTACACTAGTGTGCAACTATTAGAGAAGGCAAATAGTACCCCAGTGGCATAACAGGATATAGTTAATAAATGGTGGAACCACAATGGAATTTAGTGAAAGGATAAAGTAAAATATAATAGAAGTCCTCATGTGACCTTCCCAGGGGTCAGAATGATGTCTATGGCATTATACTCATAAGTTTCAGTAAGAATGTGATGTGGTTTTGTAATATGTATTTCTAATTTAAAGCATCTGTTTTGCTAGGCTAAATAACCCATCTCTATCTCTTTGTCAAGCTTCCTACTTTTATCTTTGGATAATATAGGTTTATGACATAACCTGTGCTACCAGCATGATTGAATTTACTGGGAAACAAGTGAAGAATTTGAGGAAATGAAAATCCATGGCAATGTTTGGGGAATCCACTCTTTATTTGAAGAGTCTTTGTCTCTCTAAATTCTCTAGAGGTCTCACAGCTGCTCCTTTTTTTCAGTAGCGGCATCCCTATTAATGATTCAACACAGGTACAGTTCGGGCTATTGTCTCCTTTCCACTTTGGTGCCAGAACTTCAGTTCTGTCACATGCACGGGATGCTCCTCCTGCAGCAAATGTGCCCTGGCATTGGTGATGGCTTTTCACAGCCCCTGGCAGATCAAGCTCTAGACTACAAACAATCGCTGATCAAAATTTACCTGCAACTGATTCATGTTTTCAAAGTGAAATCAATAAAAGGTAAAGAGCAAGGTGCAATTGTTTGTCTCAACAAATAGCAAGTTTACCTTTGTGTCTGCACATGTCTTGTCTTTGTCCATGATGGTGCATTTGTAGTTAGAGAAATTCTTGCTGCTCTCCCAGGACAGTTCCATTTTTCTCCAATTCATTTTCACGTTTGTAATAGGTGATTCTTGTGCTTCTGCTGAAAGTGTTACAGAATAAGTTCAGTAAAGAAATGCTGTTGTTTTTGTTGAATGCAGAGGATAGTGTCTGTCAGGCTTAAGATTAAAGTTGCAAGATTAATTGCATATATCTCCAGTAAATGAAGCATTAAACCCTGTTTCTCATATTATATCTGCAAAAACATACTTACACCCCGTACACTGGATGTCAGCATGCAAGGGTTGAAATAGCATCATACACCACCAAATGATGCAAGTGAGTTCAAGAGTATGAAACATCTTTTCTTCTCTGGAAAGAGAAAATGAAGCCTTCAGGGAAAAAAAAAAAAAAAAAAAAAAAAAATTATGCCCAAGTGTACTTTGGTTTCTGCAAAGCTTTATCTTTTTTTTTTTTTGTTGTTGTGGAAAGAGTCAAATATGCTGTCTAATTCACCCCTAGAAAATAATATTTAGAAAAGCCAAGCAAAAGGTGTGCTTCAGGACTTCTGGTAGGTGCCTCTTCTTTGCAAGGACCGAGTAGGCTCACTATTGTCTAGTATAACACGGTGGTTTGAGATAGAAACCACAGACTCTCGTTATGATACATACACTCACTCTATTTGGTGTAGAAACTATGATTTAGGATTAGTGTTGTCCCACATATCTATCTGAGCACTGCCATACCAGACATGTTGGAATTCCAACGTGAACCGGAGTTAAAGGCAGCCAAGTGGAGTGTTACAACTGATATTGCCAGTGTGTTTATCACAGTTCCTTTGGCAGCAAAGTGCAGGCCACGGTTTGCTTTCACATGGAGGAGTGTCCAATACACCTGGAATCAACTGCCCCAGGAGTGGAAACACAGTCCAACCATTTGTCATGGACTGCTCCAAACTGCATTGGAACAGGGTGATGCCCTGAACATCTGTAATACATCGACAACGTCACTGTGTGGGACAACAAAGCAGAAGAACTGTTTGAGAAGGGAAGAGAGTAATTCAGATCCTTCTGAAAGCTGTTTTTTGCCATCAAAAGAGGCAAGGTCAAAGGATCTGCACAGGAGATCCAGTTCTTGGGAGTAAAATGGCAGGATGAACCTTGTTGCATCCCTATGGATGTGATCTATAAGATAACAGCTATGTCCCCAGCAGGTAAGAAGAAAGAAACACAAGCTTCCCTAGGTCTTGTGGGATTCTGGAGAATGCATATTCCACATTATAGTCAGCTTGCGAGCCCTCTCTATTGAGTGACTTGGAAGAAGAACTATTTGGAGTGGGGTTCTTAGCAACAGGAAGCCTTTGAGCAGATCAAACAGGAGAGAGCTCGTGCAGTAGCTTTTGGGCCAGTCTGTACAGAACTAGCTGTGCAAAATGTGCTCTACACTGCAGCTGGAAAGGCCTGGAGCCTCTGGCAGAAAAAAACAGGTGAAACTCAAGGTTGACCTCTAGGGTTTTGAAGCTGGGATTGTTGAGGATTGGAAGCCCACTACACCCTGACTAAAAAAGATATACCAGCAGCTAGTGAGCTGCTTCAGAAGTTGTTAGTAGGGAAGCACAGTTCCTCTTGGCACCACAATTGCCCATACTACATTGGATATTTAAAAGAAACTTCCCCTCTACACATCACACAATCAATGCAACATGGAGTAAGTGGCTAGTGTTGATCATGCAATGGGCTCAAGTGGAGAACCTCAGCCACTCAGGAATCCTGGAGGAGATCATGGACTGGTCAGAAAGCAGAGATTTTGGAGCATTGCCTGAGGAGGTGACTTGTGCCCAAGATGCACCACCATATAATAAGTTAACAGAAGATGAAAGGCATTATGCTCTGTTTACCAATGGATCCTATCATCTTATAAGAAACTATCTGAAATGGAAAGGTGCTGTATAAGAATTCCACACAACAAGTTGTTGATGGAGAAGGTGAGTCAAGTCAGTTTGCAGAAGTTACAGAATCACAGAATCACAGAATGTTAGGGATTAGAAGGGACCTCGAAGGATCATCTAGTCCAATCCCCCCACCAGAGCAGGAACACCTAGATGAGGTTACACAGGAATGTGTCCAGGTGGGTTTTGAATGTCTCCAGAGAAGGAGACTCCACAACCTCCCTGGGCAGCCTGTTCCAGTGCTCTGTCACCCTCACTGGGAAGAAGTTTCTTCTCATATTTAAGTGGAACCTCTTGTGTTCTAGTTTGTACCCATTACCCCTTGTCTTACCATTGGTTGTCACCGAGAAGAGCCTGGCTCCATCCTCATGACACTCACCCTTTACTTATTTATAAACATTAATGAGGTCACGCCTCAGTCTCCTCCAAGCTAAAGAGACCCAGCTCCCTCAGCCTTTCCTCATAAGGGAGATGCTCCACTCCTTTAATCATCTTCGTGGCTCTGCGCTGGACTCACTCCCTGTCCTTCTTGAACCGAGGAGCCCAGAACTGGACACAATATTCCAGATGCGATCTCACCAGGGCAGAGTAGAGGGGAAGGAGAACCTCTCTTGACCTGCTAACCACCCCGTTCTAATACACCCCAGGATGCCATTGGCCTTCTTGGCCACAAGGGCACAGTGCTGGCTCATGGTCATCCTGCTGTCCACCAGGACGCCCAGGTCCCTTTCCCCTACACTGCTCTCTAACAGGTCATTCCCCACCTTACACTGGAACCTGGGGTTATTCCTGCCCAGATGCAGGACTCCGCACTTTCCCTTGTTATATTTCATTAAATTCTTCCTCACCCAACTCTCCAGCCTGTCCAGATCTTGCTGGATGACAGCGCAGCCTTCTGGTGTGCCAGCCACTCCTCCCAGTTTGGTGTCATCAGCAAACTTGCTGATAGTTCATTCTATTCCCTCCTCCAAGTCATTGATTAATATAGTGAATAGTACTGGTCCCAGTACCGACCCTTGAGGCACTCCACTAGATACAGGCCTCCAACCAGACTCTGCCCCATTGACCACAACTCTCTGGCTTCTTTCCTTCAGCCAGTTCCCAGTCCACCTCACTACCCGATCATCCAGTCCACACTTCCTCAGTTTAGCTGTGAGGATGCTGTGGGAGACTGTGTCAAATGCTTTAGTGAAATCAAGATAGACCACATCCACTGCTTTACCATCATCTATCCACCTGGTTCTGTCCTCATAAAAGGCTATGAGATTGGTTAAGCATGACTTCCCCTTGGTGAAGCCATGTTGACTGCCCCTAATTAGGGAAAATGTAGGTCCGCTGCTGGATGAGGTGAGTGCCCTGGTGATGGAAGATACAGAGAAGACGGTGTTACTGAATGCGTTCTTTGCTTCTGTCTTTACTGGTAATACCAGCCCTCAGGTATCCCAGAGCCTAGAGATAGGAGAGAAAGTCTGGCAAAAGGAAGACTTTCCCTTGGATTGTGAGGGTCAGGTTAGATATCGTTTAGGCAAAACGGACATCCACAAATCCGTGGGCCCCAACAAGATGCACTGACAAGTACTGAGAAAGTTGGCAGATGCTATTGCTAAGCCACTCTCCATCATCTTTGAAAAGTCATGGAGAACAGTGGAGGTGCCTGAGGACTGGAAGAAAGCCAACATCACTCCAGTCTTCAAAAAGGTCAAGAAGGACAATCCAGGAAACTACAGGCCAGTCAGCCTCACCTCCATCCCTGAAAAGATGATGGAACATTATTCCAGATGTCATCTCCAAGCATGTCGAGGAAAAGAAGGTTATCAGGAATAGTCAGCATGGATTCACCAAGGGGAAATCATGTTCAACCAACCTGATAGCCTTCTATGACGGCATGACTGGCTGGGTAGACAAGGGGAGAGCAGTTGACGTTGTCTACCTTGACTTCAGGAAAGCTTTTGACACTGTCTCCCACAACATCCTTATAGGTAAGCTCAGGAATTGTGGGTTGGATGAGTGCACAGTGAGATGGATCAGGAACTGGCTGGATGGCAGAGCTCAGAGGGTTGTGATCAATGGTGTAGAGTCTGGTTGGAGGCCTGTAGCTAGTGGTGTTCCCCAAAGGTCCGTATTAGGTCCAGTCCTGTTCAACCTGTTCATCAATGACCTGGATGAAGAGACTGAGTGCACCCTCAGCAAGTTTACTGATAATACCAAACTGGGAGAGTTGATACACCAGAAGGCTGTGCTGCCATTCAGCGAGACCTGGACAGGCTGGAGGACTGGGCAGAGAAGAACCTGATGAAATTTAACAAGGGCAAGTGTAGAGTCCTGCACCTGGGGAGGAATAACCCCATGCACCAGCACAGGTTAGGGGTGGACCTGCTGGAAAGCAGCATTGTGGAGAGGCACCTGAGAGTTCTGGGTGACAACAGGTTGACCATGAGTCAGCCATGTGCCGTTGTGGCCAAGAACACAAATGGTATCCTGGGGTGCATTGGGAAAAGTGTGACCAGCAGGTTGAGGGAGGTTCTCCTCCCCCTCTACTCTGCCCTGGTGAGGCCACATCTGGAGTACTGTGTCCAGTTCTGGGCTCCCCAGTTTAAGGACAAAGAAGTACTAGAGGGAGTCCAGTGGCAGGCTACGAAGAAGATCAGGGTCTGGAACATCTTTCTTATGAGGAAAGACCGAGAAAGCTGGGTCTGTTCAGCTTGGAGAAGGCCGAGAGGGGATCTCATCAAAATTTATAAATATCTCAAGGATGGATGTCAAAAGGATGGGACCAGACTCTTTTCAGTGGTGCCCAACAATAGGGTGAGGAGCAATGGGCACAGACTGAAGCACAGGAGGTTCCATCTGAATATAAAGAGAAACTTCTTTACTTTGATGGTGACAGAGCAGTGGAACAGGTTTTCCAGAGAGATTTTGGATTCTCCTTCTCTGGAGACATTCGAAACCTGCCTGGATGCTTTCCTGTGCAATCTGCTCTGGGTGAACCTGCTTTAGCAGGTGGGTTGGACTAGGTGATCTCCAGAGGCCCCTTCCAAACCCAACCATTTTGTGATTCTGTGAGATTTAACCTTGGGGAAACATGTTCCATGATGTAAACTGTATGCTGTAGGAAGTAATGTAGCAGGAACCAGCTGAAATGACAGAGAGTGAGCTTCATGAAGAACTACTGAGTGCAGTAATGACCCAAACCAAGTTGGTGTTGGCACCCAACAATCAAACATGCTGCTTCTCCTGTCTTGAGTGATGACCTTGACAAATGGGCCAAAGTTGTAGCCTGTTCTTATGGACATTTTGGGGAGTGACAGAGGCCCATGGACTGAGGAAACAATATCTGTCTTGTTAAGGGACAGGGCATATTAATTAATGAGAATGTATAAATCTGCATGTTGGATATAAAGATGCCTTAAGTATGTAGTATAAGTGTTTTGTTTGGGTTTTTTGTGTGCTTGTCTGGTTTTGTGCTTTGTTCGTTTGTCTTCTACATGAAGAAGCAACACTGGTTGGTTGTTTTTTTGTTAGGGGTTTTTTGTTGTTTTTTTGGTTTTTTTGGTTTTTTAGTTTTGGTAATTCCTAGTAGTGTAGGCTCCTAGTATCAATTTTCTTGATGGCAGGTATTTCTTAGGTTAATTCTAAGACTATGAGGTAAATTCTTACAAACTCAGGAAAAAGAGAAACATGGTAATAAAACATGGTAATATTTTGTTACTTGTCTGTCATTCTGTGTTAATTTTTGTGGTCATTTCAGAGTACTGATTCTAAACTGACTACATTTTGTGAAAAGAAAACCCAGCCAGACCCTCCAACTGAGCTAAACTGTTGAATGTTTCCAGAAGGCAGCTCACATTTCATGGAAATTGGCTTCATATGATCTGTCCATCATGGTCTCCAAGAAACAAAACAGGACAGGATACCATGTCGGGGTTGCAACAGAGACAAACTCTTCACTGTAGCCTGATTCTTCTCTGCTTATCTCTTGCAGCATCAATCTGGTTTTTTTGTAAATCATCTTGCTACGATAAGGATGTGGCCACAGCTGCTGGGAGGTGATACCGAAAAATCTTGAGTACAAACAGTATGGAGGACTGGCCATGAAATGTTCTGTGAGATGTTGGTCTCAACAGTTATTTCCACTTTCCCATACTCTCAGTGATCTCTCCAGTAATGCACATAAGAACCTCAAGACCTCTTGTCCTTCTAGTCTGCCCCTTTTCATATGACCATATTTTTCTCCTTTTTGTGCTATCTATTCAGTCACTCTTAACCTTTTCTCCTTACTTTCCTCATCCTATGTTCCTTTTTAGGCATTTCTTTTCTTACTCTCTAGCAACTGTCTGCTCACTTTTCCTTCATAGTTTTTGCTTCATTCCTTTATAGTTTTTACTTCATTCTTCTTGTCACCTCCCTCTGTCTGCTCTGGTGACTCTTCTGCTTTCAAAGTCTCCCTCAGGTTTCCTGCACATGACAGCAGCTCCATGCTGCAAGTATTCTCCACATTTTCTCATGGAAAGGGTTGCCTGGAGCACTGCCAAAGGAGTCATCTGCAGCCCTGCCTGCTTAGAAGAGTGCTTGCTTGGCACCATTCCCTCCATGCTCTGGACATCTCATTGGGCTTGCAGTGGGAATAGCAGGGCCTGTAAGTGTTCACTTTCCTCATAAGAAATGGCTGTTTCCACTGACCACAGCACTAAGGGGGTTTGCTTCTCAAAGGGTTTGTGTTCCACGGTTGACTGACTTGAAAGCAAATTGCACAAGAAAGGATTAGTGTTGGATTGTGCCTATGTTCTATTTCCCCAGCTGAAGGTGCCAACACATAGCCAGGTCCTCTGGCTTTTCTCTGGCTTGCTGGCAGGAATATAAGAGCTGTGGTGAGCCCTAAGCCATTTGCCTGACCCATCCATACCATCTGCCCGGTGGCCAAGGAAGTGTCTCCAGCACCACACCTGTAGGAGCTTTTTGCCACCAGACTTGCACCCTCTCCCAGACTGGTGTTTTGCAGACAGGTGTGGCAAAACTCCCTCTGTTCTGACCATACCCCAGTACTGAAGGTGTCAGAAGGAACACATGTCAAACTGGTTGAAAATGTTATTTGGAGGATCAGACCAGAAGAAACATATATATATTCTTGTGTAAGTGGTATTTCCTCATATGTCATTAATATAAGAGATAATACAGAATCTGTTAGGATGAAAACCCCATCCTTAACTCCATGGTTGTTTCTGCTTTGCTTGTTTCCTTTTTCTCTCCTGACCAGCCTCACAAGTGTCTTGATCTCTCAGCATGTGTCTACCCTGCTGCATAGAGGAGGGCCCCAGAGAGGACTCAAGCACTTAGTTTCCACACTCCTCAATTCTTAGCTCACTCCCTGGCTCTCTCCAGGCCAGGTTTGCTATAAACTTAACCTATCCACGTAAACTATGTGAATATATGACCCAGTCAATGATACTTGGAGCTTTATTTTATTTAGAGGTATGTGCATAGCCTGTATGTTTAATTTTTCCGCTAGTAAAATCTTATCAAGGAAAACATTGCAAAACTTATTATCGAGTGTTACCAGTTGTATGATGTGTCTTACTCAGAAGTAGTGATCATATCCCTGGTAAGCTGGGTGCTAACAAACATGAGTCTGTTTGGTCTTTTGTAGCAAGGCATGGTCAAATTCGGTCTGCTCTAGAATGATCTCAGTATCAATGTGTCAGAAGGAAAACACAGTCACATTTAAAAGCCATGGTATGCCAATAGTAGCTTTTACAGCAAACATCCAATAAATACTGACCTAAACATTTTCGGTTCTTACCCTCATAGTCTGTGCAGTCTATTGTCTTTGTTCTTAGGCTGTGAGTGCAGGATGCTATTAGAAAGCGTCACCTGAGACCAACGTTCCTTGGTTCTAATTCCCAGCTTTGCCAGTGACTTTATTTTCTTGAGTGGCTCTGGGAAGCTTACTCCTGCCCATGACACACTTCCAGAAATGAAAATTTGAATTTTACTCGTAGAGCGATGTGAGGATAAACTGATGATTATACATTGCAGACAAACTGATTCTTATACCTTGCAGATATATGGAGAGTACCATACACTTGCCAAGTGAACCAGGATGCATAGAAATAGGAATAAACACCTCACGATGCATACAAGGCAATGAAACATTCTTCTCAGATTGCTGCCTAAATGCAACTTTCCCAGAACCAGTTCAGTCTTTATATCAGTATTTTGATTTCTGTAGATGATACAAACCTAGGAAAAGTGGTTGATATACCACTATTTCACTTCAGAGGGACCTGCACATGCTGGAGAAATGGGCTGACAAGAATCTCATGAAATTCAGCAAAGGGAAGTGCCGAATCCTGCACCTGGGGAGGAACAACACTCAGCATCAGCATGGGCTGAGGATGACCTGCTGGAAAGCAGATTTTCAGAGAAGGCCCTGGGGTTCCTAGTGGAAAACAAGCTGATGATGAGCCGGCAATGTGCCTTTGCAGAAAAGAAGACCAAAGACATCCTGGGCTGCACTAGGCAGAGTGTTGCCAGCAGGTCAAGGGAGGTGATCTTTTCCCTGCTCAGCATTTGTGAAGCCAGACGTGGAGTGCTGGGTTTGGTTCTTGGATTCCCAATACAAGAAAGATATAGAACTACTGGACAGAGTCCAACAAACAGCCACAAAGATGATCAGGCGTTCTGACATATGAGAAGAGGCAGAGAAAGCTGGGGCTGTTCAGTCTGGAGAGATGAAAGCTCAGGGGGGTCTTATCCATGTATATGAATATTCAGCTGTGGGAAGTAAGGAAGGTGGAGCCAGACTCAGGTGCCCAGTGACTGGGCAAGAGGCAATGGGCAAAAACTGACATAATGGGAATCCAATTTAAACACAAGAAAACACTTTTTACTGCGAGCCTAGCCAGCCACTGGAACAGGTTTTCCAGGGAGGTTGTGAAGTCTCCAATGTTGGAGATACTTAAACCTGACTGGACAAAGCCCTGAGCAATCTGATGTAGCTGACCCTGCTCTGAGCAAGGGGTGGGACAGGACAACCTCCAGAAGTGCCTTCCAGCCTCAACCACCCCAAAATTCTGTGATTTACTTTTTTTTTTTTCCCAATAAATAGAAATCCACATATTTCTAGTTAGATAATTTATGGAAAGGATACAGAAAGTAGCATTTCCTTCAGTTATTGCAAAATAGATGTTGGATAACAAATGTCAGCGCAACAGACATCATAGACATTTTATAGTCTTCCTTGAATCTTGTGGAAATCTTTGGGAATTTTATATATACACAAATTTACATTTTTAATCAAACAAGCTAAAGCATTACCAAAATTTTTCCTAGACTTTCTTAAGCAGGAAGCTAATCCAGATTTTATACGTTTGCTAGTATCACTATACCTAACTTAATCCTTAGCAAATATTTGTATTCTGCACAAAATCTTCTGTGGCACAAGAAAATCAATAGACATGACAGAGAGACATACCTCTTCTTGAAAAAAACCTTCTCCTTTATCTTGTTTGATTTTGGATCACAGCAGCAAGGACACTTGAACCTGTAGCTGTGGTCATGCAGGCATGAGTGAATATTTTGGTCTGCCAGTTAACTTTTTTTACTGCATGCTAGTACTAAGTAGCAAATGCTGCAAGTCAGAAGTGACTCAGTTTATCATTTCCCTTACTGCTCTCGAACTTCCTTAAATGTCCTAATTTGCAGATATTAGTGATTTCACATGAGCTGATCACGCAATTAACTCTTCCTTCCTGTCGTGTTGGATGAACTAAACATGAATAGTCATAATATGCAAAATCATTATACAAAAATACATAGATAGTAGTATTTGTACATGAATATGATCATAGAAATGCCCCTCCTACATATAAATACATTTTTGTAAATAATATGTTTCGGAACTAATAGCACTTTTGTGTGGCTAGTCCATGTTTAAAGTGCTTACAACATGACCACTTGTTTCTGTCAGGACCTGACTGGCTGTATACATTGTTTAAGACCTCTGCACCAGCCCAGGTTCTCCTTTGAGGAAGATCAATCCTTAGCGTGCATTTGCAAACAGCCAGGAAAATTCTGTCTTGCATATTTGTAGACAAATAAGTGGCAAGAAAAATATCAGATCCAAAGATCTGAACTTATTCACTACCTGATTATAGGTTGATATTGTTTGGTTCATCTTAGGCTACGATATCATGGGTTATGTGCAAAAGTGTCTGAATATTCAAATTAAAAGAAAATATCCAAAGCATTTACTGAATTCAGTAATGCCAAATTCACGAAAGACTTTGCAGTCATGTAAGTATGAGAGTCTAAGCCACAATGTTTACTTCAACTTGCAGCAACTTTAGATGTGGCTTTGTGTCACGCTGTGTTAGCCACTTCCCAGTTTGTTGTACATGATATCTGGCATGCAGATATGTAATCTTCAGGTAATAGATTCTTCTTATTTCTTGCTGTTCTCAAACATTTGTAGCAAGAGTCATTCTAATTACCCCCTACCTTCCACTCCCAACACAGGCACAATAGCAGGAAGGTGAAGAATTCCCCAGGCTTCTTAGGAGTGAAGCAGGGCCCTTCATAGTTAGTCTGTTAGAGGAAGAACTATTCTTAACCCTAGTTTTTTTTTTTTTTTCTAGTTTTTGTGCTCAGATCCACCAATAGCAAATTGCCTCACGGGCACTACAAATTTATAATGTTTTTGTTTTTCAGTTCACACTGCTCAGTCTTGCCCACCATAACCCAGTGATTCCCACCAGAAAGGCATGTTATTAATATTTTCCATTTTAAAACTCTGAGGTTATAGATGCAAAAAAAATATAGATAAGCAAGTACTACTGAAGGCAGAGCTTATGTAAGACAGTGCCCCAGCTGCAGGATTTGGTCTCTAGAACCTCATACCTGGCATTGACTGAATCCAACTCTTTCCATGCCTTGGGAACAGGACCAGCATGTTTAAAATCTTCTAGTCACTAAAGGATTTAATTATCTTATTTTATGTAACCTAAAAAGAACACAGCTAGTACATAGCTCAGCGTGGTCTGGAATTGCCTGTTTGTCAAATATACTCTACTTGGGTACCACCAGCCCTTTCAGTGACAACTACCATCTTGCTTAACTTTTCTATAGCACCATTCTCCCAAGACGTATGTACTTATTGTGTAAAGTGTGTGTCAGTATGCCCAGTAAATGTTGATGGAGGGATATGCTTCTTGTTCTTGTGGTGTGTTTGGTCAGGTTCTGGGTAATCTGAGGGTGGTCTTATGGTATCATCTGACCGGTATCTCCAGGCTGCCCAAATGGTGGCTGAATTAGTTTTAATTGATCCACTTTAAACTCTAGTCCATATTAATTCATTAGGTCTCTGTGTGCACCAACTGGCATAGCCATTCTTCCCTTCTTCTTGGGGTCTGGCAGCCTGTGCTCCCTCGCTGGGTGGTGTAGGATGGGCCGTGTCAGGGAAGGCATGGCCCTGCTGGCTCTGTGCTCCCCTCAGGTCCTGGACAAGCCCAGGACTCTGACTCTGCTGGGCACCAGCTTCCTTCGGGACATAAGACATTTTTTGTGTTCCCCTTCAACAGGACCCGCCTTCTTCTGCGAACAGTCATATCAACAACTTGTGAACTGCCAGTCTACAGCCTGGTGTTTATGATAAACCAGCAATGATTTCAGTTTTGTTTAATGTGCTCTTCTGTGGTTTATTATAGTTCAGTATTGGCAACGTGAGCAGCTGAGACTCCCCCAAGAGTAGTCAGGTTCTCTCCGGTTCTCCCAAGACAGCTCCTTTCAGCATCAGACATCTTGGTCCACAGGTGAAGGGTGGTCTGCTGGGATATCTTGCAGGTGGTGTTCCATGCTCTTGATGTAGATATTTCTAGCCAATTCATAAATAGCTTGTCATAAATGAGAGACAGAAAATTCAATCTGTATGTTCTGACAATTCTGTTAATAATAATGTTTCTGTATAACGTTAACATTTACAGTGTTAGGAGGAGCTCTAACAAAAGCACTGGACTAATAAAATCTTCATAAATGTTACCAACTTTTCATAAGAAAAGAGTAGATGGAACAATTGTGTTCATATTCTTCAAGAAGTTGCCAAATGTTGTATGAAGCTGTTTCGTAAGAGACTAACAAGGAAGGGCTGCTGTAATGCACAGAGTTTTAGGAAACATACAGCATGATTTTTCAAAACACTGTTTTGAGTATCTTAAAATAATTTTATATTGTTTACCTTTTCCTCTTCTGGACAATGTAAATTCAAGTGAGTAGTGACTGATTTCAAGGTTCCTTTCGGACTGTTCCTTCAGCCTGTATGGATCACACTGGATGGTAGCCCTTGTCTTGACCAAGTCAACTGGTCACCCCAATTTGGTGTCATCTGCAAATGTGATGACAGTATGCTCCATCACTTCCTCCAGTCCACTGACAAAAACATTAAATAGGATAGGTCCCAGGACAGACCCCTGTGATACCCCACTTGTCACAGGCATTTACTTTTGGTAAAACCATACAGACTGTTCATATAATCATAGAACAGTTTGGGTTGGTGTCGCGGGGGAGTAATTTAGGGTTCTGCTTGCTGCAGACCTTCAAAGGTCATCTAGTCCAACTCCCCAGCAATGAACTGGAACATCTTCAACTAGATCACGTTGCTCAGAGCCCTGTCCAGCCTCACCTGGAATGTCTCCAGAGATGGGGCAATATACCACCTCTCTGGGCAGCATGTTCCAGTATTTTACCACGCTCATTGTAAACAATTTCATCTTCATTTCTAGCATGAATCTCCTCTCTCTCAGTTTGAAACTATTAGCCCTTGTCCTGTCACAACAGACCCTGCTATCTGTCCCCATCTTTCTTATAGGCTCCTTTTAAGTACTGAATGGAGGCAAGAAGGTGTCCCTGGAACCTTCTCTTCTCCAGGCTGTACGACCCCAGCTCTCTCAGCCTGTCCTCATAGGTGAGGTATTCCATCCCTCTGATCATTTTTGTGGTCCTCCTGTGGACTGACTCCAACAGGTCCACCTCTTTGTTGTACTGATGACCCCAGAGCTGGATGCAGTACTCCAGGTGGGGTCTCACCAGAATGGACTACGGGGGCAGAATTGCCTCCCTTGGCCTGCTGGCTACACTCCTTTTGATGCAGCCCAAGATACAATTGGCCTTCTGGGTTGCAAGCTCACATTGACAACTCATGTCCAACCTTTCACTCCCTCGTGTCCCCAAGTCCTTCTCCAGAGGGCTGCTCTCAATCCCTTCATCCTTCTGTCTGTATTGATACTGGGGTTTGCCCCAACTTAGGTGCAGGACCTTGCACTTGGCCTTGTTGAACCTCATGAGGTTCTTGAGCTTGTCCATGACCCTCTGGATGCCATCCCGTCCCTCAGGCATGTCAGCTGCACCACTCAGCTTGGTGTCATCCACAAACTCTCTGAGGGTGCACTTGATCCCACTGTCTATGTCATTGATTAAGATATTAAACAGTACTGGTTCCAGTATGGACTCTTGAGGGACACCACTTGTTACTGCTGTCCATCCAGACATTGTGCCATTGACCACTACCCGCTGGGTGTGACCATCCAACCAGTTCCTCATCCACTGAAAAATCCACCCATCAAATCCATACCTCTCCAATTTACAGAGAAGCATGTTGGAGGGGAACATGTCAAAGGTCTTACAAGAGTCCAGATAGATGGTATCTGTAGCCTTTCCTTTGTTCACTGATGTAGTTACTCCATTGTAGAAGGTCACTAGGTTCGTCAGGCAGGACTTGCCCTTGGTGAAGCCATGCTGGCTGTCTCAAGTCACCTCCCTGTCCTCCAGGTACCTTAGCATAGCTTCTAGGAAGATCTGTTCCATGATCTTCCCAGGCACAGATGTGAGGCTGACAGGTCGGTAGTTCCCCAGGTCCTCCTTTCTACCTTTTTTAAAAATGGGTGTGATGTTTCCCTTTTTCTAGTCACCGGGGACTTCATTTGACTGTCATGACTTCTCAAATATCATGGAGAGTGGCCTGACAACTACATGAGCCAATTCCCTTAGGACTCTGGGATGTATCTCATCAGGTCCCATTGACTTATGTATGTTCAAGGTCCGTAAGTGGTCAGGGACCTGATCCTTACTTAGAGTGGGAGGGACTTTGCTCCCCCATCCCCTTTCTTGCAGTTCATTCACTTGAGGAGTGTGGGAAGAGAGCTTGCCAGTGAACACTGGGGCAAAGAAGCTGTTGAATACCTCAACCTTCTCCTCATCCGTTGTAACCAGTTTACCAGTCTTGCTCTTCAGGAAGGGTACATTTCCTTTGACCTTCCTTTTCTAGCTGACATACCTGTAGAAGCCCTTCTTGCTATAGCTCAGCTTCAGCTGTGCCTTGACCTTCCTGACCCCATCCCTGCAAAACCAGCCAGTGTCGCTATACTCTTCCCAGGATACCTGCTCCTGCTTCCACTGCCTATGCATTTCCTTCTTGCCTTTTAGTTTGACTAGCAATTCTCGACTCAGCCATGCTAGCCCCTTGCCCTCCTTACCCAGCTTCTTACACCTGAGGGTTGACAGCTGTTTTGCTCGATGGAAAATGTCCTTAAAGGTCTGCCAGCTCTATTCTGCTCCCTTGTCCCTGAGGGCAGTTTCCCAGGGAGTTCTCTTGACTACTTGAAGAGCTAGAATTTGTCTTTCCTACAATTCGGGGTCTTGATTTTACTCTTTACTTGTCCCGCATCCCTCAGGACTGCAAATTCCATGAGCACATGATCACTGCAGCCCAGGCTGCCTCCAATCTTGACATCACCAATTAGCTCTCTTACATTGGTTACCATGAGGTCTGGTGTTGCATCTCCCCTACTAGGGCTGTCTATTATTACCTGGCTGAGGAAGTTATCCTCAATGCACTCCAGGAGTCTCCTGGATTGCCTACAGCTCACCATGCTACTTTTCTAGCAGTTGTCAGGGTGGTCAAAGTCGCCCAGCAAGAGAAGAGCTTGTAAGCATGATGCCTCCTGTAGCTGGAGTAGGAAGGCTTCATCAATAGCCTCCCCGTGATTTGACATCCTGTAGTAGACACCAACCACAAGATTTCCTTTGTTGCCTCTGTCTCTGATAAGTTTTCATAGATGCTCATGGATATTCTTCAGAGACAGCCCTTCACACTCTATCCATCTCTTCATGTAGAGGGCAACCCCTCAACCCTTCCTTCCTTGCTAGTCCCTTCTGAACAGCCTGTAGCCATTGATTGCCACACTCCAGTCATGGGATCTGTCTCACCAAGTTTCAGTAACAGCCACTAGCCTTCTAGCAGCACAGTGGCTTCCAGCTCCTCCTGTTTGTTGCCAACGCTGTGTGGATTGGTGTAGAGACACTTCAGCTGGACTGTTGGCCATGTCACCTTCTTAGAGGACCACCCCTTAATTCCTTTGCAGTGTTTCACAGATTCTTTGAGACCACAACTGGAATATTGTGTCCCGTTCTGAGACCCTCAGTTCAGGAAGGACAGGGAACTGCTCGAGAGAGTCCAGCACAGAGCCATGAAGATGATTAAGGGAGTGAAGCATCTCCCTTATGAGGAAAGGTTGAAGGAGCTGGGTCTCTTTAGCTTGGAGAAGAGGAGACTGAGAGGAGACCTCATTAATGTTTATAAATAAGTAAAGGGTGAGTGTCACAAGGATGGAGCCAGGCTCCTCTCGGTGACAACCAATGATAAGACAAGGGGCAATGGGTATAAACTGGAACACAGGAGGTTCCATTTAAATATGAGAAGAAACTTCTTCACAGTGAGGGTGACGGACCACTGGAACAGGCTGCCCAGGGAGGTTGTGGAGTCTCCTTCTCTGGAGACATTCGAAACCTGCCTGGACACATTCCTGTGTAACCTCATCTAGGTGTTCCTGCTCTGGCAGGGGGATTGGACTAGATGATCTTTTGAGGTCCCTTCCAATCCCTGACATTCTGTGATTCTGTGATTCTTTCCCATTGGCCTATATTACCTCAGGAGCCCTGGCTCATCTCCCTAAGACTTCAAGTGTGCTCCAGTGAGATCAACATGTCTCAGGGCCAGCAGCTGAGGGTCCGTGCTAGCACCCCACCCCTCTATCCTTGGTGTCTTATCCCACAGATTGTCATGGGCAAGCCTGATATCATCTCCCTCCCACTTCACGCCTAGTTTAAAGCTCTGTCCATGAGCCCTGCTGGCTCATGTGCAAAGACCCTGTTTCCCATTTGAGAATGGTGAACTCCATCTGATGCCAGCAAACCAGGTGCCATGTAGGCCATCACATTATCAAAAAACCCAAAATTGTGGTGGTGACACCAGTCACAGAGCCCTGTATTAATAGACTGCATCCATCTGTTTCTTCTAATGTCACTTCCCAAAACTGGAAGGAGAGAGGAGAAAATAACCTGTACTCCTGATTCCCTCACCAATCATCCCAAGGCCCTGAAGTCTCTTTTGATCACACTTGGACTACCCATTGCAACTTCATCGCTACCCACATGGAAGACCAGTAAAGGGTAGTAGTCCGAGGGCCATACTGGCTTAGGAAGTTTCCCAGTGACCTTCTTCTCCTTAATGGACCCAGAAGTGTGCTCCAAGAGGGCTCATGGCATGAGTTTTCCAGGTTGATAAGCCTGAAGTTCATTGGGTTGAACTTTTGGACTTTTTTTGAGTATGGGTGTAACACCTTTCCTGAATAAGTTGGATTCTGTTATTCTTTTCCAGAAGAAAACAGGAAACAAATGAGGAGTTCATTTAGCATCTATTTAACAAGACCATAATGCCATCCGCTGAGTGTCTCAATAATGTCTTTATTGTACGTTCCTCTTCCCTTCCCTACAGAGAGCCAATGAATGGTTCATAGCTCATGGCTAGCTTTTGGTGGATTAGAGCCAAACTATGCTTGCTCTGGCAATTTTGCCTAGGAGGAAAGATATCATGAAAGGTTGTATAAACTAGTATAGTCTAGTGCAACTCCATCACTCTTTTAGCAAGTGATTGTGAGCATTCCAACTCTGGCTACTGCTGCGTACTGAGAGAAATACAAAGATGGTTTGCATGTGTGTCCAGCATAAACTCATCCTCATTAAGAAATTGGACTTGTTGTTCTGATCCACTGCAAAAAAGCTTCCCAGGTGATTCTTTGACCTAAAGGCAATCATTAACTATGTCAAAGGCAGTAGGTCTGCCAAGAGCTGTTTGCATCCAGCTACTGTAGACGTTGGACAGCGTAGAGGATCACCCCTAGCTGCACTGATAACTAGAAGGCTACCCAGCACTGGAACATGTCCAGAAACAACAGTTCCCAGCACTGGTTTGGCCAGGATTTGCAAGCAATGTCCTGAACAACACCTGGACACAATCCAGAGATTAGCTCAGGTCAGGGCTAATTTCTAAAGGGTGTTTGCATGTATCCACTTTATTTAAAGGTTTAATAAAATGTATCTGGGCTCTTACGTGGCAATTGGCTTCAGTGCCAGAAAGTAGTCCTGAGAGTATTTAGTCTAATAATCAAATGTCTAGTATCACTATAAAACAATGCTAATAATCAAATAGTTATGTTCAAATGTCTAGTATAGAAATCTGAGCCTTCGAGTCTCAAAGTGAAAAGCAGCTTTACACAGAAGCATAAATGTGATGTGTCAGTAATTATGAAAAACACTGTGAGAAAACACAGCCTCCTTCAGGCATCTGTTTGCTCCGGCAAGGGGTCCTCCATAGGCTGAGGGTGGATATCTGCTCCACCACGGAACTCCATGGACTGCAGGGAGACATCCAGCCTCACCATGGTCTTCACCACAGGCTCCAGGGAAATCTCTGCTCCAGCACCTGAAGCACCTCCTGCCCCTCCTTCTTCACTGACCTTGGTGTCTGCAGAGTTGTTTCTCTCACATATTTTTATTTCTCTTTCTTCCAGCTGCTGTTTGATATTGGTTTTTGTCCCTTCTTAACTATATTATCACGGAAGCACTACCACCATTGCTGATGGGCTTGGCCTTGGCCAGCGGTGGATCCATCTTGGAGCTGGCTGGCGTTGGCTCTGTCAGATATCGGGGAAGCTTCTGGCATCTTCTCACAGAAGCCACTCCTACTGCCCTCTTGCTACCAAAACCTTGCCATGCAAACCCAGTACATTAGTCCCTTTCCCTCCTTATAATGATCCATCTAATTCAGAAATTCCTTGGTCTACAGTATCATTGGATCAGAAGGTGAGAAACACATTCCTATATCTATATAAAACAAGCGTATTATCGAAATGGGTTATATTCCTCCACAAGAAGACATAAGCCCCCTAATTTTGCTACTGTACCTCAGTTCTTCCTCCTTTGAATAAGAATCACAATTTATGATGCTTTCTGATTGCAAATACCAGTTCTCCTTCTGGGGATTCATGAGAGGCAGACGGCCCTTCCAGTCAGTGAAACAGAAAACAAAGAACTTTCTCTAAAGGATATTATTCCTTTTCCTAACTCAGAAGGATCACCAAAACACAAGTTACCTGAGCTTCTCATCTTTTGCAATACTGGGCTTTCCTATGCTTCCCCAAGCTGTAATCCATACCCTAAGGCTACATATTAGGTGGAGAATGCATCAGGAAATGAAAAAGAAATGTTGACTCAAACTGACAGCTCAGTAATGAAAAGAAAAAAGATCCTTCTGAGTCAAGCCCTGTTCCCAGGTGGAGGATGCATGTGTTATGCAGTAGTTCTCTAGGCAACTGTACCAGTACATAGGACAACTCCAGCTCTCCCAGTTGCTTTAAGTGTACAAATGGGTCCCAGTTTTTCACGCTAGGGACTTATAAAGCCTGACCAGCTTTGACAAGAGACATTTTTCCTAATTTAAAGAGTTAGAGAAATATTTAGGTTGCAAGCTACCCCTGAAGATCATTGAGTCCAACCTCACACTTAAAGCAGAGCCAGCTTCACTGTCAGTTGCTTGAGTTCCTGTCTAGTTGTGTTTTGAGTATATCCAAGGATGGAGATTTCACAGCCTCTCTGGACAACCATTTCCGAGACCATGCAAATAATTTTTTTCCATATATCAAGTTTTAATTTGTATTTCTGCAGCTTGTGACTGTTCCCTCTCATCCTCACACTGTGTACCTCCCAGAAAAGCCTGCTCTGTCTTCTCTACATGCAGTGGAAGACAGCGGTAAGCCCCCTTAGCTTCTATTCTCCAGGCTGAAAATTCCCTGTTCCTTCAGACCTCAATTGTGTGCTTCAGCCCCCATAGTCATCTTGGTGCCATGTTGCTGAACTTACCAGTTTGTCAATGTCTGTCTTGTACTAGGAGGCTGAAATCTGGGCACAGAACTGCCCGTGCAGACTCCTGAGTGCTGAGCAGAGGGAATAATCACTACACTTGACCCGTTGAGTCCACTTCTCCCAGTATAGCCTAGTATGTAGCTAATTTTCATTACTGTAAAGCACTGCTGACTCGGTTTCACTTTGTTGCACACCAGCATGTCAGAGCCTTTTCTGCAGATCTGTCAGTCTTTCTCCAGGATACATGCAGTTAGTTTTTCCTGCATACTTGCCTTAGCATTTGCTTCAGGAGGTTCTTAACAACCAGTCTCCATCTTGTCAAGAGCCTTCTGAATAACATGCCCGCACTCTACCACATCAGGCAGTGTCCTCAGTCTGCTGTCATCCACAGTCTTGCTAAGGCCCATTGTCTAAGTTACTGTTAGTACTAAACACGATGAGTCTCAGCATTGATCCTTCACAAGTGTTGCTCATAACCAGTCACTGCATTCAACAACAGCCACGGCTGCTTTCCCAATACCTTGTCCTAACCCTATGTCTCTGAAAAAATAATGTCCACCTGAGTAGTAAAGGCCTCTGTTTGAACAAAAGGACACAGAGATTAACTGAGTCATGCACTCAATATTTTAAAATACTAAGAAGTTAAAGAAGAACGGAAGTAGTAAAAAGGCAAAAAGGCAGTAAGAACATAAAGAGAATACCTACAGAAGTAAATTCTGGGCTGATATCAAGTTAATGGTAGCTGATCTCTTAACTTGCAAGTAACACATTTAAACACTAGGATTAGTCAGGGTTTTAAACATACTCCTGTCCTTTGAGATTCCTATTGGTTACAGGTCACCACTCAATGTGTCAGCCTGTTTTCAATCCCATTCTTAATTTCCTAGTTGTCACTGGTTAGTTTAAGAAATCTGAGGAAACTTCAGGTATGAATAGTCCCATTCTTGACAGCAGAAAAATGGCATTCAGGCATCAGAAATAAAAAAAAAATTGTTTCAATAAATTCATTTTAATTCTTTTTAATATGAGACAAAACCATTATTTTTTCGTAAACGAATTAAAACGTAACTAAAACTTCATGACTGAAATATTTCAATCATATTCACAAAATGGAAGCTATCCAATAAGGACAAGTTACCCAAACAGTTAAAGTTAGCCAAAATTAAAAGAAAATACAATGGCATTTTAAAAAATTACATGCGAAGTATCATTCTCTCTCAGCTGCACTATTGTTTTTGCCAAGAAAAAGGAGGAAGTGACAAAATCCTATACAGAATTCCAGACTTTCCACAGGGAAAGCTAAGAAATGCACTTTCAAATTCTTCAGTTTTAATTTGTTATTTCAGTACATCAGCAACTAATGTAATCTCTTCATTTTCAGACTTTATTGACTGAATTTTGCTCTCCATCAGCTGAAAGTAAAATAAAAACCTCCATTAATTTTATATATAAGGTTAGGCTAGCCTCTACTTATGTGCAATTCTGAGAGTATTTCAACTTGTTGCATATTTTATACCAATATTTTATTTCTTTTTTATCTTATCTTATATGCTTTCCTTTGCTGGACACAACAGTGAAATTTCATCAGCTTTGTAACGCTGACACATTATTTTTGGCTGGCCTGGAAGTGAGCAGGGAGAATGTGTGCTTTTCTCCAAAGCACCATGCAGATTACCACAAAGAATATAAAACAAATTAATAATAAAAAAGCTTTGCTAAGGTGTAGAAGTAGATGAGTACACATTGGCCCGAAGTTTAGCTAATTGAACAGACCATGAGAAATTACTGGAAATAACATGAGAAATTGCTGGACAAGAAAAGGGCACAAGTGAGCTGTTGGTGAGTGTGCTGGTCTGGTCAAACGCTGTATGTGACTACTGCAGTTTGTCTCGCTACTTTACAAAATCCTATTTTAAACTGTCTTCTGTGTCACCTTGCTTTTCTATACTGTGTGTCTAACTTGCTAGTGAGTTTCATTCAAGCTGGACTAGTGGGTGAGCAGGAGAGAGCTGCACCTGGAGAGACCCAAGGTGAGAGCTGGCGACCTCATGGGGGGACCCAGGGTCTGGACACAGAGTTCAGATGTGAGGAACTTGCTAATTTATGGTTGTTGTGAATGAGGAGAGTGAGGGCGTGTGCACGTCTCACTGGCAAACTTCAGCCCTGCTCACCCAGAGAGAAGCAGGAGGACTGGGATGTCTGCAGCCCCATTTATGTGACTGCAGTTGGTGTTGAGGTGGTGGTGGTGCCAGCAAAGGCACCTGTGCTGGCCTTTTTGGCTGGCTGCATTAGTGTCCTCTGTGTGTGTCTTTGTACACATGTGTGCCTTGTGTTGGGAAAACACACAGTTCTTGCTGCTGTCTGGACCTACCAATGGGAGCACCAGCCCCTGTACTTGTGAGACTGGAGCAGGAGAAACCTCCTGGTTCTGAAAGAGCACTGCATTCAACTTCCCTTAACAAACTTGCCTGCTGATTTTCTCTTGCAATTCCTCAAATATGGAAAAGAGTTATTCCCTGCATTAAGTTCCTTATCATTTAAAAAATAGCTGTAGTAATCTTGTATCTATTTCACACATTTAGTATAAAATAGAAAGAAAACATACCTCTGGATTTGTATCGTGAAGTCCATGAAATGCATTTTTTGGCTCTGGGATTTGTGGAAATGCTGCTTTCCAACAGCCTGTCCTGGAGATCAAAAGAGATGGAATAGAAAAGAAAAATTAAATATCCATCTCTGTCAAAACCATTGCACGCTTGAACCAGCTCTTCTCCTCCTCTTCCAGAATAGAAGGGAAATGAAAAAAATACATCTCAGAACAGAATGAACATATATCAGGAAAGCACTACGAATTTGAATGGTAACGGTTTAATTTTTGGTTAAAAATTCATGAGTAGTCATTTCTTCTTTAAAAAGAAGCAACTCCCAATTGTCCTGCCCTTCATGTTACTACAAGCAGTGAAAAGTGGATGAAAAAATTTTAAGTAGCTGGAAGCACAGTATGTTATCTGAATTACTGTATAGTCCTATACAAAGTGTATGATACGGCAGAATAGCCTTTTTCTTTCTGCTTCACTTCCATAGTTTATTTCAGGAAGCAAGCTGCTTAGCTTATGTGCTTTCAAATACATTCAGTTTGCTGGGCCAACTCTAGTGAACATTGCAAAATCTTTACTGGTAAGTACAATCAACCTGTGTGTTTGCAATAAATTGAGCAGTTCAAGAAATCAGAAAACCTATTGCATAGACAGTCAACAATGCAAATATTCAGAGCAGCTGTACTGATAATATGAGTAATTGGATATAATTGCTCTCCTTGACATGTTGACAGGAGAGGCCCTGGATAAGGTTGTGCAGAACAGCTGGGGAGGGATTTTGAGCATCACCATTTTAGTACCTGCCTCAGGATCATTAATTTGGATTAATTTCTACTACTGCGTGAGCGAAAAAAATTTATCTGTACTACAGGGACACTTCTGCCTTATTTCTGTAAGAACTGCAGATGTTTCACATACCCACATGAAATAAAATAAATGCATAAATTGTTTACCTTTTGCAGAACAAAATTGCAACTATTGTCACTAAGAGCACTGCAACTGCTACCACGACTAAAATCCATTCTGAAGAAGGAATAATTTCTTCATTTCCTGAAAGTGAAATAGTCAGAAAGTATTATTTGTAATAAAAAGGAATACATTTACAGCTGGATCAAACATTTACTCTGGTGACCAATTGGTGAATGTCAGTCTGAAAGATTTCTATTGGAATAAAAATCAACTCTTTAATTTAGCACCTTAGTAGTAGTGTATTCTGGGAGGGATTAGCATTGAGCCTGTTTGTTCATCCCCTGCAGTAAGCAGATATGTACTTCAGCTGCAAATGTGTAAATTTTTATATTTATTTCCTATGTCAGAGTGTTAAGTGATGTAATAATTCTTTTCTTCCTCTTCTTCTCAGTAATGTGGAGGGAAACAAAATGTTTGCCAAACCTTTATACATCTGTGTGTCCATAGGAGCGCAGCAATGTGTGAGGCAGAAAGGACATCACTGGGGAACAGTAGCCCATGGCATGGATTTTCATTCTTACCAAACTCAACAGGTGTGCTCCACTCCCCCCAGGCTGGACTCACGAAGCAGGCACTGCCTGCTGCTCGCATTTTCAAGAGGTACTTCTTTCTTGTATTGGATCTTTGAAATGTGTGACTACTTCCCCCTTCCTAAAAACAAAGCAAAACTAAGTTGTTTTTCTTTGTTGCATGTCTAGGTGTTGATAATATGCAAGTTCCATTTACCAGTGAAACTTTTACAAGGCTAGGAGAATATTGCTTGTTAAAATAGACTGCTGTTATAAAGCAAAAAATAAATGTATGCATGTTTATTATGTATATAATATGCATGTATCCGTTTATCTCCTTTAAAAAATAAACTTTCACTCAATAAACTTTTTATGTTTAGAAGCTTTTTGTCCTTTAAACTACATACTGTAATTTCTTACACTATAGTTCGATCTATTGATAATTTCCCTTGGCAGATCGACAGAGACAGAAAAATATCTTGAATTGTCTCATTTTGATACTGCCAGAATTGAGAGATTTAAGAAATAAACTGTGCATGCACTTCAGCTTCCTCAGTCTTTGCATTATGACTTCTCAGGAAAAGCATAACTCTCCAGTCAAACCTGTAAAATAAGTAGAAAACTGCAATACTTAATGCTACTAGAATTTGCTGAACATGCTTGCTCTTGGATACTTTCAGGTTAGAGATGAGATGTGCAGGCTGCACTGATTAGAAGGAAGTGCAGTGTACGTGGAGGACAGCATCCATCCCAGAGGGCTTTTGTGGTCTTTGTTTTTTCATGATGTAAAGTAACGTAAAATGGAAGGTTTTCAGAATACTTGCAGAATAGTAATAAAGTTCTGCCCTTGAATGTATGATAAATAACATATAAATGTCGTGATGCTTTAGTAGTTTGACACATTTGTGGAATTTAGAAATAAGGATCCCATAAAGCATAGGACATAGAACACATGCTGATTTAAAGGTGTTTACATACTATTTACTTTTAATAAATGACTATGGAACTAACATGTATTATTGATTAACAAAGAAAGCACACTTACTTGTATAGAAGTATATATGGTTTTTCCCTCAGGATTATCCTGTAAATTGAGAGAAAAAAAAACCCTTTATTTTTATGATTGCTTGTTTCGTGTTAAGATAAGAAGTAATTTTTATCTACTCTCCCCTTTCTCTCCATTACTGCAGTTTATCTACTTGACAGTTCAGTCAGAAGAACTAGTAATTTATCTAACATTGATTATCTAATATATAATTCATCTACAAAGCCAAGTTTATATAGTAACTTACATCGAAAAGTACAGAGTGTTTCAAAAAGATGGACTCAATTGTATGTGCATACTACTTTGAAATTGGGTCCACCTTTTTGAAACACCCTGTGTTTGTTTTCCTCACCATCAGAGTTGAGAAACATATTTTATTTCAGATTGGTGATCAAACTAAAACACAAGCAAACCAGACTTGGATGAAAACTATAGCTTTATTCTTAGACACACCAGAAAAAAAAAAAAAAAAGATAAAAGATAAAAATCTGTGAAAGACAATTTTTAGTTTGCATCTAGTGTTTACATTTTACAATGCATCACTATATTTAATCGCAAATACTATGTAAATGTTGGTTCCTTTTCCCTCAGATGACAACATTCAGGAGTGACATGGATTCATGGATATTTTAGGCTGCCCTCCAACTACATTTTTGATAGACAGAATAAAATTCACTCATCTCTTCTGAATAGCCATAAAGACTACCATGAAGTGTAGTGACCACCCACAACTAATGACTGGCAGACTATACCATCCGCATTAGCCTTTTATTCCAATGTCAAACAGTTTTCTATAGGCTTTCTTTGCTGCAGTGGCAAAGGGACTCAAAGAAGCAATACGGTTTTGTAGCAGTTAGTTGAACTTGCAAGAAAACTCATCTGTGAAACAGCAAGCCCCATCCAGACCAAAAAGTTCGAAATAGCAGAGATCTGGGAAATGCCTTAAATGAGACGCTAAATGGCCAAATCTGGTTGTAGTACAAGCAGGTGTTTCCTTTGTAGCCACTATCCGCCACCCTGTGGTCACTTGACGCAATTCTGCCGTAGTTGGGATAGTTCAGATCTACTCGTCTTGCAGCAGAACACGGCCATTTCACTCCTTCCTTATTGCTGCAAAAAGACCTGTAAAGCCAAGGTCTGAATTTGACTTTCGGTAGTTTAAACGATTCCCTCAGTAACCTATGCTTATTCACACCAACTTTCTGCTTTCTCTCACATTTATTTTCCTTTTATTTTAACACCATAAAGCTTCAACTCTTGGACCAACGACTGTGTTGCTTATGTATGACATCTAGATAAGTTATTTACATTTCATATATATATATAAATTTCATTCACCTCCATGAACTCATACTTGTTAAGTGGATGCACATTTCTCTGTCCAATATTTACAGCCCAGCTCTGTGCTTTCACAGAGATACAGTCACCACTGGAAGGACTCCAGGACATCTCCGACAGGTCTTAGTAAAAGTGTCTTTTTTTTTGTCACAGCCAAAGCTGAAATATGTTTAAATCTTGGTTAGCCATGCTTCTCCTCTTAGTCCCACACAGGCACAGTTATCCAGTGTTTCTCCAGCAATATCCCACACAGAGAAACAGGCATTAAAAATGGGTCAGTGTGGCATAACAGAGTGCCTGAAAGGCACAACCGCACAGGAATACGGTGCTATGCATGAGGAAGGCTACACCATACAAGAGAGACTGGTTTTCTTTTTATCCGTGTGTTTTGGTAAATGCAAACATATGTATTGATGTTTAATGTAGGTGAAGAAATTCCTCTTACCTTATACTTTATGTTGATTTCATATTTAAAACACTTGTCTTTGTTAGAATGACTTATCTGGGGTCGTTGCCACTGAATTATGCAATCATCTTTAGTTTCATCACAGTCGACAGTGATATTTGATGGAGACATGAGTTTTTCTGAAATGATATAACCAAGAATTCAAATAATTGAAATCACTTGATGTCTTTTTGTTTTGATAAAAGTACAATTGCAAATAACATCTCCATGAATAAAGATAACTTATTTGTATCAATTTTTCTTAGGAACTCTGTTAAAAATAATTAAAAGACAAAAGTTATTTAAGTCCTCTGCCCAGGATCAGAAAAAAACAGGGATGAAGCCAGGGAACATGACTTAGGAGCATACAGACGCAAGCCCTGTCCATTTACTTTTCTAGATTAACAAGGTAGAGTTCTGTCTTCTTAAGCTGATGTTAACCCTAATGTAGGAAATCCAAAGGTCAGTTCTTTCTTCAAGGCTTCTTACATGATGCTTCTGAGACATGAAGGTGTTGCTTAGTTGCTGTTGTGAACTGTGAAGCTTATCCCCCCTTCCAAAAAATTAGCCATGCAAAATTAGGAATGACACTTCAGTTTTAAGAATCTAGTCAACTTATTCACATATCTTGCTATTTCCACAGATGTGCATGCAACAATGAAAATAAAGCAGAAAGAAATTATTTACTTACCAATTTTATACAGTTGAACATACTCATCATAGAACTGGATCTGCGAGTCTTTGCTAGACCCGTTGACCAGGAAGTAAGATTTTTGAGTCTCTATCCTCACATTTTGGAATCTACATCCCATGTTTCTGCCATTTTCATCTTTAATGTAAAGCTCACATTCCATCTTGTCGTCATCTCTGTATATAGTTATTTTAGTTAAATTTGGGCAGCGTGATGTGTTAAATGAGAATTCAGACTTCCCTAGACTCAGGTAGACTTACTTACCTTGAGTTCTGCCAGTACAGAAAATATTGTGTGTCTCCTGGAGCATCCCTGCCTGCTTGCCAAGTGCAGGTCATGAGGGAAACGTTATAAATCACACAGGAGAAGTTTTCAATGGCTGATTTGTTCATGCCTGCAAACACAGGAATATCTGTGATGAGGAAAAATCGTGTGACTGCTCCACGCTGGAGGATCCTGGCACATGCTTAAATATGTTACACACCTGCAACTCAGCTGATTATTTCTTGGGTTAGGAATGACTTGCTTCATTTTGGGTAGTAACACTGGAAGATATATACACTGACAGGTTCAAAGAAGGATTTGTCATGGATAAATCCTCGAAAGATATGGTAATAGCTGCATCTGATACAATAAGTCTCAGGGGAGCCTACACTGCTCTAGTAGCAGCTGACACCTAAAGTGTGCCCGTGTGCTTTGAGTTGTTCCTATTAAAAAGGAGGCACTGGTGCCACAGTGCCAAAACCTGAAACATTTACCTGTCATCTTTCAGTACCCTGCCGCAGCATTTCTATTTAAGGGATGTTCTTCAGCGCCCTATCAAATGAGTGGAAAGCATGAGGAGATGCTCTGTGGACTCCAGAGAGGGAGAGAAACCCAAGTATAGAGCTGTGAAGTTTTTCAAGACTTCAGGGATGTGTAGATGCAAACTGGTGAGGTGTTCTTGCTCTGCAGCGATACCTCCTTCCACCTGAGATTAACATAAGGAATCTTCTGATCACAAACATATCAATTTACTCCCTAAATTCCACCCCCACAAAAAGCTAATAAAGAGACTAAATATACAATCCATACAAATGAATTAAAGAATGAGGAGTTTCAATTTTTCTTTTATCCCCAAGCCATTGGAAGTAGGCAAATCCTTTCCGAAAGTCTAGTGTATAACCTTGAGGAATATATCTGCATATGCTTGAATATGTGCCATTCGTTTTCATTGATGTAAAAGAAAAACTTTCCCTATTGTGCAAAAGAGGTGTTATATTTCCAAACATGCACTTCTTATTCTCTGCCTGAAAGATACCATGCAGAAGGTTTATTTTTTTATTTTTCATCTATTGCTTTAAACAGTGCTACTCTCTGTAGAAAGCAGTGCTTGTGCTTGATTTGTAACAGTGGGACAACTACAATAGTGAAGTAGGTACTGACATCTTCCCAGGGTGGAGAACTTGCTTCCCAGAAGCTCTGGGTAATGAACCTTTAGCAGTGCAAGGTGAAGAGTTCAGTGCTTCCCTCCAGAAAACAGACTAAATCAGAAGCAGAAGTTGCCTTTCATAAAGTCATGGCACTTCTCAAGTAATCTACTTACATAAGATCTGAGTTCTATTATAGATCCCCTGCCTGCTATCAAAACTTTGGATGTGAATTAGAGCTGAAGTTTGGATCTGATCTGGAGATGAATTTGGCAAGGAATGTAAAAAATAATAAGGGCTTCTATATGATCATTCATCAGTAAAGAAAGATTAAAGAAAGTGTACCGCCCCTGATAAATGAGACAGAAGAACTAGTGACAACTGAAATGGAGACAGCTGAGGTACTCAATAAATTTTTTCCTTGATGTTCACTGGTAAAGACTCTTCCCACATCTTTTAAGTCCCTGAATCTCAAGGAAGGGACTGGGGGAATGAAGTCTCTCCCATCATAAGAGAAGATCAGGTCTGACACTACCTGAAGAACCTGAGCATACATAAGTCCATGGGACCCAACAAGATGCATTCTAGGGTCCTGAGGCAATTGGCTGTTGTAGTTGCTAAGATACTCTCCATCATATTTAAAAAGTAATGACAGTCAGACAAAGTGCTGGTGACTAGAGAAAAGTGAATATCACATCCATTTTTAAAAAGTGTCCTAAGGAGGATCCTGGGAACAACAACAGCCAGCTTCACCTCCATGCCTACTAAAGTCATGCAACAAATCCTCCAGGAAGTTATGTCGGAATATATAGAAAACAGGGAGGTGATTAGAGACAGCCAGCATGGTGTAATCAAGGGCAGATTGTGCCTGAGAAATCTAGTACTCCTCTACAAAGGAGTGACCACATAAGTAGATAAAGGAAGAACAACAGATGAAGGGATGTCATCTACTTTGATTTCTGTAAGACCTTTGGCATGGACACCCACAACATTCTTGCCTCTAAGTTATAGAGATATGAGTTTAACAGATGGACTGTTGGATGAAGAATTGACTGTATGGGTGCAACCCAAAGACTTACAGTAGCCAATGGCTCAGTGTCCAAGTGGAAAACAGTAATGAGTGGTGTCCCTCAAGGGTCCATACTGCGGCAAATACTATTTAATATCTTTATTAATGACACAGCTATTGGGATTCAATGCACACTCAACAAGTTTGTGGATTACAACAAGCTGAGTGGGGCAGTTGATACTCTAGAGGGAAGGAGTGTCATCCAGAGAGACCTTGACAGACTTCAGTAGGCCCAATTTAACCTCATGAAGTTCAACAAGGCCAAGTACAAGGTCCTGCATCTGGGTCAGGGCATGAATGGATTGAGAGCAGCCCTGCTGAGAAGGACTTAAGGATATTAGTGGATGAAAAATTGGACATGAACAGGCAATGTGTGCTTGCAGCCCAGAAAGCTAATTGTATTCCAGGTTACATCAAAATAAGTGTGGCCAGCAGGCTGAGGGAGATGATTCTGCCCTGCTACTCCACTCTTGTGAGACCCCATCTGGAGTACTGTGTTCAGATCTGGGGTTCTCAGTACAGGAAAAACATGGATTTGTCAGAGAGGGTCCAGAGGAGGGCCACCAAGATGATCAGAGGAATGGAACACCTCTGCTCTGAAGAAAGGCTGAGAGACTTGGGATTGTCCAGCCTGGAGAAGAGCAGGCTCTGAGGAGACATCATTGTGGCCTTTCAATACATAAAAGGGGCTTATAAGAAACGTGGACAGACTTTACTAGGGCCTGTAGTGGCAGAACAAGAGGCAATGTTTTCAGAATGAAAGAGATTAGGTTTATATTGGATTTAAGGAAGAAATTTTTTATAATGAGGATGGTGGGACACTGGGACAGGTTGCCCAGAGAAATTGTGGATGCCCTGTCATTAGAAGTATTCAAGAACAGGCTGGATGGGGCTTTGAACAACCTGATCTGTTGAAAGAAGTCCCTGCTCATGGCAAAGAGGTTGAACCAGATGATCTTTAAAAGTTCCCTTCCAAGTGAAACCTTTCTATGATTGTATGAATCTGGCTGGCCCTCAGGACCCACTTCAGAAATATTGTGTCTTCACAGGCTTCTGTCACACCAATCAACCCTGAAAAAGCACATCACTGCATCTCCAATGTTCCTGAATGCTTATATCTTGTTTTTAAGTAAGCCAGTAAGGACCCAGGTATCTAATTCAGTCTGTCTTTTGTGCTTAAAAATTCTAATTCAAACAACATAAGATGCTTCTCACCAAAGTTCCTGTGTAACCATGAAAAGACACAATTTTACACGTCAGTTGCATCAAGGCCCTGATTCCACACGAGTTGTCTGAATGCAAGAATTTCTCAAGAATGGCCAGAGAGGGCAGATATGCCTCAGTACCAAGAAAGGTCTCAACAAAAACTAGAAAGTACTGCTAAAATACAGACTGTCTTGTTCCTCCCAAGGATACTTTGTTTTCAGTTACTTAAGGATACGAAAGAAAAAGAAGAAAGTGTAATGATTTATCTCCATTAAAAATTTACATAGCAAATTTACCATTATAGAATTGGTAAAATTTCCTGCAGTCCTCAGTGAAATTCATGCTGCTTATCCAACTCAGTCCCATTTTCCACTGACTGAGCATGAAATTTCTGCTGCAAGTGTCCCATAACAGGATCAGTAAGGTGCAGGACTGATTCCCAGATTTTTGGGTGCAGAGGTTACTACCTGGCACATCTAAGACAGAAGGCAACTTAAGCACAAGTACCCATAATGAGAAGCATGTTACACTTCACCTCTGAAGATTGTCCCATAGATGTGTTCTACTCACAGTTTGTGCAGTTCCAGCCAACACACAACTGGGCAATCAGCAGCATCCACTGGGCCATGAAGATGAATGCAAGAGGAGCAACCATCTCTTCCTCCTTGGATAAAGAGAATGGTGAAACTTGCTCAAGGTGAAAGATGCCAGCGTGAATCACTCTTGAATTTGTCTAGTCTGGTTTGCTCATATTCCTGCTTCTACACTATGTGCAGTTCTGGTGGGAGGAAAGATCAAATAGACTTCTTAGCAGTCAGAGAAATGTTCAAATTAACTGTAATAAAGTTAAAGAAGTTGTCTTTTTCTGTAACAAAACAATTTGTCTGATGCTTGGTAAAGATGGTGATCTTCAGAGCACTGTATAAATGTTACATACATACATTTGATGACTGATATCTTAAGGTCTAAAGATTATTTACCTGCTTGCTATATACAAAGGTTAGGATGAATAGACATCAAGCAGGTGGGTAAACAGCTGCAAACAGAAAATACCAGAATGAGCCACAGCAATATCCATCAGGTTGAGTTACCCAATGATGAGCATGGTAAGTTTGATGAGGATGTTAGCTCATTATAGTTCATCTATTTTAAAGGATGTTTTTGAGTATATGTTTAAAAGTGGATCCAGGAGTGGTGTCTAATTTCTACAAACTCAGTACAAAACCCAGCATAAAATCAAAACTGTGACTAGAATAATTTTCAGCAGGCAGTAGTTACCTCATTTGCAAAAAAATTCATTCAACTTTAGCTCCACGTATTCTTCTGATAGCTTTTTAGATTTTTCCTGGGGCATCACCTCTCCAGCCCTGGCATTCCTAGAGCGTCACTGTATACCCCGGCAAACAAAATAGTCAGAAAGACATAGATAGACCTACCTTCTATTTCAAAATGTCTTTATCTTGTTTATCTTTCTATCACAATCCTCAGGCTCAGAGAAGGTGGAAAGACTCGTATTTTAAATGGTTGTATAGCTATAAATAGGGCTGTTTCCCTTGCTGCTTGTGTTTTGGGGAACTGTTGTGTCATCGGAAGTGTTGCAAGATATGATGTTCATCACTTCTCATCTCATTCTTACCAAATTCATGTAATTTCATAACTCGTGATTTCATATAACATGAGCAAGCAGTTGGCCAGTTACATTTTCCTTTCTGTTGTACAGAGTCCACTGGTGCTTGGGAATCCAACAAATGCATAAAAATCTTTTGCTTTACAGATATTTCTCTCTAGCTCTAAATAATGCTACATAGTACAAAGCATCTCTCAATGCAAACAGTGTCTGTGGGCTGTGAGGGTTGGAGCAATGGGGGCTTCCCATGGAGACCCAGGGCAGGGCCCAGCAGCCAGGATCCCTCCCAGCCCCAGCCAGGAGCAGGGCACTGGGGGGCACTGGGGCAGCCCCAGGCCGCAGCATCGGGCACCTCCCTGGGGATGAGCTGAGGCTGGGATGTTGGACATGGGCCCAGCTCAGAGGGGTCCATGGCTGGGCAGGGCAGGGCTGTGGGGACCTGGAGACCAGCTCTGCTGCAGCATCACTGGGGCAGAGGCTGACAGTCCTGGGGGCTGTCATGGGGTTCTGGGCCCTGGGCAGGGTGAGGGGAGCCCCAGGGGGCTGACATGGAATCCTGAGTCATGGGCAGGGTGGGGAAGCCCCAGAAGAACAGACAGGGATGCATTCAGGGAGATTACAATGGGATTTTAAAAAATTCCTTAAGCCTGTGGAAAAAGAGGATTTCAAATCTTGGATATGAAGTCTACAAATAAGCTATATCACTATCTAAAGTTGTGATCTGGGTTTGTTCTCAGTCCATTTCTCCCAGTGTAAAAAAAAACAAACCACAAACCACTGCAAAAGCAGACAAAAATTTGCAGGTAGTAAGTATTTGACTACAAAAACCTACTCCGTGGCCTGCTGCTGAGCATTTGTTCTCTTCTCAGGTCACAGTTTTGCATTTTCCAAAGGAGAGGATTATTATGAACAGTAAAAAACATCAAAAGCTCCCTCATACCCTGAAAGGCTTTGCTTCACAGAAAACAATGTAATTTACTTAATATGGAGATTAATAATCCATGTAAAGTAATTTTATTTCTTCACATATTGAAATCAAAACCACTAGAAGATAGGGCATTTTTCAAACAGAAAGGTATGTCAACATTTTTCTCTTAAAAACAGGCAGATCCATTCTGCTGGAGTTAAAAACTCGGAGACAGTGTTGCAGAATGGAATGTTAACACTGCTTTGATTTAGCAATAATTTAGGATTTATTAACGTAGACCACAAGCTTAATATATGATTTCTAATAATGCTTAATCAACAGCTGATTAACAAAATTATTTAAAACAATTCAATGGTATTTGTTACAACTAAACCAGCGACTTGATTATAGATTTGATGATGTCAAGGGTCACGCTGTACTTACAAAAGAGAAAGTTAAATCACTTACATATAGACACACAGACAGAGGTCTATCATTAAAAGCTCAAGTACACATCTATACACACACATATACTAAAGTGTAGTAATCCATGGATATTTGAATATATTCATACATACTAACTTACAGCTTCGTGCATATTCATGTGGAATATATATGGAGGTATAGCTATAAAATCTCCCTCTCGAGTTAAGTGAATTACTCACTTTAATACATCAACATTCCTCAACAGGCGATTCATTGAAACTTGAGAAGTCTGTCCTCACTCACAGCTTCACGACATTGGTTCGTTGCAAGTTGTCTCTGAGGGGCACCTTGGAGGGACATGCTGACTCACAGCTGCTGTGATCCAGGAGAGCTCAAAGGGCCTCAATTTAGGATTGCGATTTGTAGGGTAGCAAGATGGTTGCCTTTAGTCAGTATTTTCCCCTGTAACCACTCTTAGGATGAGTCAAGACATGAAGGCACAACCTCCATACTCTTGGAACTCGTGCCATATGGGAAAGGTGCCCTTTCTTCCTCGAAAAGATAGTGGCCATCGGTTACTTTTGACGGTTTTATAGACATCCACAAATGTCTAGGCTCATGAATATTTCTGCTCCGTCAGTTCCTTCTAGAGTGTGAGGTTGATGGCTGATGAGCTATAAGTGTTTTGTCATTTTCCAGGTTCATTCTCTTACCTTGCTTGTAAACATGAATGATACTGAGTTGTCATTGACACCAGCCAACATCCCAAAGTGGATATCTGAGCTGCTTTCTTCTCCATAACTCATACAGTATAAAGAGAACATGTGTAGCACAGCAAGTCTACTCATCATATTAGCAACTTTTTGACAGCAAAAGTATTTTCTACAAAAAATAAAAATTGAACCAGCTCCACTTCTGCTCACATGCAGTACTGGAAGCATAGAGCAAGGCCTGAACTGAAAAGCAATGTATTAAGGGACATCCTATGGTTGTGTACATGCATTTGATCATGTCTGTCAGTAACTTGGTATTGACTGAGGAGATGAACAACTCACCTTGAGCATCCAGAACCTAAAAATCTCCAGTCATTTCTAGAAATCATAATCATGAGAAAATCAACAGAGCCTAGCCTGGTCTTTTGTGGTTTCAGAGGGAAAGGTCTAAAGCAATGGTGGCTTTATGAGGACCAATTAATGGCCATTCACTTTCATCACATGCCAGGAGGGAATACAAGTGTAACAAAGTTTTTCTGAAGCATAGTTATGAAACAAACAGTGGGAAAGAGGAACAAATAAGAATAGCTGGATATTCTACCTAAAAGTAGATTTAGTCATAGAAGTTCTTTTTGATAAGAATCACTATCACTATATCACATTAAAGGTGTCAACAGACAAACCAACTGAAAGTTTAGGCTTCATGTCTGGGCCCATAGTAGTCATTCAGAGGGAAAAGTATTCCATTGGCAGAAGTTTCACTGCACTTCCAGATTAAAGAAATTCCATACTTATCCATGTAGGTATTTTTTTAACACTTACTGTGCTGCAAAGTTGGAATAAAGGACTTCCAATTACAACAAATTAAAAAAAAACAGAAACAAAACCCAAAAGGCTTTATTGTGTCCTCATCTTTAGAAGAAAAGCACTCAATTTTGAGGTGGTAACAGATGGCATTTCATGCAGAAGGGAGAGTAGGAGGTGCCCAGAGTAATACGATCAGAGTCATAGGAAATGTCACAGAGAATCAAACGGGTTTCTGGAAAATTAAGGAAAACAAAGTTCCTGTGTATCTGCCTTTTTCTCTCTCTTTCACCCAGCCTTTCACCTCCCGTGGTCTCTCTGCTCCAATAGGTCATTTCCCAGAGCATTAGGCAACATCTCACTCACTCCTGCAGCAGACAGATCCAAACCAGAAGCTCTGCTCACCCTTTGGCACCTCGCACTGCTGGAGCAGAGAAGGGAGAGAGTTGAGGTGAGCCATGCAGCCCAGAGATTGGGCTGGGGAGGAGGAAGGCTAGGATCAGTTGCATCAAAGCTGCATTTGCTGATCCTGCACCACTTTAGGGATGGTGTTTAAGGGCATCTGTTGCTGTAAGGCAGGTGTAGCTCCACGCTCCTCTGGAGATTTCTTGGCAGAAGCAGTTGGACCACAATGCTGTGCCTACTGACAGCTGTGACTGGATTGCTGGGCAGTGCCTGTATCTGAGACACCCTTTCATCACACTCTATACTGCTGATGCAGTGGGATGTTGACTGCCCTGAGCAACTGTGTGTTTTTGTTGTGCCTAAATCTGGTCCTGGGAAGTGTCATCAACTTCCATCCTTTGAGTCATCCCAATTACACGTCTTGCAATGCTTGAACAAGGACAAACACATCTGTCCAGTTCTGGGTTCTCTTTCTCCAGTTGAACCCTCAACTGTGTGACTACTCATGCACTCCAGGTAAAGCCCCATGCTCTCAATCTGAAGATCTCCCAAGCCTGTAGAGCAGGCAGCAGAGGAGTAGCATGCTCTATGCTGCTTTCTCAGGTTAGGCACCTCTGTAACACAATGAGGAAGTCTCAGTTTTGACGTTTTGGGGTCTGGGTACTTTTTGTTTTTAAACTGGAATATACTGCAGCAGAACAATCCCAACAGCCCACAAGAACAGTGACATTACCACAGACAAAGGAACTCTCCTACCCAGGGGATTTCTTTGTTTGTTTATATTTAGGGCAAGTCCTGCCCTGAGGCTTTCAAAAATGCAAAAAATAATAATAAAGAAAAAATCCTAAGCAGAGCTGGTGCTGTTGATGGTGCTACCATATTCTGTTATTTTTTAGAGGCTATAAAAATGGTGTTGAATGGCCTCACCAGGAGCTGAAAGAGACAGAAGAAGAAAGAGAAAGAAGAAGACCATTTTTAAGAGTCTTAATCTTGATCAGTTTTCAGTGAGTTTTCATACAGGTGACAAATTTTTATTCCTGGTCACAATCTCAATATAGCTGTACCTTTCCATGGCATTGGACCACTGGAGATCCTGTATAAACCCTTTAAGTTTGGTTGTTCTTATTTTATTCTTTTGCATGGTGTTGAAAAGCAGTATAATTACTTTGAAATCACTACTGAAATACTTTTTGCTGAAGCATTGCAAGAATATTCATCATAAGAAGAAATAAAAATAGTCCAACCAACTCAAATTATTTATGGAAAATTCAAATAATTACAAAAAAGCTTTTAAAGACAGGCTCTTGGGGAACTGTCTCTTCAGGTGACACTATTTTCTCTGCTAGCAAGAGTGCGAAAATATGAAAAACCTGTAAATTACTGCCAACAAGATATGCATGTTCAAAAAAAAATCAAGTTGCTCCTTTCACTTGCATGCCATTATTCCACTTCTTCAATAATTGTTATTATGTCTTCAGGTTCATGTTTTATGAATATATTCTTATATTCTGTCTATTAAAGAAAGAATAAAACATTTCATTAGTGTTTCATGCATGAGATCAACCACCAGTTTACCATTTATGAATCTCCTGTCAATCAGAAAGTTGTTATTTGTTATATAGAAGGTGTAGTGGGACTCTGTCAATGAGAGGACTGAAGCAGACATGTCTAGGTCTTCCTTCCATGAGCTGCCCAAAGAGGAACAAAAGATTTTTCATTTCAAAAGCCATAAAATTCATCTTTTTAAACATGGAAAAGATAACATCATGAATGAAGAGAAAGTTAAAGGATTTATAAAGGCTTACCAATGGTGATCCAGTGTGTACTTGCAGACACATTCATGCTTCCAGACCTGTCTATAGCCAACTTAAAGACTTTCAGCAAATTACAGCAAAATTTTTAACATGCTCTCTAGATGGGCAGTTCCCCTCTGTTACTTGGAAGGTCTGTCTGTCTGTTTCTTCTTTTTCTCATGAATCTTTCCAGATATTTGCATAGGTTAGAACCTCTCAGCTCTCTGCTACACTTTCTTGCTCACCATATCTTAGAAACTTTTCCTCCTTCGGCATCATTGCTGAATACTAACAAAGAATCATAGAATCATTGTTGTTGGAAAAGACCTTTAAGATCATCGAGTCCAACGGTTAACACAGCACTGCCAAGTCCACCTCTAAACCATGTCCTAAAGAACCTCAACCACACGTCTTTTTTTTTAACACCCCCAGGGATGATGACTCAACCACTTCCCTGGGCAGCCTTTTCCAGCGCCTGACAACCCTTTCCATGAGAAATTTTTCCTAATGTCCAATCTAAACCTTCCCTGGCGCAACCTGAAGCCATTTCCTCTCATTCTATCACTTGTTACTTGGGAGAAGAGACCAACCCACTCCGTGCTACAACCTCCTTTCAGGTGGTTGCAGAGAGTGATCAGGTCTCCCCTCAGCCTCCTTTTCTCCAGCCTAAACAGCCCCAGCTCCCTCAGCCGCTCCTCATCAGACTTGTGCTCCAGACCCCTCACCAGCTTCGTTACCCTTCTCTGAACTTGCTCCAGCACCTCAATGTCTTTCTTGTAGTGAGGGGCCCAACATTCACCACATGGGTCTCAACATCTGCTATAGCACACCTGTCTTTGGCCATCAGTAGATTTCTTTGTCCCTTCTGTCCCCCTGGCTGACCAACAGTCTGATTCTGCATTATTATTGTGCTGAGAAGCTTAGGCTAAGCACTATTCTTGTGACGGCATATGGCTTATAGGGAGAACAGGGTGAAATTGTGTGTTTTCTCTAATGCTGCGTGTAGATGGATGACAATTGTTTCAAAATGGAAAAGGAAAAACAGAATAATATTTGCATATGGGCCTCTTTCAATAACTCAAGAACAAGAAAAAGAAAGAAAATTTATCCTTGCTTCTGTGTATCTTTCTGACACTTTGGTCATACTCTCGTCACTGCAATAGATCTTTATGACCAATTTCAGGCAAACGGAAAGAACACATACCTGGAAATCCATTGGGGAGCAGTCATGGAATGGGTTTCTTGGCTGTGGTACTGTAGTAGACGTTTTTTTCAAATAAATTCTTCTACAGTGACAGAAAGTTTGGTGAAAAAAAGACTTAGTATGGAAACATATGAATAGATACTATATAACAATGCTCCAGAGGCATTATTTTATTTCCCTAAGACAAAAATAGTGAAAGAGTAACTAAAAAATTACATAGGCTGAATACAATGGTATAATTTCATTGTCCAGAATTTAGATAATAATAATTTATTTTATGACTTATTAGAGAATCATGGGAAGTGGCTTTTTTAAATATCTGAAAGAGGAATATCCTCCTCAGAACAAGGAAACAATTTCATGCACCACCCATCTACATTGCAGGGTCTGATGGCAGGAAAGCAGCATTGATATAAGGCCTTGTCCCAGTATTGGAAGGTGTTTCATTATATTGATCAAGTGGATAAGAAGGCTGGGAATCAGAAATATAGAGACCATTTGAGGAATGTCTAGCAGGTCATGATTCCTGATACAGTTCACTGTCAATTTTCTCCCTCCCTCCTCTCCTTTAAAAGGAGGTTAGAAATCATCTATTGGGGAAAGAGGTGTTATTACAACTACAGAATGAAAATTTTGGTCAAGAAATAAGGCTTACACTGTGCAAAGAAAAAGTATGAGAGTTGCTGCCAGCACTGATGTCACAAATAATATATATGATGAAGCAGATGTTAGTCGTTCTTTTCCTGAAAAACAAGAAATCATCAAAGTGTTGATGAGTATCACAGAAAAGGAACGATCAAACAGCCATCTATGATCTGCTTTGCAAGGTAGTGTCAAGCACTGGTATGAAGTGCTTCTTCTTTAGCTTAGCACCTCATTGCCCTGTAACTTGTGAAGGAATAGGATGGATGACAGTATGTGAATTGCCTATGGTACTTGAGAACTCAGCAAGCATTTTGTGAGGAGCTGAGGCCTACAGAGTACTTAAAGAAAAAAGGTGGCAGAGAGTAACAGGGAAAGAGTTCATAAAGCCAGAAGTAGAAATAGAAGAAGAGCTAGCAACAGACCTCAAAAAGGTCTGCTTTTTTCACTGTTTCTGTCCAAGAAGCACCCACTGTCACACCAGAATGACTGGAGACCTCCCTCTTATTAAGAGATATGCCAGTTCTTTGCTTCTTTTCATCCTAGCAAATTAATGTGCAAATATCAGCGTGTTTCCATCTGTAAGGATGAAGTAATAAATGAGTCAGACAACTAATAACTGAGGGAACTGGGGCTGTTAAGCCTTGAGAAAGGGAGAATGAGGGGAGACCTTATCACTATCTACAACTACCTGAAAGGAGGTTATAGCATGGAGTGTGTTGGTCTCTTCTCCTGAGTAGCAAGCGATAGAACAAGAGAAAATGGCCTCAAGTTGTGCCAGGGGAGGTTTAGATTGGATATTAGAAAAAAGTTCTTCGTGGAAAGGGTTGTCAGGCATTGGAACAGGCCGCCCAGGGAAGTAGTGGAGTCACCATCCCTGGAGGTGTTTAAAAGATGCGTAGATGAGGTTCTTAGGGACATGGTTTAGTGCTAGAGGTAGGTTATGGTTGGACTCGATGATCCTGAGGGTCTCTTCCAACTGTAATGATTCTATGATTCTATGAAAAAGTAGGTCAAGGAAGTGAAATTCATTCTTACCAAACTCTACGGGTGTACTCCACTCCCCCCAGCTTGGGCTCACTAAACAACCATTGTCAGTTGCTCTGATTTTGATGCTGTACCTTTTTTCTGCACTGAAGCTCTCAAATATATAGGAGTTTCCTGTGATACTTCTTTCCTAAATATGAAACAAGAAGTCTGAGAGTTTTTTATTCAAGTTCATTTAATGATGCAAACTATTACAAAATAAAATTTTACACATACTTCTGTGAAGAGACTAGACTGAAATAACAAATATAAAGTTATCCCTTAATAAATTAGCTTACTCCATCCTAATTCCTTTTGTTTGAACATTTTTGTTATTGGTGATGTGAAAATGAAATTTGCAGTATGCTTTCCTGGATCCTTAGCTTCTGCTGAACAATCAGACTTCGTGAAAAAAAAAATCAGTAGTGTATTTTCAGTCTGTAAATGTCTTATTTTACTAAAAGGTAATTCTTTAAAGACCTAACATTTGCTTACTGTGGATGTTTTAAAATCTAAATTTAGTTTAAGAACCAGATTATAGAGAATGGAAAAAAAATTGACATATGCCGAAATTCTTCTTAGAATATTGAGCCTTCTTGAAAACCTGATTTTTTTTTCTTCCTTCTTTATATTGGCTTAATCCTTCACGTCATAGTTTCTTGCCTCCTCCATCTCAACCATTAATAAAATTCTCCACATTTTGTGTTTCTAAGTGTAATGTGGAATTATGATCCATATTTCTCTCTATACATGAATATGGTAAGAACTACAAAAGACAGTAAAATGGAAAATTTTGTGACTTGCGTAGAAGCAATTTAAAGTTCCACATGTGCAGGTGTTTTTTGTATCATGTTTTATAAATAGCAGTTTAAAACTTTGAGTTTAGGAAAGTTACCAATAAAAAGCATACACAGTATACTAAAACTGGTAGTGTGAAACCAAAGCAATTTGCTTGGAGGGTGCTCTGATGTAGATGAAATTTCAACCCAGCATAATGTTAGATTAATAAAGTAATAAAGACTTACCATTTTAGAAATGGTTTTGATGTTTTTGTTAGGATCAGCCTAGAAACAAGAGAAAGTTTCCATTTTTATGGTTGCTCTTTTTATTACTGTATTATAAAGGGTCCTCCTTTATAGACGTTTGAATTTCAGGAAAAAAAAAATACAGCTAATATTTTAAATGCTTTCTTTTAACGACTGTGAAGTTAAGCTGTTCTTCCACTGAAAGGTCACTGCTCACCACTAGTACTCTGAAATACTGTACTCTTTAAATTTGATTGCAGAACTGAGTATCAAAGAACTAAACAAGAAAAGGCTCAGGTTCTCTACCAATTAAAATTGTACATTTACCTGTACAAAACAAAGTATCTGAAAAAATACTGGTAAACCAGGATAAACTTTTGCCTGTGTAGCTTTTACGTTCTTTAACATTTAATTCAGTTATGTTATGTCTCTATTTTTTTTTATTTTAATTTTTTACTGTTGGAACAACAAATTCGCAAATATTTCTGCAAAAATTTCAAACTTTGTTTTTAACGTATATAATGCTACTTTCCATATTCATCTAAGTATTCAAAATGCTTGCTATTACAAAAACATATGGTAATAACCATACACAGTTAAGACCTGGAATGCCTGGATATTCTGTTCCAGTAACATGACAGAATATATCTTTTTATTCAAAGACGTGGATGATGCTTTCCACTTTAAGTTAAGGACATTGAACCTAAAAGAACCCACAATGGTCAGATGCTATATCACTGCCCCTTACATCTGATTGTGACAGCTGCAACCAGCCTGATTGTGTATGCTTTATTGTGTATATTTCAGCTAAACTTAAACTCCTTCAGCAGCACCACACTGGTGTCAGTAAACTGAGGCAACAAGAGAAGAAGGCAAGTTTGGATACACAAAGGGCAGGATGGAAAGTATGAGGGTCCAGGTGGAGATACCTAATCGACCTTGCAGCACATCCTAACTTACAGGTCCACCTTTCTGGTAAAGCATGTGTTACTTCTTTGGACCTAATTTAGTAATACCATAAGCCTGATTGAGCAGTAGTGATGACTACAAGAAATAGGAACAAATGCAAAGTGAGTTTGTGAAAGACATGATAAAATTTGACTGATGGGACAGGAGACTGCAGAGAGGAAAACCACTGAACAGGAGGTCCTGACGTAACTTCATAAAAAAACAGCAGTAGGACTGAATGACTGCACTAGGACCCAAACTGCCTTATAGGGACACAAAAAATCAGTTGCATCCGATTTAACACTAGTTTTGCTTTTTTTTTTGCCTTTTTTTTTTTGTCGTATAGTTAGAGTTCATTTGATGTATCCTATAACTGTTCATAATAAAGTTGTCAGGTAATATGGTCCATCCCCCTGTATGTGCTTGAATAACTATTCACCTTCAGTGTGGGGAATCCCTCACCCAGTTTCTTTAAGGACCAGCTGTACCATGGATTGAAAGCATTCACTCAATTTCCTGCCTGTATTTGTGAGCTGCAGCAGTTCTCAGCTCATGTGCAAGCTGGGTACTACATATCAAAAACAAGACACTAGTTAAGTAGGGAAAGAGAACAGGTTATTGGTTGTATGGTAGTGTGTGTGGAAATACAAGCCTACAAAATATTATTAAGAGTCATAATTTTTCTTACCTTGTTTTCTATGACGAGTTCATATTTGAAACAAGCACGTCTTTTCACATGACTTGTGTGAGGTGGTTGCCACCGAATTTCACAAAAATGAGAAGCTTCTGTACAGCTCACAGTGACATTTAAAGGAGGGGTGAGTTTTTCTACAATAGTGTAATTAGAAATACAATTGATTAACAAACAGTTCTCTTCACTCTGCCTTTAAAATATATAGGTAGATTTTCAAGCAACTGGTATAAAAAGATGTAATACATCTTTACCAGAATTATTATCTTCAGCCCATATTCTGAAGCAGGACTCCCTGACTTAATGCTCCAGTTGAGAAGCCTGGAGTATCAGCAGCAACAGTAGGTAAATGAAAAAACACGAACCATTTGTTAGATTTTACTGAATTCAGCATATAATCTGTGCATTTTTTAAAAGTATTGTGTTCATATTAGAGAAGTATTACTTTTATTTTTTTTTCCTTAGTGATGTTCTTCCATTAAAACCAGAAACTTTTTGCTCACAGTGTTAAGGTAATTGGTTCTTTCGTACCATGTGGATGAACAGAATTACAAGATAATGAAATAAGATGAACTTCTAGATAGTCCCACTCAGGCATCCTTAGCTAGTTAATCCCAAAAGATGACACCTTTCTTTCAGAGAATAAATATTTGACTGAAATGTTCATAATTCTCTGCCCTATGATTTCAGATGGTCTCTGCATTCGTTTTTGTTCATTTGTGTACTTTTGACTTTTCGGCCATCAAGGCTCGTGAAAAGGAGGAAAAAAAAATCTGCCCTGAGGAGGAGTATTCTTAAAATGTATGCTTTTTCCAGGGATGAATTCTGGAAATAAAATCATAAAACAAAGAAACAAAACAAAACAAAAACAACAACAAAAAACAAGCCAACTTACCAATTTCGTACAGAAAAATCTTCTTCTCATATGTCTGAATGTTTTGTCCACTTCTAGACCCATTTACCAGGAAATGAGCTCTCTTATTTTCTATTGTTATATTTTGGAATCTACATCCTGTATGCCTTCCATGATTATCTTTGACGTAATTCTGGCATCCTGTGAAATTTTCTTTCCTTCACATGACATATTGCATCAGTTAAATATTGACAATGTCACTTGTCAGACCAGAAATAAAAATTCCCTAGATTCAAGCAGACCTACTTACTTTGAGTTCTTCCAGTACAGGAAATATTGGGTATCTCCTGAAGCAGTCCTGCCCACATGCCAAGTGCAGTTCATGAAGGAAACATTAAAAATGACACAGACAAAATTTTCAATGGCTGTCCCGTTCATGTCTGCAAACACAGGAAGAACATCCCATGTTCACTCTGCAGAAAGACTGTACAACTGCTCAAATCATGCAGATGTCTGCAAGCTCATTTAGTAATTTTTAGTCACCTGATTAGGAAATCCAATTGTATATTGTTTGGATCTTGTAGTTACATGTTTACTTTAAGATAGTGGTGATTTTATTTCTGTTGAGCCATGAGGATTATCTACCATTGTTACAGATGCTGAAGATGTGACTGGGATATAATCAACTCTTTAATCAACTCAGGCACAGTGATGTAGTGGAAGTTAATAGCAAAGACTGTCACTGTTGTCTGCTTTGTTTAGATGCCCTGTTTATCTAAGGTCCAGTCTACAGTGGAATATAAAGTCTGTTACCACGACCAAGGCAAGTTCACTCTCCCTTGTTTGTCTGAAGTGCTCTGACCCTTGGTTAATTTATAAAGGACTAAGGATTTAAAATAAGCTGTCCAACACTTCTGTGTAACAGCTGGGTGATTACAACCTAATCCTGAGACTATTTCTCAAAGCTAGTCCCTGCAGAAGCATCACGATTTTGAAGAGACTATAGCATATTTTTCAATTTTGAATTGAAAAACAGTTGCTAATCCATTCTGGCACTTTTGGTTCAAAGATGGGGGAATTTTGCTTGCACTGAACTTGATAGAAGCACACCTGCATATCCATGCCATTAATGTAAAACCAAGACAAAAACAAAGCAGATGCTGATAGATTGCTTAAGTTAGGAGACTATTCAGGTTGTGTATTCACATGAGGAATGAATTCCTTGTGTTGTTTCTTCCCTGTCGAAAGGTGAGATCTCCTATAGAAAGTAATAATCATGCAGTACCTCTTCTTCACTACTGTCATCATGAAGTGAAAGGCTGGGTCACAGCTTCCCATGACAGTGGTTCATTAAGCTTAAGCACCACCATGGCTTACACTGCTCACCGTTACATGTACCTCCCCAGTTAGCCTTAAGGTTTCCCACACATCTAACATAGGTTCTCAAACATGGCTCAGAAGCCACCATATTTTGAAAACAAGTGGTTGCTTCATGTCCAAGCTTCACTGTATTCCAAGCTGGAAGTTTCTTCTTCCTTGTGTTCTTACAAGAATCTGATCACGTAGCTGAGAGCACTGACTCTAAAAGAAATGATGTTATTGAGCAGACCAAAACTTTTGACATCATCGGATGCTTAGAGAGAAAAGTATAAGGAGAGAGAAAGCACCAAACAAGCCTTCACCTGTATGTTCTCTCAGCTACTAGCAAGCAGTGCCCTACAGACTTCCAAAGTTAAAGACTACCTCATAGATCATTGTGCTTAGCAGCCTGAGAAAGTCTGATCCCCTATTAACTTCCTTCATCCCTTTTGAATCCATTTATTTTTTTGGCCTCTACCACACCCTTTACCAACAGGTTGAGCAACGGGAGAATTCAGAAGGTGTATTTTTCTTCTGTCTCCTTTCCTCTCTTCAGCTGTAATGTGAGGAATGTCAATTCTTGTCCAGAAGAGAAGGAGCTCGAACACACTCTTGTACCTAATATTTTTTCATGGCTTGCTCCAGGAAGCTACTGTGCTGTATGAAGGCTTTTGGGACTACTTTACAGAAGAAAGATTCTTTCATTTGAGTGTACTACATGTGTAGGCACATACAAAAAGTGGCTAGAATCAGAGTTTCCAGAGCAAAAGGCTGTTATCTAGGAGACTTGATTTAATATCTTAGCTATAAATAGAGCTGGACAAGTTAAGCCTCATCCCTCCAAACAACTCGGTGGAAACATTCACTTCACACTCATCACACTGGGAGTCAGCATGTGCTAGGGAAATATTGCCACGGACAAAACTTCGCAAAGGACTCCCAAGAATAGCACCTATCTGCTTCTTAAAACTGAAAATAAAGAGGAATTATTGAAGGACAAATAATTGTCAGAGTACTCCTAGATTTATGGAAAATTTCTTCTCTTCCAAGAGGAAGGTTGAAACTATTTCCAGAACTTGGTTCAGCAGCATTTATTTCACAGCAGTATTGGCCTAAGCAACCCCTGTCTTTCCCCATCCTCCATTGCTCCTTCCTGATCCCATCCTGCCTCCCTGACTGTCCTAGTGCCACAAAGAACCAAAAGACAGCTGTCTAATCATTTCTCCTGCTGAAAGAAACATAAATGTTGACCCCTATCTAGTCACTAGGGACATCTAAGCTCTCGGCATCGATAGAGTTGCTTATATCCAACTTGTGTGTGTTTATATGTATATATCTGTAACAAACCACTCCTGAGAGTCCAGTGATTATGGTACTGTATGGAGGTGACAGAGAGCTTTGCTCAGCTCTCTGGTCTGCCATAGATTCACTTTATGACACAGGGTCAATCAAATCTGTGTTCATTTACAAAAGAAATAGAGAAGTTTTGTTCCCATCATGAAATTGTGAGGCAAATGCAGTAGCCTGGAACATGATCACAGGTGCTGCGCGAGGGTCTTAGAGGGATGGGCTTCGTAAAGCCTTTGGCAATACTGAAAATTAGAAGAAAAAAGGCTCATCTGGTTTCAAATCAGATCACAACTTGATTCATGAGTGACCCAACAAGTACTTGAGTTGGCTGGCAACAAGAAATAGGGTGAAAGGAACTCCTAAAATGGCATCGTGGTCAAGGAAAAAGCAAAAGAAACCACAGCCTTGGCCTCTTCAGTGATGGCCTCAGTTTTTTATATGCAAGAGAAGCACATAGATATATACTCAGATGTTCTTTAATTAACCTGAATTCTACAACCAGAACATTACTCTGCCTACAAAACAGCCATGGTCAGCTGCACAGTGTCACGTTCATAACAACATCAAACACAGGCTGGGGAGATCACTCAGATATGTGTGAGTCACCCTTTGCTGACAGGACTTTTTTTCCAGGTTTTGAGGGGATTTATTTTTCACTTTTTCTTTATTCACATTTATGTGGATATGTCAAAGAAAATCTAGCAGAGTAGACAAGTTTGACTACCCTTCTTTTAAGGTCTATTTTTGGGCCTACTGTATTCACCCACAGTGTAACTGCTACAGTTTTACTTTTATTTTTAGCAACACAGAGCTAAGTCTTCATGAGATATTTTTCCCACTATCTCCCATGATTTCAATGAGACACTGAAATTTTCCGCTTTCCAGTTTATACTTGATGATTAGCTAAATTGTTCTAGCGGCTTCTCATGTAACCACTCCTCTTGTAATAACCCCGTATTTATCACTTCTTTATAATCATTTCCTTAAAAAAAAGAGGTAGGACCATACTCTCATGATCCTTTTCTGCAAGCTGTGATGCAAATAACAGTTTTGATTCTCTGTAGTGCGTTCTTCTTTCTGAACTGCCTTCTATATTCTTTGGTAATAAAATACAAATGCAAATATACTAATATCCTCACAAGCATCCTTTGTTTCATACGTGAATAACTTATTTTCCCATATTTTAGTATTTATAGCTATATTTGAAATCTTTCTTGACATTCTTTATATCTTTTCAGGAAAGATGTAAGATACTTAACTGAGATAGATATGATGATTTTGATTGTACCTAGCTGCAAAACAACACACAGTTTTAAGCACACACAGTGCTTTCTTTTATTTATTTATTTTTCTTGAGTCATCCTAGATTATCTCCATCACTTGGGCAGATGCAAGAAACTGTGTAGGAGTAGTAGCTGCAGAAAAATGTCAGAAAAAAATAAAAGACTCTGCAATCCTTCATGGTAATCAGGATCATTAATGAGGATGGGCAAGATATCACCTCTGGGCCTTGAGCCCAAGAGAATTTTTACTTTTATTCAGTAGTTCTTGAATAGAAAATACGTAAACTGCACTTGACTCTGAGAGAAAATGGATCAGATAATTTGTAAAGGATTGTAAGTAACATGATTGCTATTGGAAAGAAATGAAAGGAAATTAAATTGCTTTAACCTTTTAACCTAGCCCTGAAGGTGCTGTCAGCTGTGGGGTGGAGTTTGTCTTACCTAAACTTACCCAAGTGCTGTATAGATATGCCCACAGGGAAACCTGTAATTCTACTCTGCCTTAATAGTGGCTGGAAAGAAACAGCTACTTAAGACACAGCTTATTTAACCTAGTCTAGGACAAGATGAATGAAGGCTTCACTATGTTTTTTTCTTGCCAGTCATTGAAAATGCAGTCCAGTGGGACCAGCCCAGAAATATCCCTCTAAGACTAAGCTATCCACCTTGGTCAGGTCAATCCAGGAGGATTCATTCTTTTCCTGTCTTACATCATCTGGAATCTACATGTAAGTACTAAACAGAAATGCTTCCACTATTCTTTTCTCACTAAAACCTGAAAATTAGTTTTGAAAATGCCTTTTCCTCCTCTTTCTTGTATTCGTGCTAGTGTCATGTGTTTCTTCTCTTTAGAAAAAAATAGTTGCAGTAGAACAGTACTATTTTCCCCACAGGTGATCTGAATTTCTTTTCACATCTCAAATAGCTCCCTTGCAGATTATTGATCAAAATCTAAAAGAAACATATTTATGTATGAAGCTGTTTCCTTTCTACATTGTCGTTTATAAACTTTCTATGAAAATTGACTACTGCTAGACTCCATGCTACAGGACAAACCACTCTCAGTTACCTCATAGACAATGCTGAATCATGACATATGTCCATAGGAGATGATCCTGTTAGGAATTTGGAAATATCAGCGAGGTTGAAATCGTGCTGCAGTGGCTATTCTTGTCCAGGTTGATTACAGAGTTGATTAGATGAGAATAAAAACCGTCCAATAACCTGCTGATTATAAGTAAATTATAACCATATGGCTTATCATGTCTCAATACTGCGATGATTTTTATAACCAATGAAAAGGAAGGTTGGTAATTGAAAACAAAACCAAAACCAAACAACAAAACCTTATGTTTTGTTTTTATATCACTTTTTGTTGTTGTTGTTGTTAAGGGAAATATTTGTGCTGGGTGTGGTACTTAAGACTAGACCTCTGAGTTTTATTTCCCAGATTTGCCTTTAATACACTTGGAAAGTTATTTTTGTCTGGGGGAATATGTGAAGTAGAACTGCTTATATGTTGAATGTGTTGTCAGGATAAAATTATGCTTACATTCCCACACCATTTTCAGAGAACTGTATATAAGTGAAATCTTCTACTTCAATACTAAAATTGTAATAAAAGACACTGACATATTTCCATTCTACTGGTGCCTAAATGCAGTACTCTTGAAAGAGATTCACTCTGTATAATGATGTTGCTCTATGGATGTAAAGAACTAAAATCTGAACATTTCCACTTCTACTGTGTTTTTAAGAGAAAGTGACATAGGCACTTTTCAATGCTGTAATGCAGGTTTTAACTTAACAAGCAAAATACCGCTATGTGGATGATGCCAGTAATAGTGGAAACTCTGCTAATTTTATATATCATTATTTTCAGATTGTATAGAAATAAACTATCAAAATCTTAGCAGACACATTAATGAGAAAATAGCATGCATTTGCAGGTAGTGTCTATCCACCCCTCACAGTTATTGTAACAACGTTAAAACTACTACAAATAACAAAACGCAGCATTTCTTTCCCTAGCTTCCTTGGAGTAAAAGCAAACAACAGACAAAGACAAAAGTAAACCTACCTCCTCCTTGAAAACTTGTTTCCATGTGCCAGTTAGGGTAATGGGGCACAAAAAGGACAGAAGCTGTGAATTTGCCCTGGGGGCATATTTTCTTGTGCTCTGACAATGTGATTTCATTAAGTTCTTCTGAACCACTCATGCAACAGGGTGCGAAAATCCCGCCTACGTCTTACTCATTTCCCTTACCCTGTACTTCTGTAACGTAACAAAGAAAACTGTGATTACAGCCATTGTTTTTCTACAGGGAGACAAACACGTCAGAATAGATTACCACTTTATCCACATAATTTTAATTCATTTCTGTCACATGTTTTTCATACAGGCATTTTTACAGGGCACAGCCTCAAAGGTAGGTGAATATGTGAGTTTACCTTCTGGCTCAGATATAGGTCAGGTACCATTGTTTCAAGCCACACCACTGTTCTCTGCTTATTGCTTACGGTCACTGCCCTGCAAAGAGAGTAAGCCTGGTGCTCTGGACTTCATAACAGCTTTTACCTAGTTCTGCACTAGCCAGCTTCATTTGCTGCAGATGGATAACAAACCAATGTCACCAGCCTGAACAACTTTTCCGCTGTGACATGTGTACACATATTTCTGGGTTGGGTGAATTCAATGTACAGACTGGGAAAAGTTTCTTCACACTTCTTCTGCTTCACTTGTCCGTGCTTGTCCTGGTCGCAGGTAGGCTTCTAGTCCCCCTTGACCTCTGGCTGCAGAATCTGAACATCCTCTTCGCAGCTGCATTCAACAATGTGTAATGCTAACATGGTTGTGCACTGCCCAGGCATGGACCTCCATAACTGCCCTCATTAGCAGCCTCCAAAAGCAGTAAGCCTATGGCTTTTATGACTTTTTTTTTTTTTTTTTTTTCTGTTTGAAGAGTGTGCCTGGGTCCTGAAAGATGTTTGTCCAGCAAAGCAACTTTCTGTGAACTGAGAAACATAGCACCTGCCTTTTCATGTACCCTATAGTACAGTCTGATTACAGAGCCCTCTGCCTTTCTCACGTTTAAATAATTTGACCAGGAAAATGAAGTTTTTTTAAGTAGACAACAACATTTAAATCTGATTACTTGCTCACTGAGTGTACTATTCTTACTATACATATCTGTTATATCTCACTGGAGAAGTGGTAAATCAGATAAAATCTGTCCTGATTCTGTCTGTCTGGATCTTGTACAGCTTCAGTCCCATTAGTCTTTGTTCTTGTTGCTCTTTTGGGCAGAGGAAGAGTCAGGGGTGTTTCTTGAGATGTTTCCTCTTCTTCAGGTCTCAATTCCTCAATTTTATTCATAGAGTAGGCAACAGGACACTAGCACATTCTCTGCTGAGACACTTAATTTCAGGACATGCAGAAGTTACGGCTTTTGTTCTCTTTCTCACTTTCTGTTGTAGACAGAGTGAATTATGATTTGGGGACAGATTTGTGCCAGTGAACCTGAAATGTTATTTTCTATAAGGTATGTACAACCTGCCCAGGTAGATGACAACAGTGTTGTGTAGGTTGGAAGCTAAACAACTAATTCTCTCCCTCTCGGGGAGGGCAAGAGGAATCTCAATCCATCCCACTCCTACTAATATGATGTCTATGCCAGCAACAGATGCCCAGAGCCTGGAGAAGGATCACAGGTCTGCAGGAGAACACCTGAAGAGCAGCACAAAGGAATTCCAGCTAGTAAGTCAGCCTCATTGGGGAAACAACTTAAATGCATTTATGCAAATGCATGTAGCATGGGAAATAAACAAGAGGAGTTAGAGACGTGCACATACCTGCAGGGCTGTGATCTTATTGGCATCATGGAGACATGGTAGGATGATTTCTATGACTGGAGTGTTGGAATGGAAGGGTACAGACTCTTTAGGAAGAACAGGCAGGGGAGACAGGGAGGGGATGTCGCTGAGAGATCTGAGACAGACCTGAGACAGACAGAATCACGACCAGCTGGAGTGCATGGTGCTCCACCTCCGGGTGGATGAGGAGCCAACTGACCTAGAGCTTATGGGTAAAGGAGAAAGCAGAAATAAGTGACATTATTGTGGGGATCTGCTACAGGCCACCTGACCAGTAAGACCTAATAGATGAGGTCCTCTATAGACAGACAGAAGCGGCCTCACATTCACAAGTCCTGGTCCTCACAGAGGACTTTAATCACCCTGATATATGTTGGAGGGACAACACAGTATGGGATAAGCAATCCAGGAGGTTGCTGAAATGAGTTAATGATAACTTCCTTCTCCAAGTGGCAGAGGGGCCAACGAGGAGAGGTGCTATACTGGACCTTGTTCTCACCAACAAGGAGGGGCTGGTGGGGAATGTGAAGCTCAAAGACAGCCTTGGCTGCAGTGACGATGAAATGGTGGAGTTCAAGATCCTTAGGGCAGTGAAGAGGCTGCACAGCAAGCTCACTACCCTGAACTTCAGGAGAGCAGACTTTGGCCTCTTCATGGAGGAGCTCCTGGACAAACTCAAACACAAAAAGACAGTGGAAGCAAGAACAAGTAGCCTGGGAGGAATACAGGGAAATTATCCAAGCAGCCTTGAGTCAGGTTAGGAAAGCTAAAGCCCTGATAGAATTAAATCTGGCAAGAGACATCAAGGGCAACAAGAAAAGTTTCTGTAAGTATGTTGGTGATAACAGGAAGACTAGGGAAAATGTAAGCCCTCTCCAGAAGGAAATGGGAAACCTGGTTACCCAGGATATGGAGAAGGCTGAGGTACTCAATGACTTTTTTGCCTCAGCCTTCACCAGCAAAGGCTCTATCCATACCACCCGAGATGCAGAAGGAAGAGGCAGGGACTGGGAGAATGAAGAACAACCCACAGTAGGAGAGATCAGGTTCAAGACCCTCTAAGGAACCTGAAGGTACACAAGTCCATAGGACCTGATGAAATGTATCTGTGAGTCCTGAGGGAACTTGTAGATGAAGTTTCTAAGCCACTAGCCATCATATTTGAGAAGTCACAGTGGTCCAGTGAAGTTGCCACTGACTGGAAAAGGGGAAATATAAGCCCGATTTTTAAAAAGGCAAAAAAGGAAGTCCTGGGGAACTACAGGCCAGTCAGTGTCACCTCTGCACCCTTCAAGATCATGGAGTAGATACTTCTGGAAACTGTGCTAAGGCACGTGGAAAATAAGAAGGTGATTGGCAATGTGGCTTCACTAAGGGCAGGTCACACCTGAAAAATTTGGTGGCCTTCTCTAATAGGGCTACAGTGTTGGTGGATAAGGGAAGAGCAACTGACATCATCTACCTGGACTTGTGAAAAGCATTTGACACTGTTCTGCATGACATCTTTGTCTCTAAATTGGAGAGACATATATTTAATGGATGGACCTCTTGGTGGATAAGGAATTGCCTGGATGGTCACACTCAAAGAGTTGTAGTCAACAGCTCAATGTCCAAGTGGAGACCCGGAACGAGTGACATTCCTCGGGGGTTGATATTGTGACCAGAACTGTTTAACATCTTTGTCAGCAACATGGATAGTGGGATTGAGTGCACCCTCAGCAAGTTTCCCAACTACAGCAAACTGTGTGGTGTGGTCAACACACTGGAGGGAAAGAATGCAATCCAGAGGGACCTTAACAGGCTTGAGAGGTGAGTCCATGCAAACCTCATGAAGTTGAACAAGGACAAGTGCAAGGTCCTGCACATGGGTCAGGACAATTTCAAGCACAGGTACAGGCTGGGTGGAGAATGCATTGAGAGGAGTCCTGGGGGGAAGCACTTGTGGGTGTCTGTTCATGAGAAGCTCAACACGAGCCGGCAATGTGCTTTTGCAGCCCAGAAAGCCAGCTCTATCCTGGGTTGTATCAAAAGGAATGTGGCCAGCAGGTTGAAGGAGGTGATTCTGCCCCTCTGTTCCCCTCACTTGAGACCCTACATGGAGTACCGTGTTCAGCTCTGGGGCCTGCAGCGAAAGAGGGACATGAACCTGTTGGACTGAGTCCAGAGGAGGCCATGAAGATGATCAGAGGTTGTTCAGTCTGGAAAAGAAAAGGCTCTGGGGAGACCTTATAACAGCCTTCCAGTACCTAAAAGGGACCTACAAGAAGGCTGCAGAAGGACTTTTTATATGGACATGTAGTGATAAGACAAGTGATAATGGCTTTAAACTGAAAGAGGGTAGATTTAGATTAGATATAAGGAAGAAATTTTTCACTTTGTGGTTGGTGAGGCTTCCGAAAGAAGTTGTGGACGTCCCCTCCCTGGAAGCATTCAAGGCCAGGTTGGATGGGGCTTTGAGCAACCTGGTCTAGTAAAAATGTTCCTGCCCATGGCAAGTGGGCTGGAACTAGATGGTCTTTAAGTTCCTTTCCAACCCAAACCATTATATGATTTGATCAGTCTATGATTCAGAAATTTCACAGAATAAAACAGACCTTCCGTAGAAAGGATGTAAGTGTGTAATCACATTGATGCCAAAGCATTTCAGTATGGCAGGAAATACTAGTTGTTGAGTAGTAGAGACAATCTGCAACCCTGTTGCTATTATTTTCTAGTTTAATAAATGAGAATTTCTCAGAACATTTACTATTGTTAGAGGGCTGAATTATGCAGGAAAACAACTGTAATAGTCCAGTGATTTCTTGGATTTTTTTTTGTTATATTCTTTAGTTCATTGGCAGGATTCCTGCTTTCCAAAGTGTCAGTTAATTCTACACTCATTTTTAATGAACTATTGACAAAGTACATTGTTATTGTGTCCTTGAACCTGTTAAGGGCAGATTGCCTAGGAAAAAACCAGGAAGTTAAAGGAATGGAAGGATTTAGAAAGGTCATAACAGAAAAGAGTCCAAATCCTGTCAGTGGTACATACAAACTCCAAGGCAATCAGACACTCAATATGCATTCTCTACGTGCCAACCAGCAGGAAAAATGTGAGACCTGATTCAGAACCATAAGCATCACTATGTAATCTAATATCACTGAACACATGAGCCTTCAGGTGAAGCCACTCATGAAAGCTGAATAAAACTAGGGATGTTTTATTTGTCTGGAGAGACAGAGGAAGAACTTGTCTTTGTGTTTGGTTCAGACCTTCGTATTTAATTTAGGTCCAATATATGGTACCTGGTGAGCTTGCACTCGCTACGTCTTCTCTGAAACTGTACATGAATTGTTCGCAACTAAACCCCAGGAGTCATGACCTAACTTCAGGAAGTAAGTGAAACTGTCAAAATAGACAAAAACCACCTTTCATGATGAGTGCTCTAGGTAAATTACAAATGCACAGATTTTCAATTCAACTGGCAGGTTGTACAGAAAACAAGATTTTCAGCATTATTTCTTTTTCACTGTTCTGTAGTGTACAGAAAAGCAACCATCAAGTTATGAAGTGTGTTTTTATATTGCTCAGGTAGAAAAAAACCTAATTGATGATCTTGGAACTAGTGTGCATTCTCCATTTGGACACCGAGGAAATCTCATTATTTCTGACATCTTGCAGTGACTGGAGAAAATTCCGTCCAACCAACTCTGCCTCTGTAGCACCTGTGGCAAGATGCAAGTTGGCACCAGATGAGCTGAAACCCTGCAAGACAAATGGTCTTATGACAATCCAGTCTGCAAGTGAAGAATCATTAAGCAAACTGATTTCTGAGAGATTCAGTGTGAACCTTCCTAAGAAAACTGGCACTTCAGGTGTGTTTTTTTTCCTGTAAAAGGCTTCCCCTGAAAAACAAATATATTGCCAGTGGTGAGGTTGACATCAAAGGGTTTAGGTTTTGTTTCTCCTTCAGTGGTGCTTTCATGTTAAAACTGAAGGTGATTGCATAAAACATTTCACAGGATAAACATACCAAGAAAAGTTAATGTTGTGATTCCAAATAGAAATAAAGGCAATCTCTTTGAGCCTGGTAGAATGAGCAAACTGCTGAGAAACCCAAGGGATGTCAGTAAGAAGTCTTCCAAACTTGATGCTGCTTCATGCTGAAATCCCTTCAGCAGGAGAAACGCCTTCCTGAAGCGAGGAGCTGTAGCACACACATGCCAGAGCATGTGAAATGATAGTGGCGCTGTTCTGAGATGTGTTATATGCCTATTTATAGTTCTTCAAAGAATATTTGTATCAAGCATGTCCATAAACAGTAGGTAAAAGGAGAAGTCCACAATTACGCCACAAGTTTATTTTGACAAATTACATTATGACAATTTCTGGGAGGTTGAGAGACTTATGAATTATAAGCCAATGCATTTAATCAGTACAATTATTGTCACCAGAAAACAGGAAATAGGAGAGAAGAAAAACTTAGTTGTTGTGATTGCTGCCCTGTAGAGGAATTGAAAGAGCCTTGCTAGACGATAAAGACAGTGCGGAGACTTTTGTGTCTATTTAGTTTCCGTAATTCTTGAAACTGGATCATGCCTATTCTCAGAAAAGAATTATTCTTGGAACCTCGAGCCCCAGCACTAGAGAAGCTGGGTCATGATATAACTGTTACAATGAATTAGGATATAGGAAACTGGACTGGAATAAAAGCCTTAATTTATTGTCAAGTGAATTTCCTTAATTATAGATTGGAAAAGTTAAAACCTTCAACATTTATTCAGATAAACCATATGTGATGATTTTCAGTAGAGGCAATTTAACTAGCTTTACAAAACGTATGACTTCATGAAAATTCACAAAATGCTCAAGATCAACACTTCAGAGGATTTAAGGTACCACATATGCATCACAGTCTTATCATTCAGAGTTTTATATTCAGAATTTGACCACAACATGGATGTTTTCAACAAACCAGTCAATTTGAAGATGAAGTTCCCCTTAATTGCTGTGCAGTCTGAAGGGCAATTTGGTTTGTTTAACGAGAGGGTCAGGAGTTGCCTGCCAGAGCAGTGTAAAAGCATCCTTTACTACACCAGCATGTTTCACCAAAAACTTTTTGCATCAGTCTGGATTCTTCTTACAACCAGATTAGTTGTACAAGCTTTATATGTGTAGTTTTGTAACCTTTAATTTAAAACATAAGAGTTCAAAGATTTGCCCTTAGTCTTCTTCATAACTACTGCTAAGAAGGAACACAGCTGTCATAGTCAAGAAGAAGTTGATAATCAAAAGAGAATCTTTTATTTTTTTTTCCTCTGGCTTAATCTATTTTAAATTTATCATCTTTTATGGGAGGTATCAGAAGCAGAAAGCAACTTGGATATGGCTTAAAACTTTTTTTTTTTTCCTTTTAATTTCACCAACAAATACACACATCTGTGTAGTAGAATTGCCTGAGCCTGAGACTTGTTTCAGGGCCAATGGCATTTTCTGTAGAACACAAATATTGTCTTCACCGTTTTGCATGATCAAGCTATGCTTCAAATCTTACAAGCAGAATTAACACCCTTCCAAGAAACAGAGGCTAAGAATTTATTGGCTTAATTTGGTTCAAATATGCGAGTACCACCAGGTCTCCTCAAACTACAGAATTGGCTGATTTTATAAAAAAACTTCTTTTCCCTTTATTTGCAGCACACAGTCAAAGCTATTTTCTAATATACGTGGCACTATGTAGCAGGAGACTTGTTTAAACATTTTATTCCTTCTGTTTTGCACTTTAGAAGAAAAGGGGAAATTGCAGACAACTGCAGCAGATGATATGCTGGCCTCGTGTGGTAAGGGAAGTGTAAGCAGAAGTTTGCTAGATATAAATTTGTCCATAACAGTGCAGAGCTCCAGACACCTAGCATGTCTTGGTGTAGGACTATCCAGTAGGTATACTAGATAGTTCTACCATGCATGTTACACTACTTGGAAGCTGAAATATAGCTCAGCCCCTCACTGTGTAGTGATGACTGGCCCCAATGTTTGTTTTGATTTGAGTTTACAAGACGAAGTAATTTTTCACCCCATTTCCTTTATTTTTGTGAGTTAGCTTGCTTGTCTCTGATCCTAGGCTACCATCATGTGGCCACTTTGAGAATCTTCCTAAGTAATACAAGCAAAGACTGATAACTCAGCCTGGAAAGCAGCAAGGTACTGACTATGTACAAGATGAAGGCCACATGTAGCTTTCAGACAGTTTAATTTTTCTTCTTGATTGCGCTCAGTCATCCCTTACTTAGACACTCTGCCCTTTGGTTTGTGTATTTTATTATGCTTTAACTATCTCCTGCTCCCCCCTGCCCCTCAAATACTATCAAAACATACCCTAATTTCAGAAGGAAAAGGTGCAAAGTTTTCTGTAAATTACAGCACTGGGTACTGCATATATTAAACTCTAAGATATAGGTTTATCTATGTTGAGCATTTTTGCCCATGCATTACAAACTGAGAGTTTCAAATCACCCCTATGTAAATCTCTTTCTATAAGCCCTTTGATATGGTTCCCCACAATATTCTTGCCTCTTAATTGGAGAGAGATCAGTTTGCGGATGAACTCTTAGATGGCAATGGAACTGACTGGAAGGGCACATCCAAAGACTTACAGTAGCCGATGAATCAACATCCAAGTGGAAACTAGTGTTGAGTGATGTCCCTCAAGGGTCCATATTGGGACAAATAATATTTAAAATCTTCATCAACGGCATGATTGAGTGGACCCTCAGTAAGTTTGCAGAAGACACCAAGCTGAGTGGTTCAGTCGATGCAGTAGAGGGATGGGATGGCATACAGAGGGACCTTGACATTGTTAACTCCTGCTCCTAGCTTTTATATTTTATTTATTTTATTTTATTTTATTTTATTTTATTTTATTTATTTTACTGAGAATTAAAGCTTTTAAAAATTTTACTGAAACCTAAGTTCTGTTAACAGAGTTTATAGAATGACAAGGAATAGATCAATGCTGAATTTGCAGGCAAGCTGACTGACCAGATTAATTTATGCTTTTGTTTACAGTCATTTTATACATGGCCAAAGAAGGGCAATTAAGCTAGTGAAGGGTCTGGAGCACAAGTCTGATGAGGAGCGGCTGAGGGAACTGGGGCTGTTCAGCCTGGAGAAAAGGAGGCTGAGGGGAGACCTGATCACTGTCTGCAACTACCTGAAAGGAGGTTGTAGTGAGGTGAGTGTTACTCTCTTTTCCCAAGTAACATGTGATAGGCAAGAGGAAACAACCTCAAGTTGCGCCAGGGGAGGTTTAGATTGGATATTACGAAAAATTTCTTCACTGAAAGGATTGTGAAACACTGGAACAGGCTGCCCAGGGAAGTGATTGAGTCACCATCCTCGAAGGTGTTTAAAAGATGTGTAGATGTGGTGCTTAGGGACATGGTTTAGAGGTGGACTTGACAATGCTAGATTAACAGTTGGACTCAATGATCCTAAAGGTCTTTTTCAACGTAAATGATTCAGGACTATAAGATTCTATACATTACAGCTCCATACACTGAATGTTAAGACTTCAAGGATAGGATTCATTTCTGAAGTGTAGATTAAAACTGCATATTGTAGTCACGTGTACTTTAGTTATGTGACTATCTGCTTAAGACTCTGTGAAGAGAAATGGATATTTTCTGGGTGAAAATGAACAGGGTGAGGGGAATGTTGTTTTGTCAGAGTGTATTTCTTTCCATTGACAATAATGATAGCTGAACCTGACTTGTGCAGATATAAATATCTCCACTGAAAAGACATCGCTTAATTTCAGAATTCCTTTGCCTTTTAAGTTGCAATGGCAATCTTCTGATTATTCCCAGAAAGGTGACATGCATCAGCCTGAAATTGTGGTTATACAGCAGTAACTGTACCTTAATTTCTTTCGCATGCACTCATGATTATACTGTGACTCACAGAGAGTTGCGCTCAAGTTCTTTGGTCATTTCCGGTCTAGGCTGTGCTGAATATTGTGTGAAAAAGTACAAAGGAAGTAAACTAATGGTGTTCTTCCTTTGCCCTTCTGTATTTCTTAGTAAACTTGGGCTTATGATGTTCTAATCCTTGCTTTCTAGTGAAGGTTTGCATTAAACCAGTTTTGTTTTTAGAAGTGCCTAATTCATTGATGTGTTCAAGTTCATGAGAAAAATTTTCCAGGCTAGTTCTCTTCCGCCCCACGTTTCCCTCCCCCCCCCACCCCCCGAGTCTTTTTAACAAGTATTTAACCTCTGTTTTTCAAGTTGGTGTAGTTTTTCCTTTGAGACATTCAGAAAAGATACAGTACTTTTTAAACCCTAAATACTGAATAGTTAGTACTCTTTCCACCCATATGGGGGTAGCCTCTGTCGCAGCAACTCTTTTCAGCTGTGAAGCAGCACACACCGAGCTGTTGACCCTGTGAGACTGCCTCAGCCTCTGCAATATGCACTTTGCTGTATCAGCAATGGGATTCCAACAAGACATAAACGGTTGCAGTGCAAATAGGAAGTTCTTGCGGCAAACCTTGTCTGTTTTTACGGCACTTCAATTCGGGGATCTGTGGGGACCTCTTCTGGTAGCCTAGCGTGTGAGCATCTCTAATACGACAGCTGGTGATGGCGCTGTGCAGTGGCAGGATACATGCCGTGCTCTTCAGGACACAATTGCTTGGTGACTCTCCTGTGCTTCAAACTCTGACAACGCCTCTTACCACACAACCCTTGTTCTGGTGATAATGCTTGTTGAGTCCAAATCACACGCAAAGACCAACCGAAAGGACCTGCATAGTATTTGTCAAAACCAGACACCGTGAACACTTCTGGCTCTACAGGGGGTGTGTCTGAATAGAATACTTGTCTAGAAAAGTTGACAGGGTGAATAATGACCAAAGTCGCATGACAGATTAAGACAACACATCTCCTCCAAAGATTAGGTTACAACCTCACAACAGTAATGGATTCTGCATTGGCATTATTAAATCAGTAAAGAATTCCATAACATATACAGCATTAAACATTCCCAGACTATTACCGAATAAAAAAGACCCCAGGCCTGGCTGCAGTTCGTCTTCATCATGGTGAAACATCTTTCTCAAATTTAGCAGCCTTCTCTACTGACCTGATGACCACAATTTTTTCTTTATTTGGCTAAATTTCTTTCTGTTCAAACAGGACATGTCAAAAACTCAGCCCCATGGTCATAGGTCTAATCTAACAGGAAATGATCAATGTTAGTCTTCCACCCAGCAGAAAGGCTGGGTTTGGAAGAAAAGCACCTCTTCAGCAATTTTGCGTGCAGATGCTGGTAACTCTAGGTGAGATAAGGTAAAGGTATGTATGCCAGCTGCAAACACCATCTGCTTATGTAGCACTGTATGGTCTAAATGAGGTAAAAGTCACATTTTGGTGCAATACTATGGTGGGTTAACTTTGGTGAACAGCCATTTTCTCATCCAGTTCCTCACTCCACCTACTTAGTGGGACAGGGGAAGAAAATAGGAAAAGAACAGGAATGAGAGTTCATGAGCTAAGAAAGAGAGATTGCTTACCAGCTACCACTCTGGGCAAAACAGACTTCACTTGGGAAAATTAACTTTCATTTATTGCCAATTAAAATAGATATGGGTAGCAAGAAATAAAAGGACACATTAAAACACCTGCCTCTCTCCACCCCTGCCCAGGCTCCACCTCACTGCTTCACTTTACACTTCTCTGCCTCCACAAGTGGTGCAGAGGCGATGGGGGCCTTGAGGGCTATGATCAGTATATGAACAATTAATCTCCATTGCTCCCTTCTCCTCATGCTTGTTCTCTGCTCCAACATGGGTCCTCCATGTGCTGAAGTGAATCTCTGCTCCATGATGCAGCATGCCCAACTCCTCCTCCTCCTCCAACCTTGTTGTTTCCTCTGCATTTTCTCACCCTTTTTGCTTTTTTTTTTCTCCCTCTGTCCAGCATCTCCCCTTCCCACACACACCTTTCTTAAATATGTTTTCCCAGAAATACCACCACTCGGCTGTGTCCTGCTGTGAGTCCATTGAAACTAGCTGGAATAGGATAGAGGACAGCCCCTGGAATCTTTTCATAGGGTTCACCCATGCGGTCCTGACTATACCTGTCACCACATAAAGCCACCTACACTCAATGCGTGTTAAAATAAGTTTCTAGTGCTTCACTTTTTCTTTGTAAAATAAAGAGAAGAGTAAGATAAAATTAAGCTAGAATTCAACAGCACCTTCTCTGGGATGTCACCTGTGTATACTCATTCTGACTAGCAAAACAGTTACAGGTCAGAGGCTTTGGTTTAAGTATGGATCTATTTTCCAAAGCTGAGATCTTAATATAATGGATAACTACAGGTCAATTATTAGTAGAAAAGTAGTTCCAAATCCATAGGGTGGGATGCATCTCTAATGTTAACCATCTGAAAATTACATCCAAGTCTGATCCAGAGTCTTACCCAAGAAGGCAAAACTCTGAATTATCCAGAGACAATCCCACTCTGCTTTATGGAGTGAGATTAAACCTGTAACAGGCACCTAAATCATTACAAGATCATGAATCCTTATTCTCTGTGAGGGAAATCCAAGGCTATAAGCCCAAACTTAAGGATCTTTGAAAGATACTAAGTAATTGCAGATGAATCTTATCCTCCTGATGTAGAGATAGATCTTTGTACAGTGCCACAAATGGCTTCTTTGCTAATACTGGTAATGGTAATTTCAGTGATGAGGTTACCTACTACAAATCAGCTATTGATTGTGCAGTGTTTACTGTATTTTCCCCTTAGTTTTTTCCAGCTATTGGAACACTGTTTGACTGAAATGGAGTTTATTTTTATGCAGCTATATCTTTTTTTAATCATTAGCACAGTCTTTGTTTTAGATTTAGTGTAAGAATAATGAGGTAACAGTGCTTTCCTCTGTGATAGAGTTAATGTTTTCCTTCCAGTAACTTTCTAGTGTTTGGTATGAAAGGAATGCAAAAACTCATTGATATCTTGGCTGTTACCAGGGAAACCAAGGATGACTTCGGCCATTCAGCTACAAGAGCCATTTGGAAGGAGGGAGCCACTGATGGGACAACACCTTGACTGGCATCCAGGCTGATCAATGAAATATTCTCTGCCATTAGCATCACACTCTGTATAGAATCAGAGTCAGCTTTTTTGGCTAGTTAGTTTCATTAATTCTATTGGTTCCATTCTGGTTTTTTGGTTTGTTAGTTCAGTTAATTTTATTCGGGAGTTCCACTCCTTTGGAAATTTGATGTTAGTTCAGCCTTTTGCTATGTAGCCATTTTGCAACTGGCTGTTGGGCCTTTTTGCCTTTTTGCTCTCTCCCTGAGATTAGCTGTTCATGACCAGGGTGCTCCTCTTTCCAGGACCAGCTGTTCTGCATGGACAGAGTTCGTGAGAAGTTACCCTGAGTATCACTTATTTTACTTTTTTAAAAAATTTTGTATATTATTTTTAGTAGTAGTAGTATATCATTATTATCACTATTATTTTGTCTTATTAAACTGGTTTTATCTCAGCTCATGAGTTTTTCCCTTCCCTTTTGGTTCTTTCCCCTACTTGGGGAAATGAGTGAGCAGCTATCATGGGGTTAAACCACGACGAACACTTCTGGTGTTTCTTTAGAAATAAACCTTTGTTTAACTAAGGAACAACTGCTTAAGAGGAAGGAGAGCATTTAGCCACATACACTTCTCAGATAAAACTAAATGAAAGTGGCTGAATTAATGTGACTCAGCCTAAGGCAGGGAGCAGTTTAAGAGAGTGATGACAACCCTGACTCAGTCAGGCAAACTTTGAGTCCTCTTGCATCAAGAGAGCTGGTACCGCTTGCGTCACCAAGTGGACGAGTAAGGGCTGGAGAAGAACGTAGTGCCTGGGACTGAACAGGGATCTGAGTGATTTACCACTTAGCTGATCTGGTTGCACACAGGGAAGTGAGCAGGCTGATCTGTGGGAAAAGGGCAAGTAATACTGGACTGAGTGCAGGAGAGGATTTGGAAATGTTAGGCAAGCTTGACCCATAGAGGAAGCTACAGCTTTGAGAAATCACCGTAGAATGAGAAGCATATATATTTGGGACTCTCCAGCATGCTAAAAGGGGAATTACCTTAGCTTCGCAGTTGGAAATAGCACCGTATAGGGCTGTATACTCTTATCTTCTCCATCAGAATAGTGTGTGTACTTCTTGTGGGACTGAAGGAGTGAATCATGGGTGGACTACAACAGCTGTGAACCTCTGCGGAAGGTAGGTCCTAACAGCATTCCTTTTTTTAAACTTCAGGCAAGGTTCATTCCCTTCTCTCAAAGTCTTCCCAGAGGAAGAAGCTCTTACCTCCTCCTCTGTCAAGGAAGTCAGGGCTGTCCCAGAGCAGCCCTCCTCTGACTGACAGATTTTAACCCAGCTTCTCCTCCACCTCGTTTGTTTTCTATCCAGTAATCCTCAAACAAAAAAAAAATATTGTTTAGTCAGAAAAATCAAGTACCTTCCACTGGGAAACTGAAACAAAACAAAACAAAACAACCAAGCAAACCTGAACTCTCAAATTATTTTTGGGTAAAGTTGTAGATTTCAGAAGGCTCTTCTTACAAAACTTTTTAAAATTCAGAATAAATCAGATTTGTTAAATGTCTAACATTTTAAGATTTCATAAAAATATTTTCTGATTTTTTTTACCAATGAGAAATAACAGTGCTTGTAGGTAAGTCAGCCTTTTGGGTGAGAAGAGAATTGCTTCAAAGAGGGTGTGTAACGGTTGCTCTAAGCTAAGCTACGGCAATGCTTCAGAAGTGGCGTGACAAATGGACACAGCTCACTGTCTTCAGTGTGATTTCTTGCTCAATCTGTTCTCACTGATAGGAGACTGAGAGACCACAAGAATGCAATGGAAGCATTTTTGTTGATGAGTTCCAGATTAGTAATAGGGAGATGGAAATCTGAACAAGCAAAATTATCAATGTTGACCAGTATTTAAGAGTGCTGATCAAAGTGCCTAGAAACATATCTTTCTCTAATACAGAATGATTTTTTCAAAATTCCTCTAGATGAAGTGGCCAATGACAATGAATTTCTTAGATGGTTCAGTTGTAAAGAGGGTGACATTTTGGAACTGGGATTAGCAAAAGCTGTTTCACAAACCAGTCATTTATTTTCTTGCTCTTGGAAGATGGATAGACATTTTCCATCTACCTGTCTCTAGTTATTTTATATCATCAGACTGTTTGGCGATGAGCCAATTTTTTTCAAATGAGTGGTAAATGCTGCTCTTCACTGTCGTGATCTTGGGCAACTAGAGTTTGGTAGAAGAGGAGTGTTATGAGAGTGAGAAAGTTCTTCCTAAAATGATGGCTATAGCAGATGAAGAGATGTTTTTCCCTTCCAGATTTGGCTTTGTAAAGAACACTGATACACTTGTCTTCACTGAGAACGTCATCTGCACGTGTATGTTGTCTTTCTTGGTTAGGCAATGAGCACCCCATGGTAGCACTAGAAGATTCCTTATTGAATATCAATTTATGAGTTGAAAGAATCAGATGGGAGATGCAAAAGGCTGCACTTTGCAATATCTTCAGTAATCTAGATAGGAAGCAACCTTTTAATAACCACTCGTGAATCAATAGATGCCTTGCCAGTGCCATCCCTAAGTCTTAATGGTGGAAGATAAGACTTGAAGTTTAAAGATGTTATAAGGATTGTTTTTGAGCACGTGAAATATTTTCTTCATACCGACTGGGAAGTAAGATAGAATGAACCATTCTGAAGGACGTTTTAAAATGAATTATATAAAGGAAGAATGGAGAGAAATTAACAGTCCTCCATTAAAGGTATGGAGTGAAAAAAAAGGTTTTTATTTAGAGCCCATTACTTTTTTCAATCTGCCCATTTTTAAATGTTTTATCCAAACAGGGGGAGCAGACGTGTTTGTAACAACTTAAGGAAACTGAAATTCAATTGTAATGAGCAAAAATCTAATCAAAGCAGTTTCCCATGTGATTTATCAGATTTGTTGTACGCATCTACCTGAGGATGAAATGAGTCTCCTCCTTCCCCTTCCCCCTTCTCTCTGTAGTTGACACATTACTTTAGCTAGGACTCCATCAGCTGTAATGGAAATGTGAACAACTAGCTCCTCATACATGTCAGTTTGCAGATGTCTGAATCCTAGTCCTAGTCCAAACAGAGGATTAATCCCATTGCCAGACTTGTGACTGAGAAAAAAACTGAGCGGGCATCCTAAGGCATTCCCAACCTGCCTCCTCCTAGCATGGCCTGCTTACTTGTTTGTTCCCTGTCCATACACTGTGCACTCCAGGCAGATAAAGTCCAGCAGGAATGCAGTACGGGTCTAGCAGGAAGATACTTTACAGACTGATCCAGTAGTTTAGTAGCTTAGTTTCATTCTGTTGATTGAGAAAGATGAGTGACAAACAGAATTAAAGAAGGAGGCATTGAGGCTTCTGTCTCCTTAAGATGTACAATGATACACATGAATCTTAGTAGTTACAATACAGAAATGGGCACATCGCACACCTGTGACCATGTGGAGTTGCTGTTTGCGGCACAACAGTCATCAAATGATTCAAACTGACCCTAAGAGCTAAGCATAAATAAAGGTGAATATGACGTGCTTTCTTAGTCTCTTATCTGATTCCACGATTTTGTAGCTGATAAAGTATAAATATAAATAAATATATATATAGTAAAATTATTAAGTATTCTGTAGTCAGCGCTTGAATATCTGCTCAGGAATATTTGCATAAATTAGCAATCAGATGCCAATATATATGCTCTTAAGTGTCTAGGATTTTTCTCTGTATTAGGCTATGTTTCACCAATTCCCTTGAAAGAATGATAATGGTTACGAAATATAGCTTATCTTTTATAATACAGCAGGTTCTCTTCCTAGAAATATTCAGGATGCATATCTATTGTTTCCACACTAAAAGATAAGTCATTCTTTCAAGCCTTAGTCTTTTAGGCTGCTTGTCATCATAATTATTGTGATTCATCACAATGTGACCTGACCATCACTGAAGAGGGAATTTGCATGCATAATGAGATATCAGTTCCTGATCAGTGTTCTGAATTTATCTATGTAGCTCACAAAGTTTAAAATGGAAATTTCAGTATAGTAACAATTCCTAGCTGTTTCAGCTATTCCTGGTGTGATTTGGAAAACTTGTATCATTTCCTCACTCAGAAAAGTTTAGATGTCTGTTTTTCCCTCATCTTTCCCTTCCCTTTCTCTCCCCCCACCACCCCCCCCCCGTTAAAAGGAGTGCATATCCTAAGGTAGGTGTTAAATGGCTGTGATTTAGTCTAATGGATTTGTAATCGCAATACTAACAACATTACCTTTCACTGATTCCTCCTGATTAGCTGAGAACAAGCATGCCTATATAGTATTGCACTCCTTTATAGGGCTCATTCTGCCCCTGATGCAAAGTCAACATACCCCACAGTGTACCCCAAACCCGCACATTGCTGTGTCATAAATTTCTGCATGTAGGCTTTGACAGTAATTGATAGTAACCTTTACAGATGTAGAATACCACAGAAAGTAGAACAGAGGCATTGTATCTAAAGTCTACTTTCACTGTCAAAAGATGTATATTTACTGTAATTGATAATTTTTGGAAAGCAAAGAGAGGTCTTCTCCAAGACGTTACTTTTCCTGGCAAACCTTGTATTGATATATGCACATATGCATCTAGCTAGCTTGAAAAGCGTTACAAAAGTAATCCATAACAAAAGAAACATTACATTTTGGGACAGCAGATGCAGAGTGGAAGGCCACATGGACAGCTGCCATCCCTATAATGTGAAACAGAAACATGAGATCAGCTTCGAAACAGGATTAAGAGACCCAAATGGTGGTAATTTAGTCACTGCAGTAGAAAATTGTGATGTTGAAATTCCCATCTGCTAATAAGCACGTATCACTTTCAGGAGACTACCTCACTGATATTCTTCAAGCCTGCCTCACTACTTCTTTGCAGTGAAACATTTCATTTTTAACAGCCCAAATCTCTGAAACTTCATTTTCACATCAGTGTAAAGCAAAAGATGAGGTTTTCCCCTCTTCCTCTCTTATGTAAACAGAGATGGAACTAAAGAACATCCCAAATGCCCCTAGCAAATGATTGCAAACACTAGTGGTGCCAACATGACAAGCAAGACTTCAAGGGAATGTGAGAAGGGAAAACCCATATTCTTTAGTCACACACATGGGACTTCGCTGGAACTAACTGAACACAGAGTTCAGATGACTACGGATCAGCCCAAATCCATACGCGATTCAAATACAGCACTTTGATGAACTGGAATAATTATTCAGTTCAGTGTGAGAGTCTAATAAGGATGGAAGAAATTGTTGAATTCCTACCATTCTTGCTTTCCTGAATAATTTATAAATGTGTGAAAATTTAAAAAAGAAATAAAAATCCCTGAGGTGTAGCCTTCTTCCTTTTCATCTTTAATTACTTTAAATTAGAAGAAAACTCCAGAAAACATACCACCAGGTAATGAATGCCTTTTCTCTGAAGTCAGCAATGGTTGTATGTTATTGGTGTAAGAAAACAGGAAGAAATACACTGCAATTACTAATGTTCTACCATCAATTCAACTTACAAGGCATGCTTAAACCAGACAAAATTTACATGTTTTGCTAAAAAGCAGAAGACACAACGGGAAAATAAATTTTCTATATTTTAAAAATGAAGTACTGGGCCTGTGGTCAGGTTTGCTACTATTACTATTGGATTTGAGATTCTGAGTCACACTCCTCTCACTTGGAGGACGATTGAAGGCATTAGAAGTAAAGGCAGTTGGTTTGGCTTTACATTGCATAATTGCATTATCTAGTGTTAACAATAGAATAACACACAGACCTGAATACATTATTTTCTAATTTAAAGCAAAGATTAATTTATTGAATCTATGTGTAAGAGAAATCTGGATACAAAACATTCATAGTAATCACAGCAAAAAATATGTTATTGAAAGAAAAAGGCACATGGTGTACACTCAAGATGCAAAGCAGCAGTTTTTAAGGCTTTAATAGTAAGAAGTTGAAACATTCAATTGAATTCTTGTATGATATCTCTTTCATTTTTTTTTTGTTCGGTTGGTTGTATTTTTGTGGGTTTTGTTTGGTTGGTTGGTTTAGGTTTTGTTTTTTAAACGTGTATTTTTACCATACATACTGAAAGATTGAAATATTTCCATACTTAACTGTAACATTCTCTGCCTGGGAGGAGGATGAAGATCTTTACATCTCTACCACTTCACCTAACAAGCCATCCAGGCGAGGGGGGTGCATGGGATCTGTCCTTTCCAGAATTTCATGCTGTGGGCCCAGTAGCTAAGGATGGGGAAAAGCAAATCAGAAGAGCCAGTTTCTATGCTCTGGAGGAGATCACACCAGTGAGTAGATGAAAGAAAATATACTCCTTGATCTCTTCAGCCTTTTGTAGCAGTGCTTGTGAAATGAGACTTTTAAGACAATAATAGTTTGTCCAGATTTGACTTAAAAGACAGTAAATAGTGCATTCTTGACAACTCGGTTTCATTTGTGCACCAAAGCCTGGGGTCAGATTCTTAGTGAATAAACTTTATAACATGTATGAAGAGGCATATCTGTTCCAAACCACATTCCCAGAAAAAAACTGAACAATTTTATCCATTATTCCACCTCCGAATTCAGCTTAGGGTGGAAAGCTAGAATGCAAAATATCACCTTGTATGAATAAAGTGGTAAGTTGGTTTCAAACTCACTTCTTATCGAGGCAGTCAAACCCCCCAGAATGTCACTCATATCACCTCAGCGTGGCTTGCAATTGCATAAGTGAAAACTGCGAACTAACCACATTTACAAAATAAACAACTATTTCAGAGGCAAAGCTGGGCAAAGCTTCAGACATGAAGAATAAAACAGACAGTGACATCTCTTCAAAATGTAAGATTTATTTGTTCTTTTTCCTCCATTAGTTCTGGGACTTTTGGTTATCTGTCTAGTTTGTGCCCTTTTTTTGCTTTTTTTTTAAAATGTATTGTGCAGTGAAAGATACTTATTAGCCACTGAAAAACCAAGAGAACAAATAGCAGGTGAGATTTGTGAGATTTTAATTTCATACCAACCACTTGCACTGTGTGATTTGATTTCTTCTATAGTGTCTTTTTCTTGAAAGATAAAAGCTCATTAAAATACATTAAAAGTTTTGAAAACTTTCTCTTCTGTACGTAAAGAGAAAAAATAGTAACTTCTCTGACTAATGAGCTAGTTATTTCGAGGTGTGCCTCTTTTAGGGTATTTTTGAAGAACTTGGGTAAGGTTCCAGTTGCGTTCACGTACTTAGATGTGGGCTCCGATCCCATAGCAGGAAATGGCAGTGGAAATGGGCTTTTCTGAGGAGGTGTCTTGCAAAAAGGGAAGTCTCTTGAATCAATTTCTCATTGTAGTCTTAAATCAAGACATTCTCCAGTGCCGAACTCTCCTGCTTCTCAGCCTCAATGATGGATAGGTATCCAGGATTTAACATGCAATAAAATGAAGGTAAGTTTTGAAAAAATAATGTAGATGGTCCTGTTGTTTTGACTCTTCAGCTACCCAGACCTTTAAAATGCATTTGACCTATAATGTTTATTTCATTATTCCTTAATCAATTTCAACATTGTCTACTATCAAATACAGGGGCTTGAAAAATATGAAATTACAGCCTTAAATGAAGCATAAGTTTTAAGTAGTCTTGATCAGACAAACAGTCCTGGTGATTCCTCTTAGCTAAGACTGTGCATTAGAGCCATGAATAAAAGATTTCATTGCTTAATGGTTAAATTTACTCTCTAAATTAGGCGTATTTTTCAAGAGCACTTGAAATTGTCTTTTTGGACAATGTTACTATTTTTTTCAAATAAAATATTAAAAAATAATCTGTTTCTTAAAATGTTAACTTTTGTATTTAGGAAGATATAATAATCGACCCCAAAAACTTTTCAAAAATGTCTTTATTCAAACACATGGACGGTGAACAGAACTACAATTCAGGAAACTTTTAGGTCTCCTGAATTCTTAAAATTAAGCCATTTATTTCCCCTGCACTCAAAGTAACTGCTCTTATGTTTTGTGAAGATTGGTTTCACTACTTTCATTTTTCTTTCTCTGAGGGTCTAGTTCCCAGATTCACCAGGTGGGTTTTGCACAAGACCTTACAATCTCTGCAGCTGCAGTGGCGTTGGGGCTGGAAGTTCCCCCCATGCTATGTCCCCTTTCTTTACTCCAGCAACCCACTGTTGTAAACCAGACATTGCTGGGCAGCAACAAACAGGCATTGACTATAGTTGAAGTTCAGTAATGAAACCAAGGTGATAAGCAAAAGACAAAAAAAACCCCTAAAATATAAGTGTAGTACTGGTTTTAAGTATTAAGAATACTTTTCTACCAAAAAAAAAAAGAAGTATTTTTTGACAGCGCACTCTTTGGAAAGCAATCAATTATTGAGATAATTTGTATTGCATTAGATTGACTGGACTGTCTGTAAGTGTATTTGGTTAGTGTGCATTTCTCTGGAGACAAAAGGGCTAAAAGGCCTTTTTTTAAAAAAGAAAAATGTCAGGCAATGAATTTTATTTTGCACCTTATGGACTGAATTTCAACACCATATGCTTGCGCAAAGCTCTTTGCAACACAGCATTAGAAACACACAGTCCTGTCTGTGTATGTCTGAGAAGAAATGTCATTCTGCTCAGCTATGCTGGCATAAATAGAGATATGCATTATTTGACAAGTCGTGGGTTGAAAGCCTTTATGTGCGGCTTATGATGGCTTTTCATTCCTCCTGATGATCGTGGGCGTCCTTATGTTGCAGTGCTTTCACTTTGCTGTTTTCTGCGGACCCATTCATTCCATATAAACATAAGAAACACCCTGTGAGTTCAGCCCCACGGTCCATCTGCTATTCTCTCTGCAGCAGCAGTATCAGGAGGTGCTAACTGCATAGAAACCTCAACTCTGGCCACCTCCTGCAACCCGTTCTCCAGGTATTCTCCCAGCATCTATAGTTGCTGAATTAGGGATGTCAGAGAGTACATCCGTCTCTAATACTTTTTAGTACCTTTTCATGTACCTGCTTTCCATGAATTTGCCTAGTCCTGTTCTCAGCCTGCTGGCAGCATCTGTGGGAGCAAGGCACAGGAGTTCACTGCATGTTGAATAGAGAAGTGCCTCTCAGTGCTGTACAAAAGTTACTCCTGGGAACAAGTTACCTCTGGGAAACAGCAATAACCTCCTCTGAAATGCCTTTCTTTCACTCAAATTAGGGTTTTGTTGTTGTTTTTTCCTAAGTTTATTCAGAGTGTAAAAATCTTCCTTCTCCTGCCCCTGTGTTTCCTCTCTCTAACTGAATGCATTTATATTACATCACAGATGATTTCAGTTTTTAGCACCAAATGTTGTTGCTGCTTTAAGATTTATTTTGTTCCTTTTCCTATTTCAAGTCCCCTTTTGACTTGTTTTTTCCACAAATGTAGTCATGTTACTGACAGACGCAAATATTGTTACTTGCTTAGTGTTTTCCATCCTCATCAATTTCCCTTTTTCCTAATTCAAATAAAGTTCATACATGTGCCTAGGACTATTTTTGGTAGCCCCATCTCATGGGAATGGATGAGGCCTTTACAGCCACTACATGTTGAATTGTAAACCCTTGAAAACTTCTTGTCTTCATTTTATATTTTCCCCGAATTTTACTCTTGCCACACACTGTACTGTTCCAGGGGCATCATTAATGGGAAGTGAGGGTAAGAACAGCTCAATCCTTGCCTCTCCAGGCAATTAGAACTGACTTATTTCCTATAAACACCCAGCAGGATTTTTTTTTTCCGTGCACATGGTGCTGCTACAGCTGAGACCAGTGCCAGAATGAACCAGGTGGAGGAATCTCTGCCTTAAAGAGTGTTGTTATGTTTTTTTCATAGCACTTCATAAACAATGACAGCATTAATTAAATGACCTCTTATTCATGTCATTATGTAAAAATAACATTATAAATGAATGTATATGTGTATTTTTTTCCAGGTAATCTCATTGCAGATTTTTTTGATATGCTGAACGTTCACACATTTTCCTCTATATGAGCAATTTCTCTTGTTAGTCAATATATTGTGAACATTTTGATATGGCTCCAGCAGTCTTTTTGCTGATCCCTGGTTAACACATGTAGTGTGTGAGGATTTAGTATTGAAAACAATTGCAGCCAGGGCAAATCAGTTAGTTTGGGAGTGAAAGACCCCAAACCCAGAGGCATAATAATTCTGTGGAGAACTCGTAATATATCAGAGGTTATTTTACAATAAAGCAACCTTTATATGAATACTCAGCCATCAAACAGCAATTATATCTTTCTAAAACCAACTTTGATCAGTGTGGAATCTGTTTGCTTCCTGTATCCCAAATTTAGCAACCACCTGATATACTCCGCCTGATACTAATTTTTGCAAATGGCAAGATTCATCTCTCCTCGAATATTTACAGTTCATGTCCTCCTAAAGCAGATACCTAAACCAGGTAACACAAATCACAACCTAGAAGTGACAGTTGCTCTATTGTCACTAGAGGCTGGATAACTCATACAGTTACAGCTGCTGGTTTTGTGTCTAACCAAACTCGTGTCAGTTGGTTCCTACCCCAACTGTCTGCTTTCGGTATCAGTAGTGTCATATCTGTGGTCTGGCCTTCCAGTCTAAGTGGTACTGCCATTCAAAACCAGCTCAGCGTGGCACACCCGTCCTCTTTGGTCCTGGCACCCAGTTAAAGAGTGCGCTTAAATACAAACATCCTGGGAATAGAAAGGACCAATGAACAGGATCCTTTAAACATATGTCATTTCATATTTACTTCTTATACTTCAGACATCACTTAACTGGTGAAGTGACTGTTTCATCTTATTTCACAGATGCAAAAAGAAAACATCATGTTCTAAGTGCTTTTTCAACCAAACTTGGAACTAAAGAGTCTCAGTTTCTACAGACCTGGGGCCCAAAGCATTCGCTATGGCACGTGCCACAGTCATTCTTGTCATGCCGATATTAAGTTTTTTCCAGCCCAAGACAATGTTTTCTACTAGCCCGACAAGTGGACAACCAGAGGTAGTGGGTAAGTAAAATATTAAGCAACAGTTCGTTCTACGCTAGCCATCACAGACGTCTGATCTGAACATGTTGTCAAGGCACTTTCTACAGCCCATAGAGAGAAATGGTGAGCTGTGCTAGGAGAGATGTCCAAGACAGGTAAAAGTGAGTCACCTAACATTTTGTGAGCTGCGGATAGGTAAACATGAATCTCACTGCTAAAGTCATTCATGTTCAACAGAGCTCAGCAACTACCTGCTGCATGTAAAAGCAGAGCTCCTGGGGGGGCTATGGGATATGTAAGCCTTATTGAGAGCCAAGTCCTTCATCTATGCAGTGGTGGGCTCTCTCTTCCTCTATGTAATCTCATTGTCATTGCAGATGCACTTCGGCTACATAATGTTCTGTGGATTACCAAGCATGAGTCGAGAGTTATTCTGCTCTGGAACAATAACCTGACGAAAGAAGAAACAGAGAAGTACACAGTGAAGTATATTTTGAGTTACAAATTCTTCAATAGCACTCATGAAAGGAAAGTAAGTTGTTCAATGGTTATCCATAGTTTAAAGTGAAATCATATTATTTCATTCAGTAGATAAATTTGCACAATTTCACTTTCAGTGCTTAGTCTCATCTACCTTCTCGCAATTCCTTCTTCCTCCTCTTAGGAAAGACTGCAGGAGAAGAAAAAGATAATACATCTTGAGTTATACTCTGGTTTTAATGCTAAAGTTAAAACACAACTTTTTGCAAAAGAAACAGAAGATGTAATTAAGGAGAGTGGCTGGACAGAATTTACTTACAAGGCACCTCCAGGTCAGTTATTTCCCACATGCTGTTAAGACATCCAAGCATTTGTTATAATGTTCTGTCTCACTTGGAGACATATAATTTCTGAAAGCTCATTATTATGTTATGATACTTTTTTTGGCACAGATTTTTTGAGCAGATGACACATAACACCTTGGAATACTGGAGAATTCTTTCCTTTATTAGACATGTTCAGATTCAGAAAACTCCAGCTCTACTGAACAAGAACTCAGAACAACCCAACCTCTCTCTCCATTTTCCCTAGCAACTCATATCTCTTGAAGATTGCCTTCTGGATCACCTGGTTTCAGGAAATCTTAAAAGAGCAGAGCTTTTCAGCTAATACTTTGGACATTTTTTTCTTTAAGTGGGTTAGTAAGGCTTTTGGTGGTAGTAGCAGATGCGCTTCTCAGTTGTCATTGTCCAAAAAGCAGAAAGATCCATTTGTTCTCACCTGCCACTTATTCACACTTCTAGAAATAAGGCTCCATAATGGCTTTGTAATGGAAAATATTTTTTTATTATGAAATCCATGTAAAATAAATATCTTCTTTTTTCCCCTTTCTTTGTTGCAGTATATATTCAAAGTCTTTCATGCATCATATATAACATTTCTTTTTTCAATTGCACCTGGCATATTAAAGCAGAAGCTCCTGAAGATATTCAGATCTTTTTTTCACACAGGTAAGGGTCTTGTGCAACACAAATATGAAACCATGTTTTTGTACCTAAGTCTTTGATTTACAAGACTCATATTTCCTTCCCACAGACATGTAGGAAAAGATTTCAAATGCCAGCAATATATAAAGAATGCAAGGAAAAAAAATATTGGTTGCCATATGAAAGAAATATATTTCCGACCATCAAGAAAAATCAATTTAAACATAACTGTAAGAGATCTGAGAAATAATTCAAGTGGACTGTCTTATTACAAAGCTTTTACACCTCAGAGAATAGGTAAGTACTATCTCATTATCTACTATGAAAAGTTCATTTATTGGTTATTTCCTTGGTCTGGAAAGCAAAGAAAGAAAAGAGGAACATATGACAAAGTCAGAATATTAATTCTAACTTTTTATGCATTTATCTCTCTGGGAATTTTACACAAAAATTAAACAAAATGGATTATGGCTCGAAGGTTTTTATTTTTTTCTCTGATGGAATATCATTGTTTATCTACAACTGGCATTTTAAAAAATTGATAGGCTAGTGTTAAAAAATGTAATTTGAAAAGCATTATATCCTTACTTCCTCCAGTTTTTCTCTTTACTATCCTTTTCTCTTTTTTATAGTACTGAAGAAAATGTGATTAAAAAGGAATATAAATAGACAAAAATGTCATTCATAACTGAATTTAACAATACGAATGTTCTCAAACATCAGTAATATTTCTATTTATTTATTATGCCATTTTCCAGTTAAAAGTACTTTGACAGTTATTTTTAATTATCGACCGTTTTGAATGGTCATATAAAATTATTTTTCCTTACTTGTCTAGGAAGTTTGAATTAATCTCATGGGTAAGAAATTCACCTGATTTTTAACATAGACTGCAGATTCAAATACCTTTAAAATATGAACATGTTGATAGTATTCCAGACCTATAACACAAGAATCAGTCATAACTCAAGGGATAGCAAAAAGCTCATTCAAAACTACCAAAATTTATTCTGTTTTAACACATTAGAATTATTTTCTTTACCTAAATAATTACACTGCAGTCAGAGCCAGCTACAAGAAAGATGCTTTGTTTTAGCAAAATAAAACATTTTTAAGAAAATCAGATTTTCTTGGAAAGACTGTAATAATAATAATAATAATAATAATAAAAATTTTAAAAGCAGAAAAATTATGTAAAGGAAGACTGTATTAGGTGTCTTCATAGCTGACTGGGAAGATGCTCCCTTCCAGACTGGCTGCCTGGGTCTGATCCCACCTGCAGTTTCCAGAGCAGAGAGTTGCCATAGTGCATCCAGTCTTAGGATCAAACGCCTCACACAGCAACAAAAGCTTTCAGGTAGTGTTCAGAGGTGATGCCTGAGCTACTCGGATTTTCATTACAACCTCCCAAGGGCTTGCCCACCTCCATCTTGGTAGTTTCATGCCTCCTTCCACCCTTCTGCTACTCCACCCTTCTGCTACTCCTCAGGCAACCTTCCCACCCAGGGCCTGCCCGGGGAACACAGGGCTGGGGTGGGCAGGAGTGAGTGGGGGGACAGGTGGGAGGTAGCAGGATGTCCCTTTCTTGCTTCTCTCCATCCACTCAATCTCCATCCCCTTGCTCAGAGTAGTCACCACCTCCTCTTTGCAGAGGCCAGACTGCCAACATTTGCTAGCTGCCCTTCTTCCATTCCTGCCTTAGCCATTTTTGGCCATCAGCAGGGTGCACACCTGTCAGAGCTGGCTCAGCCAGCAGCTTTCCCTCATGCCTCAGCACCAGACACAAACCCTGTTAACTTACCTCTCTAAAACCCATTGCCAAGCTTTGGCAGGGCACCACAAAACCTGAGTGTGCTTGCAGGAGATGTTTTTCACTTTGCAATTACTGACTCCAACATTGCAAGCGTCAGTTGTCTTCCCCTCCTAAGAAGGTGCCCTTCAGGTCACACACATCAAAAAGGGTCATTTGTACCTGGGCTCTCCTTCTAAAACAGGAAAGCCTCCAGCTGGGCTTGGCCTCAAACCTTGTGCAGTCCTGCTGGGAGTTACCAGCCCCTGCAATCCAAGCTTCCTTCCAGTAACATGGAAGGACTTGGGCATACTGGTGGATGAAAGACTGTACGTAAGCTGGCATTGTGCTCTTGCAGCCCAGTAGACCAATCGTATCTTGGGCTGCATCAAAAGGAGCGTGGCCAGCAGGTCAAGCGAGGTGATCCTGCCTCCTCTCTGCTCTGGTGAGACCCCAACTGCAGTGCAGCATCCAGTTCTGGGGTCCTCAGTACAGGAAAGACATGGACCTGCTGGAGAGGGTCCAGAGGAGACCACCAACATGATCCAAGGGCTGGAACACCTCTCCTACGAGGAAAGACTGAGAGAGTTTGGGTTTTTCAGTCTGGATATTGTGGCCTTTCAGTACTTAAAAGGAGTCTATAAGAAGGATGGAGACAGACTTTTTAGAAGGGCCTGTTTTGACAGGACAAAGAGTAATGGTTTAAAACTAAAAGAGGAGAGATTCAGGCTAGACATGAGGAAGAAATTTTTTATAATGAGGGTGGTGAGGCACTGGCCCAGGCTGCCCAGAGAGGTGGTAGATGCCCCATTCCTGGAGACATTCCAGGCCAGGCTGGACAGGGCTCTGAGCAACCTGATCTAGTTGAAGATGTCCCTGCTCATTGCAGGGGGTTGGACTAGATGACCTTTGAAGGTCCCTTCCAACCCAAATTACTCCTATGATTCTAACATGACATATGGTTTGACAAAACAGGATTCATGCACACCCTGTGCTGCAAGCATCCCCAAAATTACTGAGTCCTGGTTGTCTGTGTGTGGGGCCTGAAGAAATTTCCAGATGATAGGAGAGAATAGCATGAAAAAAAATTGTTTCCTACTCTCGATATGCTCACTGAAGGCAGAGATGCTTTCGGAATACTGTTTCTCAGACTAAATGAAAAAAAGGTTGCTGCTGACTTTCCTCACCTTTCATGTCTCACAGTGTGCCTTCACCCTCAAAGGCAGGTGTTGGTCACTACCAACAGCTTTGGGGACAGGCAGAAGTGAACAATTTTACAAGCCTGAGGTAGCCCTGGAATAAATATTTTTACTGACTATAGGATCTTTGCCTAAAGAGAGGAGACTTCTCAAAGAGGGGAAGGAAAAAGAAAAGTCTGAAAGGAAACCCCATTGTGACATACAAGTCTGTGGAGAGACATGGGGTCACACAGCCCCAGCTACTAGAGCAAGCACAGCGGCTTCGTGGATGAGCAATGCTGCCACTCGCCCTGTCTGTCTCTCTCTCTGACTTTTGTCTCCAGCACCACATTGCAGCCCTGTCAGTCCCAGACCTCACTGACCCCGTCCACAGACTTGCCATGCACTTCTGCTGCTGCTGGGAGGGCTCTTCCAGAAAACTTCAGCTGCATTTCCTCCCTTCCAGCAATGCAACAGCAGCCAGCGGGGGCTCAGTCTGAGTGTTCCAGCACGCATCCAGGATCAGTACCCTAACACTAGAAAGCAACTGTAGATTTGCTTATCTAAACTGGGGTGTATTAGAAGACGGGTGGTTAGTAGATCGAGAGAGGTTCTCCTTCCCCTCTACTCTGCCCTGGTGAGACCACATCTGGAATATTGTCTCCAGTTCTGGGCCTCTCAGTTCAGGAAAGACAGGGACCTGCTTGAGAGAGTCCAGCACAGGGCCACAAAGATGATGGAGTGGAGCATCTCCCTTATGAGGAAAGGCTGAGGGAGCTGGGTCTCTTTAGCTGGGAGGAGACTGAGGGGTGACCTCATTAATGTTTATAAATATATAAAGGGTGGGTGTCACGAGGATGGAGCCAGGCTCTTCTCAGTGACAACCAACAGTAAGACAAGGGGTAATGGGTGCAAACTGGAACACAAGAGGTTCCACTTAAATTTGAGAAGAAACTTCATCACAGTGAGGGTAACAGAACACTGGAACAGGCTGCTCAGGTTGTGAAGTCTCCTTCTCTGGAGACATTCAAAACCCGCCTGGACACCTTCCTGTGTAACCTCACCTAGGTGTTCCTGCTCTGGCAGAGGGGTTGGACTAGATGATCTTTCGAGGTCCCTTCCGATTCCTAACATTCTGTGATTCTGTGATTCTGTGAAACCAAAGGCTAAAATCCTGGGAAGTCAAATGTCCCTTGCTTACAACTCTGTATCTTATCCCTTTCTAAAAAAATTAAACCCACTGCCATCACACTCCATGCACTTTGTAACTGGAGAACAGTGACAGGAGAGGGATTTTTTGTTTGTGTGTTTACATCTTCTAAACACATTGTGCTTCCTCCATAGCAAGTGCTTGCCTGCTCATTTAAAAGAGAGAGAGATTTCTGAAGCATCTATAGCAAACTTCATATATTGAATAAGACCTGCCAGGAGCTGGTATCTTTTCAGTAACCTCTCAGTGAGAGATGAAACTCCATTTTTTTTTTCAAAGTTATGCTACTAGGCTCATGGGCAGACTTGCGGTATCCCACCAGACACAGTGGAAATAATCCTACATGGCAGGGAGCCTGTAGCAACTCAGATGTCTCCTTGGCAGCAACCCACACTCTGGAGAGTGAACTCAAAGGTCTTGCTTCTCCTGCCCACCCTCACTACCTTCCCTGGAAAGATAAATAAAAAAAAAAAATAACAAAAAAGACTCCCTTTATTTTGAAACGGAAATGGATGCCACTTAGTGAGCAGCACTTTCAAAGGAAATATGTCACTCACTGAATGCGCCTACTTTGGGTGTGATAATCTCCCAAATAGTCAGCCACATATTTTAAGGACTAACACACTATGTTTGTTTTGCATCAGCATGAATATGAGAAAGACCATGAGGTACAGAAGGTCTCTCTGTGCTCTTTTTTTCAGAGAAACTGAACCCACCGATCAACGTCTCAGTTTCCTTTGAAAACAGAAGTATTAAAATTCACTGGAAACCCCCGCCTACTATTGGCTCTGCAAGTAACAAGTGCTTTTTTTATCAAGTGAAAATAACAGATCGCAAAGTAAGTGTTTTTTGGTAATATACTTATTCTGTATCACATAACTTCCATAAAAACTATGCATCCCTTGAATTTAACAGAATTAAAACTCAAACTTTAATGAAATCCCAAGGTCTTTCAGGAATAATCCAACTTTTTTGGTCTTTCTGGTCAAAAATGGAAAGTCAACACATGAGGTCTTTCAGAGTCACGCTTGCATTGGGCTGGATTTGTTTTTCATTTTTTGTTTGTTTGTTTGATTGGTTTGGTTTTTGTGTGTGAGGCATTTTGTTGTTTTTTCTCTTTCTTTGTACATTACTATCACAGAGATTATTGAAATTTTTGATATAGAAAAAAGGAGTATTGATAAAAAATAAAGTTTAGCAGCTGCTTTGATAATATTTTTAAAGAAAAAAATCCCATGTTACTTTTGTTATTTCTACATACATGACTAGAAGAATGACCCCTGTTGTTTACATGTGTTAGATATATTTTAAAAACTTTAATGGTGTATCAGCAGCTTCTTTTAGTCTTACCAGCAAGAGACAGAACAGTGTTATAGTTTAGGTTATGACATATGGTGACTAAATACCATCTGACATTACCTGGTGGCATTTTTAAATTACCTGGAAATAAGAGCTGAAAAATTCTCAGGGAGATTCTTATTTGAACTCCCACAGAGTAGAAAGACAAGCACTTAATTCAGAGTATGGTAGGTACGAAATTCAGATGTACGTTGAAATGTGAATTTTCTCAATCTTTGGTGTTTTCGTCCAGCTGTCTTTGAAGGCGTGTTTTTGTTTAAGAACTTAAATTTCAGCTAAGACACACTTGAGTCAGTGCACAGTACTCTGACAATAAAATGCTTATCTAATCTGGCTGCAAACATTTAAAAGATGATTAAACACTGAAAGAACATATGAATAAATTGATATGTATCCACTCCTTGTTAGACACAGTAGAAAGGAGAACTGCAATGAGGTAGACACATTATTGATCACGTAATGTTGTCTTCATAAATTACAGTAGGGTTTATTAATTCAGATGCAGTTCTAATACTTCTAGGCATCTTCCAGAACTGGCCTGGATTTTCCCACATTCCTTCACTGCAGCACATGGAAAAACAGCCCAGTACCACACATGGGCATGCCAAAGGTTCCCAGTCTTCTTTGGGTTTTTCCGCAAGCCAGACAGGTAGCCTCCTTCTAGGACACTTCTGCAAATAATTGTCATTCCCCAAACCATTCCTACATCTAATACGTCAAAACCCCTGTCCCACATCTGGGGACTTGTCCTTGTCCGTTAACACAGATCCTATTCACTAAAGGCAGTGAGCGGAGGGAGAAGGGAGGTTCATGCCGGATCCTTGGTGTTCTGTTCAGACACATACTGAGGCCACTCTGATCCCTTTCTGCCCATCTACACAGATTTCCTTCCTGTTTCGAGACTCAGAGCAATCCACAGTGTTCATACAGCCACTGCAGCCCCTGTTTCCAGCTTCCTAACACATTCCACTCTCTGGAAGTAAACATCAAATATGTAAAATAGTCTAGTATCCTTAGTTAAATGGAATAAACCTCTTTTATTTTCTTTGTCTAATACAGCTGCTCCTCTGCTTTGTACACATTTACAGGATATAAACATAGGAGAGGAAAGCAAAGAAAAATCATTTGGGCATGGAAGTGAATAAACATCTAGAGCAGTGGAAAATCATGTTTTGTTTTGTTCTGTTTTTCCACAGACGGGATTGTTTGGGAATACAGGAGAGAAGCAAGTGTGATAACAACAACAACAACAACAACAACAAGACATATAAGGGTGCGAGAGAGAAGAGAGGGCTTTATGGTAGATCTGAGGAGAATCAGTATCAAAGTTAACAATGACTACATTATTTATTTATTTATTTATTTATCTAGCCAAGGAGCAAAAAAAAAGAGGGCAGGTGTGAGTGCAGAGTTAAGGAAGGAAAGCACAGCAGTTACTAGAAACATAGGAGGGAGAAGAATGGAGCAAGTCTGAGATACTATTTCCTGGTCAAAGCAAGGTCTTAATTGCTGTCACAGAGACTTAATGAGTTCAGGTATTAGGGTGTCCCTAAGTAGGCTTGCAGATATTTGTTGAAGAACAGGTAAGAGTTTAATGATTAAAATATACAAGTCTACATCTATTTATTCTGAATACCTGAAGAGATGAATTGCTGAATACTTAGGCACACAAATAATGATACTGTGATACCGATCGATAAAACTTGAAAAGAGGGAGTTGAGTCTGATGGAAGCTAGGAATGGTGGCATGCACTGTGGAAACAAGATTAGAATTTGAAATGTTGGATAAGTCTGAAATCGACAAGTAAAAATTCAGTGATAAGGAAAATCTTATGATTAGGAAGTACAGGTCAAATGTGAAAACACAAAATAAGGAATTAACGCGTAGGCAGCACTGCAGAAGAAAAGAGATCTGTGGATTACACTGAACCACAAACTGAATCAGTAATTCCATATTATTACACAAAGGTCAAACGTTATTCAAGTATATATGACAGTCATGTCACATGTAAGATGTAGGTTGTGACTAATTTGCCCTTCTAGCTACTGAGTTTCTCCTGAAGTTTCAAACTGTGCTTTGGGCAGCACCACAAAATACATGCTAAAAAAAAGATTCAGAGAATGTCAGTGAGAGCTATCAAAATGAGCATAAGCTTTGAAAACATGCTCTGGGACTGGAAGACTAAGGGACATGGTCTAGAGTAAAGGAGTATAACTTGTGTTAAAGAGCATAGGAATCATAGTTACCCATGCCAACTTGTGAGTAGGAAAAAAAGTGACTGGCCAAATTTGAAGCCAGGAAAATGTAGACTAAGAGTTAGGAAAAGTGTCCTAATTCCAAGGAAAGCTTAGCACAAGAATGGGTTTCTGAGGCAGCTTGGGGATAGCTCTGTATAAAGTTACTGACAATGGACTGGACAAACACGCTCCATGAATGGTCTGGGTAGATGTGACTGAAAGTTTCTGCATATCATGACTGCCAGAAGGTGGCCTACTTAGTTTTGTAAGAAGTTTTTCAGTCCTACATTTTGAAAAATTCCTGTGATGACATAAGCTTTTTATTGGCTCCTCAGGAAGAAATTTTCAGGCACATCATTTGGTTTATTTATTTATCTAGCCACCCTCATAGTAATTTACAGCTAGCTTTTGAAAGCCCAAGGACTTTCCCTGATTTTTACTTCCTTTTGAAAAACTTAACATGTGAACTTTTGGACCTATTTTTGGCAGGAGATCTGGAAAGATCTTAAGGAATGTAAAGGAAGAGAAAGAAATGGCATGGTACACAGGGTCAAATCCATACCACACCAGTCAGGATGAGGAGAGCAGGAGATCACCTTTTCTTAAAGTTGACCTCATAGTACTACCTCATCGTGCTTTCCTAACACCAAAAATGCAAAGATTCTGGGCTCCTCTGTGTCTGAGACACATACTTTCTTCTTCTTTGAAACTTCCTGACATTATTTTGAAGTTGTCTAAGCAGGAGTTTCCTCTCCTGCTTTCTTTTTTGTTCTTTCTTAAATTCTTAATGTTGTTTATTTACAGAAGCTGACTTTAGTTTTCGAAAGTGATGACTGATTCAGAGATCCTTGTTTTAAACTCTGACATTCCTTGTGTGAGCTTGATCTTTTGAAGTAACGTGCTTTCTTTAATTGGCACAGTTGAAGATATTTCAAGGTAGTCACTACAATAGTCAGCATACCTCACCACCAGCCAGCTGAAAAATGCAAGATTTTATTCTACAAGACAAGCAAGTTTAGCACAGTACCCACACCAAAACCTTGAAACTTGCAGTTTCATAGTTATTGTATTCATCCTGCACTTGGTGTGATAAAAAATGAAAGGGGAATCAGTGTTTTCAAATTCTTAGTGTCCTACTATAACTGATACCTCCTTCCATCTTAACAGTTCTAGGTTCTCCTTAATTTTCAGTCCTGAGTTTTAATACAAGCCAGGTAAGAGTGAGATTGTGTCCGGACGTAAACACTGGTTTTGAAAATCTCCTATTAGGTTTGAGATACAAATAATAGTATTTGACATTCCCAGATCTATATCTGTTTGAACAGCAATGTGAAATAACCTAAAGTACTCCCTTAAACTTTTCTTGATAGATTGTAGATGTCACTGAAGAGAAATATGAGTATCCCTTTCATAAGCCAGCAAAAACATGTGCAGCACAAGTGAGGGCAAAGAAAGAGATCTGCATAAGAAACAAGATTTGGAGTGAATGGAGTGAACCAGTCTTTATTCATGATGGTAAGTTATCATGTATTTACTATTCATAACCCTTATCATTGAATATGTTCTTACTATTCAACATATTTACTTCACTACTAACTCTGTTCTTGTCCTTGCCGTATTTTTGTACTGTAGCAGTACCTAGAGGTCCATACCACACACCAGGCTCACACAGCTCTAGGTGCTGTAGGGAAAGGCGGTCCTTGGTTTAATGAGTTGTGTAATACCTCCTTGGTCCTAAAGCAGTCTAGCACAGGGCTGTTCTCAGAAATGTTATATCTGACTCTTGACAGCCTTTAGAAAACAAGAACAGTCAGCAGCCGAGATCCCTGCCTGCCCTGCAATGGGCAGCCGAAGCATCTCTACAAACACTTGCAACTGGAGTTAGCAAGCCACGAAATCCACGAATGTCATAATATTAATCAAATCACACAGTCCTTAGGGACTAAGCCTAACATTTCTATTACTATATCAGTGGAATAATTTCTTATCTAACAGAGGTAGGAAGTGGTTTAGCTCTCATTTAAACATATGTGCTCTGTCCCCTACAACTCACTTCAGCACAAATTATACAATAACCTTGTAATACTTTCCTTCACCTCCTATGACCAGATTTTGCCACTCATGTGCTAACAAGGGAAACTTGTGATTTCCGTGATGAGAAAAACAGTTTCACATGCAGCAGTTTAGTGCCAGGTTAGGTAAAGGTGAAGGAGTATAATGGAGTGACACTGTATTTATGGAGAGAAAATGGTGCATAGACATGTCTCTGTGCACTGACATGCAAAAAAAAAAAGAAAGAAAAAGAAAAAAGTATAATACCAGTGATAATTAAAAAATATAGCTACCTTTATTTAATGCAACAAATTGTGTGTTTTGGAATATGTCTTTTTGATCTGTTGAGCTTCTAGTACATATTTATCTGAAGACAAAGGAAACATAAGGCCAGACATTATTATTTTTGCAATGGATTGGATGTAAACTCAGTTATAGGGTTTATAAGATGTTGCCTGCCTACTCTATCAGATGCCTCACTGCATCCCACTGGTCTCATCCCACCTCTCAGCTGCCACCTTTGTTGGCCCAGATTCATTCATTTAATTTCAAAAGCGTTTCACTTCTGAAATGCTTGGAGAGAGAAGTGTAGCTGCTCCACACGCTCATTGTGGTGAAGGAAAGAACATGTTCCAGCCCATCGGAGACTTGAATTACCCTTTGGAGATGCTTCTTTCTTCTCACTGAAGACAGAGAGAGCCTAGGATCATAGCACGGCCAGCAGAGAGGTCTGCCTGGTATCAGGCTGGACACACTTGATGTGTGGGCAGTGGAGGGAGGGGAAATTAGAAGGGATTTTTCTGGTGGGGGAATGTAGGTTTATTCGCTCGCTGCCAGCCCATCACCAGAAGAAGGAAATGGAGTTAAACCGTCACCCATCCTGATTCCAGCTTACCAAGCCTTGCTCTCAGTAGCTGCAACCCTCCTTCAACTGTTTTCAACCCTGCTTCCACTACAGCTGTTGTTGAGGCTGAACAACCAAAGCATTTCTTCCACTTCAGAAAAGTCTATGGCAGATAAGGCTGCCATTGCATGTAAGCTCTAATACCTCCACGGGTTCAGTGCAGCGTGTCAACTTACCCCTTGAGCCTACTGCACAGATGCGCAAGTTCATGTAGCGTGGCCATTTCTCTTCTTCCTTCCTGTATTCGGAGAGGATTGGTGGCTTTTATAATATGAATCTATGAATATATGACATAGAGGCACCACATGCTCAGGCCAGCCTCTTTAAACATCTCCTTTGATGTTGAGAGAAAGTTTTCTGCTTATGAAATTTGGGAACATACATAAGTGGACATTATGAAGTGCCTTTTAATATTGCCTAGATTAAAAAAACCTTGTTATTAGGAGTATCACTCATGGTAACTCCATGAAAGTCAGGTACCTAATTTCAGAGACACAGTGAATTGAAAAAATCAAATCTTTCTGGGGAGTAACTAGAAAGGAGAAGCATCCATTCAGAATTTTCAATTTTGCAATGCACCAGTTTTTCTACTGAAAGCCTTGATGGAGCATGCAATGACCTATTTTTTGTTTACTTCTACATGACATTCCAGTGTTTCATAGGAAATGTACTACATTTCTTTAAGCATGCGTTTTTAAGAGTCATTTCAGCCTCCTTTTAAAAAAGCTGAAACATCAAAATGAAATAACATAATTCAAAACATAACTAAAATATTTGTTCTGAAATGTTCCTTTGACATGAAAAGAATTTTTTAATTTTCTCATGGGAAACACATTCATTTTCCATTGGAATTAGCATATGCTCTTGAAAAAAACCCCACAATTTAAGCTGAACTGAACTGTTTAGTATAGAAACTTTCTGCTAAAAAATGTTTGATCAGCTTTATTCACACACAGAAACTCAAAATAATTGGTCTGATTTTTAAAGCTGCTGAGGATTCGTAGATCACTTTGAAGTTAATAGTAATTCGGAAGTGTTCTGCATTTTTGCAAACCAAGCCACTTGTTTTGGTTTCAAAGTTCTGTTATTTGTGACTAAGTTTAACCATTTGCACTTGAAGAAAAACCACCATAAAATAGTCTATCTGAAAGAATACACGTTTCTTTTTCTTCCTCCTTTCCAAAATGCATGAGGCAAGAAAGCAAGAGAACCAAAACTTTTTGTGGTTTGGCTGATGTAAAGACCACTGCTTCCTCTTCTCTCAGCTGTGTATGTGATATGGGGTTAGCAGAATGATGCAGAACAATTACCTCAAACAAAATAATCTCTACTACATAGTCCAGAGATTGTTCAGAATATATCTTCTGCACAGTCATCTCAACAGACAAGGAGGGAAAAACTCCTTTTTCATCTTAAAGTGAATAAAGAATTGCCCACAGGTTTGTGAGTTTTTTCTTGGTTTCATATCAAATTTGTGGAAATTCGTAATATCCTTGGTTTAGAATACAGATGAGTTCTAGCCAGGAACTTTTGTACAACTCTTTTGTTCTTTGAAGTTGATCTAAATTGATCCTAAAGCTGTTGTGTAACTGGCCTTGGACTATTAACATTTTAAGAGCTGTTCCTGCCTGTTTTTCTTCAAAGTACTTAGTTCAAAGAAGTCCAAACTAGTTCTGGTTCTAAAGCTAGGTATTAAGCAAAACCAAACAAAGCAAACCAGCCAAAAATACACTTTTGAGTCAAGGAAAGACATTGCTTTTTGGTATTTGGGGTATTTTGGAGGAAGGAATATAAGGTACAGATCAGTAGTATTTGTTGAACAGTATAAATATGTATTGCTGGCATTTCTTTAGGACTATGCCAGAAGGCTTAAAAAAATATAGTGGAAACCAAATGTTGCTTTTTGAGTCAAAGCAAATATTTTGTTTGACAAAATCTTTCATTTTCATTTTGCCTTAAACCAGTTACAGCTGTGAAGGGGTGAGGAGGAAGCAGCAGGGGCTGATGGTGCGTGGACATGGGAGGTGGCAACAGCAGGAACCCAGGAGCAGCTGAGGCAACAGCAGGAGTGTCAATAGCAGATGGACAGAAGGTTTGATATCCAGAACAGTAAAGGCTGGATGGAAGTATCCAGTGGCAGGACAGGCCATGCGCAGCATGTGAGAGTAGAACTCCAGGGCAAGGAGGGGATGGATGCCACTGGAGCAAAGGAAACCAGGCAAAGCCCTGAACTGAGGCTGCAGCAAGGCTGAGAGCTGAAAGGAGGAGGCAGGAACAGTGCTGAAGTCAGAAGCCCCTGTTTCCCCTAAAAACCCCCAGGAAATGATCCTTCAAATCTGTGGCAGTTTGGGAATAGTGCAATATTTACGAGTCAACACATAATTCATGTATCTATGAACTACCCTTTCCCACATTATTAACATCACCTTTCCCTCTTCTTTTTAAGAAAAGACAGTAGATGCCATGCTGCTAAGCCTCTCGTTTTGTCTCGTGATTTTCCTTGGAGGTTTGCTGATATGTGCACGTAGAAGGTAATGTACATTTCTGGAAGGTAATATAAATTTCTGGTGGAAGAGAGGTCAGGGTGAGGATAAACAAACCGTACAATGGATTAAGGTCAAACATGGACCTTCTCAGATAAATTTACAAGAGGCAGATAACTGTACATTTCTGACTATTGTTCAAACAAAGGAGTGCTAGGTGTTAAGATCTAGCATAAAATACTAAGCCCTGTCTTTGTAATCTCACAGCTCCCATCACAATCACTGGAGTTCCAGTCTCACACTCTACCCTCAGATGTCTTTCTGCCACTATAAATGACATTTTTTCATCTTACTCTGACTGCTGCCTCTCTACCCTCAGTGTGACTTTGCCCCATGATTTTGCAGGTTCCGCATTCAGGGCCACCAATATTAATCATGCCAAAGATGAACAGATGAATTGCATTTGCTACATTGCCCAATTTAATTTCATAACCCATGGGTATTACAGAAAGTAGTCTTTTACAGTAAACTGGACAGTTTAACAGAAATAAGTAAAAAAGGCAAGTCAGGCTGACGGAAGGAATATGCTTTGCTCTACTATTAGTACAGCAAAATAATAGCAGTGGTCATGCACCCACCAATAATTAATACAGCCAACTGCCTCTATGCCACTACTTTTCTGTCCGGCTACATAAGTTTCCTGTTGACATGGTAGAGAAGGCTTTCTTGAACTGAAAAATAAACCTGTTCAGGATAGGATGGTAACTCAAGCTGCCTTAATATTTGGAAGGTACAACAGGTAAATGGAACTTCTGCTAAAAAGTAAATTGATTGTTTAATTAATGACTAAATATTATTCATGATTAAGATAAGTTATCATGTGCTCTATCTTCTTTCAGTAAACAAAGATTCAAGCAACTGTAGATATGAAAGAGCTAATACAAGAATACAGATTTAAAAGTTTCCTCTGGGGCAAACAAAACATGTAATTGAAAGCCATTTGCATCTAAACATAAAACAATATTCTGGTCAAATAATGAGGAGTGACTCTGGTCTCAAGAGAGCAGCTCAGCTGGCAGATCCTTTCAATGGAATATTTGCATAATACTTGAAACCAACCTTTGTGCTGAAACAAAATGGTTTTGTACAGACACCACTCAGTCTCAAACCTGAATTGTGCTAGATGTCAGCAAATGAGTTAAAAGATGTTTTTGATGCTATGCTTGTTCCCTATCATTCAGCATTTCTCTCTTTGATTATTGCAGTTTATAGGTAAAATTTTTAATTATGAGAAGCACATATAGGTGTAGGGTTTTTTTACCTAGAGACATATAGCATGTTACAAGCTCTCACTTTGCTTGGAAAACATATGTTTGCACTTATCTGGACAGTCCTTTTGAATCTCTAACAGACTAAAACCCAGTCAGGCTGAAGAAGAGCTGGGAAAAATGTTGAGAAAAATGTCCGCAGTGAGTAAAAAAAATTACAGAATGACTTTACAAACAGTAGATGCCTGACGAATTGGTGTATCCATTACAAAGCATTATTTATGGATCTGTTCCTGCAGACATTTAAGAGTCACGTGTCTGTGTCTCTCTCTTTTAGGTTTAGATGCCTGGAAGTTATAACTATGCCTGTTCCACATCCTTCAGATAATATCAAAATTTGGTTAGCTGCAGATGAGGCTCACCACCAGGTAGTGTCTGTCTTTCCTCTCTCACCACATTGACACGCATGATACTAGTTGTGATCGGAATGGTACAGCATTACATTTGGAGCAGTGCATCGGTTTTAAGACAAACTGGGAAAAAAGTATGCAGAGTGTTTGTAGTGAAGCCAGAAGAGAACAGAAAGCTTGTGGAGATTACAGGACAATGATCTCAATAGAGAGGATGGAGAAAATCCTCAGCGGAGTACTATCTCAAATGTGCCTCAAAGAGAGTGTTTCAGCATATCCACACTTAATGGGCCAACATTTTAGGGAGTGATCACCCTGACTCCCTGCAGAATAGTCAGTCATGACATATTACATGTATAAGCATGTGGGCAAGTTATCAAAGAGAAAGTTTTCGTGGAGATCTGCAAGTCATTTGCTATGTTGTAGTAAATGTGCACATTCTTATGGCAAATAAGAGGAAGCTCCACAACGCACGCAGCATAACTTACCCCAACTGGGTACCTGATGCAGGATAAAACTGTGTACAGAGATGTTAGCTTTGGAAGAGCTGATGTGCTATAAGTTCAGATGCTAGCTTATCTCATGGCAAATTACAAGTCTCTAGTCAACTAGGCAAAACAGAAAATAAATATTTGCAATATTTGTGCAGCTGTCATCAATCAAGCTCTTTGACTGGCACATCCAAAACTTCTTTTCACTGTCATTGTGTAAGTTAGAGGGAAAACTGTGCTAGTCAGGCAGTGATCTAGATCCCTATAACTCCAGTGAAACTACACAGTGAAATGTTCTCTGAGGTACAGTAAGATTTTATCTTACCTGATTCTCCTGATGAGAAGATGATGGTGTGCCCAAACTATGTATTTTTTGTGGGAAACATCATTGAAATAGAAAACTGTAATGAAGATTTTTTCCATCCTAAGTACTCAAAACATTTGTTCAGAGCCTGTACACACATATTATAATAGTATCTAAAATATTGCTGATACCCAAAATAGCAAAGACATTGATTTTAGACATACTGTAAAAGTTAAGAAAATGATGCTGAGATAATCTGTTTTATCCGACAAATAAAAATAACCCCTGAAAGCTAGGCTGTGGCTTTGACATAAACCTTAGGTACATAGTCATATGATCCTGGAGGGTGACAAGCAAGAAAATTAAAGCTCAGAGCAACTAAGCAAATTTGCCATGAGCAACTCCTAGACTGAAAGAGTAACTCATATGACCTCTGTATTCCACTTACATGACAGAGTACGTAATCTGTACTGATCCCAGACAAACCAAATAACTAGCATGCTTCTAACAATATTCAGAATTTGTAATACCATTGAATACAGACGTTGTGCTTAATGTAATTTTTATCCAACAGAAACGAATGTCAGTTGAAATGGAGATGCACTCAGAGATTGGTCTGGACATTCCAGAAAAGAATGGAGATGAGAACATCCAACAACAGAAATGTTTGAAAGATTATGAATTAGAAGACCTGTGGGGATGACACCTTTTTTATCATCATGCAAGAGTTACCTTTCTGTGAGAGGGACAATATTCTGACAGATCTAAGAATGGCTGATACTAGAGTTTGTCTGAGTCCAGTAACTTGAAGCGTTTTGAGCTCTGATATTGTACAACTCTTAAAATGATCTTTGGATCACAAAGGCAAAGCAGTACCTTGCAGTTTGTCTCTATTACAGATCTTCAGCCTGGTAAAATTACAACACCTCAGACAATATGGATGCCATCCAGAGGAACCTGGACGAGCTTGAGAAGTGGGCCTATGTGAATCTCATGAGGTTCAACTATGCCAAGTGCAAGGTCAGGGCAACCCCCGGTAACAATACAGGCTGGGGGATGAAGGGATTGAGAGCAGTGCTGTGGAGAAGGACTTGGGGGTACTGGTGGATGAAAGATTGGATATGAGCTGGCAATGTGTGCTTGCAGCCCAGAAGGCCAATCATATCTTGGGCTGCACGAAAAGCAGCGTGGTCAGCAGGACAAGGGAGGTGATTCTGCCCCAATGGTCCACTCTGGTGAGACCTCACCTGGAGTACTGCATCCAGCTCTGGAGCCCTCAGTACAGGAAAGACATGGAGCTGTTGGAGAGGGGACAGAGGAGGCCACCAAGATGACCTGAGAGTTGGAACAGCTCACCTATGAGGACAGCCTGAGAGAGTTGGGGTTGTTCAGCCTGGAGGAAAGAAGGCTCCGGGGAAACCTTATTGTGCCTTTCATTACTTGAAAGGAGCTTACAAGAAGGATGGAGACAGACTGTTTAGAAGGTCCTGTTATGACAGGACAAGGGGTGATGGTTTTAAACTAAAAGAGGGGGGGATTCAGGCTAGACATGAGGAAGAATTTTTTTTATAATGAGGGTGCTGAAACACTGGCCCAGGTTTCCCAGAGAGGTGGTAGATGCCCCATCCCTGGAGACATTCCAGACCAGGCTGGACGGGGCTCTGAGCAACCTGGTCTAGTGGAAGATGTCCTTGCTCATTGCAGCGGGTTGGACTAGATGGCCTTTGAAGGTCCCTTCCAACACCAATCATTCTATGATTCTGTATGATCTAATACTGAAGTCCACTTGGATTAAAATGGAGTTAGAGTTAGTATTTCATAATGCTGCAATGGCTTCCAAGTACTGTCTCATAGATCAATGCCTTTGAAGATTGGTTGTTCATAAAAATCTCCTACTAGCTATTCAACATCTGATTGGAGTGGTCATGAGAGATGGTGGAAGCAGTGAATATTTCTGGAAACAGCAGCAGAAGCTCACAAGGCTTCTCTAAAATTCAGAAATAAACCCCAAAACTTTCTGAGGCACTGCATTATGTAAGCAGACATTGGCCGTAAAGAAGAGACATGTGTGAAGACATAATGTCTTTTAATGTAAGGGACTTATTCCTTTGCAGTTAGCAAAAGGAGGAGACTTCAGACCAGGTAAAGAAAACAAAGTTTTCATCTGTATTGTGATTGTTTAAATAAGTATAACTCAGAGAAGTTAAAGTTCAGAACTGACCAACCATTGTTATTTATTTTTCTCAGTTCTTTTAAAGAAATCTTTCTTTCCGTTTCCACAAGCTGGAGTTCATTTTGAGGTACACAAGCAGGGCAGACTATTTTAACTCTTAGTTGAGACAATATTTATTTGATTACAAGAGAAGGAATATATGGCCTCGATTTTGCAAGAAGTTTCTGTTTTGTTTTGGTTTGTTTTGTTTTTTGTAGGTGGGAAATACAAGTAAATGATGGACCTAACATTCTGGAAGGCTTAGGAGCTACCTAAAAATTCTTGCTTTCGTTTCTGGTAAATTTTCTCCATGTTCAAAATAATACTACTTGAAGGAAATATTTTATTCCACTTGAAATAACATCTTTAGTATTATTGTTTGTGCTTTTTTGAAACTTTCCGTTTATAAGCTACATTTCTGTGCAGAGTTTTGATTCACCCAAATATGTGGGGTTTTTGTAAAATGTCTCTCTCACTGCAGAGGAGAAGACTGCACCCTTTCTCCTTTAATACTGAGAATGGCTGGTAACATCTGAAGAACCCCAGCTGGAAATGCCTGAACAACAAAAGGACAATCATTGACTTTGTTTGTCATAAGAACAACTTTATGACCTCAGGAAATAACAGTCATTTTTACTAGGTAGTGTTACCTTTTCTGTTACACTGTATTTTTGACAAAATATAAGGATGGCCTTACCTTTGAACATCCATGCTCCTCCCCCTGTACCTGTCAGCCTGATGCCTATGCAAATCATCAGGGAGAAGAGGAATGGTAGATATCAGGTACTGAATCAAGTTTCAGTAATGACAACTCCTGTAATGTCTCCTTTTCTGTCTTGAGTGCAGATGGGAAAAGCAGCAATCAACACATTTGTTTTTATCTTGGATGGTTGGACACCCACTCTGTGGGTAGACAAGACAGTTCATCTTGTCAGCCATGGTCCAGACATGTTTTCTCAAGAGGGGGGAAGAATTACTATTTCAGTTAAAAATCATTACAGGAGGCATTTAGAAAATAAGTGTCATGAACTTACAAATACCTTTCTTAGATAAGGATATAGAACTGATATAATGAAAGAATCAGGACATATGTGAGCTAAGTGGGGTAGAGAAGTACCACACATTGATGAAACACATCTGGAATCCAGACCTCATATAGTGAAATCAGGTCAAAGTGAATATTATATAGTTCCTTAAAATATATTTTATATACATATATTTTATATAGTTTTGGCTTGCAGTGTTTGAAGCCCACAGCCAGTGCCAGGACTTAAAATAAGACAGAGGACCCATAAATTAAAGTAATTTAATATTTTACCTGAAAATAGAATAATTCTTCTAGATTAAAATTGTTTTGCTTACAAGAGACCTTGGTTTCAGTCGACGTCGCGGGGGAGAAATTTAGGGTTCTGCTTGCTGCAGGACAATGTTTAGATTTCTTAGAGAGAAGCACGACTTAAAAGAGTTCAGTGGCAGGTTCACTGTATTATTTACTGCATAGGGGAAATATGCCAAGCCAAATGCTGCTTACCTTCTCTCCAGGTGCCTGTATCTGTTCACAAAGCAAACTTTCAGGCATCTTCTCTCCCTGATAACCGTTTGCTCTGGAGCTTATTTTTAAAGCTCCAGTGGCAAACTTTCAGGCGAGGCCCTTAACCGCATGCAAAACAGACTTTCAGGAAAGAAATTCTTAGAAAAATATTTAATGGAGTAAAATAGATAAAGGGCTGGCTCAAGTTGGGTACCTCCGCAGACATCTGCCCAAGCATAGAAAACTTAGCCTTGGATCATTGTTTTTCCAGTCAGTTCCATTTTTCCCAGCAAAATGCAAGCTAGACTTTATCTTGCAGGCATTTAGTGTAGTCTGCAGTTGCTTTTGGTAAATACGAGCTTAAAATTTTAGCAAATCTAGTCTACTAAGTAACATGAATCTAAGAGTATATTAAAAATCATACAACCTTATATCTCTAAATAATCCATTACATTTGGTGTGCATCTACTTAAGCTAAATTATTAATATCGAACTTGAATTGGGCTCATCCACGGACCCATGAGTAGTAAAACCATTGCCATATAGCTCACTTATTTAGCAGGGAGAGCTCAGACTGAGCTCATCCAGGCTGTCGTATTTATAGAATGAAGTGGTTGACTCGTAGTCAAATTGCATACAGCAGGAAAAGTATGCACGAGACTCCCTGCACCCACAGGCCACCAGTGTTCAGTGCACCGTTCTGCTTCCCTGTGTGTCTCCTGGAAGGAGTTCTTGGCCTGGCTGCGGCTCAGGCCCTTCCCTCCTCTGGAGCCTGCACCAAACTGCTGCTGGTTTGGCTGGGGGGGAGTCGAATGCATCCACCGCAGTCAGTATACAGAGTTTACCCACATGTACATGGCAACCTCCAGACACACAGCACACAAACCGAAATATTATAATATCAGTTATATGGAAGATTAATCCTAAAGTATAAATTTGATAACAAAAAGTCAGTATCTGGACCCATTCAAGAAACACTTGACCAATTTGTATACAAAATAGTATAATATTTTCCTTAAAATGAGAATATTATTCTAATCTTATCCTAGAGCTATTCTTCGATAGTGAATTAATGTGCAATATATACATGAAGAAATATAATTATCTGAAAGCAAAACTGTACCATACTCAGTACTGCAATAAACACTTAAGTATACACAAAATCTTAGCTCAGCTGGCTTGCCCCCGTGAATGAAGCACTTCTTTTCACCTTTCCTGTGAATGAAGCTCCTATCAATAAGATTTCACCTTCTGGCATTCAAGAGGCATAACCTGATGAGACCCTGGGCAGTGCATTGCAGATAGATTGATTTCTGTTCCTCTCCCCATACGCATGTGGAGAGGGCACTGGAGTAAAAATCCCTTTGTCTGGATCATAAAGCGCTGTCATGTATCATGACTAGGTATTTTTATGCTTTCAACCCGAAGTTCCCACTTCTGCCAACTACATGTAGCACACAGGGACCTAGGGCTAGCAGTGTTGTCCAATGTTCGTGTTTTTTCCTGAATATCAGTGACCATGCAGATGTCAGGTGTACCTTACTGTAGATTCTGAGGGCTCAACAGCCCCTTCCCTTTGCTTTGAAAGGAGGATAATTGCAAGAGGATAAAAGGAATCAGCAAAGCAACCCTTATACTTGGGACTCTCCCTGAAGGCTGCTCAGGTTGTCAATTGCTGCCACCTACAGTCCAACAACCTGCTTTTAACGGGAAATATTCCTCAAGCTTTCCAACCGGATTAACTCAAGTCAGGCCTGCTGCTTTAAGTGCACTGAAATAATTAAACCAGTGCACATCCTCTCTGTCTTGAAGATCTGTCCTTCATTAGGGGCAAGATCCATCTCCCCTGATTTTATCCTTCTCACAGTTGAGTATCTAACCAAACATAACTGGCCAGAGCCCTGGGATACTGAGAGAAAGCTTCTGGTGAACACTTTATTCCAACCTAAAACAAATGTCCAAGGCAGGATGACTCTCCCTTCTGGAGATAGTTGTCTCTTTCTCATTAGACCCTAAACGATCAGGCTCAGATTAGATACCTACATGGGTAAAACACTCTTTTCTTGACCTACTTATTCTGGGTCTCCCGATCCAGGTGGAAGGTGACAGTTTGGCCAAAGAATGGCTTGACAGGTACAGCCTTTGCCTCTGGGAGAAACACCCTTGGTCAAGACCAAGGGTAGAGAATCTCATGCTTCAGTATTTAAGCTAAAGTCTCAGAACACAATTTTATTGTTCTCACTATCAAGCAGAGACACTCAAGGATGCAAGCACCTAACTTATGCGTAATCATATATCACTATAAGTTTCACCAGAATGAAATGTATCAAACAGATAAAGAGTGTATTGCAGTGTGGGGTGTGTGTGTATGCATGAGGAAGGAACTTAGTCAAGGAAATGCTGTCGGCATGGAAAAAGGCGTCAGCATTCATCAGGGCCAAGTGTCCGGTGCATGTTGTGTGGCTAGCATACTGCCTCTATTTCTCCATTACACCTGTATGTGTTATCTGCTGGTATGTGAATAGCCAATGTTAGCTGATGGGTACAACTTGACCTACTTCTATCTAAAGGAACCAGATGGCCCCTGCAAAATAACTCTAAAGATAAAGATAACGTTGAGAAGATAAAAATGCTTTGGTGGCTGGTGCAGCACTGGGTTGCACTAAGAATTGAATTACTGCATCTCATCAGAATATACTTATTTCAGCATAGTTTCAGTAATCTTAGAAAAAATCCAGGTCAGTTTTGACTGCTAATTGCATATAAAGCTTGTCACCATGATTCTGGTTCTCCTGAAACCTGGCAAGTGGTCAAACCCCTAGCTATTGGGCAAAGTTAGAGAATATGATTGTGGTATTTAGTTCAGGAAAATATTTGGAGTGGCATAAACCCAGCAAAGCAGTCAACACCTTTGAGTCAAAACTACTATAGCTTTACTCAGCTTTTCTATTATCATGCTATACTTTCAGAAAAGCTTCTAAAAAAACACGGTCATACTTATCTAGCTGAAGTAAGTCAAAAACACATAAGCATAAAAAAACCCCATGTATAATACATAAGCATAGGAAGACATTAACAAAGAAGGAAAGAAGAGATGGAAGTGGAGGGAAAGAACGAAAGAATCAGTATTCCAGACCATACAAAAATATTGCTGTGTTTTTATTATCTCACAAAATTAGTCTGGATCCAGCAAGCTGCCACTTTGCATTGCCATAGATGGAAAATAATTGTATTTTAAAGCTGGTTTTGGCTTCTGACTGTCATATGTTGTTTTGGCCAATGGAGAAAATAAGAAATGTAGTGATTTTGTAAACATTCTGGACCACAATATCCAACAGATACTCCTTTCATCCGTGATTTTGTGCAAAAGGCTACTATGTGGGGAAATGTTTTTCCAATTTTAAACTATTGTAGAATCATAGAATAGTTTGGATTGGAAAGGATCTTTAAAGGTCATCTAGTCCAACCCCCCTTCAATGAACAGGGACATCTTCAACTATATCACGTTGCTCAGAGCCGCATTTAACCTGGCCTTGAATGTTTCCTGGCATGTGGCACTTGCCACGTCTCTGGGCAACCCGTTTCAGTGTTTCACCACCTTCATAATAGAAAAATTCTTTCTTATATCTAGTCTAAATATACCCTCTTTTAATTTAAAACTGTTACCCACTGTCCAATTGCAACAGGCCCCACTAAATTTTGTCCCCATATAAAGCTGCTTGCCACGGGATGTTGAAAATGTATGTGGGTTCAAATAGCAACTGGGCAAAATCATGAAAAAATATCTATTGAAGTCTTGCTAGATACAAAGTCACCTCCTCTCTCTTATGTGGTCCTCCACTCCTAAATTGCGAAACACAGGGAGAATACATTGCCTTCTTTTTACTTTCTCCCTAGGCACCTGCTACTGTCACTATTAGAGAGAATATGAACCACTGGTCTAGGTCAGCCTTTCAATTGATCGACTGCACCCATGCTTTTAGAGTAGTTGGAGGAATCACTGAGGCATCGTATGTGTTTCCCAGATGACAGACTAATGGGTTCACTGCTAATGCGGAATCCAAGTGAATGACCTCTGTCTTTGGGAGGACAGCAAGGCATGCTGTTCAGCTAACATCCAAACTCAGAAACCCTCAGAACTGGGTGGCTTCATATAGTCACCCAGTTCATCTTCACTGTGTTAATGCAAGGAAACTTAATTAGCCTGGACTTCCAGTGATAGTATGGAGAGGGGATCTATCCACTTACATAATTTTAGTAGCATCTTGAATTACAGGTGTTTGGGGTTTTTTTTAATAGAATAAAATGCTGTATTTAAAACACACAGGATGTGAAAGCTTTATCCATGATCCCTTCTGGAGGTTTAATAAAAAGAAATTGTGATGCACATACCACAGACTGTTCCGACATCTGGCAATGATAGAAAGAAATGGACACAAGCAAAACTGTGCCCACTTTCAGCAGACTGAGGAGAATTTACAATAACATATACTCATTATATTGCGAATGTTGTCAGCTTTGATTTATTGTAAACCTGCACTACTTGACGGAAGGGTCTGTGAAGTGTGAAGTATTCAGGATTATATGAAAACTGTAAAGTATTTGCATTCTTACATCTCTGAATTTATTTCTTCATGAAAACCAATAAAGAATAAGATAACAGAATACCTGTCCCATATGTAGCATATATTTTGGATTCCTTTAGATTGAAGACAGTGTATGTTAAAGAGAAGGGCTGTGCCTGGTGAGTAGGTTAGTCCTGGTAATTTGAAATGAAGAGGCTTCAAGACAACCTGTTTGGGGAATTTATGTTGCACATGTCCTGCCATATTCCTAGCACATAGACTTGTACTGAAAGTGGTGAGGAAACCACTTTACCAGCAGTGGAAACTGGGACATTGCCGGGATTTGCAGGAGCATAGAGATTTCAGGGCTACCGCTTTGGTTAGTGGCAGGTCACTTCCCCCACAGCTCTAGAGCCCTGGGTTAGTCATAACGCCATAGAAAGGTCTGAAGTAGAGGCAGCACACTTAAGATGATTAAGTTAGTGAAAATATGATGATTATCAGGCTGGTAACCTAGTATATCCTGCAGTCTCTGTAAATGCTACTTTTCTAGGGCGCCTCAGCCCTCGACTTGGAGTATTGCCAATGGGATGGTACTTTGAAACAACTGGGAGCTATTCTCACTAAAAATATCCCTTTTGGGTTGTTTTTATGTACCTTTTTTTTTTTATGTGAATAGATTTTAAACACTAGGTGTCAGTCAGTCACCTCACAAAAGCAAACTCTCAAGCCATCACACATTTTTCTTTGGCAGCAGAAACGTTTACAGGGAATACGTACAATAATCTACACATTAAGTAATAACTGTAGTAATGCCAAAATTATTTGCAGCAGCTATTCCACAGGACTGTTTATCAGCCACAGAGATCACAGAGCCAGGGAACATGGAGAAAACACTTTTGTAGAAAGACCCTTGCAAATACTGTATTGAATATTCATAGTGTCTCTGTAAAATCCTTCTTAATCTGTTGCCTAATGCTACAGGTGGTTGGTAAATGCCTCTGGTAGACCACACATGCTACTCCAGTTTCTGGAGCATTTGTAAAAAAATATGTTTCAAAAAGAAATGACACTCATCAGCTAGGCTGAAAAACAGGAGTTCAAGCAGCACCCTGCTGCATTTTCTAGCTAAATTAGGACATTGGTAAGCGGTCATGCAACTACATCTCAAGAAGTTATTGTCCCCTCTTGTTTTTCTGACCTTTGGAGGTTGCTCTCCAGAGGGCATCATTGGGATACAGAAACTTATGCCTGCAGCCAAGCTGTTGTGAAAACTGAGGGCTATTTAAGCAAAATGCTTGTCTTGACAACAGTTTAAAGTTTTCTCCTTTTGCCAGTTCTCCAGCAAAGATTCACGTGGATCTTTAGTTTTGTGGAGCGGGTTTTTAGTGACCTGCTACCATAAGAGGTGCAGATATAGACAAGCTGTCTCCACAAAGTAATGATACACAAGAGAAGCTGTTTGCTTAAGCACCACTACATGACTACAGACATACTGTCTCAGGAGCCAAACTACTACGTCCTCACTGAGCTCCCAGCATGGATATGTAGGGTAACATTCTGCTGCCTCTCCACTGTGTGACTTGGGCACTCAGATTTCCCTTCGGATTGCATCATGGACCTGTCTCAAATGCTCACAGCTCCACTAGATTTCAGGGCACATACATCCTCTGGGTCATCTAACCCATGTCTGAAATTTGGCTTTGTAGTTACAGAGTTTTTTATTATCATCTTCAGCTACATTTTGATTCAGAGATCTCAGTAATCCTCCAAAACTGTTATCTGTTCTTAAAACATGCTCAGACTGTCTTTCTTTCTTGGAACCATACATGTGTATAATTTCAAACACTCAACTACTTTTAAGGCAATGCCACTGTGTAGCTCAAATGGAAACTTAATCTAGAGTTTGATGTGGCCCCCTGTGAAAATGAGTTTGACACCCCTGGTCTAGAGTGTATGAAGATTCTCTGGCCTCTATTCTTTTACACATATATTTAAAATTATTGCATCTTTGCCATGAGCCTCTGAGGAGAAGTGTCTTTTATGACATGCTGGCCCCATAAGATACAATTTTTTCATTCAGTCTGTGAGATCCAGCCTATGCTGTTCTGGACTATCTGATCCTAGGGTACAAAAGGTCGGGTTAGTGCAGCTCCCTCCACAAGTTAGTACACAGGATGAAGGACCACTGAGGACACATTGTCAGAGGAGGCAGGCAACAGCTTTCAGGCTAAAAGAACAGGTCTGGATTTTTACTGCTCTGTACTTTGTGAGGCAGAATACAGCCATGTGCAGGGCTACCCCGTGAGAGCAGTTGTGTTTCCATCCACTCTTCACTCATCCTGCCTGAGCATAGGTCACTGCAGAAGGTGAAGGGACTGGAGAGCCAGTCCCTTTGATGTCTAGACAATCACTGTGTTTGAGTCTTTTTTATATTACTTACTTTGTTTGATCTCACACCAGAGCTTTAGTACATTTTTTCCCAGTGAAGGGAAGAAACAGCAGTGAATTAGTTCCTCATCTATGTACCTGTTTTCCTGCTGTGATCACTTGGCCATGCTTTCTTGTTCCCTTTATTTCAGGGTAGTTTTGCACCTGTACATCATCATGATGGCCATGACAGCCGCTCAAATCAATAAAAACTAGACATATTTGTATGGCAAGCCTTCTACTAAGACAAAGGCTGCCTTGTGTGGAGCAATATGCAAACACCTACACCCAGATTCATCCCACTTAAGTGAGGTGCCTCTGATAGAAAACCAGAACCCCTCCATAGCCCGTGGAGAAAGACAGACACCTTCGAAGGGTGGTTCATTCCTCCTGAGGATGTCTGTTGCCTTCTACTTTTCTCCCTGGACTTGCAAGAGCTCCCTCCTGCTATCTGTCTTACTGCAAGACCTCTAGTTCGGCATGTAAAGTTAGCTGAAAAGAAATAAGGGAAAAAAATTAGAGATAACCAAAGATGTAGCAGCACAAATAGAAAATATAGTTAAAAGGTAGAAAATGGAAAGGTAGGAGGAAACAGTGTAGTGATGAATAAGAAAATGCCTCTCAAATACCCTGTGTCCTCAGACCTGTCATCAAAAGGTACCTTGTTTTGACCATATATGCCTGCTAATTTGAAAGTTCTGTCATTTTAATAATTTGTTGTTTGAGCAGATGCAAGGCTGATAACTGTCACCAAAAATATTCTCCCGATTGCTTGAAATAAACATTTATGACTCTTTCTAAAGTCAGTTCAGAAAAGTGAGATGAATTTTGGACTCATCTGCTTGAAGCCTAAGACTGACCTGGTGTCATCAGTACTGTCTTTGCCTCACTCAGAACTAGAGCCCAGAACATGAAGCATGTGATACTAAGCTGATTTGATCTGTGAGATACAGCCACAAGGTAAAAATCATATCTTTCCAAATCATCATGTGGATCTTTTGTTCCAAACTCGCTATATGAAGCTGAATTTGGTGGTTTACTGCTGAAGTAAAACAAAAGAACACTGTAACAAAAGAACTCTATGTCCTTTGCCTATGGGGATCCTTTCATGGCTATGAAAGTTGAACGAATTGGCCTGACACAGACTCTGCCCTCTCCCTTAATGACTACTTCTTTAATGTTTGTGAACACTGAATATTTATCAGTCTTTTACTTTCAGTCAAACTCCGGCTGAAACTGTCTAGCAGGATTAAAAGGAGAAAAGAACAGGTGACTGAGACATAGGTCCATATACACACACAGACATAGGTCCATATGCACACACGGCATGATCAGTCCAACCTCATTTACCTAATAAATCAGGCTCAAAGTTCTTGAAGACACACTACTACCCTGAAAAGTGAAATTTTCAAAATACTAACATTCCATGCATGATATCTGACCTTTAATGAGGTTAGATAAATTTATTGAACTCAATTAAATTAGTCTCATGCATACTTAGAAAACTTCAGCAAATGAGCTGATTGCTATAGTTCATACTTAATAATAACTTTGAAGACTAAATTCTATTTTTGTAATCATTAACGAGTAAAAGAATTCACAGACTCATAAAGTTGAAGTTTTATTTTGTCTCTTTAAAAGAAGTTCTTTCCTTAAGTGAACCTGAGTGAAATGGCACTCTGAAAAAAATAATTTTTTTTACAATGCATGTAAAAATATGACATTATTTGTCAAAGAAACCAAGTGATAAATACACTGAGCTGTCTGGAAATAAGACGGATTTATTAAATATCTGATTTGAAAAGCAACTCATCATTGTGGTTGCACACATCCTAAAGATATATTCAGCTCTGTCATTAAAATATATTTTTTTAACTTGTGGTGGATGCAAGTCAAACTATCATGTAAACTTTATGTAACCACACCAATCTTGCTCCCAAATAAATTAATAGCAAAGCTCTCACTGAGTATACGGAATTTCTTTATTCCCTTGAAACACTGGAAAGTGCATACTATGCTTGCACAAAGCCTGGCTGTTCAGCACAGTAAGGTAGAGACTGATTTCAGACTCCAGTGTCATCCATAAAAAAAGAGGTAGACACCACCTGAGTATGACATCAGGATGGGGAAATATTTTCCTTATCTTAAAAAGCCAGTATAATTGTGCAAGCAGGAACTGTTTCATAACAGTTTTGAAGCTTCTGAAACAAACGTTATTTACATATAACAAAAATCACATAAGAGACAAGATTAAAAAACATTAGTTTTGGTTGGCTGGCTGGGGTTGATTTTCTGAGGTTTTGCTTTGTTTCTGTTTTGTTTCATTTTTTTTTGCCAAAGCTAGATGATACTTGATATAAAACAGCAATTTGAACTGTTGGATCATAACACAAACATCCTCTCAAAATAAACTGATGGTCTATCTAGGTTTTTTTTCTTATGTAATGTGTGGGTGTGCTTTTTATCTATTATTTATTGATTTTGAGGCTGTTTGGAATTAATAAGAAGGTAATAAAGAGAAAATATTATAATATTATAATGACATCGTAAAATTCCAGGGTGTATAAGTTCAAAAACTGCATGCACGTCTGGTTGTCCAACCTAAAAATAATACAATAAATCTAGAAAGCAAATGACAACTGCAGTGAAAAGTGTGAAATATCTTGTACCTGAGAAGGAACTAGATGGTCTAGGATCCTTTGTCCTGGGACAAACGTAGTTAAGGGGAAAGGTGGTTATTCTAGCTATAAACTGAACGACTGGCTATAAACTAAACAGATCAGATACATCTCTTCCAACAACATGCATTGTTAACCTCTGAATAAGTTTTTCAAGGAGTGCTGTGGATGCTGATGGTCAGTACGGGTTCAAAAGTGGATTAAAAAATCTCATAGAGTAACCATTGATTCATCAAGATCTAGCAATGAATCAAGGACTCTGGAAGCCCCTGAGCTACAGAGACCCAGTTGGGAGGCTGCATGCTACAGTTATCCCCTTCTTAAATCCTTCCCTTGGCCTCTCTCAGTATGCCAGCTGAAGCTCTCCCCACCTGCCCTGGGACCTCATCTTTGGCATGGAATCCTCCAGACTGGAGGGGCTAAGGGACAGCACTATCTGCCTGGGAAGGTGTGGGATTTAGGGAGACCAAGCCGTGCCTTCCCTGGGAGCGAATACAGAGGAGGTTTAGAGCTGAGTTCTGGCCTCTTCTTTCTTGTGCACCTCTTGGTAAGGGGAAGAAAATATATAGTCTTTGAAGTGTAGATAAGCTCATCATCTTAGATAGCGGTATGAGCAGGTGTGGCCAACATATTCTTCCTGGAATTTGTTTACTAAAAAGCTATATACAGTTCCTAGAAATCACAGAATCACAGAATGGTTGGGGGTAGAAGGGACCTCTGGAGATCATCTAGTCCAACCCACCTGCTAAAGCAGGTTCACCTAGAGCAGATTGCACAAGAATGAGTCCAGGTGGGTTTTGAATGTCTCCAGAGAAGGAGACTCCACAACCTATCTGGGCAGCTTGTGGCGAGATGTGAACAAGGTTAGAATAAAGCCTGGCACAGTAACAATGTCATACAGAACAGCCATCCGTGGTTTTGGCCAGGGGCACATTACCTTCTAGAGGCCCTTTTTAATAGTTATAGTGGCAGGGCTATCACCTCTGGGTTATGGATGCAAGCACGGCACTGGCTATGGCAGCTCCTGTCTCTGCATGAGGACACATGCCATGCAGAATTGTCTCATCTACAACAGGTGCACATGTTTTATGTTTTGAGTCCCTCCTCCATCTTCTTCCTCTCCCCTTGGAAAGAAAAATGCATGTCCAAAGATGCCACTTGATCATGGATGTGGAATAGAAAGAAACCATTTTGTTCAAAACAAAACTTTAAATTTGCTTGGTCTGTTCTGCTATCTCTGCTTTGCTGCTTGATAAAGGAGATAATGAAATTGGAGATAAGAGAAAAAAAGAAAAAAGGCCTATCGTGATCTTTCATTGTCGTCCCTCCCCTCTGACAAGTATTGTTTTAGGTGTCGTTAAACTTTGTTTCTCTTGCTTAATGAGACATTGACTTCAGCAGAATTATTTTGTCATTCATCCAGCTTGTTGTCTGTACTAATCTGAATTTATTCATCCCTAATTTAAGTTTGTTTTTCAATGAAGAACTGGGATAAAGTGTGAACCTGACTGACAATTAATTTGCTTCTCATGTGTACTGGACATCAGAGACAGGCTGCAGCCTGCGCTGGCTCCACTGGGACAGCTGCCAGCCTGCAGCTCTCCTCAGAGGATGAGGTGGGCTTCTTCCCTCAGTGAAAGAGCAAGGAAAATCTTGTCTTTCATATTTTCATAGCTGATAACTGATAGATGGGGAGAAAAACTGAAAACTTCCACTCACAGGCTTGCACTGAAGACAGCAATTTACACCAGGGGAAAGCAAAATAAACCCAAGGCACTCTGTTGTAGCATAGTTTTACGCTCATGCAGAAGAGCAGTGGATCAGTGCATATGTTTTAAAGCACCGAACATTCAGGCTGACCCTTTCTTAGCTGTGAGTGAAGATGTCCCAGTCTGGTCCTTTTGTCGCACAAGTGAACCGAGAAAGCTTCTGCTCTGAAAGCTACTCAGTTAAAATGATGCAAATGGGTTTATATGGGAGAGGGGCAGAGCAAAAGACAAGCAGCAGAGGTGGCAAGTGCGTTTCATCAGCAATACAAGTTGATAGAGGTGTGACATACCAACTTCTTGTGAGTGCATGATTCCAGGAAGCCCTTTTTACTTAGATTCTCCAAGACTAATTTTTATGACTATTCCATATCACTAAAGCACCTTCTAGTGTCAGGATGTAACTGAGAATGGGCAAGGAGTTGGCTCAAATATTGTTTCACTATAGTTATCTATGGATTGCAGAATGGATTTCAGAAAAGCAAAGCATGGAATATAACTATATAGCTATGAAATGTCAATGTAGCATAAAAACTTATTTGTTTACATTCGTGTGCACAGGGGCTCTGTCATACCCAAACATCAAGTCAACGGTGACATTTTCAGGGAAAGCACATACAACTTTCCACCATGATTTTTCCCTATTAGTACTACATTTTAAACTGAAATAAAGAGAAAGGAACATCTTGAAAAGATATTCTGTTAACAAAAGCAGAGTCCTCCTTACCAGCCTCAAAACAATATGATCTTTCCATGAGCCCTCCCAGCCTCTACTTGCCCTTTCCAGATTGCCTTCTAAGAAACACTAAGAAAAAAGACCCTAAATGCATGTTCTTCCCTTTAGATCTAATTTGATAAAAACTGCCACCCTCCATTCCTCATATGCCTGCTGGTCATGGCCATCACAAACTTAATACTGTTACCAGAAATGAGCTTAACTTAACTCAAAACATGTGTTTGCCTGTACAACAGCATTTTAGGAAACTTTTCTTATATTTCCCCATCCTCAACTTTTCTATGGTTTGTTTGTTTGAAAACAACATTTGAAATTCAATTACGTTTACTGCAATTCTTAGAAGGGCCCCTGCTTCCTTTCAAAAACAAGTCACAGGAGAAAACAAAATGGGGGCTGTCAAAAAAAGAGACAAAGCTGTTGCTAGTGCATGAGATTGTCTCTAGAATTTGACTTTTGCCTTCTTCCTTTAAGCAGATTTACCTATTTAAGAATATTACTTTGTGTATACCTCACTTCCAATTAGTCTTGTACTGAAGAGTTCTCTCAGCAGTCAGTAATAACGGTACGGTAACAAAGTAAGAACACATCCTGGCTGAAGAGTCCTGCCCCAACCCAAAATTAAATGATATTTGTGAAAAAATTGTTGAAGATTCAAACTCTCCCTAGACACAATGACCTAAGACATCACACAGCTTTGATCATGCAGTCATCTTTTAGAGTATTTTTGTGCGATTGCATTTCTAGATACAGGAAATCTTCAGTGTAATTAAGGTCATTTAAAGGCACAAGAACACATCGTTGTTAAAAGCTCAGACAGCAAAGAATGAATGATGTGAACCACATTCCCTGACACAAAATCCTCTTCCCTGAGGATAGAGGATTACCAGATCTCCGGAGTCTAGAACCCCATCTCCATCTCCTTTCCTGTAGGAACACCATCTACAGAGTATATACGTAAGTATCTTAACTCTCCCCTTAAGACCTGCTTTAAAGCTTCAATACTACCTGGGACACAAGCAACACAACAGTAACAGAACAACTACCTTCTGAAATTTGAGATCCTGATACAATCTTCCAGAAATACAGGTAAATGGGGGCCTGAGGGAGCAGAAACATCTTTAGCAAGTTGTATGATGGGCAGCGATTTGGTCAGTGGAAGGGAGTATCATTAAGCGTCCATTTATCTCCCTGTTTTCTTTGCCACTATGAAGTCTTCCAGAGTTGCAAGGAGCCCAAACCCTCCCCAGGCCATTATATTCCATTCTGGTATACTGAACTAAGCTAATGGCAGGCAGGATAAAAAGCTCTCACAAAGTGTCCAGCACTGTCTGTTGAGTATCGAGACAGCATTGCTTTTAGGGAGACCCCAAAATTTCAGATGGATGAACATGACATAAGAGTTCTCAGTAAGGCAGGGTGGGTAGGTGTTAGTAGTTTCCACTGTACTAGAAATGGACCTCTAGTCAACATGAGGAAGAAAACAGAGGAGTGAAATCTTATTAAATAAAGTATGTAAAAAAAATTATAAAGCAATAGGCATAAAATACAAATATTGAATTCCAGTGTAGACTTAAAAAATATGTAGGATTACTATAACTTCTTATGATAATGTAAAGAAAAAATATGGATAATAAAAAAATTCTCATGCTGTCTTTTCATCACATTTTTTGTCTTCTGAAAAAGTTGAATTTTGCTATCATGGGCTAGAACAAACAGGCAAATTGTTCAGGTTATAGTTGGTTGGGTTTTTTTTGTTTAAAACTCAAACCAGAAAAAAGACTGAATGAGTGGAGTTAACTTTTCTTTGTACTTCTATGTTCATAAACTTTCATATATATGGGTTCACTTGAGAACAGATGAAAGAAGTTGTAAAACACGACAAGACTGACATGAATCAACATATTTCTGCATCAACCGGCAGTATGTAAAGGAGAAGTCTGGGGTTTATAAAACCTCACGACACTGAAAACAGTTTCACTAAGCATTTCCATTTTTGCTACTTTCTCTATTACTTGAAATAGTACTTTTTATCAATTTAGAACTATTTAAAATATATGGCTATAAATAAATACACAGCACCAATCAGAGCTATTCATCAAGTAAGAGACAGATGTTTACGTGTAATCCTTGCATATTTTTATGGAGGAAACACTGCTGGGTAAACTTCTCTAACCAAAACCCATTCTGGAAAAGCTGTCAAATGACAAAACCAAAAACTGTATACTGTATATATACACATACTTACCAGTGTGGTACTTTACAAGTGTTCAGAAGATTTACCTGAAATCAGACCTTTCACATTTAAAATAAATCTTTGTGAAAAACACACCAATGCAAAATCTTGTCAAAAGAAATTAGATTTCATTTCTCATTTTCTCTCAAAAGAAAAATGACAGTTACCAGGGAGAAAATAATCCCATTTTTAAGAAGAACATTTTAATATTAAAAATACATGATTAAATCTATGCAGGAATATGTAGTTACAGAAAGTTTCTCAAGAAAGACATTGTCTTTTATGAAGGCAACTCACAGACCAGGAAAAAACACACAGAAGCTTTTAAGCACACAAGTCTGAAGTGGTTGCAGCAATTTTAAGGATGCACAGAGGTTGCAAACAATTGTTGTGGTTTTAACGTAAGTAGGTTCTTCAGAAAGTTGTAGTGAAAAGAGATGTGTCAGATGGGAGGAGGAAGTGATAAGGTCTTAAACTTTGTCATGAAGAGAGGGAACTGATGTCAAATATGAACTTGAATGAATAAAACAAATTGACGATCGAAGAAACTCTGAATAGATGACTACTGTTTTTTGAAACCATGGTAAACCAGGGTGACTTCATTGTGTCATTGGTGAATTTAGTATTCCCTTCAGTCCTGTGTCTAAGTCATTTATAAGGACATTGAAGAGTGCTGGCCGTAAGATGGATCCCTGTGGAAACCCTCTAGTGTCTGGTCACCAGTCTGACATAACCTCGTTTACTAAAACCCTTTGAGACCCACCCGTCAGCCAGTTGCTCACTCCCTGCATGGTGTGTTTACCCAGCTGTGTGCTGGACATCGTGTCCAGGAGGATACTGTGAGAGACAGTATCAAAGGCTTTACCGAAATCCAGAAAGATCACATCGACAGGCTTCCCTTGGTAAACCAGGTGGGTAACCTTGCCATAGAATGAAATTAAGTTGGTCAAGCAAGGCTTTCCCCTCATGAACACCTGCTGGCTGGGACCAATACCTAATTAGCATTAAGACTACAGACAAAACCACTGCCAGGAACAATTACAAGCTTTTTCTTTTTGAGTTGACAAATGCATATTATGGCTTCATTTGCAGCAAATGCTATAACAGAATTAAGGTTTTACATTTACATGCCCTTTTGAGACTTAGAAATCACCAATGAGTCCATCCAGACCAGGCAGTGGTCGAAGCACTCTGAAGGACTCTGAATGATCTGGGAGTTATCCCCACTGTGTGGATGGTGTTGTGGCACTGGCTGACAGCACTTCTCAAACTGAGCATACTATTGCAGCCTGGCAATCTAAAACTGCCAAGGATCCAAAGGTAGAAAACATCAGGCTTCGCTCTGGCTAAAAATTTATTTTCAGTGTATTGGCTCTTCACTCCTTCCTCTGCCCTACACTATGTGGGACTGCTGAATCTACCTGTGGGGCAACAAAAGTTCAGTAGAAAATTAAGAGTTCTCCACAGATGAGTGTGCTTCCGCTAGATGTACACACAAAATTTGGAGTGCCAGTGTAATCAAAATGACCATTCATATGCTTAGCTAAGCATGTGTCTGATTTTACTGAGCTTATTTAATTTTCTAAATCACTTTGGGGCATAAACTGGTATAAATGCAAAAAAAATCATCTAATGAAACTAGAATTTTATGCCCAGGAAAAATGCCAAGATTCATAACCATTCCCCCAGCTAAATTCTACTTTGCCTTATTTTCTGAATTAAGTGGTGGTAATTATGTGCCTAATATGCATTCCTAGTTAACATGCTTGTCTCCATAAATTCAGTAATTGCTTATTCAAACAATGCAACAGGCATGTAACACATAATTGGCATGCACAATTACCTCATTTGCATCAGCAGTCACTGTAATTTCATGTCAAACTGATTATGCATGAAATCATGAGTGTATTTTGGAAGACATTTGAAACTCAAATGCGAAACAGAGACACAACATAAGTTTCTAAATCAATAATCTTTTCCTCTTTCTTTAAAAACCTTTTACTTCCACAGTGATTGTCTTCATTTCTGTGCATTTACTTGTGTTTATTTATTTATTTTTACTTTCCTTAGCTCACTGTCCTGTAGTCAGGTCTGTAGAACATTGCGAACAGCTAGTCCCATGAAAGGGACAGAGCTCCTGTGTTTACCTGTGTCAGCTAAATGGTGCTTGTGTTCTTTCATGTATGTTAAAAGAGAGCTAAAATATTCAACAAGCAAAAGCTGAAGCGTTTTCATCCAGGCATGGCTACCTTCTGAAAAAGGAAAGTTTTCTCTAAACATAGTTGATTTAATGGTGATTATATATTCGATCATCCCAATAATTGACATTCTTATTGCTATTTTTTAACTAAAAACATTAAAAAATGCTTTTGCAAATATGATTTAATTTTTGATTTAATGAAATTGGAACTTTGGAGAAATTATCATTTTCACTTCTGAAAGCTTTACAGTTGGTGATTTAGATACTTTAATAATTTCAATAGATATCGGTTTAAATAATAGTTTTCATATGCATTTTTTTTGCTAAGTAAATTAAGACATTCAAATGTTTGTTTTGTTCTGTTTTGTTTTATTTTAAAAAAATACTTAACTCATTATTCATGGAACTAGTTAAAGGAAGCTGTGCTCCATTTTTCATTGTGGAGCGCAATACAGAGGGAAAGCAGAGCATTACAGTAATTTAACCAGGTGAAACACAGGTAACTGTAACCTTGCTGGTGTCTCTAGGATGGGAGAGCTCAAGCTGGTTCAGCTTTTTCAATGCCTGCGTCTGACTGTACCACAGTTCTCAGCTCGGCTCTGCGTGAACTTAAATGTTCAGTTTTAAAATTTATCTGGTTTCCAACTTTTCAGTTACTCAGGATTAAAAGCCGTTGTATTTCCCTGTGTTCTCCGAAGTATACCTGCTTGAGATCCATGAAGCTGCTACTCATTAGTCCAACATCTTAATTATTGACAGCAGAGTATTAACTTAAGTAGATGCTATTTTGTCTTAAGAAGTCTGTGCAGGAGTTCATCCCCACAGAGTTTATCCCCACTCTCGTAGTCAGAGATGCACATTCAGGTGGTTATGTCCTCCCTCAGAAGAGGCTGTTTGAAGCCTGAGCACAGAGCTGGAGCTCTCACCCTCCCAGAGCTGCTCCTGGACCCACACTGGATGAGGTCCTGAGGAGCACTAGACAGAGACTGGTGCCAGTGGATGGTGATGCCTCCCTGGGAACTTGAAGCACTGTGTTCTGGGACTGCAACTAAATGGGAAGAAGACAAGAAAATATATCGACTCTGCAGGTTAAAAAGATAGAAATAATAATATCAATAGCATTACAGAATTACTTTACAAACACGAATAATGTAGAAATATAAGACTTAAAAGAAGCAGTGAGAAACCTTCCAAATTCAAAGCATGTTCTTCTTGCTGCTCTGACTGCCTACTGTAGAGCACCATTGAATTATTTTTAATGAATTTTATCTAGTTTACTAACCACCTCCATTATTCTTTTGAGCAAAACCATTTTAACTGAAAGATTCAAGACTATATACACATCACTTTAGTGTCAGGGAAACTCAAGTTCCTGTTTTTTGATCTCAGGTTCAAAAGCCAGAGTTCATCATTTAATATGCCTTACACATTTAAAGAATGTTTATTGTTTATCCCAGTTAATTCTCACTTGGCTTCATTGGGGCACGCAGGTACTCTGACAATACAATTTGACTCAGAGTCCAGAATGTATTATTCTAGTATTAAAAGTCATGCAGTCAGTTTTAGGGCTGCTGATCATGTGAATGTTCCACCTCCTTATACATGAGTCAAATGAAGCACTGGCCACAATGCTGATCCATAACCATAAGCTGCTGATATGAAAGGTGGCAAAAGATAGAGTGGTTTCACTGTGCAGGAGGAAAAGGCCACCAGTGATCTCCAACTGCTGCTGACGTCCCAGCAGTTTCTTTTCTGGTGCACCAGGTCAAGAACATCAGGTGGAAAAAAACTGAAGAAAGCTTAAATTCTCTTGCGCTGCCATTATTTTCATGTGTTTAGGTCACCTGGCACCCATCTTTGCTCACACTTATTACTGCAAAACTACAGGGACACGTGGAAGAACAAATCTAAAATCTGAAAAAAACAGGCTGGGCAGGAACACAGACCACGTGATACTATTGGTTTATCCTTCATCTTGTGCTGACTGTAAGACACAAATAACTTTATTCTGTGTGTTTGCAATTGAAAAGTGTGGAAAGATGTGTGTGTAGTTTGGGATGCCTTAAAACACTCCAGTTGTAACACAGGAAGGACACAGTTCCTTGAACTAGGTTATAAAAAATGGTCAATTTATGTGTTTCATTTGTGAAAAATAACAAATCTTACTCTTGATATTTTAGTTAGTTTACATGAAACCTGACTGACTTGTGAACCAAATTTTCAGGCGTTCTCATTTATTAAAAACTCCTTGAGACCCATCAGAGACGCAACTTGCTTCCAATTAGCTTATCAAATGCTGGGGGCTTGCCTGGCTGTTGTTTGTTGTTGGAACACATGATTTCTCTTGATCCCTACAATGACAGCTCTCATGTCAGCCTACCCCTACAGAAGAGCCTCTGGTCCTCCTTGGACAGCCTCAAGCAGTGAGTGCTTCCGAGAGCTTGGCACTTGCTAGGGTGCCTCATCTGCTCCTTTTGAGAATCACAGCAGGCTTGCATGGGAAATACTTGCTGTTAGTCAGATTGAAATCACCTTTTATTAAATGCAGGTTAAGGTAAAGTGGAAATATGTCTTTTCTGGAGTGCACATTCAAAATAAGCTGTTGCCTATAAAATAATCAGGAGAAGAAGTGAAGAAAATAAACAATACAATCTTCCTAGACCATGCACAAAACTTAAAGGCTTTGTTACCCTCTATTTTCAGCTCTCTGCTCATTGCAGATAATAATCTTCAGAGTGAACCCTTTCCTGATAAAACACATTAACTCCTACAGATAACCTATAGCTCTTCTCAGGGTCCTCCAAATTTTAAGTGGGATTCAACTCCTCTTCCCAAAGCTTGTATTCTAGCAAAACCCACTGGTGTTCAAAGTCTTGGAAAACTAAGGACTATTGCTATCTGTAGCAAATGCTACTAGTGCAGTACAGATGTTATTTGCACAGAAGGATATGTTCATATTTCCTTGACTCAATGAGGGGTAGAAATCCACCCCTGTGACAGAGGTTTAGCAACATCAACAAAAGGAGATTCTGTTCCCTATGTGTTTCCCCTTCATGGACCCCTGCTCTTATATTCTGATTTTTATACTGCTCTGTAACTGATCTAAATTCTTGTTGATTTTAATCTTAATTTAAATTAACTCAATATCTGAATTCAAGGTTAAGGGAAAACTGTTCAAAATATCTTTGGTATTATCAGATTTTGTGCAAGATTGAAACTTGAGAGTAGTGAAATACGTTCAAACAATAATTGCAGTATGGAATATTTTTAGGACAGCATCAATGACAATAGTGGAATGTAGAAGTTCTCAGGAGCAGTGAGTTCAGTTGCTTCATGGGAGATTTAATCTCTTATGAAAACTAGAATGAGCATCACAAGTCCACAGGGTTCAACTCCAAGTACCAGTTTTGCAAATTTTTTCAGTGTTTGAATTTAGACATGTTAGAGGTGAAAAATGCTGATTCTCAGTCAAACTCTATGTGGAAGAAGAAATGTAGTGATTTGAGAAAGCAAATAAAAACTCTCAAAAGGAGTACCAACAGAGATCGATTCCACTTCTGAAAATAAAATCCTATGTTCTTGGAAGTCATTGCTCATTAGATTCAAAAGAATGAAATTGTTAATGTGCTGTAAGTTTTGGACAGTTAATTCTTGTGAAGAGTTAATCGTATCTAAAAAAGGATAAAGGCAATGCAATAAACTGCCTGATGAATGAAATGAGTGTGTTACCAGCATCTTTCAAAACAAATACCTGAGATAAGAATTAAAATGCTTTCCAAAGATAAGAATCAAAATGCTTTCCAAAGATAAGAATCTGCAGTCATCTCAGTACATCCTGAGATCACTGACTACAGAGGCTAGCATTATTTCACACTGATCAGTTGATTTTTTTATATATATACATATATTTTTAAATAAGATTGGTTCCAGATACCACAAAAGTTTGCTGTCAACATTTGAGCACAGACAGTAAGTGTGGAAAGCATTTAGCCTGTTTCAACACACCCTCCACTGGCAAGCTGCTGAAACACCAACAGCATTTCATAGCAGCAACAGGTGGAATCTGGTGGGGTTTAGTTTTTTTCGAAGTAGGTCAATGCACGTTGTTACTGGAACCCGATTTCTTGAAATGAATTGCTAGCTGGAAGGTTATAAGCACTGGTTTTGTTATTGTTGTAGCTCTCACTATCGCAGCCATAGAAGAAGCAGCAGGAACCATCTGTCACTTGGTATTTTCAAAGGAAAAGCTCAAATGACTGTAAACAACAAAACAGATCTATTTGATTAATCTAATTTGACTCAGAAGGTAAAATTTGGCACTCAGCAGCAGAAAAATCCAACAATTGCATTTTGTCATAACACATGAAAACTACTGCATTCATAAGAAGTTAAAAGTAATATGGAAAAAATAATTCTTAAAGTTCTTATCTTAGTTTCAGTATCTTCTACACAACTGCATGTGCAGATGCTTCTCCGGAAGAGCTCTTAAACTGTTTCCTTATCTCCCCCCCATCAATGTCTGCAGCAGTGAGGAGAGGAGTGGGAGGAAAGCTGGCTGGAAATTCCAGGGTTCATCTCATGAAGTTTCCCAACCATTTGGGACTCACCAATATGCACGGGAGCCTGCAACACCTTATGAGAACACCAGCATGAAATCAACACCTGCCTGATACCCATCTCATGCCCATCTTCTCTGTGCCTGAGCGACCATCTGCATTTTGCAGGCAAAATCCTCTTGGTTGTCAACCCAGAAACAACACTATTTCTCTCATTATTTGAAAAGCAGGACAGGATTTCTGTAGCGAAGCTCCAGCCAGAGAGTAATTCATGGGGCAGTCTATGAAGCCGCCTTGAAATGTTTGGTTGACCCCCAGGTCTTCTCCATTCATCCTACCTTTATGTTTCATCACTTTGTCTTGCAAGTTTTGTTGCATGTATTCCAAAATAGTTCAAACTCTGAAAGATGAAATAATGCCCTGACATATTCCTGGTGTGGTCTGCTGCCTGCTGCATGCAGCAGGTGAGCATTCGAGGAGACGTGAGGTGGATGAGATGAAATAGCTGTTTGGTAAGAGAATGAAAGACTATTAGTCTGGTATTGACTCCATTACTTGCTCCTTCTTTTTAGCAGTGGAAACATTGGCGGCTAGTTCAACAATGCTTATTTTCTCCTCTGTGTTTTGTTGTTGCTTTTTGTTTGTTTGTTTGTTTTGTTTTCAAATATGGAGAAGGTACAGAGAGAGAAGAATATACTCACTTTAGTAAAATGTTTTTGGGGTATTTTTGTGTTTTGTTTTGTTTTGTTTTGTTTTTGCAATGGCCAACCATGCTTATTCTTTTAGGTAAGGACTTGAAATTTATATGGGAGTTGTTAATGTCAGTAATGTCAGTAACAGACCTTATCAAAGTGAAGAACTTCCAATGTGTAGATTAATTCCCCTCTACAACATGTGACTATCCTTATCAGGACACCCTCTTCTTTATTTCTGTAGCACCCAGATTCATTCAGTGTATACCTTCTATATTCTTTAGCATGTCAGGTGGGTCCTACATATAAAAGATGCCTTCATGATCCAGATTAGATCAATTAAAAAAGCAGCTTCTTTCTGCTGTCTGGACTCATCTCTTTGCAGTTAAGTTGCATGCAGTATGCAGAGAAAAGGCATTGAACCAAGTTTATACACCACTTTTTATTGACTTAGGGATACTTCACCTTTCAGATCTAATAATGACCTTCTGAAATAATTTTGTGTGAGACAACTTTACCTACTGATGCAATACACAGAGAGTCTGGTTTAATGTTACCCTTCCCTTGGCATAGGTGGCAGTTGAGTCCCAGGCAAGTATAGGACAGTGGTGAATAAGAACGGCACTGGTACAAATGACTGCAGATCAGGCTTTTACACACTGCTCTCTGCAGTATTTTTGGTGAGTTCACAGTTCTGAATGCTTGCTTATTGTGGCTACTACTAGCTAACAGGCAATGCCTGAGAATGAACGAAAGCTCAAAGTTTCCAGTCAGTTCAGAAAACAAGTACTGTTGGGCAGATGGTGACGATATCATGCAAAGAAGTGCAAAGCAGCAGGAAATTTTCAGGTCTGTTTAGCGATAAAAGTCTGTAGTGCAATCATCGATGGGATCTGTAACGAAGCTTATTTGCACTTTAAGGTTAGAAAGGCAACACCTCTGGTGAAGGTGGACCATCATCCACTTCGTCTATTGACTGGCCTTTCACAGCCAGAGCCTCACACCTGTTGTACAGAGGCAGCTGGGCAGGCAAGGTGGGCAAGGAGGGGGCTCGCTTGCCATCTTGAGTATGGACTTGTCTGTATTTGCTCCTTTCCTTTAAGCTACTGCCTTCAGCCTGGTAGGGGGAGGATACAGTATCCCCTTGACCCTGGTTTTTTTCTGGTGGCTGTTCCTGTCTCTGTCTCAGGGAGGGCAGAGCATGGTCCCACCAGCCTCTCTCATTCTCAGACTCCCTGATGCTCCTTAACCTTTCTGCTTCCCCCATGGCTCTGCCACTAGGATGAGCAGATCATCTAGTAGGAGTAGTTACATTTATACAGTCCTAAAATTACATTCAGTCCTTTGAAGGCAACAGTGAGGCTGATGTGGCTCCTGGTGAAAATGAGTTTGACACCCCTGGACTAGTCCAACCCACCTGCTAAAGCAGATACACCTAGGGCAGGTTGCACAAAATCACTAAGATTTCCTTAGTCCTCCTTCTGCTATTTATGTGCTTGTAGATTGGTTCTTATTGCCCTTTACATACTTTAACAGATTCAGCTCCAGGTTGGCCTTGACTTTTATAATCCTGTCCCTGTAAGACCAAAAAGCAGCTTTATACTGCTAGATCATCTGTTTCTGCTTCCACCTCTTGTACACTTCCTTTTCATGTCTGATTTCAGATAGGTGCTCCTTGCTCATCCATGTAGACCACTTGCCATCTTTGCTTGTTTTCTTCCCTCCATTGCTTTCCTGTCTTTGATAAAGAAGGCTGGGACAGGCCAAGCCATGATAATACAAGGAAAGACCAACAAGTGGCACTTTTTAAGCTTATTGCACAAGAGCATGAATTTTAAGAATGCCAGGGAGCCTTGAGAATTAATCATCTTTGCCCATGGGTAGAAGATGGGCCCAAAAAGTACAGTAGAGGTCTTTACACACACACTGGAAGCATATTACAAAAGGGAATCAAGTTCTCCTGTCAGAAAAATGGGCTGCACTGATTTGAGATGACGAAGCTGTTTTGTCATGGAGTGATGGGACCCATTTTCTATAAATGAGTCATTGTTCCCTTTATCCCACCCACTTGAAGGACAAGGAAATAACTTCCTGTTAATGCTAAAAATTACGAGCAAAAAAAGAGATAATCTCTGCTATTTTACAGGACTTATTGTAGAGTCTGTTACTAAGGCCATGAGTAAGTAAACAACATTGGATGGAAGTCACTCAAAGGCTATTGTTTGTTTGGGTTCTAGATGAAGGAAGAAATAAACTGCATCAATTTGTTTTGCTGAACTATGAGGTGATCAAAGACCTGTTTTACACCACTGGTGAAATAATAGGAAGGGGAATAAAAAGAGAACAAGGAAGCTGATGAAAGTCAGTAAGCATGTTGAAGGTTGTAGCTGACAAGTGAAGACACCTCCGAGAGCTGCTGTCATGGGTGGAGGTGTTGGCAGAGGGCCAAGGCCTGTTTATGTGGTTTAATCCAAAGTGCAAAATGAAGTCAAAAGGACTTCTTTTGATTTACTGGCCTCACTTACATCATCTTCATTCTCTGGGTATCCTGTTAACAGCTGTCTCTAGTTGCAGTCAAAATCACAAGACTTGACTGCTAATTTTCAACTCAGTCTCACTGTTTGCTCTCCCTGTTCCTGCGTGAAGTTTCAATATTAAGATTAATCTTGTTTTCTCAGGCCAAACGTGCTAACATTGCACTGTGTGTGAGCCCTGAAGAGGGCCCACACTGTGACAATGCTCTGTCCTTGTCCTCATGGGAGCGATGACCTGAGGATGTGGGCAAGTTAATCAGTTACTCTCCTGCAGGCAGGCAGAGGAAGACCTGGGGCAGAACAGATCCTGTGGCTCATGGATGGTTTTTCATTTCATGGACTGGGATCGCCCATGCTTGAAAAAATCAAACCAGGTAATCAGATCTGGTATCCAGAAAGCAGAACCTGAGGCGGGTGGTTGGGCCAGTGTCTGCCTGCATGGGGGGAGGTGGAAGGTGCCCAGTCCCTATGTCCCTCAAGTGCTGAATCTGATGTGTCTCTCAGCAGCAGCAAAAATATCTTGATAGTGCATCAGCTTTATGCAAGCACTTTCTTTGACCCAGTCATAGCTTTTTATTCTGCAACACCTCAGCCCTAGGTTTTGTTTCAAAAGGATTAAAAGGAGTAATTTTGTTTGCCTTCAAGACACCCTCAGTGTCTTTAAAGGAAGCAGAAATGGGTGGTAGTGACAATTACTTGACATATCAAAATACCTGGTAGGAGGAAATAGTGAAAATACACTGTTGTCACTTGAGATTTAGGCCTTGTTTTAGATGTAGTGACTCAAAATCAGAATAATTATAAGCCAAAAGATATTTTAGATACCTTTGATTTGCATGTTGTCTCCTCACGTCCTTTTCCTCCAAAGAACGAACCACCTTAGGAGAACTGCGGTCCAGTGTGTTTTGCCTGTATGAAAATCAGACATGGTCAAACTTGTCTCCATTACACTCCAGTGAAGACAAGGAACTGCAAAGAAAATGTGTTTTTAACTCAAATGAAGACATGCAGCAGTTGCCCTGTCCCCAGGAACCACAGAGTTTTGGCTCTCTGCCTTCATTTTTTTATCACACTGGCTTCTGCAATGTTGACTGGAAACCATGAGTGATTTCAGCTTTCCATTAACTATCACATATCACCTAGTTTAGTATTTCAGTTCTGTGTTGCTTGTTATTTTAGTTTCAGGAATTAATGCCTGCCTGGAGGCACTTGAACAAAGCAGGGGCTAGATATTTAACAGAATACTATATGTGTGTCAAGCAGTTGTGCAGGGGTCTCCAAGAGTCACTGGGATTTGAATAGGTCTTCTTGCGACATACAATGGATAAACCAGTGAAAGCAGCCAACCCAAGAAAAGGAATAGCCAGATCAAAACTGGTACCACATCACCTGACTGAAGACTTTGATGATATGACAAAGCTAATTAGGGTCTCATCTGACAAGCAGTACACTTGTGTTAGAAAGTACAGTGAACATGTTAGGGAATGCTCTGAGACAAATGAAAATAAGCCTAAACAGAAATCATGGCAGAACTTCTGGGTGTATTCCCAGTCACAATCCAGCTCCCTATTTAGTACCACATGCCGCAGACAAACTTCCATTCTCCCTACTTCAGAAACTTGAGGCAATGAGTTTAGGGGATGAGGTCTCCAGAAAGCCAGGTGGTCTCTGTGCCCAGGCCACTTTGCATGCAGCATGACTGAGTCATTCATATGCCCAAGCATGTCCCTGCATGAGAAGGTTCTTGTACTATTTTTGATGCAAGCAGAGAAAAAGCTTGAGACCAGCTAGAAAACACAGGAATTGAGGTCTATCATTTCTATTTTTACCTGTTGATTTCATGGACTAGCTTATTTTGTGTGATGCTTAATGAGGAGACAGTGTACTTGCCTGTTTCACATGTCCCTAGAAAAGTGAACAGTAAACCTTTATCAGGATGTGAAGGGAGCAGCTGGCAAGCCCAGGGAAGACAGCACTTGGTTCCTCAACACTGTCTTCCTGAGCTCTTGCTGGAGAAGGGCAGCAGTCTGGGGCCACACTGACTTTTCAGTCCAGATTAGGACCATGCTTGTGAAGTGAATCTCTCAATCATCCTCATGTTTTTGTTCACACAGTGGAGTGCCGGGTTCCTCTTGGGTGAACATAGACCAGAAGCTGCACTCCAAGAGGCCATCTAGCAGACTCTGACTGCTAACAGGCATTTATCCCACAGGGCTGGACTGGTACTAGTCTGGGGAAAACTTCCCCCTGTCACCACGCACACTGTCTGGCTCTTGGGTCCTCAGCACCAACTGCTTCCCCCCAAGGCTTAACCACCTCTGCTTGCTGCACTACTATGTGGAAGTAGCTGAAGTCCAGTTTACTGCAGATCTACAGACAATAGGTTCCTCTAGACATGATAATTGTGATTACTATAAGAGTTTAAGTTCTGCAGTTTCTAAAATATGTTTATCTCAGGCAAAACACTCTTCTTTTTCCCAGTTTCTGTGTATAATTTTAAGTACATTGTTATCTAAAGTGTAAGTATAGTATAGATACATGTAATTTTAGGGATATGGATATATTTAGAAGTTATAGCAGCATATATGTGTCCAGGTAACACAGGAGGAAATCAATCCTAGTGCCACCCCTTGTGTAATAGCCTCCCTACTCCTGGTAGCTCAGGTCTCTCTGTCACAAAAGGGCTCATGATTTCTGCCTCTGATATGGGGCCAGAATCGCTTAAGCCAGCTGAGGTGCACCAGGCATGTGCAGTGCCCGTATAAGCATCTACCAGCAGGAACAGCTCCTGATTTGTAGGCAGACTGTACCTCTCGTGCCTTCAGGTCACTGGACACTTTGACATCAGTGTCTTCATCCATGTGATATGGTCACAGCTATGCACAGCTACCTGTTCCTCACTTGGATCAGGGCTACAGACACCTTTGATACAGCTTTGAAAAGATAAAGCAAAGTGCTGACAAGAGAAATACTTCTATTCTGAGAAAATAATTATTTTTGTTTTACAAAGTAGGAAGAATGTGTGCATTCTGAAGTCCTGATCTTCTGGTTTGTTTATAATTAGAGATATGTCAATTTTTCATTTCCTGTAGTCACTTCCTCCAGTTGTCTCCAGCATCTGGTATAAAGTGATTAAATAGTAAAATCCAGAGATTATGATTACTCATCTCTTCACAGTCTGTCGTGTCATTCCAATCATGAGACTCGCCTCTCAAGCATGTTTAATGATCTTCACACTGGGCAACCTGGTGGCTTCTCAGTCACAGTCTCCTGGTAAGTTCAAATCCACAGATACTTATTTAAGAAATTGATATATTAATTAGCAATATTTCTGTGCATACTTTACCTCATGTGTTACAATATTCAGTACTTTTTTGGTGAAAAGCATCAATTAAACAGAAATTTATATCCAGCAGAGACAAAAGTTGCTTTTTAAAATTAAAAAAAATTATTATGATGATAATAAGAGATTGCTATGAATGTTTTCTGTTTAAAAATCAAGGCAAAACTCTACTATTAAGGAGAGAAATACTCAATTTTTTTAAGCAGCACTACTTATTGTCTAAGGCATAGGTTCTAACAGAGTAGAATGCATCCAAAAAGACTGGTCTTCATGTCAAACAAGGATAGAAAAAACAGTTCCAGGTAAGACCTCAGTGTTTAGTATTCTGGAAGAATGGACATGATGGGAAAATATCCAGCAATGTATTGTGCCTGAGAAAGCATCAATATAAAAATACTATTAAAGAGCAGAACTACTAAAGACATGGAAGCTTGGTTATTTGACTACCTAAATATGAGAACACCTCTATGTCATGTGTTTGTCTGCAGTGCTGTTATTTGTAGCTTGCCAAAGATAAATGGATTCTTAGAGAAATCAAAGATAAAACCTAACACGTAGACCAACAATCTAATCTTTACTCTTATTAATTTATCACAAGATCCCTGTCATTAATTTTATAAGGAGAAAGAAATACTTTAAAGTCATGCCTTCATCTTACCAACCTATAGATCAACTCTCTGTTCTGTTGTATGTATGATATGTACCATTTTCAGCAACGCAGCACCACCAGATTCTCCATTGCTAATTGCTCCTGTGAATCACTGGCTCTCCTGTGAGGGGACATGACTCTTCCCTGCCCTGAGATGGGGCAACCATCTACAGCCATGCTGCACTGATGGCATGACTTTATGGAATAAAAGTTGGAAATTATAATTGTGGTGCTTATTTGATGTGCAATGTTGTGACACCTAGCAATGGCTGGCGATATTCTCAAAAAAAACCAAAACAAAACATACTCAGTTTGATGGGTTATAAGAATTAGGCTACAAGGACTATGCCTTGACTCAAAATGTCAATTAAAAAGTCTCTCTTGCTGTCCTGTTCCTTTTCTTGAAAAGAGGTTTTCTATTAAGTCTCTGTCCTGTATATTCAATTTAGCAGTCTTGTGCACAAGGAGTTGCACTTTTGCCTACATGTGTTTCTATTAATGAAATGAAACTATTCTCATAGATTAGTAGTATTAAGAGAAACTAGAAACTGTAGGCTCAGATCTGGGTCTTACTCTCTGGTACTTTCTATAGAGTATGCTGCAATGTGGAAGTTCAACATGTGGTTACTTATCAGGTTTCATCAGTGTCAGGAAATCAAAAGTGCTTTTTCTTTGTTATGTTTCAATGAGGTTGCAACTGTTCCAGTACATGCATGTTCCATTCTGTTATCTTTGCAGATTGACATTATGCCTCTCCTTTTTCTCTTTTTTTGATCTGTTCCATGACATTCAGCCTTTTTTGCAATATTCCCCTTCAATAGTATTTTTTCTCAGTAATGAACTTTGAAAAGTGGTGGAATGTGACTGCTCATACTCTTGCTCACGTTTGTGTGTGCATAATTTATTGCTCAAGGAAATTTCTTTATTTTCCCCTGCAAAAACACTTTATCCACACACCACAGTGGTATTTTCCATGCTTCTCTAACCTAAGAACCCCTAGGTGCCCCGCAGTTGCCTGTGATGTTAAAGTCTTGTGTGAAGCCCTTCTAGTCTCTGTCTGTTTTTAGCAGACTTGGTTTTTAGTAGACTTGGATAATTCTCTATGAAGCTTATACTGCAGGGCACTGGCATGTGTCCTACAGCAGTGCAACATCCTCGATATCTAGCTAGACCAACAGGCCATCCTGACAGGAAGATGTTGCCATCTCTCTTTAGCCTTTAGTCTTTAGGGACTGCCTATTCATAATATTACACTTTTGACCTTTCCATCTACCCATTATGATAATACAAACAATAATGATAAATGTATTACTTTAGTCTATTGCGTGCTTGTAGGATCATTAATAAAAGAATGCTTTAAATGATTACAATTACTGTGGAAGAGCTGGCACGTTAGCTGAGAACGATCCATGATAGAAGTGGATTCATAAAAATTCCATCACAAAAAAGGGAGACAAATGGTCCCCTCTATTCTCTTTATCTCTTTCCATTAACAAAAGATATGAATGATTCTGCCTCCAGAAAAACAAAAAAAGGAAAGAGGAAACTAAATACATTTTCAGTTAAAGGCAAAATTATCCTCAGAGGATTTGATGTTATTTTAATTCAAGTTTTAAGAATTTCACTTAAGCTATGCATCTTTTAAAGTTGAAATGTGTATTATGCAACACATATGTGCTATAATTTTAAAATATGCACACAAACGTTTGCTGAACACTTACACAAAACATAATTCATAGCACATTCAAAAAGGCTAGAAAACTCATAAAATTAGAAAGCAGAGTAGAAAATTGCCCTGACTAGAGCTCTAGAAATTCAGTCTTTAATAATGAATGTTTGGTAAAGCCTTTTCTGTCCTATATAGCTCATTAATTATGTCAAGACTGATTTCTTATGAAGTTCTGTGCTGGTATGACTGAAAATGAGTTAATTTTCTTCATGCAGTTAGAAACCTTTCTTTTTTGTAGCTAGGACAATCATACTTTGGATTTAGTTTGGGAACAAGAAGATAACACATAGGGACAGAGTTAAAGCTTTTAATTGTTTGGTAGCCAAGGCCTTTCTGAGCTCTGCCCACAGGTGTGAGGCAGCCAGGAAGGGGGTCATGGATGGGAAGACCTTGTTGGGCATCCAGACTGACGAATTAGAATATTCTATTCCATTAGCATCACGCTTCATATATGAGGAGAGTCAAGATCTTTCAGCTGGGGTCAGAGTCAGGATAGAGCAGGACAGACCTGTTCTGCTTCTGCTCTGTTTTGGGAAAGTTCTGTTCAGGAGTTTCTTTAGTTTGGCCTTTTGCCATCCTGCTGTTTTGCAGAGGCCTCTGGGCCTTTCTGCCTTTTTCTCTCTTCTCTCTCTGGGATCAGCTGTTGGGACCAGGTGCTGCTGCCTGGGACTGGCTGCTCAGTGCGGATGGAGTTCATGAGGAATTGTACTGAGTATTTTTTATTTTATATTCTATTTCTAGTTTATATATTATTAGTAGTAATAGATTAGTAATATTTTGTTATTTTATTAAATTGTGTGTATCTCAATCCACAAGTTTCACCCTTCCCTGTCAATTCTCTCCCCTTTATGGGGGAAGGAGCGGTGGGGGGAGTGAGTGAGTGGCTATCGTGGTTACATTGCTAACTTGGATTAAACTACATCAAGTTCTTAAAAACTGGAGCCGAGGAAAGAACATGTATATATCACCAGATAGCTTATTACAATCTCTGTTTCTTTTCTATTAAACGTTTCTATTTATTTTTAAAGTATTTAATAATGTATTACCTTCAATTTTAGTCCATAAATAACTGTGATTGCCGGAGTTTATGTTTAAAAGTTAAAATCCCAAAGTTTCAATTTCTTGCAGAAAAAGGTTCTGATCCTAGAAAGATTTATATGTGCTTTTAAGTTGATGTGCTCTGAGTAATCCTGTTGAAGTCGAGTGGACTACTCAGTGCGTGCAAAGTCTATAAATAAATCACTGCAAGTCTAGAGCCAAACTGATATCCTTTTATGTCATACAAAAATAATATATGTGTTGCCAAGCCCAAAATCTAGTGTGCATCTCTGAATTGCAGCCTCTAATAAGTAGTATAGAGCTATCATAATATAACTGAAAAATAGAGAATAATGAATGTTGTACAAAGCTCAGAATGAATCGGTGACTTTTGTTGTGTTCCAACAGGCCAGTCAGATCAGACCCTCAGGTTTTACATAGGGCCTACTCCTTAGTGTGTGGAAATCCCGTGTGGTCCCTCTGGTTTCCTTGTTATCCGTCTCTAGAGCCAACCATGCCTTGACTAACCCACTGTGAGTTTGAAGGAACTTCATGGGATTCAGGGCTTTGATGATGGTGTCCTTTTTGCATTGGAACTGAGGGAAAATGTGGCACCCTGAAAAAGGTTTTCTAGAGTTGACCTGTATGGAAAGGCAAGGGCAGGTTACCACTTTACCAAAATCTTTGTTTTTATTTCTCTGTTGGCAGTGTCAGGGTTGTCCCTAACATTCTGTGATTTTGTGAGTCTGTGGCATACATAGCCACAGGTTCAAGGGGCTTCCCAAGCACACATCACTTATTTGAGAGACAAATTCAATCCAAATATTAGCGTCACAGTTTTTCTCAGGTGTATACAAAAAATTTACATGAGCAAATTCTGTGCTTTCTCACAATTAATGAACCAGTGCTACCTGTGTTAGTTCCACCAATTTCCCTCAAAAATCATAAAAAAGAATTCTTTATACTGCCCAGTAAGAGAAAATTCATTCAGAAAGACTAAGTAATACAATATTGTTTTACCACTCTCAACTTGCAGGGATAAAACTGATAACACTGCAGTATTTTCCTCTTGGAGGTATTTAAAATAACATTTTCCTCTCCTTTCTTCTCTTCTTTCAAGGGTGCTACCTATTTTGGTTACAAGGTCCCTTTTTTCTCTTTCTCACTTTTCTCTGTATCTGTACAACCCTTGTGATGAAATTGACTGAACGCGTCAGAGCGATTAAATTATTTTTTCACAGCAAATTCAGCAAGATCCCCAAAAATTTTTACCAGTTGTTTCACACCCGCAAGTACCTACTTTTCACATCTTTGCTTTACAGTTCTATGGTACAGCCAGACGGCAATGGGAGAAACGCTGGGTTCTTGGCCCACCCTCCAAATAATAGAAAAATCCCTGCTGTGGATTTCATTGGGGCTGCCCAGGTACCCAAGTCCAGGGGAGCATTTTGAGCTGGCACCCTTCCTTGGGTGATGGTCCTGGAACAACCTGGACTAGTTGGCTAGGCCTGAGAAAGGACTCTTGGACACACACTGTTCCTTGGGAGACTGCATGCCTCTCTGCTTAGCACACAGGTTATTTGAAATCTTTTTGTCAAGCTCAAGAAAACGTGTGTTCACAGCTCACTTCAGATGGAAACAGCATGGTAAATCACTTTCAAAATTAATTAACATTGAAAATGCATGATTAAGAAAGCAAGTACACTTCATGTTTTTATTTTCATAATTGAAGCATGTACATTAGCAATTCTTTCTCAAAGTGAAAATATCTGCAATCAGACTAAATATCAAAAAGCAGAAAGTACATATTTTGTTGCTTCTAAAGAGAATTGAAAGGATGCATTCTGCATGATAAAAATGATCTCATGACAGTACAGTGTTCTCCATTCACCGATGTTTATATTCTTTTCTATAATGATAATTTTATTTAAAGATGAAGAACATGTAATTATATACTCAAATATGCATTAAAATATGTTTGACTACCTTTACAGAAAATCTAAGTCCAAGTAGTCATATGGATTTCAGTTACACTAAGCATAACACTATATACTACACAGTACAACCATGCTAGTATTTAGTCCATAAAAATCAAAATGTGTTAGTGCAATTACAGACCAAGAATCCACTGCTAGTCACTTTGCCATCATATTTCTTACTGGCTTAATTAAAGACAAGATCATCTTTTAGACTTGCTGAGGGGACTTACAATGGGCTTGACAATTTAGGAAACAAGGGCTAGGTAGTCTTATGTAACAAAGGTAGAACTGGCTGGATAAATTCCTTTTTGTGATAGCTTTTGAAGTTTTGAAGTTCTGTTTTTTCTTCAGTGTGTAATAGTATTGATTTCTCTGTTCCTCAGAAAAACACATGAGACTTTCAGTTTTGAGAAAACAACACAGAACAAGCCTGAAGGCATTAGTTAAGAGATGGAGAAGTTAGTTTCAAGTCCTTCTCTTGAGTAAGAACAGAATCTTTCCCAGAACTCCATGAATCACATAGCAGGGACCTACAGAAACATCTACCCCATGTCTCTTGTTTTTCTGTCCTGACTGTGTCTTGAATTATTTTGACCAAAAACACAGTTACATCTATACGAAAATGTTTTGACTCGCTCTAATTACAGAAGTCATGAAATGCCTAGACACAGAGATATAGCTATGAAAACAAGCAACATGGTTGTTTGAATGCTTGTGTTCCCACATGCCTTTCTCACATTCTTAGTGTCGTTTACTGAGTAAAAGACAACAACCTTGAGGATAATTAGGCCTGATTCCCATGAACATTCAGGATCACTGTATGTGATAAAACACTCATAAGAAATGTTTTTCCACTGTAAACCACATCAGAAGCCCAGAGTGGCATATAATTTAGACAGCAATCAAAGCTAAACCCCTCTATTCTCCTGCTAGGTGGGAATATTCCAGCAAAATTTTTAGTGGTAGACACTTCATGTCTGGAGACAGCAGTGTGCAAATTTTACCCTTAAGTGGTTTCTTGCTGATATTCAAGATATATTTTCTTCCTCTTTTTTCATTCAAGTAAATATAATTTCACATCTTATAGGATGCAAAATAAAGAATTCATCCTTCTCCTTGATATAGAATGGACTTCCTTCTGCCTTCTTAATTTCTCAATTTTTCAATGTCAGGTATCTTCAGTGGCTGATTGTGGAACCCTGATGGACACAGAATTAAAATATTTGTGTCCCCAGCAAGATCTATAACAATGAGAAGGTCAGGAGAGGAAATAATATCTGCATGCAGTCAGAGGACATTAAATGGTCTTGCTTGTCTGTGAGGTGGAATTGACCAGACCACATATATCAGATATGCAGTACACCTGCTTGTGCTGATCCGCTCTGAGTTCCTATGGGTCTTGACCTGGTCTTGACCTGGTCTTGACCTGGTCTTGTGATATTAGTCCCTTGTTTGTCAAAGTAAACCTTTGTCAGTTTACACACAGGCTCTATGGGGCATTAGTTCCCAAATAGTTTTCCATACCAGGAAAATTTTAGCAGATATTTTGGGGGAAAACTGCCCTCAAGGTATAGGCCGTACGCATTGCATACACATGAACCAGTCTGTACCTTGTGGCCCAGGAACCATGGGGTGTTCTTTGTTGTTGCTGTGTGTGCTTTCATTTTGCTGTGTTGAAATTTTAGTTTCAGCCTCTCTAGGTTATTTTACTCCATTTCCTTGCATTTTAGATATTCTTATTTTATGATCACCTGAGTCTATTGCATACATATCTTTGAAATACTGATTGCCTACCAATGTCACTGCTGAAATCATATTCTCTGTCAATGTCCTGGGCAGGTTGGAAAGATGCCATCAGTACCACAATAATCAATTTCAATAATGAGAAGATGCAGATCACATGGGCAACAAGAGAACTATTTTCCAGTGAGAATGTGTCGTTTTCTTATACGTGAGTACTGACAATGCCTGTTCTCCTCTTCTTAAAGGATTTACTTTGAGAGGCTCAAGTATCTAAGTCCATTTGAGTCTTCTGTGAACAGCACCTGAAAATGCCTTTAAAATTTTTCAATCATCCAGCATGAAATCTGTTTATATTCACAACCTGCTACAGGAATGTACAAATCAGCAAGCCTGTGGAATAGTCAGTCAGAAGAGACATTATGTGAAACATTTGACCATCTTTTGCCTTTATGCTAAATACTAATGCTAATTACACTATTGGAAGTGGTTTTTTCCACATCTATGTATATATTTTCCTTGTTAACAGATGTCATTAATGACTAATAGAAATTTAATGTTTTGGTTAAAGACAGTCATAGAGCTTGATTTTCCCTGTTCTTTCTGGGCAGTATATGTGAAAGAACTTTTAGCAGTACCATCTCGGAAACAGGTTCATGAAAACATATGTTTGAATAAGCCATTCTCTTATTAGAAAACAACAACATCAACAACATGAAGGAAACAACAATTTCAGAGTGCAGCAAAACTCAGGGCTGAAGAGTCAGTGAGGTTTGGGTAATGAATCCCCTCACGCCACTATGAAATATGGTGCTTTCAGTAATTCCATATACAGACTTCCCTTGGTAGGACCATTTGAAAAGAAAAAAAAAAAGAGAGAGAGAAAGAAGAAGCAGTAACAGAAAGGAATTAACTTGGGTTAACTAGTAAGGCCCTTGCATTAACCAATATTATTTCAATTTATAGATTTGATGAAGGCACTCACAAAATTTGGAAGCCATGTCCAACCTATTTATTGGATCAAGGTTATAATTCTGGATGTCTTTTTAAGACAGAAGGACCCACCCTTGCCATCTCTATCAGGAACAACAATGGAAGTGAAGAGTTTTTTTCTAAAAGATTAAAATCTGACTTTTATAGTGAGTATGTAAAATCATGACTACTTTGGTAGTCCTAGTGTCTTCACTGATTCTCTAGTTGTCCTTAGTTTGAGAATAAGTCGGTCATACTGGTGTATAAAATATTACCACTGTGTGTGCCAAAACCATAGTTATTTCATGCTGATTTTCATCCCTTGCTGTCATCTGTAGTTACACAGGCCTGTGTGCAGCTGCAGCTAAGTGGGATTACATAGGACAGTCAGATTTGTTCCAAAACAGTTTCAAAATTAGAATGACAATGCTAAAATATATGGGTGTGCTTAGTCTAGTGCAGGCTTGCTCAGTATTCATATCAGGAAAATGAATAAAAGTTGATAGTTTCTTGTCAGTCCTGTCTGTGTGATCTTTCTCACATTTTCAACCTTCCATTCTTGTGCCATCTTCCATGGGATGTGAGGCAGCAAGCTACTTCTTATCAAAGAGACTGTCATGAAACCATGACCAGATGCTAATAGAAATTAGCTGAGAGGCTCTTATACAATCTGGGAGAGTAAGAGAGACATCCTCCAATAAGTAGAGAGTTTATGTTCCTGTTTTTATTAAATCCCTTTTATCCCCAAATAAATATTTCACATCTAGTGTGAGATTAGTCTATCAAAATCTTCTGGAATTGCACATAGTTACAGGATTTAAAGAAGAGGAATGTTTTTCTGATAAAAATAATGCATAAAATATAAAATGCAGAATTATCTGGAAAAAAATATATTCCAAATGTATTATTTGCATTAATTATTTTAGCAAATGAGATTAAACAAAACCACCTCAAGACATCTAACTTTGAGAATACTTTTATATCTTGTGATTTTACCAATATCTGGTAAATTATGGAAAACTGCAGCCTGGTCCTTGAATTTTACCTATTAAACACTCACTGAGAGTAAAATGAATTTCAAAAGGGTTAGGTAATAAAGCACAAAGACTTAAGCCTTTAAATTAGGAAGGCAGAATTTTCATAATACAAAAAGGCAGCTAGAAGGATTGAGAAAGCAGGTACGCTCTTCTCGCCCCTTTATTTCCGACTGCTGAAGACTGCTCAGCTACATAGATCAAACAATTGCATGCTCTTTGGATCGTATGAAAACAGTGAGGGGTAGATTCAGGTGTGCTCAGGTGGGCACCCAGTGCCTTTTGCAGATACCCCACCATATTCCAGACAGCCTCCAGCAGCTGCACAAGTGTGTCTTTTAGGTTTTATGGTACTGAATTTGTCAGTCCCTTCCCAATGAAGAAGCCTCTTTCCCTTGGTGCAGGGAGTATGAGGAGACTGGACTTCTTACTTAAGTACTTGCGACAGGTTCCTGACCTGAGATAGTATATACATTTGAATGTGGCACCTCAGATGGTGAGCAGTACCATGGTGTCAAGCTCCATTTTGATGTTTGATAGGGAGGTCAGCTACAAAAGTGCATCCTCCATGAGGAAAGTCTGCCTTCTTCACTTACTACTCAGAGAAACATTAAGACAAGGAAGGAATGTCAATAATTTTAACTGTAAAGTACTTATTTTTAAGAGACTATAGCATTATTTGTTACTTCTCTTCTTAGTAAAGCCCAATCGACCAGAAAATGTGACCTTCTTCTGGAAAGACGACACTGTTACTGTAAGCTGTAATAAACCAGAGAGATCTGTGAAGTGCTTGAGACTTGAGCTTCAATACAAAAGCAAGTTTGACAAAGACTGGCAAGTGAGTTGGACATGACATTTTTAATGAATATTGGAAGAGGCTAGGAGTAGCATCTGCGTAGAATGTAAAATAGAGTTGTTTTCAAGCTGGTCTCCCACCCCATATTTTCAAATGTAACTGGTAGCAGAAAACAGAATTTGGATCCTGGATCCCTGCCATGCTAGAAATCACTTAGTTTTTGAGTTATATCTAGTTCCCACCCAAAGAGCTGAGGACAATCTAGAGGAAAGATCATACATTCATAACAGAAGAGTTTTGGAAGACAAATCAAAAAGCAAAGTTAAAATAAGAAAGAAAAATAGAGAAAAAACCTTGAAATAGAATGAAAGAAAAGAAATGACACAGGATTTTTATTTCTACTAAAGTTATCTGTTAAGCATTTCTAAATATTGTTTCATTCTTAAGCATTCATTCATCCTGAAATATAACTTATAAATATTTTGTGGATCGAAGTGTCTTTGCATATTGTAAATAAGCAACAGTAACATAGGGCATTATGTAATGATCGTTATGACCTTCAACTCAATATCAGACAATGAGGAATGGATACGAATAGTGAATATTTAGTCAAGAAACAGAACTCCTCAAATCTCAGAGAAGTTAAAAAGAAGTTCTGAGGTTTTGGGCTGGCTTACCCCTTGTTCTAGTTGTGACCATGAATGAGTGTAGTATTCTAAAGCACTGCCTTGAAAACCAGAATTAATGATGATACACCTTCCTTCTCAGTCCAGAACTTCTAAGTGCTGCAGAGTTGGAGAACAAGGCTTTGATCCAAGGAAATGTTATTCTTTACGGGTCAGACTGAAGAGACTAGTACCATACTGCAACGTAGTTAATTACAGCAGTGACTGGGAAGCAGAAACATTATGGATGAATGGCACATTATTAGGTAACAGCTGTGCTACGTTCATATATTGTCTAAGTACAAATGGGGAAGGGGTGACTGCAAAAGAAGCTGGGAACATGCAGCACTGTTGTGCTCCATCTTCTGTTATCAAAGAAAGTTCACGTGGATGTATAATTGCCCATGTTTGACTCCTGTTTACTTTGTTCCTGATGGCCCATAACACTATCAATTTATGCCGTAATCAGAAAAGTTAAGAGTGTCTATATTATTTGTGTTACAATAGTGTATAAGGTCCACCAATGACAGCAATGTAAAAAATAGTGTGTGTGTGTGGACATCATGTGCAGACATCAAACCTGAATCCTAAGAAAATCCTTGAAGCCCCACTTTTGAAGGCAGTTTGTTTTGAAAGTATGTCCAGTTGAACTATAGGACCAGAGGTCACAGCAGTCTGATGCTCATATGTGCTGGACTGATCAAAACAGTGAGGATGGGGTAAAAGACATGACGTGGAAGCAAAATCAGTATCAGCACTGCTTTCACATCAGACAGATAGATTTAACTGAGTGTGATTGACCATCTTTAACGGTAAAAGTATTTCTACTGTAATCAAAATGAAAAAAACAGATTTATTGTAGTAAAAAACTATGAGACACCCAGATGTCCAGTGTACCCAGATCTGAGTTCTATAAAATGCAATAGTCTATTAGCTTACCTGAAGAAAATTTGTATACACAAAGGTGAGATGAAATCCTGGCACATAGGTATGTCACAACGCTGACCTCCAGAGAAGCCTTCTCTATCATGCCAATTATGAGCCAGCAAGTATGTCCTCAGGTGTGGCTGGCAAATGCCCTTAAGAAAACACAGAGCACAATGTCTCCCTGTGCACCTCTGAGAGGTGTCCATAACAGCCCTACCTGGACCATTTGACCAGAGGCTGCCAGCAGGTAACTGCAAGGATGGAAAGCAAGAAAAAACAGGCTAATGTTTCAGTCGCTCTGGGTGCCCCTGGATGAGAAGTGACATTGGCACAGCCCCTTTGACTGGGGCAAGTACTTCACTTCAGGACTTTAATGAGTTATTATTGCCCTCAAATCTAACATCAGAGGAAGCCATGAACAAAGCTGTGCTCAAGAAATTTCACTGACTCTGAATACCTTACACAGGGATCATGACTTTTCTTGTGGCTTTCTGGCAAGCTCAACAAAGTGGGAGGGTGGACAAGCCAGGTACTTGCTCCTGTATGAATGAATAATCAGTTTATTTTTCATAGTATTTATGTGGAGAGCAGAAGTTCAGTAGGAGGAGGTGCAGCTTTGAGGTGGCATCACAAAAGCTGGAGGAAAAACACTGAGAATGCTGAAAAGTGCACAAATACATTAATTTTATATACTTGTCAGTTAGATGATATCCTGCCACTAATTACTTTCAGGGTATCAACACTTTTGGCTAGTCATTTTTCTGTTTGCTGGGATGGAGGAGATTTGTTCACTTGTTTTGTCTTGGGAAATAAGAGATTAAGGCTACATGTTAAATGGCACTTGCAGCTCGGGTGATTGTAAGTAGGTGCATGTAATACAGACCTTAGCACAAAGTTGCTGTATGGCTGTCAATGCAATGTGATGAAGATGAGAAGAAATTAATTTATAACACCTCTGTTCTTTGCCTATAAGCCTGCTCCTTTGTCCTGTAACAGGTCAATTTAGATAAATAAAAGTACAATTTTTCTTTTGTTATAATGTTGGGGAAAGATGGCTTTCCTATTCGGTTTCAATTGAACAATTGAACTTGTCTTATTTGTTCTTAGAAACTTTTTTGGTTTTGTCTGTTTGTTTGTTTTAAAAGAAAACTCAATGTTCTGGTATGATTAGGAATATTTACTGCTAAAGCAAAAGATATTTTCTTCACATACTTTTTTATGATTATTCCTAGATTCATGTGATGATAATATAAAATCTCAGTCAAACACAGTAATGGTTTTAAGTTGTTTGCTGGCAGTACTTCTAATGATACTTATCCTCTTGATTCTTCTGTGTAAATGGCAGAGGTAAATATAATTTTATTGGTTACTACTAAATAATCATGTCATGAAAATGGAACTATAATTCAGGATCAAGTCTTTCAGCACTCAAAATTCTTATCTGATAAATTAAGTCATCATGAAGGTGTAGAAGTCAGTAGCTTAATTACTGTTTGAGGAATAGTGCATCCTGGCCTTCCAAACACCAAAACATTCAACTTTCAAAACCAGAAGAATTCTGATGAAATACAATGGTTCAGGATAAAATTCTGTCTCTTCCACTTAGTTTATTCTTTCTTTTTAGAAATCCATTTAAATCCTAAGAAGTCAATTATCTTGATTATTTATTCTGAACTGACATTCTTTTGTGCAATTTTCATCAGACTCAATGTCTGTTTGCAGTAGACTGAAGTAAGTTTCAGTGCATTCAACTTTAGTAAGATTGTATCAATATTTATATTTGCAGTTGAATGACTGTTCATGTTTTAAACCTATAATAAAAAACAAAACAAAACAAACACACACACACCAAAAAAACTCCAAACAAACAAAAACACACCACAAACAAAACCTGTGAAGACCCCAATTTTTGGCAAATTTTTCATATGGAGAAAAAAAAAAAGCCAGAAATGCAGTGTTTCAGAAAATGATCTGAAAGTGTATTGGACTCTGATAACCTTTTAGATCATAATTTGAGGGTTTTTTTCCCTATATTTCTACATTTCAAGTTTACATTTGTGTTTGTCAGCCAATACAGCTGGTTGCTGTCTAGGGGAATGTGGCCAGGTAATGTAAAGCTTTGATTTCTGCATTGAGCAGAATGGCACTTACTGACTAGCTGGAAGCTTGTATAGAGTCAAAATTTTATTAGGAAGGGGTTGGTTGAAAATTCAGCAGGAAAATCACTCTTAGTCTGATGGTGTCATCGTACTTTTATAACTGCTTGTTGACTTAAATGTGTAGAACACATTTAAAAGGTATCAAGCCTAGAGTACTGTCATGTAAAATGTATTTGTGGCTACAGAACTATTCCAAAGTAGATTTTTGTATGAATGACAACACTATAACAAAACATCCCATCAATTTGTACTTTTCTTTCCTCTTTGCAGGCTTCAAAAGTCAGTCATGCCTGCTGTACCAGATCCAAAATATGTATTTGTTGATCTCTTCAATGCTCATAATGGAAACTTCCAGGTAAACATTTCCTTCCTAGAAAGGCAGTGAATTCTGCAGTGTTGAGAACAACTTGAAAGTAGCAACTGGTACTTGCTCTGCACAGATATTACCACAAGCACTCTCTGACCCAAGAGAAACCCCTTTCCCTTGTGCAACATCACCAAAAGCATCCACAGATCAAATGCCACACCACATGCAATAAGTGTAATGCCGCTTTGGTGCTGTGGAAAGACACTTGCTATAGAAAGAGAAATTGCCACAGAAGGATTTAAGGGTGTCCAGAGACATAATATCCAGTGAGATGCCATTGTGGTGTTTATATCCATTCCTGCACACAAGCTCAGGGGTCTTGCTTCAGCCTGATCTTGCCCTTTATGTTTCTGAAGTGCCATGAGACTTAGTGCTGAGCTGATGATGGCACTTGTGCCTTTGGAGGCATCAGTCACAGCAGGAAGTGTCCTCTCTTAGCCTCAGAGGTGTATGGCTGCTAAATATTTAAACATGAAATGGTTGTCAAATGAACAGACCACAGGTTTTGCTTTTGTTTTCTTACTGCTTCTTGAGTCCATGACATCACATATGTGATGTATTTTTCCTTATTAATTGGGCTGTCTTTGTGTCAACCACTACCAACGTTACTTTGAGTGGACACAGGTCAAATATTTACATTTTCAAACCCAATGACAGTGCCAAAGAGCAATAATAAACTTTCAGTGACAAAGTGAAAACTTTCTATATATAAGATAGCTTTAAACTGAAACTGAAGAAGAAATATAGAAATGCAAATTAATGCTGAAGCTTTAATATACGAATGCTATACTGCATAGATCTCCATGTAAACTCAATTTAGATTAAGTCAGGGCTTGGGTCAAAGAATGCATGAGTCTATCAAGGAGGGAACATTGGTTATTTTACACATCCAAGGTTTTCTAAAGGCCCTGATTAAATATGAAGATGTATTTAATATGGTCTTGATAATAAGTTGGAGTTTGTATGAATCTGTGGAATGCTGTTTGCTTTCCTGTCATTTTGCTGTTCTTCCATCCTGCTATCTTAAATCCTGCTTGTCTATAGTGTTGCCTTTTCACCTTTTCCATTGTGGCTTATAATGGAAAGATGACATTACTAAGGGAAAATCAGTGTCTGTACAGCTAAGTTTCTTTTGATTGATATCTCAGTTCCTGCCAACATCAACATTTTCATTTTCCTAGGAATGGATAGACAAAACTGATCATGCAATGGTACAAACCAAGCTAGAATATGAAGAACCAGAGTGCATCATTGAGGCTGAAAGCCAGCAAGAAGACGAAAAGAATAGTGACAAACAGGGGCCTCAAGAAAAAATTTTCAGTTTCTCAAGAGCAGCTGAAAATAATGACTCCAAGGCAGCTCAGATTGCCTGCCTAATGTCAACATCCAACACTATATCTTCTTTTGCTGGGCTCCAGATTTTAAGGAATGATGACATGTATGTGATGTTATAAAATTTGCATAATGCAGAAGGTGTTAGAAAATTACATAAAAGACCCTGACGAGTTTCATGAGTGGCTGAATAGAAAAGGTTGTCATAAGCAGACTCACATCAAGAGAGACACGAGGCTGTCTTGTCTGGTTTCAGGTCTGTTCTTTCCCAAGCACTTATGACCACTTGAGCAGGCTCAGTGTTTGAAATAAACACCTGATAATTTATAGAGTTAGGATTTGTTGTTCTAATCGGGGTTTACCTCTAAGACTAAACTGAACCCGATTTTCCTGCTATGGACAGCAGAGAACAAGAGCTCCTCCACAATATGTGTTCTCAGACCCGGGACTCAGTCCTTGCACTTCTGGAGTATGTAGACCAGTGAAAACTATGCTGTTATTCTTCACAAATGAAAAGGTAAAATAGAGACTTTTCAGGTAATGGATTTTGTCTCACAAAGATCAGACCATATACTGCTCATTTTCACAGGGATGGGATACTGCATTGCAAGCCTTCTTTGCCAAGAAGTGCTTGCTTTTGTAAGCTGTTTCTCCCATTGTGAAACTTTGTGATACATGGAAGACATCAAAAGAAAGAGAAAGCCTCATGTTTAAGAACAGAAGAGTGAGGATGTGCAATATTGAGCCATTTTTTATTCTGCAACTACTGCTGTGTAGGCAGCTTCCTCCAGAACAGTAGGGCTTCACGGGCCTCCTCTGAGGTCAGGTCCCTCACTATCTTATAGTCTTTGTGTGAATAAGCGACTTCTAGAAAGCTGAGATTCATTTTGAACAATATGTCTGATGGGGACAGACTTTTTCATACAGACTGTTGCGACAAGGGGTAATGGTTTCAAATTAAAAGAGGGCAGATTCAGGCGAGACATGAAGAAGAAACTTTTTAAACTGAGAGTGGTGAGACACTGGCCCAGGTTGCCCAGAGAGGTGGTAGATGCCCCATCCCTGGAGACATTCCAGGCCAGGCTGGACGGGGCTCTGAGCAACCTGATCTCGTTGAAGATGTCCCTGCTCATTGCAGGGGGTTGGACTAGATGACCTTTGAAGGTCCCTTCCAACCCAAACTGTTCTGTGATTCTGTTATTTTAATATTTATATTTAACTGAGTCACATTTATTTCAAACTGTTAGTGCAATCAGCAGCTGTAGATCCAAATTAGACTTACTATTTATATTGCATATACCAGACTCTTTTTATCAAACTGTCTTTAATATTTTCTAAACATCACATCTTCTAAAATGTTTACTTTTAAATTTAAAATGTACTATATTATGCAATTAGTCCTCATTAAAAAAAATCTTGACTATTCTTTGAGTTTCCCTGTATTGCTTGTGTCACATATTATTTGACAGCAAATTTTGTAAAAATGTTTAAGTGCTAAAAATCTCTATGATATGGTTAAAGTCTTCTAGCTATACTGTGATTATCTGTTGAAACAGCTCCTGTTATTTACCTGGATGTCAGTCACTCATTAAAAGACTTTATCAGCAGACTAAGTTTTGCCAATTGCCTACTTTTCTTGACTGATTTATAGTGCAACTTGAAACTGCACATATCAGAAAATTACAGTGATCAGTAAAATATTTTAAATTCAGTGCTTAAAAAAGTTCAACCCCAGATCTCCTTGGGAATAATAAACAGTAAGATGGATCATTAGGTCTCAAAATCTGTTTCCAGGTGACCCAGTTTGCTCTACAAGGAAAACTCCAGATATTATCTGGCCAAATACAAACAAATTTCACTGGAAGGATAGTTCAGGCACATTCCCCCAAGTTTTACTGAACACTATCTGAGTTTTGATTGTTCACTAACAAGACTAACATGCTAACAACGAATTTCCCATAATCATGAAAACTTTCCTGCCTTTTCCTATCTAAAACAGATGTGTGCAAGTTTTGGGGGGCCTTTTGTACACTCCACATTTCTAGAATTTTTTTATAAAGGTAAGCATGCGAAGTTTCAATAGCTCTGTAAGAATGCAATGGATTTTATACCAATGTAAGCTGTATATCATTTGATGAGAAGATTCTAGTTCAGCTCTTCTCAGCTGATATAAATTGGCATAATTGCATGAGAGCCAGAGAAGCTACACTGGCTTACAACAGGTAAGAAGTTGTTCCAGTAATGATTCAAACAATGGAGTTGGATGTAAAACCCAGAATGTATTGCTTGGTTACTTCACGTTTGAAATGTGCATACATAAGGTTGTCTACAGAGCTAGCTAGGTACCTTAATTAAACAACTTTCCGTTGAGTAAATACTCTTCTGTCTGAATTCAGAATGTTTATTTTCCTGAAATTTTACTCTAGGAAAAAAGAAGTCATGTTGAAGTGTGCTGTTTAAGCAATGTTCCTGAACTGAAACCTTACAGTCATTTGGGGTTTTAGCACAAAGTATAATAACTTGTATTACATTTTGTAGACCTAAAGTGTATTTTTGTGTAAGTATACAACCACATTCACATTGCATATAACAGACTAGAAATAAAACAAATAAAATATCCACATATCTCAAATATTTATTTTAAAAGCAACCCCCCTATGAAGAACATAAAACATACAGAATTATTGAAATTCATGACAAAGCATTTTTTTCCCAAAAAACACCTTCCATTCTTGGGAACTCTAGAAAAATGTGTACAGAATGCTGAAAAACATGATTTAAGCAACAGGAAAGGTCCACCCCCAAATGCTGATGATGAAATCGTCAAACATTATACAGCAAGACAGATGTCAGATTAGCAACACTCATTGCTTGTGGGTGTTGGAGGAGCTGGGGGAGCCCAAATACATCCCTGAGCTCTTCACTCCTGGCACCTGCTGCAGCCCATCTGTGATGAGATGTAGACCCCGGTAGCCCTCAGTCACATCAGGCAGTGCTTCCCTGGGAAGGATGCTGGGTGCCCACCACACATTCCACCCCAGCTTCTGGCAGGAGGAGCTGAGAGCCAGTGCTCCTGAACACACTGTGGCTTTGGGCTGAACCACTGCTCAGCGAAAGATCAATGAGAAAATCAGTCAGAGTATGAGAATCTGGGCCCACACAAAGAGTGTCTGAAGGGTGGAACAAAATGTCTTTATGAAAAGAAGTGATTGTATGCTTTCTACACCAAATCTAAGAGAGTTTGGATGTATCTGGCACTTCGCAGAGGAATATTGGCAAAATCAATAAGTTCAAGAAAACAGTTTCCTTTCAGGTATGCTGTATAACCACTCTGCCTTCATATCAGGATTGGTTTCTCCTTTATGACATATTGACTGCAATAATACCTTTAGCTTACAGAGGTTTTAGACTTGCAAGGACATCATTTTGGTCCCAAACCATTCAGGAGAGAAAGCTGTCTCCAAAAAAACCTCTTAATCTTCTAAGACTCTGGCAAAATGTGGCATTATCTTGCTGTTCAAATAAGAGGTACTTTTCTTACATTGCAAAAATGCTTTCTTATGCGTCTTTGCCCATTCACCTACGGCTTACTTTGCAGGGGAATGCTGGGTAGCTCTGTAGCAAAATTCAAGAGCCTCTGCTCCACAGTTTTACTGAACAGAACAGGCAATTGGCTCGCTGTTTTCAGCCACCATGACAAACAGTGACAAGTTGGCAAGAGAGTAATATGAGGTTTCTCTGATCACCCATCTGCCATGTTCTATCATTTCGTTATCACTTTTTCTTCTGTCCGCTCTCCTCTCCTCCCTTCCCATTTCCCAGATGGTCACACAGCCATGCAGCCCATCTCTCAGAAGAGGCTTGCAGTGATCCATGCAAGCCTAGCTACAAATGAGCAAATTAAATGGCCACACAGAAAAAAGCCTGTTCAACTCCCCACAGTGAGAAGAGGGTACATGGCAATTTTCAAATCTTCTTTCTTACTTATTCCAAAGTTGTCATGTTCTTCAAAGGCATGAGTCCCTCAGATGCTACATTTTGTTCCTAATTATATTGCACAGAAAGGGAGAAACTGTGCGTCATGTGGTAGTCCAGACTAATTGAACTGTATTTTCTCAACAGCAGAACAAACTGGTTGTATATTTATTCCTCATGCAATTTATGTGCTAGGTATACCAGTACTGAGCCAATTTACATTGATAGATTGAACATCTCTACTGTTTGCTTTGTCTTTGATGTCTGATGTTTAGTGAGAGGAACAACAGTAGGAAATCACATGGTTTTTTTTAAACAACTAACAGGACTTATTGAAGGTAGTCTTGCAAATTCTGCTTTCCTTTTTTTTTTTTTTTAATTACAGTAGTGTTTTTCAATTTATTTGGAAATATGTTTTGCACAATTATCAAATGCATAATTTTGAGCAGAAAATGGTTTATTATTTTGCAATGAACCTAGAAGTTTCTTACAGCACATTCATAAAAGCTTTCAAAACCATCCTTGATTTTGTTGGTGGCTTACATTTTTACAGTCACTAAACTAAGCCATGCAAAGTATAGTATCTTTTTTTTTCCTGAAAACATTGTGAGCTGCAAAGATGGAAATGGAGGGTCACACTCACTGAAAGTTTGAACGACTGGTCTAGATAATTTTTTTTTTTAAAAGCCACGTAGGTCTAAAATTGTCAAAATACCAAGGGCAAATAGTCAGCATTTTCTGTGAGAAATGAAAACATGACCTTAACTGACCTTTTGTCACAGAGTATCTAAGTAGACATCTATCATCGACTAATCTAGTGGCCAAAAGAGCGGTATTATGCAATAAGAGAAGGAATGCAATAACAACTCATACTCCCCTGGAGATTTCTCATAACCCTTAAGATTTATGAGCTGAATCAGTGTCACCTGCAGGACTTGCACCTGCTCAATTTCTTGCTGGCAACTGCTGGCACAAGGTTTTGTGGGTGGGAAGTAGCAGGTATACTGCTATCATAGTGAGGAATAATGGGTCCCTGTGTGCATCCATGCTTGTCATATGGAAAAGAGAAGCCCCAGACTTGCAAGAGGAGAAGCTGTAGTTGCTTGGGGTTTCTCTCTCCTCCTCACCTGGGTGTAGCAGGGCCAAGGGAGCTGGTGGAGGCAGAGCTTGGCTTCCCTTCATGCCCTGCAGCCCCGCAGGTAAAGCTCATGGGCTGCAGATGAAGGAACCCGTGTCTGTTTCCCGGTGCAATCACACAATTTCTTTCTCAAATCAAAATCCCTGGGATTAGAGAAAGGATTCATGCCTGCCTGCTCTGTGGCTGGAGCTTCTGGTTTCCTAGTCTTAGAAGATAAATGTGAGAAATAAACAGTGTGCAGCTCTGTTTTGCTTTCTTCCTCTCTCTTTTCCTTGTATCAATGTGCTCAAGGATCACCATTTTTGATAAATGTTTTCTTGCCCTATATTGCTCTGCAAAAGACTTCTGTTAAAAAGGTAGCCTTTATCGCTGTGTTCTTGGAAGGTTATTAAAGGGAAGAATATTATCAATTTCAGCTTTTCTGATAAGAAAACAAGATGGGCTGATAAATTGTAGGCAATAGGTCTTGTAAGGTCTAGAGACAGAACGAGCTGTTTCCTAACTTTAGCTCTCTGGGCTGCTAGGTAATTATAAAAATAAGAGGAAACATTTCAGCACAATCCCCTTAAAGGACAAGATATCCCCAATACACTTGTAGAATCTCAAAACCCCTACACAGCATATGACTCAATAAGACATTGTCCTTAGTATACCTCTTAACTGGGGAAGAGCTTAAAGTTGCCAATTGTGAGACAGAAAGGGACATGGATTACCTACGCTGCTGTATCTCAGGAGAAACAGCTCTGCTTTGCCCGGTGACTCTTCGGTGTCATGAGGTCCATGGAGAAAGGATCAGCCCTCCCTTTGGTGGGCATCTGTGTCTCTGGGCTGCAGAGCTATTTATCATCTTAACCCTCTGAGCCAGCCAGTCTGGAAGACTTTTACTTTTGTGAAGAAGACGAACTTCCAAAGGAGGATGAGAATAGCATACACAAATGCACCACGGTTTTTAATGAGTATAAGAGGTCCTTCTTACTAAAAAGAAAAACAGTAAGAGCCTGACTTCTACGCATTCTGTGAGTCCTCTAACTGCTGAGCAGTTAAGCAGAGGGAGCGTGATCAGAGGGTCACTGCCTCCCCCTGGTAAGATTAAAGGAAAATTTCAACTTTTCCTGCACAAGGAGGACTAAACTTCAAAGCCTTGTTTGGTCAATCATAATAGTAAACAAGTGGGTTTTCAAATATTAATTGTACCACCACCTAAATGCATTCAAAGAGGCACTGGGACACCACAACCGCTTACCAGGTTGTGACAACCTTGAAGCGCTTCCCTTCCCCCCATCCTTAGCAGAACAAAGGGCCTTGTTATGCCTTAATTGTCTGGTTTTTGTTACCTTGGGAGGATAAGATGGATGATTGTGTAGGCAGACATCTCCCTTATCTTCACCAAGGTGTTCTGTTTGGCAGAAGAGATAGATGGCTATGCTGTCAGGCACCTTGTCAATTGCGTGAAGGCCTCATGGCCTAATTGGAATGAGGTGAACCATCTGTTGGACAACTAATTATCAGAAGAAACCATGAACCAACAGCTACCCCTCATGGGCAAGACAACTCACTTCTGGTCAGTACTGTGAGCTTTCCCCTAGTTTGAAGACCCAAGACCCATTTCCAGAAGAGTCTTCCTAATTAGCATGAAGAGTGAGCAGAGGGAGGAGATGAGCTGCCCACATGTAAATGAACTGGGTTATAAAATGACCCCACACATGGCATCAGGTGTGGCGTGTATATGCTGTGCAGTGTGACCGAAGTCTTCAACGCATCCACCCTCCCTTCACCGGACACCGCTGGATCGATAACCTGTGGAGTGGTGATATCTTACTCTCTTTATCTCTCTCTCATATCTTAGTTTATATCTTACTCTCTTCCTCTCTCATATCTTAGTCTTCCTTCTCTCTCTCTTTTCCTATTTCTTGAACATATAAATGTGACATCATTTTAAGTTCTGCTCTTAAAGTCTTGTTAAGTTTTGTATTATAGTTACTAATTTTTGCCAATCCACTGTTTGTAGAAGGACTTTTGCTGTCAGTGTATTCATAAGTTTTGTGATATTATAACATACTTTTGCCAAGTCACTAATCACTGTAATTTGTATTCCATCACGTGCTTTTAGCAAATTCATAACTGGACCCCCAGAGTGATTGTCTGCCATTCACTTCACATTGCTGCGCAGAATTAACCCAGATTTAACTCACACCTGATCTCATCTGTTGAGTCAGGGCGCATGTCTCATTCAGAGTTAACTCATCCCTCATCCCATCTGTTGGGATGGGACACAGGTCACACGAGCATTGCACAGCATCTCATGGATGTCCAAGCCAAACAGACAGCAGAACCAGTCACACCGGCCTGCTAGGCAAACAACCACATTCCCAGTGCATTAAATTGTCATAGACCAGATGAAACTAATAGAGACAGACAAAAGTTGGCCTTTACAGTAAACCTTGCCATGAACAATGTTGTTACCACTAGAAAATGGACGTTTTGGGATTTCTCTCATTAGGTAGCCAAGCCCTTAATCTTCATTTCTATCCAAAAGATTCTTAACCAGAAGCTGTGAAGCTGACGCAAGCTTACTGTGGGTCTACTAATACCTGCTCCACCTCTGAGTATTTTACTTTTGTGTATTGAGTTTGCCCAGGGCTTTTTAAATAATAAAAGAGGAGACAATGCCCCAAACAGCCTGGCTTCAGGTTTGCATATGAGTCACTAGAAAGGCACAATACAGCAAAGCCACTGGAAACAGATGTTTTTGTTTCCTATCTTATTCTTCAGATGTTGTTAATAAAAACACTAAAGCTGAGTTGGGGGGCCTCTTGTGCAATTTTTTCCTCATTCATTCCAAAATATTTGAACTTCAGTACAAAGAGCAGCAGTAAACAAAAGGTCTAGCAGATGTTTGAGAACGGAGTTATCACTCATGGTATCTCAATGCGTGCAAATATCTCATGTCTCTTGCATGCTGTTTTGCAGAAGGTACAAGATCACAATCAACAGCATAAAGGATTTGAACACCCAGGTACTGGAGAAGATCATCACATCAGAAAAGTCTCAGCCAGTTACCATCCCCCAGACTAAAACAGGTGGCACAGCTAATATGGTGTAGATGAAAAACAAGAGGTAAAAGAGGCAGTGAGAAGAGAGTCTGTATTTCCTCTTAATTTTGATTAAACACATAACTGTAAAGTCATTCCATATCTTGGGTTGAAATCAGTTAAATCAGAATTGTTTTCAATGTAAACATCCTAGCCGAGGTGCTGCTTCTGCTATCATGGGACTCAGTGGGCGGACTGACCCTCAGTAGTTAATGTAGGGGAATGGAGGGGAAAGCAGTTGCATTTAAGTGTCACAGCTTTAAGAGACAAAGCTCAGAGAGCTGAATGGTATGTTTCAACAGTACAATTTTACCTCAAATGTTATATATCAGCCTTTTACAGCACCATTTGGTTAGATATGAAAATGTCTTTAAAGAAAACAAGCAAAAAAAATTTGCAACGTACCAATAAAGCTACCCCAGGATTAATGGGCTCTGTTGTATGTCAAGGAGAAATCTGGCAGCATTTCCCTGTATTCTGCCGGGCAGTTGGCAGAATGTGATATCTGTTGAAGGCTGAAAGAACATCTAGTTTGCGTTTGTTCTGTTGCAAGATATTTTGATGTGACTCTTTGAAGCTGACAAACAAAAGGAGTTTTGTGCCAGTGCTGCTTATACATCAACAGGGAAATCCATAGAATAATTAAATTACTCTTTGAAAAAAAGAAAGAGCGATCTGACTGGAAGGACAGTTTTAGAAGTGATGACTAAAAGTCTTGCTTAAATAAGCCTCTACGTGATTTTGTACTGCAAGTACATTAGCTGTATGACAAAATGAGAAAATTTATAACCAGTGCAACATAGACATCCTCCACTAGCTGTTAAAACTTAAATTTTATTCCAGATTTCCAGGCATTGTTTAGGAAAGACACTTAGACAGTCATTCCTAGACAACAATAAGCCCTGAAAAAAAAAAAAAAGAGGGAGGTCAGAGGGTATGTTCTTCTTCCTTTCTTTCTCCTTCTGAAAAAGGGCAAAGTATCTTTTGTTTTCAAATATATGGCCTTGCTTAGAAGGGAAATCACAGGTCCACACAGAATCACAGAAAGGCTGAGGCTGGAAAACATCTCTGGAGGTCATCTAGTGCAACCACCTGCTCAGAGGAGGGTCAGTCACAGCTGGTTACCCAGGATCATGTCCAGTTGGATCTTGAGTATTTGCAAGGATGGAGACTCCACAGCCTCCCTAGGCAACCTGTTCCTGTGTTTGACCACCATCACATTAAAAAGTGCTTCCTCGTGTATAGACTGAATTTAATCTTTTTTGGTTTGTGCCCATTGCCTCTTATCCTGTCCCTGGGCACCACTGAGCAGATCTTGACTCTGTCTTCTTTAATGCCCTCATTTGAGTACTTATATACAAGGATAAGATTCCCCCTGAGCCTTTCCCTCTTCATGCTGAACCGTCCCAGCTCTCTCTGCTTTTCTTTGCGTGAAAGGTTCTCCAGTTCCTGAATCATCTTTGTGGCCCTGCACTGGAGTCACACCATAATGGCCATGTGTCTCATGTACTGGGAAGCCCAGCACTGGACCCAGCACTCCAGATGTGTCTTACCAGTGCTGAGCAGAGGGGAAGGATCACCTGTATCTACATGCTGGCAAAGCTTTGCCTAATGCAGCCCAAGATGCCATTGGCCTTCTTTGATGCAAAGGTGGATTGCTGGCTCATGGTCAACTTATTGCCTGCTAGCTTTGCCTTTCCTGCCAATCTGTTATCCAGTTGGTCAGCTCCAAGCCTGTGCTGGTGCCTGGGGTTGTTCCTTCCCAGGTGCAGGACTTTGCACTTTGCTGAACTTCATGAGGATCCTGTCACCCTGTTTCTTCAGCCTTTCAAGATCACTGTCTAAAGATAAGCAAATTATTTTTCACAGGTGGCAGTTCCGTGTAAATGCAAAATTCATGGTTCCTCCATAGTGCACCAGTGTAAGAAATAGTACCTTGTGGAGGATGGCAGTTGATAACACCCATTGCTATAACAATAGCATAGTAAGTTATTGTTTATTATGTTTAGAAAAGTAGTATTTAAAAGAAAACTGAGTGTGGGACACTGTTGTACTAGAAAACATGCAAAGAGTGCACAGAATTATAGGCAGCATCTACAGAGAGCTGAAAGCCAAACTAAAAAAGAAGAAGGTATGTAGGTGGGAAAGGAAGGGATAGCACACATGCTGTAGTAAACTTAGCTCTCAAACAGCAGAAAACAAACCTTTTGGATGTCTTCATGTAATTTTACTCTCAGTGCTCTAAAAGAATCTAGAGTTGAAGATGGAATACAAATGCTCTGATGCCATTCACACATTCTGTCAGCATTTATATAGGCATTTGCAGCTTAGTCTTTGTAGACAAGAAAGAATCTTTGCAAACAAAGTCAGCCTGAAGGGCAAAATGATTTAGCCAATTTAATAAAAATATGTCCTCTAAGATACAGATAAGCTATTGGACCACACACCAACGTAAAAAGCATCTTAGTAGTATCAGATGTATTTCTGTCCTTGTAGTACTCAGACAATACAGTCAGCTGCCTCTGGGTATTTTGGAAAAATATCATTGTCGCAACATCTTACGTTATTTTGCATAGAAGTTCAGGTTATTGCTTCAGTACATTAACTTCTTAAGCACAAGAAGCCTTAAACAGTCTTGTAGACTAGATAATGCGATCATGCACATAATACCAAGGAGGTCTATAAAAAGTGCTAGGCGTCTGAAGAAAAAGAACAGCTTTGTTGGTCAGAAGAGCTGACACTGCAAGTTACAAAGTTTGATGAAAATAAAGAGAGAGGTAGTTTGATTTCTGTAGGTTTCCAGTGAACATGACAAATTGCTTGAAACATCAGTTCAGCAATTCACATCACGTATCCTCAAACAGAATATGGTTTTCACTCTGGTTACATGATGAGAATAGCTTGAAGAAGTCTGCACTTCTTCCACCAAACCCAACCGGAAAAATATGTCAGGACACTTTCCTTCAGAACATCCTCCAAACAGGTGGTTCTCCCTGGTGCAATAATCCCATCAAGCACAATGAAATCTCCAGGAATAAAGTCTTTCATGCTGCTTATGTTTACAGTCTAGTGGGACATGTACACAAGAGTACTATCTTTCAATTTCTGCCTGGCTTAGTACTATACACTAGCAATATAATAATTCGAAACAAGGTTTTAAGTACAAAAGCCATCGCAATGTTTTCTCTAGACAAATACTGAAAAAAGATGGCCGAAATAATCTTTCAGGTGTTTACAAATAAGAGAAAATGAGCTCTCCGTTTTGTCTAATGTTACCTCTAACATTCTCAGAAAGTGAGAACTATCTTTGCTTGCCATTCTTTCCCTGTATTTTATTCTGGGAGAATATTTTTTCCTTCTGGATCCCTAGTACTTATTTTCTTTTTTGAAGTCTCCAGTAAAGATGTCTCACTGATATCGTCATAGTATCTGGAAATAGAATGGCTAGCTTAAGAAACAGAAAAAGTGTTTAAAACTAAATTTACACAGTTTATTCTAAATTCAGATAAAAGTGTGAGTGTTAACAGAGTACTCCTTCAGCCTACTTGGGAGATTTTTCACCTATCTGTATAAAGTATATACTAGTAACAGCGGCACAGGTTAGGAAATTTGTTTTGTTTGATTCAGTATGATAATTCCTATATTTTTGCTTGTCTTTAAAGATCAGAGTTTGAAGGTAGTTTTCCATATACTGTGGTGGGGCATATGGTTCAAATATCCCTGTGGACATCCGTCTCACAGGACCCCATACAATGAGCAACCAGCTTTCTTGCTCATTAGAAACTGCCATCTTCTGAATGTAAGTTTAAAATAACTTCCTGAGAAAAACTACATAAAGATTGTCTGGGACTCTCTTACTCACACTGGTGAGCCCATACACAACCAAGGTAGAGAGAGACAGCTTCCTGAATAAGTTGTGAGAAAAGGTAGCAATTGTTGCTTGAATTAGATGCTACCGTTTCCTCCCTGAAGAGGTTAAGGACTGGGACAATACAGCAAACTCGGCTTTTCTGCTGAGCTGATATTGTAAGTTTTAGCTGCAGAGAGAGAGCTGCTGTTATAACCTCCCTCCACCTCTTTCAGGATTAGCGATGCCTCTGTAGAGCTGATTTTGTTTCAGAAACCCTTTGTAGAGTGCTGCTAGGTGGGTGACGGTCAGAGCAGGTGTGAGTCATACCATCAGATGTGGCCAGCACTGATGCAGACGTTACCTCAGAGCTGGTTACTCTCCACTCCTTTCATAATCCGTACAGATAAACCAGCACTATTAATTTAATCTTAAATAAAACATAAAAGGTAGATCAGGTGAATTATACCCCAGAGTTGTCCCTCTCTCTGTTAGACATTAACGTGGGCTCAGGACAATGCATTCAGATGTGAGCCTGCATGCTGTAACCATTTAAATTGAGCTGGGATGAGAGCTACCTGTGGTCTCTTTTTACGTAGTATTCTTTCTCAGTGAGCCCTGGGTGTTTCAGAGAATATATACACCTCTAAAATCAACAATTAAATGACAAAGGAAGTTTCTTCTTAATGCCAGGTGAGCAGTGCAGGTCAGATTGATCACCAAGTTGCAGGTATCTAAATGTAAGTATCTGAATGCAAGGGCTGGATTTAATACACATAGTTATCTGGCATTACCTGAGGAGCCCATAGTGTTGTGTCTGGTCTCCAGCTGTCACACTAGACTTCATAATTCCTCAGCAGAGAGGAAAAGAAAGCAAATAATCTAGTGTCGCCCTATGAAAAGCAACAAATGTCTCTAGAGAGTAGTTCCCCCTGTCTGAGATATCAAAGTCAGTTTGGACAATTTCTGGGGGTTCCAGTTTCTCTCCATTGACTAAAGTGCAGCTAAGATAGCCAGCTCAGACTGGTCCACTAACCTACACAATTGCATTAAGTAAATATTGAAAATGGTCCCATATAAACTAAGAGGTTATCTGGACATTTTAAGAAATATGTACAATGAATGTCAATAGCTATTGCACATATCTTTCAAAAGAGAGATTCACTTATACAGCAGTTACTCATTAAAAAGCCTGTCAAAACATGCCTACACTTATAGGTAAAACAGCAAAGAAAGTGTACGGAAATGTCAAATTTCCTCAGGTCTGTCATCAGGTTTGTCCATTAGAAACAAAACTCCTACCCAGCAGTCACACGAAAGAAGTTCCTAAGTAATCATTCACACATAGAGTATGTATTGCCTAGATCCCATCTTCAAAGCATGGATTGGTGGTCCATTTATAGGTATGAGGTAGTCTTTTTCTTCTCCCTCCACATGAAAGTCAGTCCTGAATCTCAACCAATAGCTTCCATGTGAATATGGGAACTACCCAGGGGGTACTAGCAGAAATCTATAACAAGCTTTGATGTTCCAATAAGATAATATAAGACCACACAGACAATTGCCCCTATGAAATATTAAATGCAGATTCTTTTGATCTCAAGAAATAAGATACTACTATAATTTAATACTATTCTCTGAAATATGAAAATAAATAATAGCAAATGAAAACATACCAAATATGAATATTTTTAATGTGGGTAGAGACATTCTGTATCATTTTTATTTGTATTCTTTTGAGGTAGAACTGGTCTGGGTTATTAAAAAATATTTTTATCTGAATAATTTATTCTTTCAAAGCTTTTATAACCATTCAGAAATTTTTAAAAGCTGAATGTCTACTTTTATGAGTCTGTCTCCATATTTGGCCATCTAAAACTAGGACCATGCCATTGGAGTTGGGGTATCTTTCAAGTTTATTAAAAAAGTTGCTGGCCAAAAAAAAAGATCAATAAGTCTACAAAATATTCAGTGTAACTTATGTGACAGATCTCACTCTTACAGAAATATATCCTGGTGATACGTGACATATTCACACATTGATTATATGATTTCACTTACTTTATCATGTTACTGTGACAGAGGAACCAATAGTTTATTATGATGAGGGCAATGGAGCATTTTGACAAAGCCAGTTTTAAACATATGAATCAAGAACATGACATCAATGGGCAGGTCTTCACTGAGTACTTGTTTAAGCAAACATCTGTCACTGATGTCATTTCACGGTTTGTGGTAACTATACAAAATACAATACAAAATTCTTCTTTAGTTCCTCATGGAGCTCTGGTAATGTTTAGAGTGGGTTTATAATGCAGGAGGTATGCAACAGATGGTACAATGTTAGCTAAAATTCACAACACTACACAGTTTAAAACTCACTGGCTGTTTATAACTGGGCAAGCTTCAGCTACAGAGCTGAAAAACCCCATGCCATAGGACTGCTGAAGGAAGGTTTTGTTTCTGTTATGCTTTTTGTTTTTAAGGATTTGAGTAACAGAGGTTACTTTGCTGTTCAGTACAAATGGGGTTGCTACTTCTGAGAATGACGTTACATGAAATATTCTTTAAAATACATTACAAGCAAAAGAGGAAAAATAGAAAATTGTGCATTGGAAATGTTCTGGCTCCTCCAAAATTTGGTATAAAGATAATATTCATACAAGGACTGTGCCTTGTACTGTGCAAATTTGCCCAAATCTTGCCAAGATGTACAGTTGTGAAAAATCATACATCTTCTACCTCTCTGAAACCTCATACGCATTTTTAAGGTTTTGCCAGTCTCAAAAGAAAACGGGATGCTGTTTGACCATGTAAGTGCCACTCTTTGGGCATCTTCACCCCAAGCACAGCAAAGCCTGCTCTGCGAGCATTGGTTGTGGATGTCATGCACACCATGTTCTTCCATCCCTGTAGCATGCCATGGGAGAGCTGCACTTGGAAGTGGAGTAGGAAATGGGGACAGGGGTGGGAAGGTGGGGTGGAAGAGAGGGGAGTAGAGATTTGAAAGAGATGTGGTGAAAAAAGAAGTGTCAGGAGCTGAGCAGAGCTGAGATAGAAAATTCATCCCTGAGAGATGGAAAATGGTTAAGGAGGAGCATTAACAGCAGATAACGAGAGTGAGTAAGAAGTGTTGAAGGAAGACACCAGAGGAAAGAAAATGAAGAAAATAAGAGTGCCACAGCTTTCCTACTGCCCTTCCAATCATCCGCAACCCTTAACAATTGCACCTGTAAATAATCAACAGCTTTGGATCTCAGCACTTCTACTTTGCTACAAGGCTCCAAAGTCAAATGTAGCCAAATGTGTTCCTCCACCTCCATCTAGTGGGAGGTCCACACAGCAAGCGTTTCCTCCATTTTCCTGTTACCACCATACTTTCAAGAATAAGGGGCTGCTCTGCGTACCCGACAACCCCAGTTCCGCTCCAGTGAGTTTGCCTGTGTGGGGACACATGCATACATGAACACTGTTCAATTTTTCTTTTCCTGCATCCTCTGTGTTCAAATCAATTAGTTCTAAGCCATGAGGCTACATTGAAAGAATCTTTAAACAGCGAAGTTGCCCAGTATTCCAACATCAGAAAATGTCCAAATAAAGTTAATTCATCACTATATGAATATGTGTTATGCCTGGGGATTGAAATTAAAGATCATAAGACTCCCACTTCATTAAAAATATAGCATGAACAGTGCTTAGGAGTGAATCAGTTTTGTGTCATGCCTGAAGATCACTTGATGATTTGGAAATGGGCACTGCATGAGGCAGATAAACAAAAAGGATTGTGTTAAAAGTCACTAAATGTTCCTGGAAAAACAGATTCCACCTAGTCTTTGTCAGAGATTTTCTAAGAAAATCATATAAATTCTCCATTCCTACATTTTGGACATACAACTCGAGATCCTGTGATTTTTTTGAAGAATTGCCAAGCTTTTGCAGCAGTCACTAAGATAAATAGGAGCACTACACCGAGTATATGTACTGCTATATACTCTGAGAAATCAGCCCTCAGGCATCTCAAATTACCACCTCAAATTAGCTGGCACTTCTGACAATTCCCTATCTGTAAAATGGGGAGAATGATACCACAGGGACATTATGAAGATAAATTCATTAATTTCTGTTAATAAGCAGGATACTATGAAAAAAAGCACCAGGGAAAAGCACATTAGGAAATGAATAATTATGTATTCAGTGCAAGGTTTGCATGGTGTGCAGAAAATTAGGCATGGGGACATATATTAAATGATGATAAGAAAAAGAAATAATGCGTGGCTGCTCATTTTGTGAGCAGAGACTGTCTTGTACACCGAATGAGGCAGGAGACATGTGGGTGGACATCGGTGTGTAATTAAAGGCTGCATCACAATGCATGTACACAGGCCACTGTAGTTCTCTTATTTCTCTCTTTGCGTTGTGACTTGGTAATCATAATATTTCTTTACTAAGTACATTGTGATAAACTTATATATAGAATATGAAATAAATTGCTGAATGTTAGAGGCGGGAAATTGTTACTTCCCAGCTTAATAAATGCCAGTTTTCCCTAATTTCTTTATCTAGTATAACCTGCTAAGTTTGTGGGACAACCAGAAGGACTACTGCTTTGGACACCATTGAAATGCATGAACATTAATACTTGTATCAGCATTGATTGCTTTGTGAACGAAATAAAGCACAGGTCAGCCTGTATGTAACTGTGGAGTCCAAGAAATCTTTATATTCCTCAGCAGCTGAGCAAGTTGAGCAGGGTTGACATGCAGAAAGTGTCCCTGCAGGCATCAAGCTCGCTGTAGTGAAAACAAAGGTAAAGAGTTTGAGACTGGAGTTTGTATGAGACTTATTGTCACAAACATGAACACATGGTTACTCAGATATTTGAGCCAAACTATTAAGAAATTCTGAAAAGGTAGTCTCCAGAGTTTAATAGCTTGGGCATTATGAATTAAATTTCCTTTTTTTCCCAAGGAGAATAATAATTATTTCTTAGGTATAATAATATTTTGTTTAGAATTTCAAGCCATTTTCACAGAATAGAAACAGGAAAGATAGTTCTGTTTTCCTTTCAAATCTTTGAAAAAGCTTTTTATAGTAATTCTCATGCTGAACTGTCTCCATCAGACTTCCCCAAATTTCTAACTGAAGGAGCGTAAAAGCCTGGACAGCAGGCAGTGAGAAAAAGTTAGCAAGTTCAAAGTGGCTGAAAGCCTGAGCTTCCAGGGAAAGATGGTAGAAGTCTGTAATTGTGTTACTGCCAGTGCCACCTATGATACCACTCTTGTGAATCATCACAGACACTTTGAAACACATTGTATAACGAACATCACGTGAATCTGAGGTCTTCCCAGTAAATGTGTTTTTTCTGCCAGCATATCGGTAGTTGGCTGCTTTGCCAAGCTATCTTATGATTGCATCTATGTTAAGTTACCTGCCTTTCAAAATCTACTGTGAAGTTGTCAAACTAGTCAGTTCAAAGCTCACTAAAAACCATAAAAAGAAGTTAAAACTGGTTTCACTGTAGATAGCATCAGTTGGCACTGATCTGCTCAGCCACAGGGGCTGAAGGAGCTCGTCAGCTGTTTCTGCGTTGAGCTGGCAATGTCTGGGTGGCATCTGGCTATTTACTTTCACAGTACTTGGAAGACACAAGATTAAGGTCAGAAGGTCATCTTAACTTCTTCTGAATAAGGGCTAGATCAGGCTGCCAGACAAATTGTTATGTTTCTCAGCTGAATAAAAATTTCAGATAGAAGAGAGAGTACAAGCGTGTCATTTTGTAAGTGGATCCATGGGAGGTTTTCAGCTCAAAATGCTGTGGATGAATGGTTTGATTATTCGTTTTTTTTTTCTTTTTCTTTGATTTCTAAGGTGGTGCCCTACTGTCAATCTGCATAATATTCTCTCCAAAGTGATGTGGGGACAAATTTAGTAATATGAGTAAGTATCTAAACATGAGGTAGTCACCTCATGAGTGTAACAAAAAGCCCTTTAAAGGGTGAAGCTGGTTAAACACTTCTGAAAGACCTCCTTGAGATGTACTCACACGTTTTGCTGCCTAAAGCATTTGGGAAATCAAGTTGTTAAAATGTTCCTCATATGTATTCTCTTCTATAGCTGTTTATACCTGAATTTCTCATAGAGCTGCAGATGCAACTGACTTCTCTGCTAGCCTAACACAGCCCTTTCTAGAAAAGTTATTTGGCATGAGTTCTGCTTTTACTTGGGAGGAAATGAATATACTTTTTTTCTAGAAATGAATGTGTGTATGAATATGTTTGAATGTATGTGTGTGTGAGTGCATAGGTATATACATTATGTAGAAAAAGCTTAATTTCATCTACTATTTTATTGGTTGGTCATCAAGCTTAATAAAGATCTCGCAGTTCATGCTGAGGAACAACTTTTATTGCTATGGTATTAGCAGCCAAGTTAAGTACCTCTGGTGGTTTGGACAGCATTAGACTACATCAAAATAAATTGAAAACTATATAAGCCTGACAAAGGCCAGTGTTGGCTGAAATGTAGAAGTGCTGCAACATGGAATGACAGACATACTGATTTTCCAACATAAACTGAACATTTTTTTATTGAGCTTCCTGATTAAGCAAGTTAGCACCAAAGCAAATTGCCAAGTAGTGTGCAGGGAGGAATTTGTTTTGGTTTTAAGTTTATTTTTGTTACTGTTTTATATTTGGTAAAATAAGGACTTCTGCTTTATATGAAGTTTCACCCTGTAAACAAGCCAATTTAACAATTCTCAGCTGATTGGTGTATTTCTCTTAAATGATCTCCATTTCTAATGTGACATGTTGTAAATGATTATTTTCCTTTTTGTCAGGAGACTGTATAGCGACGCTCATTGGTACTTAGTCATAAAATGCTAATTCAGCAAACAGCAAATAAGACAAAACTTTTGCTGTGTGTACAAGCCTACATAATTAGGTGAATTGCTGCATTAAATGTAACAGAATCACAGGAACATGCTAAACCCGATGGTTGTGATGGATGACGTGACAAAATAATCTAACTGAATAAGGGGTCTGTTCAGGAAAAGTTAGGCTCCAGTGCTAGTAATGTTTATTAGGCTCGATTGTCATCTCCAATCTCAGTAAAATCTGCTGTTGTGGAGGAGGGAAGGAGGATGAAATTGGGTTCTATTACTTTAGGATGAGGGAAATTGAGTTAGCAATCCTAATGGATATAGCTGTCAGCACGAGAACCCCAATTTGATGAGGGAAGAGTGAGAAGATGCTTGAGACCCTGCTGTACTTACAAAAATGGCAAGTTACACTGCCTCTGAGTGATAAAAACCAGTGGCAGCTTTCCATTGCTGCCCATGGAGAACTGCTCAGAGATGTTCTAAAATGCCTCCTAAGGCCCCTTTGGTGCATGTTTCATCAGAAGAAGGATGGCAGGAGGTGAGAAAATGAGTGACTAAACGGGACCCGTGATGTGTGTGTGAAGCAGACGTGACCTTGCAGCCTCCCCTGCTCTTGCTGACGCAGCGCTTGGTGTGTTAGACCAGCATTCAGAAAGGACCACTGGAGGCGAGGTGTGAGGAGAGATATATCAGTACCTGCAGCAGAGGAGAAATGGGGCATTTAACATTTCCATGTCAATTCCTCTAACTGCTCAAACTGGCCCTTCTGATTCTGTATTTCAGTGACATCATTTTCTGTTAAATTTGACACCGCTTGAAGCTTGGACAGCTGCTCTCTTTGTTTTAGAGTGGGTTCCTTAATGCTCTGGACATTGCATTGTCACTTGGAGATAACTTTTTATTTCCTACAAGAATCGTCTTATGCTCTCATTAGAACTATGAACACTGATAGTTGTCAAGCAATGCATTTATGCTTAATAAATGCCATAGAGGTGGTTTCAATGCCTTTGGTATATTTATAAAGAGGGAAGAGAGATGTAAATAATTCCTTGATAGTGCCCTAATGCAGCTAACATTTCTGTAGCTGTATTCTAATATTGAAATGTTAATAGCGAATGTATTTTTTATCAGAAGTGTACAGTTAACAAAAACAAAGGCTGTATTACAAGTATTGGTTCTTAAATTAAAACAGAAAATATATAACTTCAGAAAATACCTATTTTCTTAAAACTAATATTAGCCCAGCACTCATACTTTTTTTCTCCTCCATATTATTTGCTCTTTCAGGTTTCTTTTCTGTATTTGGGAAATGAAATTTGCCTGTTGGGTTGGCTTGGAGACATTTAGCAACACGGAACATTAGGAAAAGGTTCTTCACTGAGAGGGTGGTCGGTCACTGGAACAAACTCCCTAGGGAAATGTTCATGGCAACAAGCTGTCAGAGTTCAAGAAGTGTCTGAATTATGCTCCTAGTCATATGGCTTAGTTTTAGGTAGTCCTGCAAGGAGCAGGAAGTTGAAGTCAATGATACCTATGGGTCCTTTCCAACTTGAGATATTCTATGATGCTGATTCTATGAACATGCATGAATTCCACAAGGATATTACAAATACATACTTTCTTTCCAGCACAAAGAAAAAGTGTTTGATATCCTCTTAGAGATTAGCAGGGCAGAAAACAGTAAATTCCTTTTGGAACTGTCTTATGGCAAAGTGAGAGAGCAACTACACAATGAAATTGAGTACACATCTCTATTGCACAATCATTGCACCTTTAGTAAGGAACACAGTCAGGAATAGTTCATGTATCTCTTGGAAAGAGCTCCATGACCTTATTTATTCAGGCAACTCATAAACAGCAGCAAGCAATCCTACAAACACACCAGATTAGACAAGTGCCTAAAGCTGATGTAATTATAACTTTACAGAAGAAATCATTGGTGACAAGTTTTCTGAAGTTCAAATAATCTCCACTATCTAGGGAAACTTTATATCATTCAATATTACTACTAGTGTGCAAAATATCTGATTTGAGATTTAAGTTCACTGAATCTGTAGTATGTCTTGTGCATCCTACAATGAACATTTCACATTTCTAAATACTTATGCCCCCTTTGCATATTCTCTAGCAGTTTGCCTTAACAGAATAATTCCTTTAATACCCAGATATCCCATATCATATTTTCCTGACTAACAGGAGAGGGATGAAAATTTTCTTACACATTTGAGCAACATCTTTACCAGAAGTTATTCACTGAAATGTCAGTTGTTTTTGTTTGTCTGTTTTCCTTTCTATTCTGCACAAAGTGAATTTCCTTACGGGAGAGTTTAGGAGACCTGTATGGATACTGCTATCCACTACAACCGTAATTTCTCTTCAGCACACTCGTACTTCTGATCATAACCACTAGACACAGAAAAAGGAGCTTCTTTCTCTAAGGTTATTCCAGAAAATTGCATGGCTGATAGTAAATGCATTGATTCTAAGTGGAGAGAGCTTGTATTGGCATATTATTTCATGCTACTTTCTCTGTGTAAAACAAGTAGAAAATAGATAACCTTACTCCAGTCCCAGCTCAGTATCTTTCCTAAGGTCATGTTCCAAAATCACCTTCTGTTTAAATCTCCCTATCTCTTCCTTTTCATCTATTATTTTCTTAAAAAGTTAACCCTTTTGCTTTTGAATTATTTTTGTTGTTCAATAGGAGTGCTCCAGTGAGTGTTTTGATACATTTATTTTGATTTTTGAAATTCTCATGTAAAAATATTTGAAAGAAGATTTATTTTCTTCTCTACAGGGGTCATCAGAAGTTTCTTGGTGAGAAGTCATTATTTTTAGCAAAGTTAGTTAATATGCATGGGAAAGAAACTTTTTGTAATTATTCACTGATATTCAAATAGCTTGACTAAATTAGTAGCTTTTACTTTTTACCAGTCAGAATTTTTTCTCTCAGAAAACATCTAAGAAACTGAATTCCTCATGTCATTATGCTCCAGTCCATACCTATGAATAGTCTGATCAATCAGTACTATGATTTATGTAATTCTTCAACTGAACTGTATGAAAAAAAGTCTTGCTAGTCAGAAAGTTGTGAAAATGCTCTTCTTTGAGGGTCAGTATAATGCAGTATGCACATGCTTGGTCATACTTGGACACTCTTCCAGGTGACATTCACATTTAAAGACCTACCTATGTATTATACGTAAAGATCAACATAGAAATTGAAAAAGACTTTTAAAAAAGAAATATACTGTAACTGCCTTTTCTTCTTGAAAAGATCTTTTTTCCTTCCCATTACTTAAGGCCTTTCATTATTTAAACCTGCAGGTGTGAGGAGAACTAGTTTGTCAAAGTATCTCATTTCTAATGTTAGTGCATCACGTTTAGTCTTTATTTGTCACTGAGAACAAAATGGTTGTGGTCCTCATGAAAGATTTTATTTTCCATAATATAGCAAATAAGGTTTAATTAGTGTCTCTTCACAAGGCTGCAACAGATAGATGAGCAACCTTACTTGCTCTCATGTTTTTCTGTAAGGTTTATCTTTAGGCATGTTATTGCATTTTGGCTCAATTGAATTTGTAGTTTTCCTTACTTTTTTCCCCCTATTCTAATTAAATTTCCTCAAAAAACCAGCTATCTAACTTTCCTGGATTTTCATAATTTATTTTATATTGAGAAGCAGAGCTAAATTTACATGTTTACAGTACTATTACTTTTAAAGAAAAAGTTGACCTTGTACAGAGAATCACATGACCTGTGCAAATTGAACTATCTTCACATTGCCTCCCAGATTTCTGCTCTATTGCTTTCATATGAAAATTACTAAAGCTGAGTATTTCATGGGCAGCACAAAAAATGTGAAAATGTGCATTACTCTTAATAAATCTGAGAATATTTCCATTCCCTACCACAAAACCACCGGCATTTCTATAAAAAAGCAGAAAAATATAACTCCTCAACTTATCTCCAAAATCTTTAAAAATATTTATTCTTTTGCATCAAATAAAAGAAAATCTCTGAGAGATACACTTATTTTTTTCTGAACTTGTTTATTTATTCTGCAGCTTTGGACTTTGATAGATACCCTTCTCTCTTGGAAGGAAAAGAGTTTGTTCCCTAAGCCATCAGCTTTCTCAGAAGGTTGTAAAATTTTGTGGTTGTAGTTCTCTTCAGGTTCTTAATAAGAATACCTTGTGAATTAAAGTTCTCCAAAAGAGTCTCTATTTTCTATTTGTAACTGAAGCAGGTATAAAACATGGAGACAACCTCTTTCTCTGGCCTCCAGCTCTGAAAATTTGAGGTCTTTCACAGAATTGCTCAAATAATATGGTGTACCTTTTGAACTATATACTAGTGTCTCACCATCTCTAATTAAAATGATTGCAAACCAGGCATTTTCTCTGAAGCCCTTTTGTTACAGATCTGCCTGTCCCTTTCAATGTCATATTCTTTGTTTTAACTGTACCTTAAGGTTTGTTCCATTTTACTGATTTACAGGAAGCCAAAATTCTTCTCACTTCCAGTAATTTCTTATAATTGTTGGACTCTCTAAAATTATTCTAATTCCACGATTCTGACAGATGTTGTGTCTTCTTAGTTCTCATTCTCTACTTTAAAGATGGGAAACTTCAGTGAGAAAGATTTCTGTCATTACTGCTTGCCAGAAGCCTGTAACATTTTTTAATCTATTTCATCTTTAGCATTTTCTGTTGGAAATTTCTGAGAGGTGTCTATATAATTCTTGTACTTTTATGAGGTCACACAATATAATTCTGCTCAGTCTTCATCTGTACTGTTTGCTATTTGATGGCCAGTATATTAACACTAAGTGTAAGTGATGGTGGCAGCTGATTGCTGAGGAGAATTTGGGAGGGAGGATATTTATATATTCTGTATTGTGGCAGTGAACAGTATGTGTGAGTTCTAGTTTCAAAGTTCCTTGTTTTCCAAATACTGTACAGATCTCATTTTTCTAACGCTTTACTAGCTCTTTGTATAACTTCCTCTGTCCAGTTCTCAACAACCTTGACCTACAAGGGGCAGTTTATGGCATTTCAACAGTCTCCTGTTCCATGGATTTTTTAAGATACCTTAAAAACAATAAAAATGAAAGAATTGATTCTGCCTATGGCTCATAGAAAAACTATTAGTTGTCATTCCTCTTTAGATGACCTCTAATCTACATCTTTATTCTTCAGACCATCTCCTAAAAAAAGGCACTTTCAGCTAATAAAGTGGCTTTCATTTTCTTGGCTCCTGTAGACAACAAAGTGCTCTGTGTATTTTTCATCCCCAGCTTGCAAATGGTGTTTTTGTTACAGTATATTACCTGGTATATCTACTTGTATTGCTTGTAAACCCTTCTTTTTCTTGACAAGGCCATTTGGACCTTTAGCTCTTACAGATAACAGTTTTTATTGACTCACAAATCCACAGTTGATCAGCCCATATTCTCTTAACATTTTTGTTTCTACAATATAATTTCAACTCTGTCAGACTAAGACTTGCATATAAAGCACTAAGCTGAAATACCAAGCGTATAGCTTAAAACTGACTTCCATTTTTTACAATGGAGAGATAATAAATGCCCTGGTTATTTCTCAGTCTCCCAGTATATATGATTTACTTTTTTTTTTTTAATATTCTTTCATCATTTTATATAACCTACATCCAAAATTAACTTTCTTAACCATAGTCCCAAACAGCAAAGTATGTGTCTTCACATCATTCCTCACTCTTGCTGCTTCCTCAGTTGAAATGCCTATCCATGTGGGGTCCCAAATAATCCTTTCCACATCCTTATTTTCCTTTACCACTAAATATGGAAACTCACACTCACCCAGTGATGGTGAGGAACACCCATCCCCTCTTCACCTTGAGGTGAAGTCCCATCTGGAGGTTTTCAGTTTGCCACCAGTGTGAAGCTGCAGCATTGTCTTGAGATATCAGCGTTTGGGCAGAACTAGGAGGCAGATTGCTCCCTGTTTCAGGTCATCCTTCTCATTTCCTCTGTTAATCTATACCCACCTTTCTTTCCTTTTGTGGTGGATGCGCTCGACCCACCTCAGCGAAACCAGCAGCAGTTCGGTCCAGGCTCTAGATGAGCCCTAAATTACTCCCCCGCGACAACTTTCTTCTTGGGTTTAGAATTATGCTTTTCAATAACCATTTCACATTTATATTACCAACAGTAGCACTTTTGCCATTTTACATACTATTGTTCATTTATTCCTAAATTCCCTCAAGCAACCACAGCTACATGATTTATATTTAACACTTTTCCTTTCCTAGCTCTGTGATGCTTGCATTGTTTTAGATTAGAAAAATCCACTTCTCTGAAATGGTGAAGTTTTTACTTTTCTGACATATTTGGTTTGTAATTTTTTGAACTATCTCCACTAACATCAGTTTCTATAAGACTGCATTCCTTTCTTTTCTCTCTTTTTTCATGTGCTTCTATTCTTGATATGTAAAATACATCGCAATGTGAACTGCATTGAAATGAAAGTGTCCTCTGACTTTCAGTTATTAGGATGGGCAGTAGTCTCGTTCAGTTCTTTTATTTTCCTCATAGTAGGGCTATGATCATGAAGCACCTGTGCCCCTTGGCCTCCCAGACTAAGACTTTCCAGGCCTTTTCAGAATCCACTATTTTGAGCAAACTTACTACTGTGGTCTTGTTTTCAGCTACAGAAGACAGCAGATCACTACTTAAAACAGTTATTAGAATCTCTCTCTCTCTTCTGTGCCTCGTGGGAAAGAGATAATTTTTAGATTATTTCTTCCTTTACGTTCTGAATTCTCTTGATTTTATTTTCCAGATCCATACCTAATTATAGCTTTGCACCTCTTAGTCAGTATCTGTAGATTACCGATCCTATTCCCAGTTCCTTCTAATTGATTTTAAACCTATCAAATCCTGATTGCACTGGGAATTTAGGTATAAGATTACTGAAATTAAGCAAGAGATGAAGGAGTAGAGTATTTTCTCTGGGATATTAATTTTAAGGGGTTGCATATTGTGCATTTTTCTTCAGCTTTCAGTCACAATATGTTTGCTCAAGTGGTATGCAGTCAAAGAAGTTCATTTTTGCATTATTCTAGCAGTATTTTAATTTTTGTGTAAATCAGTAAAGAAAGTTTTTAAAAAATCCTGTCTTACTCATTACACTCCCCATGATTTTGTTTACCACTCAGAAACAAATCAGAGAGAGAAGGGATGGAAGAAGAGCACAAGAGTGAGAACACAGCTTGTTTTATAAATTGCAAGACATGCAAATAAATATCTTGATAACTGAATGCAGTTCTACTTTGACCAACTGCATTCAGTACAGTCGAACAGAAAAAGTGTTTTACACAAACGTATTGGAAATGGACGTGTTCATTAACTACTTCAACAGCTGTCTCATCCAAATTCCATATTTTCCAGGTTGGCTATTTAAAGTTTCAGCCAGTTTAGTATTTTCTGCCTCTTCTTTCTGCACAAATGGAAAACATTTCTCTTTCCCTCAGTCCCCAGCCCAAGGTAGAATTCATCTTACTGAATAAAGAGCTCTTTGCCGGTCCTACTAAATTCCTTGTAAAATTGACGGAGGGAAATAGGAATTTCTAGGATGAGATTCATCATCACCTAATGGAGATATCTATAGTGAGGCGGGTGAATGATGAATGAAGAAGTCTATTTCTTGTTAATAATTGTAAGGAAAAAATAGATTGTCCAGACCAGACATAAGCTGCAAGCAGAATCCTCCATATGTCTCAGCTATACTTATATCCACAATAAATAACATTAATTACTGGCAGATGTACATGGTTTTGAAACTAAAAAGGATCATTATAATCACATAGTCTAATTTCCTGCATAACCCAGACCTGGTGTTTTAGACAATAATCCTTTCACTGAGCCAAATAACTTGTGACCCAATGAAAAAACTCAATTTTTTCCTTGCCTGCCTTCTTCTCTCTCTAAGATCAAACTCTTGGACCATCTTAAATATAAAGTCTATGAACAATGTTAAAAATCTGTTTCCTACAGCTTAGGGCATTTCCAAAACACGATTAGTAGATTTGATTTCTGCCCACAGTTTGCCTCCTACCCAAAAATGTATACTCCCTACTTACTTTAAGGACCTCTTCATAAAACAACATAGTCTTGTACTCAATGCCCTGAAAATCACTTCATATTTCCAAACCTAGGGTTTAGAGTTACTCTATTTTTGGTATTTTATATATACTTCACTATATTGTGGAACTGCTTTTGTTTTGTCTTTTTATTGTAGTGCTAAATTTGGCATTAGGTTTTAATAACTGCGCAGTGCTTTGAGACAATGCTGAAAGGTATTTTATCAATTTAAGTTACTATTCTATTATTACTTTGCCCCAAGGCTCACCTCATGTTCAGCAAAACCCACTCAATTTTGTGGAGTCATGACTTTTTCCCTCTATTCATTCACCCTTCCATTTCCCCAACCTTTTCTTTCGCATTGAGATGGGTCAAATGAACAGTTTTTTCCTAAAGCATGGCTCCATCTGGTAGGATTATTTTGGATTGTAACTTGCCTGATGCCACCCTCCTCGGTAGCCAAAGGAATCAGATATCACATCTGCATGTATCCTGACTCTAGAAAATAGGAGTATACGAGATGTATGAAGGTCCACAGTTGGGGTTTTATATTGGGTTCAAAAGTATCCAAAATGTACATTCAGACTTCGGAGTATTTAAACTCTATTTTCATGACTCTTCCAACTAGCAAAGCTACACTTGGGGAAGGTAGGAGAGTATTTAATCTAGCAGTGACGGATGAATTTTTTATATGTCATTTGTGTTAAGCGATGGAAAGTCTCACTGAACCACAAATCTTGTAAGCATTTTCATGGGATAGGAGACCTTTTCAGGTTCTTGCCTTAAAGCTTTAAACTAAACTCACTTAAAGTTTACCCTTGGGCCTATAAATTGTAAGCTCTGCTGTGGTCACTAGAGACACAGCTTTTTAGAGTGAAGATGAAACTTTCAGAAACAGGGAAACTCTGTTTCGACACTGATAGCATGGGATGTATATCTCCCCATGGTATCAGTTTGGATGAAAGCTAGTCAGTCTTATCCTATCAATCTGTCTTCAAATAACATATACTGAAGGGTGAATAGAAGACAATGACAAAGATCAGAGGAAAAGATACAGAGTAAGAAATCGTTCCAATGAACAGTATGAACTTTTAAAGATCATGGAAAAAGAGGAACCACAGAAATGTAAACTGGGAAACAGAAAGTCCAAGTCCATCACGGCGAGCAAACAGTGTGCTTGGGCCCATCGGTCATCATACTCAGTGAAAACACAAAATTGCTTTTCAACCTATATCAGTAACATTTGGCTAGTTTAAGTGGGAAGAGAATCTATCAGAAAAGAAAAATCACAAATTGATGATTTCTAAACTAAAATTCTCTGACATAAGCAAAGAGTCACAGAATGGTTGAGGTTGGAAGGGACATCTGGAGGTCATCTGGACCAATACCTGTGCTCAAGCAGAGCCACCTAAAGCCACAAAGGCTTCACAATCTCTGTGGGAAACCTGTGCCAGTACTTGGCCACCCTCACAGTAAAAAAGTGTTTCGTAATGTTCAGAGGGAGCCTCCTGTGTTTCAGTTTGTTCCCGTTGCCTCTGATCCTGCTACTGGCCAGCACTGAAAAGAGCCTGGCACCATCCTCTTTGCACCCTCCCCTCAGTAATTTACATACATTGATAAGATCCCCCTGTCAACCTTCTATTCTCTAGGATGAACTGTTCCATCTGTCCTAGCCTTGCCTCACATGAGAGATACTCCCAGTCCCTTGATCATCTTTGTGTCCCTTTGCTAGACTCTCTCCAGAATGTCCATGTCTCTCACACTGGGGAGTCCAGAACTGGACCCAACACTCAGGATGCGGCCTCACCAGTGTTGAGTAGAGGGGGAGGTTCACCTCCCTCAACCCACTGGCAACACTCATATCATTAGCCTTCTCTGCAGCAAGGGCACTTCTTTTTTGTTTTTGTTTTTGCTTTTTTTCTGGCTTATGTTCAACTTGGTGTCCATCAGGACATCCAGGTGTTTTTCTGCCAAGCTGCTTTCCAGCTGTGCAGACCCCAGCACACACTGGTGCATGGGGTTGTTCCACTCTAGGTGCAAGACTTTGAACTTCCCCTTGTTGAATTTCAGGAGGTTCCTGTCATCCAGATTCTCCAGCCTATTGTGATCCCTCTGGATGGCAACATGACCCTTTGTTTTATCAGCCACTCCTCTCAGTTCTGTGTCATCAGCAAACTTGCTGAGGTTATGCTGCCCCATCATTCAGATCATTAATGAGAATGTTAAACAGGGCTGAACCTGGTATTGACCTCTGGGGTACACTGCTAGTTACTGGCCTCCAACTAGGCTTCACCACCCTCTGGACTCGGCCATTCAGACAGCTTTCAATCCGCATTATTGCTCATCCAGCCTACACTTCATCAGCTTCTCTGTGAGGATGTTATGGGAGACAGTGTGGAAAGCCTCACTGAAGTCAAGGTAAACAATATTCACTGCTCTCTCTACCAAGGGGAGAGAAAGGACTTCCAAAAAGTCTTTGTCTCTGATGGAAGCCAATCCATCAAATAAGCCATCTTATGGTGTGGAATTAAAGAAAAGGCATTCATAAATTTTCCATTATTGTTGCCAAGAGAATCATCTTGCTGGCCCTTCTTTACAGAGAGAGGGAAAAAGGTAGACTCTTCCAAGGTGAACTATTTATAGCTTGCAAGTGGGACACTTAGATTGGATTACTTACCTTCTACTTACCTCTCTACAACAACTACAAAGGCAGCCTAGAGTACAGTTATATTTTTGGACCTCATCTAATTTCCTAAAGCTAGATTGGCTGAAACCAGGCTAAAATTAAAGTGCATTTTTCACCACTGCATACCTTAGCATTTCGCTGCCTCAGTGTGTTTGAGTAGAACTGTTTAACATAATTGCTAGTCATTTGGGTATGATGCTGAGTACTGAGATGGTAATATTTGCGGATGATGCAATTACTTAAACGACCAGGACTGAATTATCTGTCACTAGCCTTTCTTGAAGGCTATGCAGATCGCTGATCTGATTTGGCATTTCCTGTACAGTGTACTCGCTGTCTGATGCCTATACTGAGCTTTTATCACTATTGACTAAAATCCATAGAAAAACAGCAGCAACGGCAGCAGAAAATTCTCCAGTGGATTTCATATACTGCTCTCTCTTATGGAATCAAATTCTTGCTGAAGAGGAGACAGAAGTCTGGGGCAATTTGAGACATCTAGGGTTTGAGAAAAGAAGAATACAGTTGTATTATGAATCCGATTTCTGGTCAAGAGGTTTTTTTTTCCCCAAGAGGAAACTTTTGAAATGTTTCCTGATCTTTGTTGGAACATTGTTCTATAGCAAAATCCTTGGCTGCATTCTCTCAGCCAAGAAAGTTTTATTCCTAGTTTTCATACATTTTACTCTGGATTCCCAGCTCAGAGAAAGAATGGAAAAGAGGCTCAACCACTACATTTAGTCCAGGCAAGAAAGATGACAACATCCTTCTTAAAGTATCTCAACACCTGTGCACCCAGTGCCAGCCAGAAAATGAAAGTGAAAAGGCACGCAAACAATTATGAGTCTTGAAAATGGTTTTTTTTTTTTTTTTTTCTCTAGATCTTTAACAACACATGAGCTTATGAAGGAGCTCTTATTTCATCCACATCACTTTTCAACTCTAAAAACAAAACTAGCTGGCAAGTCAAGAGCTATGCAAACACTGGACATTTTTTTCTTTGCTGCAAGTCCAAAATACAGAGGGATGAGAACTAAGAGAATACCTCTTACTTATTCTTCACAGCTTAAAGACAGCTCTATCTTTGGCATGAACAAGCATGGATTACCTTTAATAACAACACAAGACATAGTGCTGTAACCCAGGTTCATAAGTTTCTTTTTCGTTGCCTTCAACAAAACCACCACTTAAATCAAACTCTCCTTAAGAAATGCTGATCTGCAGAATATTACCAGATGGGTCTCCTGCTTTCTGAAGAAAGGGGGAAATGAGAGAGCCTCATGTTTAACGGCATATGAAAGAAGAAATACAACGTGTAAACTTTCCACTGACGGATATAATAGTGTTCTCACTTTTAAAGAAAAACAGTACTTCCTAGCAGGAGGCCTGCAAGAAATTTAACAATTACTCAAGATTTAGATGTACAGCATGGCATTTTCGAACATGTGCAGAGTCTGTTATTTTTTGTAATTAAATTAATTTAAATAATAAATAATGTAATTAAAATACATTAGGACTGTGCAATCCCTAGGGCCGGAACTGTGTGTGGAGAAGTGATGCATATTCAGTGTGAAGTTTAATGAGTAAGAAAATGCAGAATGCTGGAAATCTGGTAATGTGCAATATAGTTTTGACACCCTCCCCCTTCTTCCCTGTTCCTTTTCAGAGCAAAGGAAGGCCCAATTTATCGAATCAGGCTTTAAATCAGTCAAAAATCTCTTTTGCTAAAAAGAAAACGTTGCTAGTGTTTAGGTTTTTTTCAGCACAACATGTGGTTACCCGAATGTTTCCCTACAATAGTCCTAGTGAAAAGTGATAGGAAATTGACTCGGTAACCCTGTAATAGCAATATTTACTTTACCCTCATCAGAATTTTACAGACTATAGGAAATCACTACTTGTCTCTTCGTTACAAGGCTGACCCTGATTAAAAACTCCTGCAGAGACTTTCAGAACAGACTAATGCTGTCAGAGCTTTGTTTTTAGGGATCATGACCATTCTTGATTTTTTGAGGATGGATGCTGAGTGTTTTCTGAATATCAGCCCCTGCTAAGCTCTGCAACCAGAACTAAGGGTCCCCAGTATCTCTCCCTAACTTGCTGAAGACTTTCACTTTCGACGTTGCCTGTAAGATAAACACAGCTTTATCTCTGTGATCTGGGCTGCTGATCTCACACAGGACTTCGTTCTTCAGGTATGGTTTTCCCCATGATGGGATCAGGCCCAACATTTTTTTTTTATACAGTGAGAGTGGTAAAACACTGGCACAGGTTGCCCGGAGAGGTGGTAGATGCCCCATCCCTGGAGACATTCCGGGCCAGGCCAGATGGGGCTCTGAGCAACCTGGTCTAGTTGAAGATGTCCCTACTCATTCCTGGGGGGTTGGAATAGATAAGCTTTGAGGGTCCCTTCCAACCCAAACTATTCTATTCTACGATTCTCTATGACCCAGCTATCTCTGCCTTTGGGCAAGGGACACATCCCATTTTGGAGGCACAGCAGCACCTGGGACCAGATGGGAGGACCTGCAGTGCGGAAGCAGAGGTGCTGCAACGTGTATTCCTCCCAGGTGCCAGGGCTTGCTCCTTTGTGGAAGGACAACAGGACCCTCATGTGTGGTGTCTTGCCAGGTTGGGCTGGTAAAGCTCATGTGAACTTGAGCAGTCAGTCTGAGCCAGGGATACCTTCACCTCCGTAATGGGAAAGTACCCACTATTAGATGGCAGCTTGAGGGGGCTCTAGCATTCTGCACACTGTGGTGGGCTGCAAAACGCTTGCACTCAAGTTGCTGGCTTTCCTGATTTCATAGCCATCCAATATTTAACATTTTCATTAATTGTCTTCTTTGTGTGTGTGTGTGTGTGTGGTTTTTCTCCCCTTAAAGCCCCAGTTCCTGCAGCCAGGTAATCACAGGAGAAGCTGAGTTTCATCTGAAAATTTTCCAATGAAAATTTAAAACACAGGATTGTAAAGATTCAAAAAACAGATGAAAAATAAAAAGAACTCTTACATATCTATCGTTGTCTTAAGCACTGATGATTGTAAGGCCTGTCTAATGGTTTCAGGAGGCCTGAGTCAGGGGTTTGAAATCATTAGCAATATTGATGCCTCTGAGAAGTGAATGCTTAATACTGTCTTTCTTGTGGCTGGCCAAAATTACTGTTCAGCCTGCTACTTTGGTCATAGACAAAAGAGCCTTTGTTTCCAATGGTTACAGTCAGGGGTTTGGTACTGAAGACCCAGGAAAATATCCTGACACATTAATATGGTGTACACATGTGTATGTGGCCACTTTCTGTTATATTTAGCTATTATCAGTATTTACATACCAGAGTAATTCAAGGTTTGAAATAAGTGCTTACAGAGCGGTCAAAGGATTGCCTTTTGAGTGTTTTAAAAACTCCAGCAACAGGAATAGGCTGTTCACACACATCCTTTTCCATTCCTGCCATGCCAAATATTGCAAACTACAAACTTCAGAGGTTCTCAATAAATGAAAGTAGTGACAGGGTCAAAGTTGTGATTGTTTAGAATAAACTAAATTCTGAGGCTGTTTCCAGTTTTTAGCACAACACACAAAAGTATTTTGACTTCTAACACTGACCGAGGCCACTGCAAACTTTGGGTACCTACACTGAAGCTGGGCACAAGAGTGTGACCCCTTCCTTAAATATTTTGCTCAATATTGTATTAATTCCAAAGTTCTCAGTGTATTACTGATGAAAAATAATATAATCTAGAGCTGTAGATGACAGAGGGGTATTTTCACCATTTAGTGAAATGTAGCCACTTCTATTTCCACAGGCTTGTTTATGTATTGGGGACATAAAAGGCTTTCCAAGTGATCAGAAGGTGGCAGCAGATCTCTGTTTCAGTTCTGAAGTGATTTCAACCTCTGCAGCAACTCGGAAAGAGAGACAAGAAAGAAAGAAATGAAATAATAAAGTTTAAAATTAACTTACTGAGGAAAGAAGGTATCTTAATTTTAATGCCACAGGTACCTATGAGAGGACTGCCTCTCGCTTCTGCTGATCACATTGCGCTACTTCCATAGCAGGTCCCTCACCGAATGCCTTGAAGATTCAGCACAGAAGGGGAAGCATCCGCACCAGGCCAGGAGCAGCGGGTGAATGGCAGCCTGGGGAGCGGCAGCCAGTGGTCAGCCCCAGTGGATGCACAAGCAAGGGCAAAAGTGCCCTCCGCTCTCACACCGGACACATCAGTATCGTTGTCTTTACTCACACTGAGCAAATGCAAGTATACAAGCCTGATGTATCTGTAGCTGAGCCAACGTGTTGGCTAATGCAGATCTCATCCCTTCCAAGAGCAGACCCCCCTGTGCCCTCCCGTCCCCTCTGGGAGCAATGCCTGGGCGGAAGTAAAGGGAAGGCCTCTTTTATTCAAAGGGAAAAGCTGCTCCTTCATTCTGTGAACTGTGTTGGGGAAGTCTCCCAGGTGATCACAATGGATCCTCTTCAGATGGGGACCCTTCCACCTATGCAGGGCTCTCCAAGTAGTGCCTGGGCCATAGCAGAACCAGTGCCAGAGGGAGCCCTGCAAGGAGCAGGTGCCCATGGCAACCTGTCGTGCTTGCATTGGGTGCTCACCTCCTCGAGAGATACCAAAGAAGGCAGAGACTCATATCATAGAATCACAGAATCATAGAATCCTGATTTAAACTTCCACATTTCTGTGAGTTCTAAAGGTCGTCCCTGCACAGTCACCCCTAAATAATCCTGGCTAATAACAGGACCAAAGAAAGAGGAGTCATTGCTTTGCTTGTCCAGGTACTGCCTCCTCCTTTCTTTGTTGCATTGTCTCTTTCTAATAAACTTTTTTCCGCTTTTGATCTGTGGATGTTACTTACATGTTACAACTGCTCCAGTCTATTAGCCAGCAACACAGAAGGTTCACTGTTAGGAAGGAAAATAATTTGAAGCAAAAAGAGGGAACTGCTTAATAACAGTACTAAAAAGGTCATAATTAATGATTTGGCTGTAAAGGTGAGAAGCTAAAGCCCAACATTTACTAAATAGTTTATTGTTAAAAAGGGAAACTTCATCTGTGGTAGTATTTTTATGCAGGTGAGGTGGAGCTTAGCAATGAAGGGACGCTTTCTTTTTCTAGGTTGAGTTTAGGTGTCAAAACCCATTTCAAATCAATTTACTTACACTGGTGCAAGGCAGCCAGTTTTGTTTCTTCGAGGACTGTCTCTGATTGTTTTACTTAGTTTCTTTGGAAATAAACCAAAGCAGTGAGATTGATTCATGGATTCGTAAATCCAAAGGGGAGTGGTGTGAGCATCTCATCTGACCTGGGGCACGACATAAGCCACACTCTTTTGCTGCACTGAGTCCAGCGATGTGGGTGGTTAAGCTGGAATAAATCTGTTACGAAAATAATAGTGTTTGACTTAAAGGCTCCATGTGAAGTGGTGAAGTAGTCCTGAAGATTAGTTAGTAGAACAGTTAAAAGTTGTAGCTTATTTCCACTTTGAATGTTCCTAACCAATACAACAAGACAGCAGCTACAGAATCACAAGGACAGGTAATAAAGTGGCAGGAACTTGATAGAGAGAGCATGAGATATCTAGAACAGGAAAGGGAAAATCTTGTACTCCATGTACTCCATAGTTTTCTTCCGTGTCTGTTTGCCTCCTAGAGAAATGAATCCACCACTAGGAAAAACCTGAGTCCTCAGTGTGTCAATATTCAGAACTTTGTTACAGATATGAATATATTTCACTGGACAGTGTTAAAGAAATAAATCATAATGCACATCAGCAAGTTGATAGTTGCCTTGTCATTGACCAGATTCTCATGTTAAGGACCCTCCACCTCTCCTCACCTCCTGTGATTTTCAGTGGATACCTTCAAGCTCAGCACCTGTGTTGTCAGTGAAGTTATGCCACATGACTCTTCATTCCCATAACTCAAAGCAGACACTACCCTTTATCTTTGAAGTCTTTTCATTCCATTTGATTAGAATGTTGATTTTTATGATGGTTATTTCAATTTACTGTGAGTATAATTAAAAATAGAATATACCTTGTAGCAATTATTATCAAAATTATCAAAATTGTTTCGCCTCCTTCCTAGAAGAGTGAAAGACTTCAGAAAGACTTTTTCTAGCAGATCCTTTTAAGTCATTATCTCAGTAGAAATGAAGGAAAACACACAAAAAGTCCAACTACTGGCATGAAAAAAAAGGAAAAGAATGAGACATGCAATTCTTAGCAAAGGTTTCAAAGGGTAATGCTGTTTGATGGAACTACGTCAGGTGAGTATTACAGAACCTTTCAAAATTACTTACAGGAAGAAGTTCATTTTTTAGGAAGGGGCTGTCACTAGCAGAAACAGTTCCACTATTGTAAAAAAGGTAGTTTTGGAAAGGAGGTTGGGATCTAATCACTTGGATCCTTAAGGTAGAAAGAATAAAGGGAAGAGATTTGGAACAGTCTTGTGCCAAACTAGTCAACAGATGGCTCAGGGCCAGTACTCAGCCTGTAAGGACATTTTTCTGGCTTGGGGAACACTGGCCAGTCAGCAATTGGCCTGTTCATATGTAATGCTGTAGGAGGGAGAAGGTGCAGATCTGGATTTGGTCTGGTCAATTGGAGCAACACTGAAGCAATATGTCATATCTGTTTGGCCCCATAGCATCTGACAGGGGAAAAAAATAGCTTTTAGGATACGAAAGTTGGCCATTCATGCTTTAGATGAAAGAAACCACAAGCAGGTGTGAGGTGCAGACTCTGTGGGACACTGAGTGCACCTCTGTTAGCTCAAACTGAAACTGACATGAACTGAAGACACTTTGCCCCTCTGAATATTAAACGTGAAGTAATAATAAGGGCCACTTGTTTCCTAGTGTTTTTTTTCCAAACCATTTTATAAGATTAAAGGATGATGATTTCTCTTGCATTATAATTATGACACAAAAGCATTTCCATTTACAAAACCTTTATTTCTGAACTGGTAAGAACCTGAACTGATTGCTACTATTATTTATAGACTTAGTCATACTTACATATTTCTTTTAAAAGTTTGACTAAACTCTGCTTGGCTACTTTTGTAATTCCAGGTTGTACAAAAACCAAAAATCCCACTGTGCTTTTTACAAGTGGCAAGAGACATGTTACTACAATCATATCACTATAAAGTAAGTAATACTAACAAAAGGCACAAAGTATGAGACAAAGTTCAAAATAGGGTTGGCAAAAAGGTATTATACTTTACACTGGTTGAAATAATTTGCAGGTCAGTCTCCTGCCTGTTCATGTCATGTTGGCTCTACAGATGCATGGTCGCATTGAATCCAGTCAAATTTTTCTCAATTTAGACTTGTGCTAGAGAATAACTGTAGTCAAGACTATCAAACACTCCAGTATATCGATGTCAGTGAAGATTACTGCCTCAGTTGTATTCAGAAGGTAATAAGTAGTACAGAAATGCCAAAATGCATAGAATAACTTCTACACTACTAATCCAAAGCATTGTAGACTAAAGATAGCACTACTGAACCCGTACACTGAAGAATACAAGTTCTGAGCCTTTAAATATTAGAAAAGTATTCATATAAAATACAATCTCTGAATACGATGGGTTAAGCTAATCCTTTTTTACAGTTCTGATGGCCCATCAAAAGTTCAAAGGTTATTTACCTGGAAACTGGGAAAGTACTAGGAAGTCCTGATTACCTCTTCCAAGCTATGATGCTTGAGCTACAACCTCACATTCTACTGTTGACTGACAGAGAGGAGAGTGATTTCACCTGAGGGCCCTAGTGAGGAATCTGTTTCCTGCCTTAGTTCATCCTGACCAGAATCCATACCTTTGAAACACAGTGCAAAGCCCATTTATTCTGAAGTATGTTTTCTGGAAGAGAGACCATCTGGAAGAACATGATAGGAAGAATTTTGCTATTGCTTTTAGTTATTTGTATCTCAGGACTAGGTTGTTTAGAGGTGAACCACTGGTGACACAGCATGACACAAAACCCAGTTGGGCTTGTTAAGACAGGCTGTACACTAGTGCAGTGAAGGCTGGACAGATGATACAAACTGGAACACAGGAGGTTCCGCTTAAATTTGAGAAGAAACTTCTTCTCAGTGAGGGTGACGGAACACTGGAACAGGCTGCCCAGGGAGGCTGTGGAGTCTCCTTCTCTGGAGACATTCAAAACCCGCCTGGACACCTTCCTGTGTAACCTCATCCAGGTGTTCCTGCTCCAGTGGGAGGATTGGACTAGATGATCTTTTGAGGTCCCTTCCAATCCCTAACATTCTACGATTCTGAGGAAAACCACAGGAAACTAAGAATGTCATAGTACATCAGATCGAAGTACATTCAGTCTCATATTTTCTAAAAGAGCATAAAAAGGACAAAATGAATAACAATACTTTGTGAATCACATTCCCAGTGTCTATTTATTTAAGCTTCAAGAGGTCCTTTGCACGTGAAGGCGTCTTTGCATTAAATAAAAAGAAGCTGAACAGGCTGCAGTGGAAGGAAGGGGCAGGCATTTAGGAAAAAGGATGTTTGTGGAGATGGTAGAGGGGTTGAGAGTGGGAGGAAATAGCAGGCACATAATCTGATTTCAATAAAATGAGGACACTGACCCCAAGCATAGGGAAGATGCACCTGTGAGCTACTGAGAACTAGTATTCGTTTTCTTACTCATAGTGTTCAGTAACTCTCCTCATATAAACTTTTGTTAAATCCACGGGACGATTCACAGACTACAGTATTACTCCCTTATTGTAGCAGGCTCAGAAGCTGCCCAAAACAATGAGAACTTTTTCTGAGTCCTATGGATGATGTAGCTTGGACTTTTTCTGATGTCCACTTGAGATAATATGAGCTATAGTGTAAAACTTTTAGATATGCTATTCTATATATCTACCATTCACTTTTAGGAGCAATATTTAGAGCAAGGGCGGACTGTTGGTGCCAAGAATGCTTTACTTCACAGTAAAAAGGAAATATTTGAAGACTACTTTATACAGCAGTAAAGCAGCAACTCTTTAAACATGACATCCATATTCATAATGAGTGCACTTTGATCTGTAAACAGTCCTTAAAAACTAAGTAGGGATATTGCTTTTAATAGTGCATTTGCTAGTCCTGACCTACAGGTGTGCACAAAAAGAGCATGTTTCCTACTGCAGTCAATTGACTTCCCCTGATTTACAGCATTTTCAGTCCCTGTTCCATGTGCTCCAGAGGTTTTAGTTCCATTTTCTATTTCGACCTGAGTTGGATTTATTTTATTTTATACCCCTGCTATTCCAGGCAGCAAGATAAGAATTACTTTCACACATGCCTCTTTGTTTGCATAACACTTGTTTCCACTTAGTAAGAAATACATGGTTATTTCAAGTTACATTTCCTTTGAAAAACAATGTTTTAAATTGAGGTGTAAAATGTTCCACTGCACTCCCCTTTTTTCATTTTTTTTTTTTTTAATATGGAGCTTCAAGTAAAATATAAAGGACTGACTTGAGTTTTATGCCTACTTCTGTTCATGCTTCCCGTTTCTCATGAAGTTTGTACTAAATGGTCATTTTTAGAGACACATTTCATTCAAAGTTCAGTAACTGTATGAGAGGGCCATGCACCACTGCTGTGTGCTATCATTCCCCTGGGGATTTTCCAGATGTGATTCTTGGTGTTTTGGATGTGATAGTGGAAAGGAAGGATGAGAAGGTGGGAAACATGGGGCGTACCTCTTAGCCCACAGAAATTCACTGATAAGGAATCTGTGACGAATTTGTTGTGACATCCACTCTACTTTGGGAAACTTGTCTGAGAGAGGACTCTGGGATGACTAGGGACTGAGGAGCTACTGATAATGTTGTTTATCTATATAATCAGAGAGCACAAAAGATAATGGGAAAGTAAAGGGAATCCACCTTACCAGCTGTCTCCAGCTCCTCACTTCTGCTAAATGCCATTAACTTTGCCTTTTTTGATCCAGAAAGTAGAATATATGGGAAATCCCACAAGAGAAACCTGGTAAAATGGATTGTTATAGCACATATTTTTCCAGAAGTAGGTATGAGTGTGTTCTTGTTAAAGAAAATCAGAGTACAGGAATTACTCCTGGCACCAGGAGCAATTCCTGTATCCCCTGTGCTGGCCCCACAGCCACAACCTCTTACCAACAAAGCTACTGGCAACCCACTGCCTGCAGGATGTCCCTTCTCTAAATCTGAAAACCAAACACAAGAATACCAAAGCAGTGACTTTGAGATTTAAGTTAACTTTAGTCAGATTATTCCATTATCAGTAGCTGTCCAGTTGAAATGGATAGGAGCTCAGCATAGATGCCACAAAGCTCTTCAGAGTGTTTTTAAGCCCTCAGCTGACGAAACTCATGTAAACACAGGTATGGTACTGTTGGTTAGGGCAGTAGGAAGTTAAAGTAATCTCAGGTACTCCAGCACCATGTCTTTGGATGCAGTGTCTGCATATCCCGATGATGCAACATTGCATTGTGTTCTTCCTGGGTCCGGCTCCTCCTGGCAGTGACATTTCATACTGCCTGTGCTGGGAATCTGTGCCCTGCACCTACAGGATTCCTCTTGTCTGGGGGTCTCAACAGGTTTTATAAATACAAGGTCTCAACAGGATGAACTGTTAGTAGCTGAATGTAAAACCACCTGCAGCCCAAGGTTCTTCAGTCCTTGGGTTGAAAGAGAAGATGGGTCTGATACCTATGAAAATCTCACTAACTCAGGTGAGCAGTTAAAACTAGCCCCCTTTTTACTGCAAATGGGCTTACTTTTATGTGACACAGAACTTGTTTTCTTGGTTTGCTGTGCCTGATATAAGTTGGTGGCAGAGGGCTGAGTGAATACAGCACTTGGAAGGTCATGAGAAATAACAAATGTTTAAAGTACTTTCATTGGAACAGCAGTAGACTCAAGAAATATATCAATAACTCCTTCTTTATAAAGTTGCATAAAACAAGAAATGGTAGACGTGTCAGCTTTACTTTTAATAAGAAACCTTTCTGGAAGATAAAACAGAATTAGAACTATGGGAAATCTCAACTGACCTTTTTCTATGAGTAACAAGAATTATGTCTAATGTTAGTCTTTTAAATTAAAAAGTGAATTCAGCAAGTATTTTTAATTATTTGGAAATTTTTTTTGGTTGAATTTATCCTTCTTGCATATTTATCAAAGCCCACCATTTTTTTCCTGGCATGAGCATAGCACATTTTATACTGGCCTGGTCAACATTTACGTCAGCACAAGTATGGCAGAGGGTGTGTGGTTTCCTTCTGAAACAGTTAAACTGGTGCAAGTCCTACTGGACCATTACCTTAGGTTGAGGACACTCTCCGTTGATCTCATTACAGCAGTCCAAACTTCTGCAGTAGATAAGGCCTTGATACAAGTAGTAAAAATGAAAGCCTGTCTTTAATGGATCTTAATCAGCCTATTAAGGACAGGATGTTCTTATGCCTGATTACTTAATTGTACCTTACCAAAGGAAAATCTCTCTCGCCTGCTAAAGTCAAGGCCAATGTTCATAAAAAAAAGAACAAATACCTGTAAGCTACGGGCTGTACCTTGGGGGAGGTCCTTGAGCTGGGGAAAGGAAGGAAGAAGGATAGTGAGGGAAAAAAAAATAAATGCATTTTTTGTCACTTATCATAGATATCAGAAGAGAAATAATTTAAAAAACCTGAAAGATAAAACAGCAGCTGTAGGCATGCTCTTGTTAATTCAGATTGTTTGCTATTCTTTTCCATTTTAATGACTCACTAAGGTATGTGACTACAGCTGGCTATTATCTTCTTCGTAATGATTCTTCCAAGACAACATCTGACTTCAGTGGTCTCAAAATGTAAACAGAAGATTTTTTTTTTAATGTTTTGTACAGTTTTAGATAGGTGAAGCTACATATTTACATTCCCTATTAGCCTGCTTACAACATAGCTTTACAACTTTTTCTCAGAGAGAGATGCTATTTGCTTCCCTGTAGGAACAAATCCATTCAAAACAGGGACCTTAGAACACAGTCACCCAGTTTTACAAGTTTATTCAGTTCCAAGAAGAAATCTAGAAGGCAAATTAGACAAAAAACAATCCAATGCATGCAGAATTGGGTGTCTTACAATGCGAATCCAAACACTCTATGTACTAGAGATAACTGGTAGATGAGATGGGGTCAGGTGAAGGGAAATGGGAGAGAAGGGAGAGAGAAAGAGAGAGAAGCAGTAGGAAATATTAGACTCCAGTGTGAACATCAAAAGCTGTTCCTTTGTATTTTGTTCCATTATTGCTTGATATAAAGGAGTATTATGTGTTTTATCTGAAATTGTCATTGGATAAAATGCATAAATAAGGCATCTTTGCAGAAATGGAGGTGCGGGCTTTTGAATCATGTCAGACAGGCAAAAAACTTAATATGAGCCTTCTGCATCCTGGTCAAATGGTCTCTGGCTATCACCTTGTCGTAAAGTGAGTGTGCTCAAACCATCTCCTGCTCTGGCCACTCTGTGATCTGTGATGGGTTTTTCTCCCATCCAAGTGGTTTTGGTGTGCTCTCAGAACACAAGCTTGCTTGGTGGCTTCAAGGTCCTTCAGCAGAGGAAGATTGTCTACTGAATCATCCTCAGACTTTGCCAGGAGATAGGACCCAGTTAAACAGTGCTTCTTTGCATGTAGAGGAGCACTGAAGTGCTTCAAGGCATGTAGAGAACTTTGGTTTCATGAGAGCCTTCAGTGAGAAAAAATTGTCATATCTTCAGAGCTGGGGGCAGCTGAATTAGCATTTTCAACCATTTTTCCAGTTGATCTTAAGTGGTTAATGCCTCATTTTGGAGCCTGGTCTCAAGTGTTGTGTCCCCCTACTTTTGGACAAAGGACAAGGAAGCCATGTTGAAACATGTCCACATATACAAGAGCCATGAGTTTGGGAAGCAAATGGAGAAAGAAAATAGGAACATATTAGGCAGTAAATACAGACCTAATTCAATAATGTTAGATGCATTTCAGCTCATAATTTGTGGTTTTACCATTTTGTATTAACCATCAAGTCTAAACACTCCTTTGGACATGTTATATTTGAGGCAAAAAATGTGTAAATTGTGCAGACTACGAGACTGCATCTGTTAGTACCATTTCCAACTGCATCTAGAAAGGAACAAGTAAATACATAGGATGTAGGGTTTTTTCTAACATAATCCATTCACAGCTGTTAGCTATTCCCCTTGAAGACAGAACATCAACTACAGCCATTCTGTAGCTTCAAGATGATAAATCAGAGGGACCTATGGAAGGAACAGACATCAGTAAGATGCAGAAAATAACAAATGAGTTATCTTTTTAACTTTCATGTTGATATCTGCACTGTCCTGTTCCCCAGACCTACAGAATAAGGACAGTAAGCACACGTCTGCCAGAGCTTTCAAAGTTTGCAAGGTGCACCTCTGTATATTCCAAGTCAGCAATGCAAGCTCTAGAACGCGCAGTTGGCTCACAAAGAAAAAATGATGAAATATTGAACATCTTGTCTCCTCACAGAGTATAGAAGCACAGAAACCAGACACTATGGGCTTTTTTTTTTTTTTTTTTACTTCCAGCCTTTTACCAACAGATAAGATGCTTTTTACTGTCCAAAATAAACTCCATTCTCTCTTCAGATATTTATGGTCTCACACCTCTAACTCTTGTTTCTTCCAGAATTCTGAGACAGTGGGGTTTTTTACCTTATAATCCACTAAATGAATCAATCCATATATTTGTAATAATAACAACTTCAATATAGGAACAAAATGTCATAGGGCAGTGCACAAAAGTAGTATGGAAAACATCTCCATGACATAATAGTTTCTGAATATAGACACACCAAGAAGAAAAGTTGTGTGGAGCTTTTTACTATTCACTATCATACCTAAGTCTCTCTGCATCGTTTGTTTCTTCCTCCTGTGGAAAATCTGCCTTCTGCATCACAGTATTTTTCCCTGCTTGTATCAGTTTCCTCAAACTCAAATTTATTTTGTCCTATCCAGATTCATATCTCCCTCTTTACTACTTCCCTATTGTTTGTAACCTTTTTCCAATCTAGCATTAACTGTGAATTTAATTAAATTATAGTCATTAATATTCATTTTATATGCCTTACTAACATAATCCCTCTTCTAGTTCTTAATGACACTTAAATAAATAAAACCTAATAGAGATCCCTGTGGTACCACACTAGACACCTTAACCTAGTTTGATACTTGCTACTTAACTGTTTACCAAGCTCCTTTGAACACTCTTCAAACCACAGAAGAGCATGTAGATTCAAACCAAACTGAATTAATTTTTTAGCCCAATTTTCATGAGACTCCATATTGAATGCTTTAGCTGATGCAAATAACTCACATCTCACTTTTCCTTTTACCCGTGGAGGCCCTGGTTCTTCAACACTTATAATCATGCTTAATTTTAAGCATGTGCTTAAAGTAAGTGTGAGTAAACACTACTTGCAGCTAAACGAGTCATGCATGTGTTTGCAAGCTGGTGGCTTATTTACCTAGATCGAAAATGGTTACCATAAATCTGGGGTCTTATTGTACATCAGTTCTTTATCTCCAGAAATATTATTCCTTCAAAGTTTAATTCAAAGTGCTATATATCATGTTGAAATCCTTGGTGACAGGTAAGTTTTAATTTTGATTAGTAGTATACTTAAGAAAAAAAATAATCAAAAATAGAGCAGTAATAAAGGATGTAATGATAAATTCACATACCAGTAATCAAGCTTTTTACAAAATCTCAGGAAGAAAAAAATTGAGCAAAAGCCTTTGAAAGGCCTGTAAAATTATTTCCAACCCAACTACTGGTTAAAATTGACATTTTCCCATCAGAACATGCAGCTGTGTTCTTGACAACGTTAGTATTAAACTTGTCAAGAGTGAGACCAAAACTTTAAAAGATATATGTCAGTGGCAGGCAGACTTATAACTTTCTGGAGGCTTCTATAAAAATATTTCCAATTTCTATAGCACTGATTTCTCAACCCTTTCAATTACAGGATCATGGGAAAAAAATCACACTAGAACAGGAATTTAAATTTATAAGATTACGTCATAAAATTTAAAAAAAAAGTTCAGAGTCAAAGTAGGGATCTACTGTGAAAAAAAGTATAAAATCACTAACCAATTTACAGGTGGCTTTGTTCACAGCCCCTGCCATCTTTCCATTTCAAAAAGCAAAGTCCAAATTATCCTTTTTCTCCAGCAGTGGATCTGACATCTTCTGCACCAAGACTGACGGATGATGAGCCATGTCATTAACACAGCGCCTTTTGTTGCGATAAATGGTTCATGGCAGGGATGCTGGCTCAGATGACGGATCCCCTTGCATCCTATACAACAGGAAGGCAGGTACAAAGCTTTTGAAGTTGCCTATGAATGGAATCCTTATGAAAATGGGTAAAGTATTTAGACATGGTCAGAGAAATGAAAGAATGAACACAAAGAACATCTGGTTAGACTCACTTTAACAATAATGTCCTCAAAACTTTAAGTTGCCTGTGTAGAAATATTGTATGCATTGTACATTTATATACACATCTGGGAAAAATACATTTTACTTTACTGGAGGTGAGTAGCCCAGTTAAGGCCTATGGTTCCTTTAACCAAGTGTGCTGAGGAGGAAGTTTGCTCTTGATTTGGAGACTAGCAAGGAGATTTCCTCACCTAAGGCCTTTATTTAGGAAAAATAAGGCAATTTTAAAGAGAAAAATCAGTGCAGAAGAAAGAAGATTATATTACTTTAACTGGGATATCAGAAGTGACTTATTTTGTCTTTTCACAAGTACCAATGTAGTTTCCCATAATCTACATGTATACATATGTTTATATAAGTATGTGTGTGTCATTTTTCTTTCAGTAGTCTAAGTACTTTATAGATAATATAGGAAGAAGCATATAGTATGTTGTTTTATTATGTAGGTGATGTCCTACATATAGAATGTTTATATATAAATATTTTAAATAAATCAATCTCACTCAATTCCAGTGAACAGAATAAATAGCAAGACAGCTTTTATTTAAAATGAATAAGCTGAGATACTCTGAGACCAGAGAAAATTACTCTAAGTGGCAGATTGGGGAACAGAACCTGGGAGTGCTAAGTGATGCCAACAGTTATTAGATAACCTCTGAGAATCAAATACTGAGCAAAACTCTTGGGACAGAAATATGGGGAAGGAAACTGCCTAAGAAGAACTTCCTCTCTTAGATCTCCTTGCGTACCTCAAATCCTTCTCCCATCAAGCATTTCAGCAGCTCTCATGTCAGCTCTGCTTAGCCATCAAGAATCTTTAAATTTTACCCTGATACCTTTTGCTTGAGCAATTGTACTGCTTGGCTCCATTGAGATAAAAATGCGGAAGCATGGAAAAAATCACAAGGAAGATACTTAACAAAACCATAATGAAGAAATTATGGCTCTCTCCCATGGCAACCTGGTGACAGACCTCCTGTGAGGATTCTGTTTCCACTGAGAGCAAACAACTTCTGACAAATAATTCAGTGGGACAGGACAAGCTAAAGTTTACATTGGAATAAATGTAAACCATACTTGTTGTAGCAAGCAAATTATAATTTTCTATTTGCTCTTCATTTCTGTCCTGTGCACTATGAATTGAAAACTTTATTTTATCCTTTGAGAAGCCTATTTTTTGTGGGTATAAAATACAGACCTAATGGTCTGTGAACCGGTGGAATCTAATACAAAATATGAAGTTCAGTTTCTGCCTATATTCTTCACATGAAAGAAAGTGCATTAGTTCAAGTGACTGAGGAATAGTTTCATTTTATGACAGTGCTGTATCTTCTCTATATTGTCTGCTTACATACCGTTTTTCTCTAGGTTGTCTGAGTGAGCAAACATGAGCAATATTAATATTATTCTATGAATACAGATGTTTCTATGCCTGTTTCATTTGTATAAATCTGAACATTCTTTCCATTCCTAAAAGAAATTCTGAAGATATATATGTTTGCTAAAATTATTTACTGCTTTCACATAGAATTACACATTTCTTTTGTTCTTAAGATAGCTGAAGAAAATATTTTGGGGTCTGATCTGGCTTCTTCTGAAATCAATGGGAATCTAGTGATACTAGACTGCGTTTGATTGAATTCTTATGAAGATATATTTAGTTTGGTGATTATTTTAAAATTTCTTGTGGGTTTTGAATGTTACCTAAAAATATTTTTTGGCTTAATTTTTCCAGCAGGAAGGTGGTTCTAGGTAAAACCTTTTTCGGTTTATGAAAATGTGTGCTTTTTGTTTCATCCTACCTTTATTCTAAAGAAAAACGTGGTGATGTCTTATCTCAACTCTTCATCTTTAAATCTTACTTACGAGATTTCCTATAGGTCATGGCTGGGCTATCAATAGTCGTTCAAGTAAACACCAATCAAGACTGCATATGTTACAATCCAATCCCTTCGTATTATATTTAATTCACTGCAGAAACTTAATTATGTGGACAGCTCTATTATACAATCAGCCTCAAAAGACCATTTTCCCATGTTTTACACATATTCATAGAACTTGAAATCTTCCTGCATATTATATTATAACATTGATTACCTTGGTGTTTGATTGTTTAAACAAATCACTTATCCTTTGTTGACGTTATGGTTGATAAATCCATAAATTTATAGCTTTCAGAGGCTCCTTTCCTAAAGTATGCTCAGATATCAGAGATGACACAAGTATATCGAACCTTTCTTGTCCCAGCAGATAGGACTGACTATATGTTTTGAACAGTCACTATATTGATGTATGCCTAATGTGGTGAGTTGGCCTTGGCTGGACACCAGGTGCCCACCAAAGAACTCTATCATTCACTTCCTCAACAGAACAGGGGAGAGAAAATATAACAGAAGGCTTGTGGGTTGAGATAAGGACAGGGAGATGACTCATCAATTATTATCATGGGTAAACCAGTCTTGACTTGGGGAAATTAACTAAATTTATTACCAATCAAATCAGAACAGGATAATGAAGAAAAAAACAAACTTTAAAACACTTTTCCCCTATGTTTCCCTTGCTCAACTTCAATCTTGATTTCTCTGCCTTCTCCCCCAGTGATGCAGGTGGATGCAGAATGGGGATTGTGGTCAGTTCATCTGACATTGTCTTTGCTGTTCCTTCCTCCTCATGGGGATGACTCCTCACACCCTTCACCTGCTCCAGCATGGGGTCCCTCCTGCAGGAGACATTTCTGCACAAACTTGTCCAATGTGAGTCCTTCCCATGGGCTGAAGGTCTTCACAACTGCTCCAACATAGGTGTCTTCCACAGAGTGCCATCCTTCAGGAACAGACTGTTCCAGTGTGGGTTCCCTATGGGGGTCACAAGTCTTGCCAGCCAACCTGCTCCAGCCTGGGCTGGAACCTGGGCTCCTCTCTCTACAGGTTCACCGGTCCTGCTGGGAGCCTGCTCCAACATGGTCTTCCCATGCGGTCACAGCCTTCTTTGGGCACATCTATCTGCTCCAAACTGGGATCCTCCACAGACTGCAGATGGATGCTCTACCATGGACCTCTGTGGGCCACAGGGAGACAGCCAACCTCACCATGGTCTGCACCATGGTCTGCAGGGGAATCTCTTGTCCGGCACCTGAAGCACTTCCTGCCTCTCCTTCTTCACTGACCTTGGTGCCTGCAGAATTGTTTCTCTCATATATTCTGACTCCTCTCTCCAGCTGCAGGTTGTTGTACAGGTTTTTTTTCCCCTTCTTACAAATGTTATCCTAGAGGCATTACCACCATTGCTGATGGGTTCATCCTTGGCCAGTGGTGAGTCAATCTCAGAGCCAGCTGGCAGTGTCTCTGCTGGACATGGGGGAGGCTTCCAGCAGCTTCTCACAGAAGCCACTCCTGTAGCCCCCCAGCTTCCCAAATCTTGACACCCAAACCCAAAACACCTAACCTTTAAAAGAGGTCTTGCTTAACAGGAAAGAGCTTATGGGTATAATAAACTAATTCTGCTATATTCTCTGTCATACATCACAGAACAGTAACACTTAGAAAACCCAGGTCTTGACCTTTGGTCAACACCTATCTAAATTCTGTTTTTTTCAGCCCCCAGCAAATAATTCTACTGAACAGAAATAAAATAATTTAATTAACCAGTCTAAGACTCTCTTATAAGAATTATCTGTTCTGCATACACCTACATTTTTTCATCATGGTGAAAACATGTATTTTCGAATTTTTAAATCACCAAAAGGGGTCTGATTTTCTCCTGACATCTGGAAAAAACATTTGCCATTTCTTGCCACATCAAGTGTAGCTTTTAGAACTAAATATTAAGAAAGGAGACACTGGGATAAAACATTTCCTTTTGTAGATATATATCATTGACACGAGATCCAAAGTAATAAACTGAGATTGCAAAAAAATGTAGTACAAAGCCAACATGGAAAATGCAGTTTTCTCCAGAGTGCTGGGGTTTTTTCTCTTGTAGATAATTAACTGGGCAGTGACCTACCAGAGTGTCTAAACATAGTTCTTTCTCCTTCTCCAGATTGTATAACAATTTTCACTATCTTTAGTAGAAATCTTGCAAAAAAAAAAAAACCAAAATGCTCCTTCTAAAGTATTTATAAATACTGAATTAGCCTCCTCCAAGGTGTTCTGCCCTGCTACAATACTCAGCTGGGCAGCTGTGGTAAGATCTCTTTGGTACCTGAAGGATAAACACCCCTTCCTCCTTGGCAATTCACTACCAACACATTGCGATCCCTTCAGCATCTTTCTAGCCCACAGAGTCTTCTTGTCCTTATCTCTCCCCTTCGCACGTGGCACATGGCCTGGAGAGATTGCCCTGAGAAGTCATGAGGTCTTTATAGTCTCTTTGTCCCAGGACCTCTCAGGACCGCTTCTGCTTTCAAATCTTCTGCAAGATGAGTGCAGAGAACAGAGTTCACACACCAGCTCAGGGAAAGTCTGGAGGCAGCACCTTTTCCTGTCATTGCTAAACATCCACTTCACAACAGAGAGCATCAGATAAAGTATTGTTTTCTGTTATTGCACTGGAGTCCTGTTTCAATGGCTTTGTGTTGTAGGGGATGATCAAGATTCCTGCCTTTAATGGCAGTTAAAGAAGCTCTGAATCCTAAAGAGGAGACCCAAAATGCATTGATGAGGATTTCTTGAAAGGCTTTGGGTTTTGTTTTGTTTTGTTTTGTTTTTGTTTTGGGGGTTTGTTGTTGGTTTTTTTTTTTGTAATTTAAACAACAAAGGCAGAGGCTGAGATGCTGGATTCTAAGATGCCCTCAAATGCTATCTTTTTATTAAAATGAGATAAAAAGCAAAAAGTTGTCAGGGAAAGACATAGGAAAAGAGTAGCTCTTAGAAAAAAAAATGTGTTCAAAACACAGCTCATGGGACTGTGAAAGCTTCTGTCTATTACCTTTTTTTCCTTCTACCACTTATACATTCTTTATTTTAATTTTATTCATCTTTGCTTTACCAGGACATTCAGCAAGCTAGTTATGCTCAAAACCTCATCACATCACTAGGAAGTCAGCACATGAAATAGGAATACATTATTTTTCCATATTGTAGTAACAAGTTAATGTACTGTAGTACATACTGACTTGTTTATTTTACATTAGCATGATCCACAAACACTTTACTTGAGGTCTTGGTCCTTCTTCTGCTGAGATTAATTCACCAATATTATGGTAAATTATGATACCAAAACACTACAGTGTACAGCTTGCTTGCCTAGGGAAGAGATCAGCACAGCTTGCCTTTGCACTGCAGGTCTGCTCCAGTTCCCACTGGCTGTGCTGGAGGACTGGACAAAAGTGCTGCATGGCACCACCAGCCATCCTGGTCACTGTCCTGGACAGGAAAAACTAAATGCCTCATTTTTACTCTGCATGTGCTGGTTTATTGTTTTTGGTTTTGTTTTTTAATTTTTTTTTTAAAAAAATTTTTTTATTTTTTTGTAATCCACTAAAGTAAAATAAAAAACCAAAATAGTACATGCAGCTTAGGCATAACCCCTGAGGCTTCTGACTTATTATTATACTGAACACAGTGGTGTACACTCAGGCAAGCTGGTGCTATAAGATGCTAACAGTGTAACATATGCTGCCACGCTGTGCTTTTCTAGATAAATACTCCCTCAGCTATTCAAGTATGATAGTGTCCAATTTTAATTCACAACTAAAGGAGAAATATCTTTAAATCCACCTTCACTTTGCAATTAATAATGTCATCTAGAGTCAAGCCTGGTCCTGCCATATCTGGATAAATGAAAATACTAGAAAGCAAACTAAGTAGGAACCACCAGGAAAGGAATTCAGAGAGCTAATCGTAGTCCAAAGCAGAAGTCTGCTAATCATTTTGGGCTGGGTAGGTGCTCCAATTGCATTCTGTGGCTGTTGTTTGGGAGTTGCTCAGGAAAAAGTTCTTTAGTATAAGGCAAAGCAAGCCAACAGCTTAACAGGACCATTTAATTTATTAAAACATGTGGACTCTGATTTCCTCCTTGCTTTTCCAACAGGAATGGTCTTCTACCCCATACCAGGACTGTTGAGCTGTTGTTTCCTGAAGCCATAGCCTGTCTAATGGGGAAAAATTAAAAATACCAGCTAGCAAAACTGATCTTAGTATGGCAGAATGAACATATGTTGCTTTGTCCACCACAGGACAGCCAAACGGTGATGTAGCATTGTGTACAACTCTTGGGAAGTTATGGGATGAAAGAGTTACACTGTGTGATGGCTATCACAGCATTCTACTCTCACATGAATATCTAAAATGAAGACATACATATAAATATATATATTTATATGGGCTTTACATTCCAGACAAATTTCACTATTAGGTATCTTTTCTTCACTATTCCCTATAAATTCTGACTTAGGCTAAGGATCCACAAAGAAGAGAAATATACAACGATTTGCCAAAACCATTATGACTTTCTAATTCCATGTCTCTCATCCAGACCTTTGATCTGTCTTTCCCTTCCTGAATCCAATCAGCAAGATGAAGCACTGCGTCTTAAACTTACAATGCAATTTTGTTTTTTATGAGTTAGCTTTAGTACTGCATTTATTTCTACTGTAGTACTGACAAGAAGTTGCAGTCAGGAGTAGGATCGCAATGTGCTAATGCTATGTAGACACAAAGGAAGAGAAAGCTATTACCTGAAGAACCAACGGTCTAGAGCAAAACTCATCATGGATAGGAAAAATAGACCTAGCAACTTGTCTAGGGACAAGTAACAAGGTCAGAATTAGCACCAATCTGCAAGATGCCACTGGCTGACAATACCTCTTGGATACAACCAAAGGTTGCCAATTCAGACATCCTGGTTATTGCTGCGCAAGATGCAGACTGTTGTCTTGTACAGCTTTTGTCAAAAAAACTACCCCCAGACACTGTATGAAACAGCCTGAATGGATCTGACACTACTGGAGAGAGTGTACCTTCTACTTCATTTACCTCTGAGTTGAGAAAGAAGAATATAATTGAATATGCTTCCCTCTTTAGCATAATTTGTTCATGAACATTGTTGCGCCGAGTGCAAGTGGGCATGAAAAGCCCTCCTTTCTCAAGGAGGAAAAGAATGTGTGCACATTCTTACATAGCCTGTGTACAGGAAATCATTCACGAACCTTCAAAGGCATTGAGAGGGGGAAGGGAGGAGGCTGGAATGGCATTCCTTGGGTAAGAGCACATGAAAGTCTGGTCGGATTAGTGTAATATATTACACAAATGTGACACAAAAATGTTCATGGATTACACTTCCTTCACTGTATCATATTAGCACCTCATCATCCCAGCCTACCACAAACAGATGCTAACAAGATATGAGAAGAGAGCTAGAATACACTGAGGCTTCTGTCTCACATTAGCAATATACTGTGATACTGCTTGCCAGCGTGTGATGCACAATTTACTAATGCATAATCTATGAAAAAACCAAAACCAAAACCAAAACCAAAACATCAACAACCAAAACAAGACATTACCATGAAAGTGTGTTTACAATGTGTTGCAAAACGAAGACCTGTGCTCTATGTGGGGAAAATCTATCTCACCTCCTGGAAGATCACCAAGATACAAAGGGGCTTGTTAAAGTCCCTGAGTAGTACTCACTAGAAATGCACTGTTCCCTTTCAGTGAGTTTCTTAAGATACTTTTGAGAAAGTCCTAAGGCACTGATTTACTCAAGTTGTATTATTTTAGTGGGCTTCATATGGATTTTATTTAACTGGTTCTTTTCTTTGCAAGTAAAGTTGGCCTTGGTGTTGAATCTGAGGATACAGAAAAGCATCAGCCATGCGCCAGTCCAAGCTCCAGCAAAGCCCCTGGGAAATCTGAACTCAATAGAGTTTCTTCTTCACATTCAGTCATACAATTCATTAAATATGATGACATTACACGTATACAGCTGCCCTATTATACTGACTAATTGCCTTTTAAAGGGCCAGAAGACTATGCAGATGTGCATGCTCACATTTGCACAGTAAAACCTACTTTTGCGCTATACAGCCTCGCTTGCCATGCACAGACAAAATCAGGGAAAAATGTTCGTGTGTATTTGAAAATGCTTTTTTATTTATTTTTTTTTTTCTAGGAGTAATAGATGAAATTTGCAGCTGCTGAAAAAACAGCCTTCCAGATTGCCATCTAAAGTGCTTTACTGTACGTGAATATATGGGAAATTACTATTACTACTAATAAAGAATGAAATGAATACTGTATAAACTAGGTTAAGCTCTGCGCATCAGAGGTTTATTTTTGTTTTGTTTTAATATATTTACATGGGGGAAATAAATATGACAGATAAAATCTTTTTGGCTTTTTCTTGTAACAGTAATTATGCCAGGCCTTCAGTGCAGTAAGGTTACGATTATACGACCCTGTTTCTGGTTTCCTCTAGACATATGTGCAATATATACATTGCACATAAATTGGCTCAAGCTAATTATTTTTAAATAACATGTATGCTTTTAAAAATAGCAAGCAAAAATGGAACTGCCTAAATCTATTGTAGGTCATGTTTTGTTTTTCCCCAGGCATTAAAAACCTGTGTCTGATCTTTTCTTGAAAACATTTTTGAGGGGGGTAGGGTAGGGGGAAGATTTCCTCCTAGGGTGAAAACCAGATATACTTTGCCCTGTTCTGTGTCCATCACAGCCACAGCGCTCCGGTTTGAACAGAAACTCATCTGTTAGAACTCAAATATGAAGTTGAAACCCGAAAGGATTTTTTTTCCCACATGATTATAAATAGGGGTTTATAAGGGATATTTGGACACAAACCTGTTTCTTTTTACTATAGAAAAACTTGCTTGTCAAACAGCTGAAATATAACCTTTGAAAAATTAGTTATTTATAAGGTGAACTGTAACACATTATTTCATAATGTGTGACAAGCATATTGTGAGAGAAAGGCTGTACTGCTGATGGCATCACTGTGAATGTACATGATGATGGCATTTCATGTCCCAATGGGTACTTCCTTCAGGGACCTCTAAGATGCCGATGACAGCAAAGTCACTGCAATCGTGGAATTGTTGGGAAAGCTGTAAAGCAGTGATGTCTCAGCACCACTGCCACCTGTCCACAGGAGTCTGATGCTCTCCAGTGCTTCAAGAGGAGGCTGAGCTCCTTCTGTTACTTCTAAACCATTACTGAGGTTCATCTGCTTCTTCCTCAGGTACTTTCACTGTTTATAGCATCCTGGACCAAGGAAGGAAACTCAAGGAGAACACATGGGCAGAAGATCAATATTTTGAATTACTAGGAAGTGACGAGCCCCACATGACAAAGTTCACATATCTAACCACTCAGGATGAGTAGCTTCCCTGTGATCAGAGAGCAGGAGAGTGGCGGGTGGTGGTGGTAGAGGAGGAGAAGTCAGAAATCCTGATTTCCAGTTTCCTGTCCAATCCCAGAGGTCCAAACATTTTACACAGTCCTTTTTGTAACTGGTTCCTATTTCACATTTAATATATTTTAAAAAAAAATAGAGGAAAAAAATAAGTACATCTATGTTATCTAATTGAATGCCATGAATATCAAATAAAAAATGGGAGGGATCATTGCCATAATTCAGACTTCATTCTCTCTGTCATCTGAAAAAGGTGGTGAGCAAGGGGCCCAAGGCACGCTGCCAAGTATGTTCATTCTCGGAGGCTTTTTCCTATGGAGAGTTGGATGGGAGGAGTTTGAGTTTTCCTCACGTTATTTGTTTATTTGACTATCCTTGGTTGACATTGTGTCAGCTGGTTAATGAATGAATCTGGCTTTATGGCTTTTGCACATGTGCCTAGAGGTCACCCTAGGCATATTTTCACAAATTAGAAAAATAAATTAATTAATTAAACTTATTTTCTACTGGGAACCTGTGCACCTGAAAAAACAACTATTTTCTCCAATGTATTTAGTTGTGCTCTGCCACGAGGCATTTCTTCCCCCTTTCTTGGCTGAAAAACTGTACTAGCCGGTAGGCTGCAATCAGATGCTGCTAAGTAATAAGGACTATATAAGCTGTCATATACGCAGCTGGCCACAAGTTACCAGCTACTTCCAAACAACACATTTTAACTCTTTAACTAAATTAGGCATTTTTTCTTCTTGTGTTATGCATAGATTTTGCAGGTAACATTTATCCTGCTTCCTGCATGCCAGAAGGAAAGATGCTCACCTCCCGCACAGAGTTTCTTCTGCCGTGCCACCTCCTCACATGAGGCCCATCAATGGGGATGGGCTGTTTGAAAACAGTTACCATCAGTGAAAGGTTTGGGTAAAAAAAAAAAAGCAAAACAAAACAAACAAACAAAAAAGCAAAACACCACAATACAGTGAGAAACTTCCTCCTTGCTGTCTCCTTTTTTTTTTCTTTACCATCTAATTTGCATTTTTCATTCTTGCTGAGAGATTTAAAATCACAATGCTTTCTCCAAACATGTAGGTCCATCTGGGAGGGAAGAGGATCCATAGCACATTCCTGAGGTGAACAATCATCCAGGATAAAACAGGAATCCCAGTACTGACAGCTAAACCAAGGATGCATGATTTGGGAAAATAAATTGACTGAAACATCAGTTCTGCTCATTAAAAAAATTCAAAATATACCTTTGAAAAAATTCAGCCATTCTGTAACATTATATAATCTGATATAGCTGCATAAAGCAATTTATGAAAAAGAAAAGTTGCATAAAAATACAAGCTAAAACAATAATCTTTCTTACAGATGTAAAGAAGGTAACTAAGTGGGTTTTTTGCCTACTTTTCAAATTTTCTGGAAACCTTTATTATGATTTTTAGCACTAGATATATTTAGCCTCTTTCTGAATAATCGTTCAACAAGGATATTTTATGAAGCTATAGATTAGATCCAGATGAAAAGCTGCATTTCCTAAATGTTGATGATTGTTTTGTAAAATTCTCTTAAATGTGTACTGCTGTGTGATTTTTCTTGCTTCCTTCATTCCTTTCAAAATACTTAAAAAAATCTGTAAGTATATTTGTTATTACCAAGGGACTTTTATGATTAATACATGTTATTCATATTCCCTAAACACAGATTTGACTAATATGCTCTATGCTTGCTGCCATCACACTTATAAATGTACATTAACTGAATCCAATTTAAAAGAAAAATATTCCTAATATTTTCAATAAAAGAGTGAATAACTGGCAATAACTACAATATTTGGTACATTTCACTTCTTTTTCTAAATGCACAATTTCTGTATTTTATGATTTTGGCAGTTCTGTTAAGTAATTTCCATAAGTTTTGTTCGATACATGACGTAGTATTATTCATTTGAACTGTGGCATATCTGAACAACATTATTAGTGATTACTGGTCTGTTACGTGATGCTACCTTTGTCCTGTCACTACATAACTCTTCAGTTCACAGAAATTACATTCATTTTCCACTGTATTGAAACAAGCTAGCTTTTTTTTTTCTTTTTCATGAGCAAACTAGACTGTACAAATGTTCAAATAAAGCCAAAGCAATAGGGACATAAAAGCAGATGAAGACAATTCATTTGAAAATCAAAGCAATGCTCACAGAAATATGTTGGCAGGACTTATCCAGCTCTATTTCAGGGTTGTTTAAACACCATATAGAGCAGAAGAGAAATGGGAGTAATGGTTTCTCCTGGAATCAGTTCAATCAATTAATTTGTCTCTTTTTTTTTTTTTTTCCCCCTCACTCATTTGATTACCACTGTGAAAAAGCAGGGGGAATTAAGTCACAAAATAATCATTCAGATAACATGATGGATCTAATTGAAGCCTTTGTGAGTGACTAGATCCTGGGGTAAGGCTGAAACAGCCTCATTCCACCCAGTTGTGATCTGGCAGGGTGCACCACACCGCCTGCTGGCTTTGGATGAGAGTTTCTGCACAAAGACTGCGTTTTCTTGCCTACGTGGCTAAAGCCAGAACTTGCATGTAGCCGGTGAAACTTGACAGTGGTGGCGGTGGCCAAGTCTCCTGCAAAGGAAGGGGCACCACCACGCAAGGAGGGCAGCCACAGCTGAGGCGGCCCCTCTGGCACCACCGCACTCCTCCCAGTTGCCTCTCTTGGGGCTGGAAGAGAAACCATGGGCCCGCCCGTGTGCAGGGGGTCCTTCTCCGCGGAAAACACACACTTTTTCCCTGGTTTTCATTCTGCTTTTGTCACCACTGTGCACTGCCCCGCCTGCACAGTGGCAGTCTCGGGGCCCCACTCCTGCAGGAGGCGGGAGGCACCCTCCTCTCCACAGGCACCCCAGGCTCACCTCCCCCAGGCCTGGCTCATTTTTGGACCAGAACCATGGGCTTGCCCTGAGTGGCACGGCAGGGTGGGCAGCACCACCCCACATGCAGCTCTCCTGCTGCCATCTTTCCTGCCTTTCACCACAGCAAGCAACCCACTCTGCCTTTGCTTTTGGATTTTTTCCCTCCCTCGTAGGGTCAAACTCAAGGGTGTTATCAAACTCACAACTCCCAACACAGTACAGACATCCAGAGCTCACCCACACAAGCCGTAGAATCATAGAATGTCCTGAGTTGAAGGGACCCACAAGTATCATCAAGTCCAACTCGTGTCCCTGCACAGGACAACCCCACAGTTCACACCATGTGTGTGAGGCCTTGTCCAGTCTCTGCTTGAACACTGTCAGGCTTGGGGCCGTGACACCTCCCTGGGGAGCCTGTTCCAGTGTCCACCACCCTCTGGGGGAAGAACCTTTTCCTCATGTCCAACCTGAACCTCCCTGGCACATCTTCCTGCCATTCCCTGGGGTTCTGTCACTGGTCACCAGAGAGAAGAGCTCAGCGCCTGCCCCTCCTCCTCCCCTTGTGAGGCAGCTGCAGCCCCATGAGGTCTCCCCTCAGGCTCCTCTTCTCCAGGCTGAACAAACCTGGTTACTTTCGCAGCTCCCCACACGGCTTCCTCTCCAAAATTTTCACCAACTTCGTGTCCCTCCTCTGGACACTCTCCAGTAGCTTTATACCTTTTTATCCTGTGGCTCCCAGAGCTGCACACAGCGCTCCAGGTGAGGCCGCACCAGTGCAGAGCAGAGCGGGACAATCACCTCCCTGCCCGGCTGGCAACGCTGTGCTGGATGCACCCAGGACACGGGTGGCCCTCTGGGCTGCCAGGGCACACCGTTGGCTCATGTTCAACTTGCCGTCGACCAGAAATCCCAGATCCCTCTCTGCGGAGCTGCTTTCCAAGTGGCGTGTGCTGCATGAGGCTGGTGGCCAAGCTCCTGTCCCCAGGCAGCGGGGCTGGACTGGGGCAGGTGTCTGCTGGGGGCCATACTGGGGGAATACCAGGGCAGTACTGATGCCATACTGGGGGAAGAGGAGCCTGGTGGGGTTTCTTTCCCTCGCTGAAGCAGCACAGCTGCAAGCAGCACCATTGATTTCCTTCACATGTGCTGCCCTGTGAAAGGACTTGGGCACTAATTAGTCTTGTCCTTTCTCCTCCCCCATTATATTTCGGTGCAAAGAAGATGTAGGTGAAGGGAGGAAAGCCTTTCGTGCTCTCCAGCCTGGGCAGGGAAGGGAGCGGGGGAGACAAGGCGATTAGCCAATCCATCCCCCGGTAGAGGGCATCCAGCCCACGCCGATCCAGCCGGGCCGCGGCCGGGCGCTCTTCCCCTCAGCCGCCTCAGCGCTGGTGCCGAAGCGCTTGTGGCGCTGCCTGGTCCCAGCTCTGCCAGGGTGGACAAGGGGCTATATTTTGTATTAATATCAAAAGACTTTTAGTCAGAGGTTCTTTGTTGATTTTGGTTGTGGGTTTTCGTGGTTTTTTTTCAACCACAGGTACGAAAAACTCCCTCTGGGTAATCAATTTCCTGAAATTCTTCAAGACTTCGTAAGCCGTAACAATGAAAATCATAACCAGCAAGCCTTTTAATTTCCTTATTGTGTTATTTAAGCAATAAGACATGACAAGGTTTGTGTTATGCTGGGATATCTCACTGCCTCGGGTGAGTTGTGTTAGGCACAAGGCCGAAAATTGAGAGCCAAAGCCACCTGAAAGACAGGCTGTCCTGGGACGCCAGGAGTTTTTTAGCATTATCCAGTGGACCTGTAGAACTAGGCTCAGGACAAAAAGGCAGAATTAAGGCAAAAACACAAAAAGAGAAATGTTATCTGCCTTCTTATTATACCACAAGCAATAAAAGTACATCTCTTATCTAATCTTTCCATCTAATTTTTCCATCTCCTGGCTTCAAAGTGACAATTAAGCACTATAAAACAATTAAAATTAATTAATTATCTAACACTATTTCACTATTTTTTTAAAATTTTCTACAATTTCATGAAAGCTCTCCAGATTTCTAAACTAAGCGTACGTAAAATAGAAATAAAATTGTTTAAATCTTCAATTTCAACTTAATCTAACTAAAATTATGTGGTTTTTTCTGTCTTTCACTGAAAAAAGTGAATTTCCAAAATAAAACTTTCTTCTTGTCCTTGCTATAGAGTATTTTCCTTAGAAAAATGATGTTGTTTCATGTTTCTTGTATCAGCTATGTTATTATAGTTCTTATTGTCTGCTTTCTATCTTTTGTCACCTGATGGTTAGCCATGTGTATCCCGTCTTTGTCTCTGAAACATTTCTCCTGGTTAAATTGCTCCAGTAGCAGTAAAATCAGTTAAACGTCCTGGAAGAGAAACCAAAGGTGTTGCTCCTATTTGCATCAACAGAGGTGTGGGGAACTTCCCTGCACTGTGAGCACATTATAGGGGAGGAAACCTCTTCTCAGAGTTCACTTTTAAACCCCACCTTTGAAGACAGCAGCACATCGCACAAGTTACACAAGATATCGTTACACCAGGGCAAGAGAATCCTTGAATCTGTCTGCAAAAAACCCCAGTTGAATCATAAGTATTTTACAAAGCTGTGCCTCTATCCCAGTCTCTCGGCCTCAGGTCATAACAGGCACAACTCACAGAAAGTTACAGATGTGTGGAAGTGTTTGCAAGATAAAGTGCTTGACTTCTGCAATTTCTTTTTTCCCCCACTATTAGCTTTACACTCAAGTACTTTAGGAAAAAAAAGAGACAGAAGTTAGGAGTATGGCACTTAATACCTCAAATACACACTGATTTCAGTAAGCTGGATGTGCAAAACCTTGAGAATGAAGCCTTGCTAGAAAAAGACAGACACAGGTACAAAGTATGGGGGGAGAGAGATGGATGGGAAAAGGAATCTTACAGCGAGAAAGGAGGGCAAAGGGAGGCAAAGGGAGAGAAACCTACACAAGAAGAGACAAATAGGAAGAAGAGGTGGGAGGCAAAACCAGTCCAACAAGGTGATTTACCAGACAAAAGCTAAGAGTGTCATTAAATATATAAAAAAGGCTGTATTTTTTCCTAGAAATGTAAGAGAAGGGTTGGAAAAAGAAGGAAGAAGCCTTGTCAGAAAAGTTTAATTACATATCACCTGTTCGATGAAATATCATTAAAAACAAGAGTCACTGCAAAAGTAAGAAGCCACAGCGATATCTAGCATTTAAAGGCACCCAAAGCCAAAGGCTTGGTCTAGTTGATGGGTATTACCTTCATGTTTCCTGAAAACCCACTGATCACCCTCATGGCGAAGCGAAGCAGAAAAAGAATTAGTTTAGTTTCACAGGGCAGCATCAGGATCCAACAGCGGGAGCTCTTAGTGCCACTTGATATCAACTTGTGAGGATGTTTAGGTGCTGTTTGTAGAGAAAACCAAAGACCCTATAATTTTGGATAATTTGCCTTAGCATGCAGGAATAAGGAATTGCTTCAGTTTTGTTGGAGTCAAAATAACATGGTGACCTGTATTGGAGGCTACCCTGACAGATATTTATGTTAGTCAAAGACAAAGCGCGCTATGTACTTTTAATTATAGCTGTGCCATTCTCACTGTGATAGATAAAGTTGTGTCAGCACTTCCATTACAAAACCCTATTTTTAGGGGTTTATAACTCAGCTGTTAAATTTCGCTTTAGGCTGAAACTTGGCATGTAAAGCCACAGACTGCAAGCACTTTTTTCCTCCCTCCCTCCCCCCCTCTCCCCCATAAATACGAAAGAAATAATTTTGGTCACTTTTCATTTTATAGGAAAGCAGATTTTAATATTCAGTCATTTCTAAGTCTGAAAAAGTTTCATTATTTGAATTTTACAGGCTTGTCCATTATATGTCATGCTGCATTTTTAAAAATAGCATTGCTTTTATTCATGTTGGCAAATTGGCTACTGTCCATGAGCAGTAACTATTTTTAATCATGTTTTTAAGCATATATCCATATTTATATTGTTATGATCCGTGTTCCGGACTCTGTAAGAAATAGTAAATGACAGGCCATGCAGGCTTGAGCACAGAAAAGAACCACAACAGCTGTTAGTTTGCAACAACCACACAACTTGGAGGGTAGTCTTCTACTCATTAGCATAATTAATTTTTAATAATGACAGTGTTCATTTGCTGCCTGAAAAGTAGAGTGTAGGGCCTTCTCCCATTAGTTCTTGCTTAGACAAACCTCATTTAGTCTATGTCAATTTTATCATATAAGTGGAAAAGGACTTGCGTCCTTCACTTGTGACTTGTTAACAAAACTCTGCTCTGTTGCTGTTTGTGCACCTACATAACTTGCCCATAGGGAACAGAGATTTGGGTGGGTCTGGGATACCTTCCTTCGTCCTACTTGTTTTACAACAGATAATATACCAACAGAGAGATGCCTATGGCATGTCAAAATGGCCCACAGAGGGAGATAACTCTTCCAGCCTTAACCCACTAACTGCATTATAACTCAAGCCCTTTCGTAAAATTATTCTGCTTCTAAAACACCATACATGACCAAGGAATTAAGAATTTTAAGTAAATTGTATGGGTTACCTTTGGTGATGTCTCTATATACGTTCAAAACATTAGTTAAAATGTCTGATCTATGTAGGATGTACTTTAACCTGTAAACTACAGATTATTTGCAAGCAGATTTGTACTGTGTTCACTCAAGTCCATTGATAAAAATAAGGATGTCTGGATGACATTTTAGGCTACAATCATACGTGTCTTTAGAAAGCAGTATATGTGAGTGCAGAATTTGGCCTGCTGTGCTAAGTAAAAATGAGTAAACTTTTAAAAAACACCTCATCTAAGTTCATGTCTAAGTTCAACAGCACTGATTCCATTGATGTCTTGCCGTTGCCTCTCTTATTTTAGTTTGACTGAATGGCTATTGCCTCCCTCTCAAGAGATCTAGTGAAAAAAAAAAAAAAAAGAAATGAAAGAAATGAAGACCCGCCAAATAGCAATATGTGTATGGACTTGTAAAGATGATCAGCTTGATCTTTGAGTGCCTATCAAGTCTGGGCTCACACAGACTTCAGAGGGGTTCTAGCTTTGTGGCTGCCTGAGAATCCAGTCCTTTGATTGAGCACCAAACCGCAGCAATCCTTTCCCACTGAAAGCTAATACATCTCCATTCTGGCTGACCACTTTTGCTTTTACTCATCACAGCAGTACGACTTAACCTAGGCAATTTGTGGCTTGTAGTTTTGACACTGTTTTAAAAAGTATTCTTAACTGATCATTTTACATTCCAGCAAAGCAATTACGGCACAATACCATTCAAAGAGGATGACATAACCCTCTTGACAAAGGGCATCCCCATTTCTTCACTAGCTGGTAAAGATGGATCTGCAGGAATCCAGGGGAGCACAAACACCTCCTCTCTTTAACCCAACTGTAAACAATACTAGAGAGGGAAACATCAGTAAACTCACGAGAGCCCCCAGGAGTGACAGCCTAAACTGGAACCTCACTGGATGCTGCAATGGGCAGGTGAGAACACGTAACCAGGTAATAGTCCTGGCACCCACACGCAGCACATCAGCTTTGAGCATTACATCCCTCTTCTAAATAATATTGCCACTGCCACCAAAAGGAAAAGCAAAATAGAGCCAGGTTTTATTACCAAGAAGGCACTCTCCCTCTCCTCTGCAGACAGGAAGGGGAGGGGTCTGGTTATTGTTGCAGATTTTCTCCCCCTTCTTTCTCCTGGTCTTTAATCCCAGACTTGGCTTGTTGCGCTTCAAATTGAAATATCCTGAACAGATGTAAAAACACATGTGAGCCACTGCTCACAAGCTGTGCAAAGCTTTGTTTCATCTGCTGATGATGTGAGCCTAAAGGAGATCTTTTTAAAATTTCATCACTATTCAAAAGGATAATTAATACGTACCCCCAGGCTTTGATTATGTTATACCCAGTGTGTACTGCTGGTACAAAAATAATGAGGCTCTCATCAGGCCGAATGAATACTTGCAGCAAACATTCAGTTTCCATAAGAAATTTAAGATTCAGCAGCGGTACCATGTAGGTGGCTTAATCTAATTTTAATTTGTAACACAATACAATAGATAAGATCATTTGTTTGTAACCAGCACAGGCATTTTGTTTACATGAAACCCCAGTCAGCATTCAGCAGATGGTCTTTTTAAAGGCTTAATTGAAGTTTTCTAATCTAACCTTTTTTCCCTCCATTATGAAGGGGGAAATAAGACACACAAGGAAAAAAAAAAAAGAAAAAAAAGAAGGAAACCACAAGGAAGCAAAAAAATAGCTCAAAAACCTTTTTGCAGGGAAAGCACAGAAGAGCATTTCTGCCTGCTGTCAGATGCAGGTTCAGTTAGAGCCAGGAAGATGCTGAGGTCAGAGTTTTTAAGCAGCTCCAGAGGTGTAAAGATAGGGCCCTTTGCCCCCACCTTTGTTGCTAGTGTGAAGGTTGGCAACAAATCACTGCCTCTGCCACAGCAGCCCTTCCGCCTCCACCATGCTCCTGAAACGAGCTACCTGAGCCTTTCCACGTATGAGGCATCTCCTCCTCACGCCTCCCTTCTCAGAGGCTCATTATTAGATTATAATTTCTGTGTGACTTCTGTGTTCAGCTGTTCTGGTTTCAGTCTACTTCTGCTCTGTCCCTGCTGCCCTTGATATTACCATGCTGACCACAATAAATACTCTTCTCCTCGCTGGCTCCGGGCTGCCTCTGGCAGTCTCCCAGTGATACGTGCTGGAATACAACCTTTACCAAACATTTAAATCTTCCTCACATAGTGTGTATTCTAAGAGTTTGGCTCATTGGAGTTTCTTACAAAAAAATCAAGTGAGGCATCTATTTTCCTTTTCACAGGCTGTAGGGAGCACACAGAGGAGAGATGCCAGGCTTTAGGTCCTTTGGAAGTGATGTGCTACCAGAATGCTGGTGCAGAGGAGACCCCGTGCTCCCTTGACATTTCTGATGCCATGGCCCTGATGGCACAGTAAGATCCTGACTACCTCTTTTGAGCCGGTCTCACTACCACCTCCTCTGCAATAGGGATAATAATAATGCCCCATGGCCCAGTTCCAGAGCTTTACTCACTGAGTTATAGAAGAGCTAAGAAACCATATCACGTGATAAAGAGAAATGAATTTTACTCAGAGTAAATGACTTGAGAACAGTGGCATTTCGTTTTTTTTAAATGGAGAACTATTCACCATTGAGGAATAAACAGGCACTGCATGCTTGTGACATCATCATAAAAAATGGTGTGGGTTGGATTGCTATTATACCTGTTGGTTCATAACCATAAGGCCAGAAATCAAAGAAGAGGGCAATCAAAATAGAAATGAACTAATACTGGTAATTCCACTGGCCTAGTTTTCTTTAGGTATGACCCATGCCTACACAGCTGTCCATGGAGAGACATATTCATATCCTTGTGCATCAAGCCAAAAGGAAACAAGCCATCTTCAACTCAAAAGCCATAACACTGTGTAAGAACAGTGAAGGGGCCAAGATAATAACACTACACATAATAATGATATAATGACCATCAGTGTAAGTGGAGGATTGTACATGGAGTGATTTATATGCTGAAAGAAAACAAATATCAGTGTTAGGATAAAAATATCCTCCAAGGAGTTCGCAAGCCAGCTGGGCTTATAAGGTCAGGTTCAACACTGCATTCATGCAGCTATGTGGCTTTTGGCAGAGGACTGTGTAAGTGCTGCTGACTCAGAATCCACCACATGGAGGGGAAACTAACAGATGTGCCCACACAAAATTTGGAAAAATTCTTAGGTTCTCACAGAAACAAAAAACCTCATGGGCTATTGACCTATACTCTAAATCAATGTTGTTCTAAGTCCATATTCTTTTCCTGTAGAGAACGGGATTACTGAGGAAACACTCTTATTGTTGAGGTAAGTTTCACTGGGCTAGTCATTCAGAAAAAAGGCACAAATGTCAGCAACGTTCACGTCTGGAAGCTGACACCATCATTAATTACTTACTGAGGCTGCAACATGGAATCACCTCACTCTCAGTGGAACAGTGCTGATTTACAGCTGATTAGATCTTGACTGTGCTTCACCATGGCCATGGGAGATTCTTCTCCAAAAGGCACCTATAACACCTGAAGTGATGGAGAATATCTCTTTAGCTGTCAACCATGTCTGAGTTGACTTTATATCCTCTTTTTGGGCAGCACTTACAATTTAAGACTATCACACACAATCCAACACATCTCATTCCAGAAGAGACAAACATTAGCACAGATAGAATGCCATGGGTTATGAGTGCAGCAGAAGGATGAAGAGAAAGAGTGAGAGATACACAATAATTGCAATGATTTCCAATTATATAAATGGAGGTCTCTGTACACAGCATGATTGAGATGCTGGAAGAAAACTAATGCCAGTTTAGGATTAAGATTTCTCCCAAGGAGAACATAAACTAGGGAGCATTTCTTGAACTGCTTTTCTGAAATGAAACCCAGGAGAACCCATTAACCACAAAATATTTAAGTTGATAGGGCTCTTTCCTAACACTATTATTTTGGTATGGTGTAAGGATATTCAAATAGAGACCTTGATGTAAGAGCAAAGAAAACATCTTTGGATATAAGGTTTCACTTTGTTAATTTCATCATATTACATCAATTTAACCTTCAAAGACTCTTTGCTGTGCAATACTTTAATACTATAATGTTCACTTTAAACCTCATATTTTCAAGGTAGCGTGCAGGGATTTATCCTCATCCTAGCAAGTTACATAATTCAACTGCTGTGTAAGTTATTTGAAAGCACAGGTACAAACCTAATGCTTACCTTTCCTGTAATTCTACAGGAATGTGGAAAATAAAGGCATGGAATTCAAATGTTTATTGACTGAAAAATGTGTATCAGAGATAACAAGTGCTACATTACTTTCCACTAGCAGACTAGAGTGGAGGACCATCAGAAACACAGTAATACAGTTTCTGAGTGACGGGCCTACCCGGTGGGAGTGCAGAGGTAGCTTCAAGAAAATCACGAGTGCAGGTGAGATACCACTGCCTTTTCCAAAACAGCCATTGAAATGGAGTACTGTCACAAAACACTTGCATTGCAACACTCTGATATAACTTCAGGGAGCATGGTTTCTTCTCAGTCTTTTCATGCGTCTTAAACCCACAGTTTAAGACAGATTACCTGGACTTCAAGCTGGTGTTGCTCTTTTCAGCTTTTTGCATTTCTGGCTAGGCAGCACCCCTCCAGAACAGCTGGAGGCACACAGTTCCTTTGAAGATACTCATTTAAGGGCCTTATTCTGTGAAAATATCGGACCTACAGCTTAAATCTGTCTGACATATCAAAAAGGCATGTCATCCTAGTTGTTTTATACAAACCATTGGATGCATGATCAGAAGAACTCAGCTGTGTATCATTTCTTGCTGTATAAAGAACAGCAGCCATTCATATGCCAAATGCCTTATGAAGTACCATATCTGCTCACTAAGAATGAGTAGTTCATAATCAGTTGGAAAATACATAAGAAAATATGTCAGACATAAAATCACGGTTTCAGTTGGTTGTACATATATTGCACATGTAAGTCTCTAGATTTAGATTGAAAATCATATTCCTTACATGATACATCCTTCTAGTTAAAGGACATCGGCTCTTTTGGGACTGGTTCAATAAGTGACCACAGCTTTTTGCATGTGTAAGATTTATTTAATATAACTTTCTTGGCTGTGAATCTTAGAAGAGTTGGCATTTTTACAAAGCTGCTTTCCCCCAGTTAAATCTGAATGCAAACCGATCACCAGGCTGGGATTCTGTAACTTGACATGTGTTCACATTGATTTGCTGGTAGACCTGTATTGAAGGTATAGTATATAATGTCCAGACTCTTAGAAAAGAGGAAAGGTATTCCCCTGTGATCAAATTGAGATATAATTGTCATATGAGCTAAAGAAGCAGTCTGCAGTATCTGAGGAATTCTGTTCTACTAGGCCATTGAACCTATATGGTTCCTCTCAAGTCATTCTGTATTTTACATGAACCTGCCCAAAGCAGAAGGACATAGAACAAGGGAGTTATTTTTAAGATTGAAGTTCCCACAGGTCAGTTCATTGCAGGATGTTTGTCTCCAAACTAGCATGTTTAGCAATTAGTTACTCTAACTATCCCATTCACATCCAAATACCCTGGTACTGCTGCCACTGAGGACACTGCTAAGGGACTACAAGTGATGTGACACTATCTGCACCCTGCAATGTAACTTGAATAACCAGATTTGCATTCAGAATGCATTGGAAATGACAACCTGACTAAATTCAGAGCTGAAATTCCCTGGAAATGGAAAGTTGTGGAAAAGTTCTCCAAAATATCTATGGACAGGTAAAAAAGGAAAGACCACCATGTGTCATGTAGGTGGGGAATAAGATCATGGCCGAGTACAGATACTTTCCAGCTGATGATGAAACAGTCCCCCAGATCTGATTATTCTTTTGTTCTTTCTGTTAAAAGTGTGGATGGACAAATGAGCTTTAATGTGCACACCAGCCAGGCATGGGAAGAGTTGCAAATCAAGCCTGCACAGAAGAGTTACACATTTGCTGCATTTCCAGTGCTGTGAGGTTGTGCAAGAGATGACATCCTTCCTGTCTCAACAGGATTCATACACCATCTCTTTTGCTGAGTGTCTTGGTTTTGTTAAAAACAAGACCAGTTCTCTTTTAGTGAATTTTCCTTTCAGTTAAGTTCTTCTAAGTACCTTCTAAGTAACTGCATGTTTTCTTGGACACTGCGCTCCAGAATGATAAGAGTGACCAAGGGAATGCTGAAGAAGTTCATGTTTAGATTTATTGCTATAACAACCAAGAATTCTGACAAAATTCCACATGTTGCATCACGAGAGGGGTGTATTTGCAAGGAGGGGCAGACAGAACGGGTGATTAAAACTGACCAACTGAGTATTCCACCCCATCCACGTCATACACCCTATGAAACAGGGAGATCACGAGGGTCTTGGTCTCTTCGACCATGGCCAGCATCTGAAGAGGACCCTGCCAGTCATGCCTGCAAATCCGAGGCCTGAGACCCTGCATCCCTGAATCCAGTTCCAGTTTGCTGTGAACTCCCACCCAGGACTTCCAGGTGCCTGCCCTGCAGCCGCTGGAACCAAGCCAGTTCCATCCTCTGCCGAGTTGGGGGCAAAGCTGCTCTACTCTGGGATGTTCAAGATTGGTTTTGTATATTTTGTATATTTTCTCTATTTGTTAGTAGCATTAGTAAAGCCTTTAAAACCTTTCTAACTTGAAGTCTCTCTTCCTTATCCTTCTATCACCTTTTTTTCCTATGCGGAAAGGGTGAGGGGAGATTAACAGAGAGCATCTGCCACAGTTTATTGTCGTCTTGCAATTAAACCTTGACATTGAGCCTCAAGTGACACTATGCATGAAGCAACTTGGCATGAGCACCAGTAAGGTTGCATAGGAGAAAGTTACAATGACTATCTTTTTCTCCTGGCACTTAACAGCTAAATACCCTTGTCTTGTTAACATTATCTTGATGATGAACAAACTGTATAGTTTTTATTTTGCACAATTTTTTTTAATGTCCATTACCATATGCACACATGAAGATGATGAAATGCCTACTACAAGACTTTCTGTTCAGATCCCCATAAGCTCATTAGAGCCACCACTGGCTCCACAGCCACCCTTGGGCCACTTTCAGGCTGCAAGTGCTGTAGTTTTACCACTCTGGAGACTCTAACACACCAGGGTCTGAAACAAACAGCCTTGGTGAGACCAGAGTCATGAAACAAAGGCTGCTTTTTTCTGAAAATAAACAAATATATGGAGAGTGAAAGACAGGATTGAGGTGAAGAGCATGGTCTGGAATTTCCAAAAACATTGATAGGTACCAAAGATGATTTAGGGACTCCCTGATAGACCATGACTCTGAAGCGGTCTTGCAAATACCATACTACCCACTTAGTCACTGCCCTGTGTTTCTCCCTGAACAGGCATCAGCAGACTTATGTGAATGCACTGGTTGTGATGCGGGAATAAAATATCTACATGTTGATCAACAGACTTTGAAAGGTCACATAAATAATCAATAGGCACTAGGAAAGACAACTGTCAAGGCAGTATCAGAGGCTGATACTCTAAATTGCACTGCAAGTTTCTGATCTACCTGCTGAAATGCTGTGTGACAGAAAGTTTGGTAATCATAGTACTTGGTACTAGGTACACCTTAGTGAGAGGATCAGAACACACCACACACAGCTGTCCAAGCTAACATTGCTGGGCACAACTACAGCTGGGCATAAATGTCTGCAGCAGGGGGCAGGCAGTGGCTATTGCCTCTTGCAAAAGCACAAGCTTGACTATGGAAGTCAGAAGTTAGTCTTCTGGACCTCTAGCATGTCTTCTCCCACTCTCTTTGCTGTTTAACTCGGCAATCTAACTTCAGGACATCAGTCATCAGGATGTGCTTACCATAATGCACAAGACACACAAACAGAGGTACTGATCAGAAAAAAAAAAAAAAAAATCCAAAGAGATATTTCTACTTGAAGGAAAGCATACAAATCACCTCCTAGTGCATGCTATTTGGTCCCTTTGAGTGAAGACAGATATGGTTTCAGGCTTGACATTCAGATACCCATTCTGCAGTTGATCTCATTTGTTTCTTCCAAACAAAAGAACATTTTGCAGTCCTCTCCCTCCTTTACCCCCACACATTCTTCTACTAAGGTAAATGGTCAAATCCAAATCCCGGGTTAATGAGTGCCAATCATAGCTTCAGCCCCTTTTTTCGGGCTTGGCAACAAGTTCCCCGAGCCTTAGCAAACAATTATCATTCAGCTACGGTAGAAATTGATTCTTGGGTTGACGAGAGCAGTCCTCCCTTGGCTGGTAAGGTCCTGCCATGGGAAGCAATTACTGCAAGATGCCAGCTGACAGACTCATTCCGTGGAAAGTCAGGTTGTCTTGATCCTCAGGCACTCTCTAGGCAAATTGTATCCTTACACTCATCTCAAACCTCTTACGAACTGTTGGCTTCTATCAGGAAAAATGGATTGTTCCCTTTGTTTCTGTGGCATTTGATAGAATAAAACTGGACATCCTGCCTGCACAATAAGGAGATTTAATTTTAAAATTCTCACACCAAAATGCTGCAGTATGATAAAAAAAAAGAGAATCATAAAGCAATGAAGATTGCTACTTGCCTAGGGAACAGTAATACAGTGCAGCTAGTATGACATTCTTTTTTGTGTGTATAAAAAGACCCAAATTCCATTAGCAGTGGCCTGTCTCTACTGATCATAATTGTATTTTCTCCCTAATTTTCAAATGATTTGTAGTAACATTTTCACATGACTTTGTCTGACATCTTTTCTTTATTAGTTTTGGGGATTTTTTTTAATCTTTGCTATTTCAAAGTGGGCAACCAGGAAAAAGCAAACATTTTCTGCATAATTAGCTTTTGTGACAACATCTGAACTGTGAGGTTTTGTCAAACACTGATGAGACAGAGACACAAAGCCAGTATTAGCTAACAGAAGATGGTGGCATTTAAACTCAGCTGAAAGTGATTAGTCTTGATATCTATCATTAGATGGTTGAAATGTGAGACCAGCTAAATAAACAGTAAACCAAGCAATCCTCTTCAAATCCTATCAGTGAGAAAGAATGCTCCTTTTCCTAAATGCATAAAATAACTCTTGGACTAGCATATTTGTTGTTGGTTGTGCCAGAAGTTCATGGAAAGCTTATCCCTGAAGACACCAAGATATATAAAGAAAGGTAATAGGAAGAAAAAGAAGATGTAAGGACTTCTAAAACTCACCTGGATTCTAAGTTTTACTCCAAGGTAACTGGACAAGTGCTGAAAGCAGCATGAGTGATGCAAGCCTTTAAGGAGATAAAGACAAATATACTGTAAACGAGCATTTGCAGCCACAGATGCTTGAAAAAAGAATTTTTGATGGCCATTTTAAAATGCGTTTTTATTAAGTGCCACATCTGCAAAGAGAATCTATAATGTCTCCAGAGAGTCAAAGAAGTTCACTTACAGTAACATCAGTTATTGTTTCTAATATTGCTATAGCTATTAATCCATCAGTTCTGCTGAAATTCTTAGGACGTGAGAAGGATTTGAAAATATATTTCATCACCAAACTCAACAGCATTAAGCATCCACTGTGCTCAGCAGAGCTAAACAGGCTTAAAAAAGCTGAGAATCTGGCTAGGCTTTCTGAAATTCTGATGAAACATTTGTCAGGATTCCTCCTAATTAATTTTCAGTCTTTTTAGTCTCTTTATTTCCCTTGAAAAAACCTTTTTACAATGTATTTTCACCTTTTCTTTTTGCATTAACTGCATTCCAAATTCACTGAGTGCTGAGTACACCCTTAGAAAGCCTTTTAACCTGGCTGGTAAGTTAAAACTCTCTAAATCTCACATGCCCACAGGGTTTCCCACCTTAATTAATTAATAACCCCCTCCTTGTCCTTTTAACTGGGTCATGAATTAATTTGAAAAGTTAATTATGCACTTCTTTCCTCTCCCTTTACTTATGCCTTTCATCCCTGTGTCCATTGGTTATAAACAATGTGGAAATACAGCCATATAAGCAGGAACGGACTTTGTAAGCTTTGGACTGCTGGGAAAAGAGAAAAAACGCAAGCATATCTCATCCTTATTTTCCCCTTCTCCCTTTTTTGTTCTGCTTTCTATAGCAGGCTTTCACAGGCTTCGTGGAGAGCAGTAAATACCACCAATAACTTTAGCAATAAGTTAAGGTCTTAATTTTTTTTTTTAAGAGAAAAGAAAGAGGTAACTGTAGGTGGAAGTAGGTTTAGAGGAAGCAGAGATTAAAAAAAAACCAAACCAAAACAAAAAAACCACACAAAACCAAACAAACAAAAAACCAAACCAAATAAACAACAAACCACAAACAAACACAAAAGCAGCAAGTTACTTTGTTATTCACTTCAACAGATGTACTCACCAGATTATTTAGAGTAGAAAAGGGGTTACAGAAAATAACTGACTCCTTCATATAGGATATGTAGGTACAGAATGTTCCTGTTTGGTGTATTTCTTTCGAGGCATACAGAAACAAGGAGGGTAACTGTCTCCAAAGGGGTTTTATACCCCCCATGAATGATGTGTAGAACAAAAAACTTGTTGGATTTTTTTTCTTCTCTAAAAAATCCATTCTGAATTTTAATTATCAATGGACCTAAAGAAAAGGCATAGCCATTGTTTGATCTTTGTCACTGCCTAAAAGATGAGAAGGAACTATGAAATTGTCAGCTTCCCAAATACATCCTTAAGGATGTGCCTTCAAACAAAAACGTGGTAAATTATCCTAAGCAATAGCTGCAATAACTTTTCACGAGTGTAAGATTAGAAAGTTATTTTTAGGTCAGGATGTTAAAGGCTAACTATTACAGTCAACCAACAAAATAACATGACATGCGGTGTCCAGTATTAATTCTAGTTAGTATAATTAGAAAGCTTCACCATCCAATCCCATATGGGGTCTCAGTGTGTGTTACCAACTTATCTAGATAAGGTGCAGAAAACCCCCTGAGACTTAGTTAATGATAATGTTTCCTCTTTGACAAGTGAGGGAGCTGAGACACAGAAAAACGTGCCCATTGAGACTGTGGTGCAGACAGGAATAGGATCCGACATCTGAATCCCTCTCCGCAGCTGTAGCTACCAGATACGCTGCAGAATGCTTCTTTTTAGCATTACTGTTTGAGAGATTAATATTTCATACAATCATCAAGACAAAGGACAAAGGTTGACATGAGGCTGCAATATTCTGTACAGGAAGTAGTATCTACACAAAGAACACTTGCATCAAATCTAACAAGCACAGCAGGGACCATTTATCTTGGCATATTGCCCATTAAAGCCATTGCTTGCTTTTTCTTTCCCTCCTTCTCCTGGAGTAAGTGACAAATTTCAAACAGTAAGAACATCTCAACTTTGTAAGCAGATAACAGGAAATATGACTATGAATGAACCTGCTCTGAGGATTGGCTGAGGTGAATGCCCATTGAAAATGCATAAAGGTTTCAAATGTTACTCATGTCACTAAGGGGACACTGCATATTCATTAAGGTATCACAAGGAGCTCATTTCATATTAATGGAGAGGTCATACATCCTTCCAGAGGAATTCCATTGCAGAGCTGCACAAATCAGTGTGCTATTATTCTAAGTGTTACCAATTTAAACCTCTCCAAATTCACAGAACAGCCTGAATTTGCAAAATGATTTAGTCACTAGCAAAAATGTTAGTGACTTCTTTTCATCTAGAGGAGGTATAACAGAAATGTAGTAAGTGTCTTTATACATGGAAACTCAATTGAAACTGCACATTAGGTATTCCCTTTTGGTGCTCAGGAAAGCTTTAAACATTATGTAATATATATATATGGTATCAGTGTTCTGAGGCTATTTAACTGCAGTACAGGAGTTTGAAAGTTTGAACTTTTTTACAGAGTTCATTTTTCTAATCCTCTTAATGTTTACACAAGTTCCATTAAACTTTCATAACAGAAACAGCCAAAAACTTCACAGATATATACCATATAAGGATCTTTATAGCTTAATATTTCGATAATTCGAAACAGAGAATTATTCAGTACATAGAAATTTGCATTCAGGTGTTACATATTTTCTTGCCCCTGCTTTTAAGTGTTGGGACAATAAATCAGTGCTGGCTACAACACAGGTCTAAATCTTTCTCCACTTTGCAGAATAAAAGTACGCCAGTTATCGTATGTTACTAAAATGTATTATCAGTGGAGCTAACTGGAAAGTATCCAGGCACAGTACATACCATAGGAAAATGGCACTTCACTGAACCAGCAGTGCTTTGCATTTGAGGAAGAGCCTGGAGGTCCCTTCTGGTAGCAGCGCCAGGTGCGCACGTGTTCCCACAGGTGGAAATCTGTTTGTGTCCACATGTTTGCCAGGGCAGTGAGCTCTCATGGTCCAACCCGTTTTCATGGCTCTGGGTTGTGAAGGGGCTGCTGGCTCTCTGAACATAAATTTCACATTTTCAAAGAGTCAGACTGACTGTCTCCCCAGAAGAGTCTCCACACCTCAGCCACGCTGTCCTGCTGCACAAGGACCCTGCACATCAGCATAGCTGGGCAGTAGTGCAGGCCTAACCACACCAGCTTTAACCTCTGGGAGAGGGAACTGCACTGCTATGCTTGTAAGGGTCTAGAAGCCAAGACACACCACAGATGATTTGTCTCTTTGTCTTAGTTTGTCACAATCCCACCTGAACTGCTGTTGACGCAGACGTGGTTGTGACTATGCTGCAGCCTGAAGGGTCCAGCTGCCCTGGGTTTCAGGCACACAGGGAGCCAGATGTTTTGGAAGTCTAGATACCTATGGAGGGAGAAAAGAAAGGAATGCAAAGGAAACTGTCCCAAGACTAAATCCTACAAGCCTGGCAGCTGCAAAGAAAAGTGACATGAACATGTCAGTGCCTCGCAGCCCTCTGCTGAACAGGAGTTATGAAGCTGACTGTAGTCAAGTCAATACTTCTCTCAACAGTTCTCAGTGGAGGGAAAGGTAAAAGCAAGGAATGCTCTTAATTTAAAAAGCAACGGTCACATGAGTTTACTCCATGAAATTTTTCAGAATTTCCATTTTGTGATATGTTCTGAATAACTGGAAATTGTGCTAAATGAGGAAAAAAACCCCAAAGTTGTCTTTGCCAAAGTTTCCTATGAAAGGTAAAATTTCGCTTTTCAGCCAGCTACAATTCCAAGTAGGTGTTCTTGAGTAGAGAAACATTTACAACACATTTTTATATAAGAGGGAAAATAAGAGTCATGGATTAAGGATGGAGGGTGAGATCTGTCAGGATGATTCAGGTACATTCCTGTCCAAGACAATCCTTCAGACATTGCTAGTTGTATGCAGTGGTCCCTCAGATTTGGTCTGTTTTGGCTTTTACTCGATTCTCTCACCCCTTTTCCATGCCCTTCTGTCCCCTTCTCTTCCTCTCCTTCCATTCTGCCTTCTGGGTTTTGCAGCTTGTTGAGAAATGAAACTCTCCCACACAATGGTTATATATGGAATATATTTGAATACACATTTAGGAAACATAGTCTGTGCTGTACTGCTATGATATCCAATTCAAATTGTTTAGATTAATGACAGCTACATGTCTAATTTATTACTGTAATTATTGTGATAATTTAGAGGAGATAAATTGAAATCTATTAGAATCTAATGTAAAAAGCTGTAATTAGTCTGCTTTGGAGAGGGGAGAAAGCCAATGCACATAACTGAAAATCCATTAAGCCAATTATAATGTTACTGAGGCAGAAAATATGCAGCCCTCTAAAATATACCCATGACTTTAACATAACTGTACCTTAAGCATACAAGCCCATGTGTCAGATTCCTTCACTAATTTAATAAGCACATCAAGAAAAAAAAAAAGAAAAAGAGAAAATTCCTTAATCATCATAATTATTGCACATAGTTCAGGCTTAGAGCTAGGGTGGGGAGATGGGGGAGAATAGAATTTTGTTGCCATTGAGCAATTATCATGTAAATAAACCAGCAGCAAAAGTACTGGAAGGGGTTTACAGGAGAGGAGGGTACACCGCTAATCATGACATAGGCTTTCTGAGCTATTCCCAGAAGTGCTAAAAGCTGTCCTGGTGCAATTAAAAAAATAATAAAAATAATAAAAAAAGAGAAGACAGCAATTGCTATCACCTATTTACTGTCAAATTAATTCAGCTGCTCCTGAGATGCCATCTGTATCAGGAGAGCGAGGGTGTCACTAGCTTTACGATCCATCAGGAGAAGTGAGAGCGCTGTTCTGTTTGATGGCTCTGATAATGGAAAGAAGCTAAGCAATTGCAACAGATACATCATAGATTTTCTCATAATTACCTGACCTGTTACACTGTGTCACTCTGCCGCCAAACACACTGTTTTTATGTCTGAAGCTGTATGGGCATTCTTTACTTTGATCATTCTGTATTCTGCAGATGTCAGCATTACTGTATTTTAATTGACTCTGGGGTAGCATTAAAAAGCACCTTCTATTTCAGTTGCTTAGACCTGATGAGACTGACAATCTGGCATTTATGAGCATTAGGCCTTCATGGTAACTGTGTCAGGAACTGTGTTTTTCCTAAATCCCCTAGGTATGAATAGCAAAATGATGTTAGTAAACCAGCTGAAAAAACAGTGTCTATGCAAACAGCACCCCTGACACTCTAGCCATAAAGATGGCAAACCTTTTCATTAAATTATACTCTGGAGTCAAAAGTGCATGTTGTATCCCAACGTGCAATTAGGAATTGACTGGTATGTTGAAAGAGGGATATAGCTGGTGAGGACTGAAGCTGTGGGTAAAAGTGCTAGTAACCTCAAAACAAGAATTTCTTGACAACTTCCATATTCCCAGCATGCCCCATTTGCCAGTATCATCCTTTCCTCCTTCTGTAGGAAGAGACAGCTAGCTTTTTTATTACTTAGCGCTCTTGCAGCAATCAGCGTAATCCTCAAAAATGACAGTCCAAATGGCAGTAATTTTACATGCTGCTGTAGTGGAACTATTATCTTTTTTTTCTTTTTAAGAAATATTCTTCACTGAGTAAAAATAAACTAGACTGCATATGAATCGTCCATATTTCCCCCTGGGCTTTACCCAACAGTTTATTTCCTAAGAAATCCACAAACTCTAGAAGCACTGCCAAGGTGTTGAGCTTGCTATTTGACTCACTGTCAATAGCTACCAATAATTGCAAGAGAAGTGGAAATCTAACTCAGAGGCTCAGAGTTCAGTCCTTGCCTCCTTCACCAGCGCTGCTTTAATATATATTGAACAATGGGTTGTGAGGCAACTCTCACTTCACCACTGACACACAAGGACAGCACGCCTTTCCCCCACCACTCCCATGGGCAGAGAGGTTCGCCTATTTCCTCCTCAGGTTCCAACGAACACAATTGAAAATTATGATTACTGTTAAGGTCCTTCCACTCAGATACCAACAGTCCTGGGTGTTTGTTCCTCTTCAAGTCTCAGCAGTATCACTGCATTTTCCCTTGTTGATGAATTAAACTATGCCCGATTACTTATGAGCTGTGGTAAACATATCTGCCTTCAGACATCAAAAAGTTATCATGTTGTGCATATGTTGATAGATGGGTCATATGTAACACCAAGTGGTATTATGAGGCTCCTAATTAGTACATTTATTTTGAGTGTTTGTCAAAAACAGTTCTCCCAAGGCTTCCTGTCAACTCAACAGAGTGACAGAAGTGTTTGTAAAGGTTATAAGAGAGAGATCCCTGTTCAGCTAATGTATAAAATTTAGCAGGATTACCCTCCAGAAATCTTCAGAAGCACTCACCATTTTCCATTAAACGTAGGCCCGTCTTTCAGGTGGATGTACTCACTAGGGTCCTAAAAACAAACTTCAAGCTAGAAATGTGAAGTAGTAATTTAGGCATCTAAGTTAGCCTCCACTGCAACTTTCCCATAGCTAGCTCTTCTGCATATCAAGATCACAGTGGATTCTGTTTTTCACATTTGCTTTATGGTCAGTTTTTGAAATAGCATTTATAAACTAGTGGTATGTCAATGAACACTCCCAGCTGGTCTAGAGGGTTGGCTTTGACATAGAACCAAGGAAGGTGTCAGTATCATGCAAGTAATACCCTCTACATTTTGCAAAGAATCAAAACTTAGAGCTACAGAAATGGTTAAAGACTGCATTAAATGTTCACATTAAGAAGCAAAGAGAAAGGAGAGTTTTTCAGAAATAAGACTGAGACATAGTTTGATTACAAAGTGTAAGAATCTCTTTGGCAAAAATATAGCAGGTCCCATCAGACTCAGCAGTCTTACAAATACAGATCTTACACCAACCACTGGCTGGAATCTGAAGGCAAAAATATTATGGCATGTTTTTTAACAGTAAGTGTGATTAATCACTGGAACAACCCAAAGAAATGATGAATAGTGAACCTTGTGCTGCCTAAAAAGCATCTTTTTTATGAATTACTGTATTTCATTCAGGTTTGTCTGTGCAGCAGTCTAGGTGCTTGGCTGATTCTTTCCGGCCTTAAACTCCAGCTTTTCTCCTTCTCTCCTGCCTATTCCCAACCTCCATACTACTCAGCATGTGGGGAAATCCTGGGGAAATCATTCACTAGGTTCTCCCTTAGGCTCACAGAAACCTAATCGAACATTGTGGAGATCCTGCAAACAAAAAAATTCCTTGCCTATAGTGATGAGACTCATTCAAACTCTTCAATTTAAAACCAAAACAGAGCATATTTCAAGAAACATATTTCAGTTCACAGTCAGTTACAATATTTCACATAAAATTTATAATAAGGGCTTGACTAGGTCAGACCATCTAGTCATATATCCTGTCTCTGGCAGCGAACGAGATGAGCTATCTGGGGAAGATAATGAATATCAGAATGCACGTAATGATGCTTCCTCCCTTTCCTCCACAAAACAGGTGACTGAAGCTTGAGATCTTCCTGAGCAAGAAGTGGTATTTTTGTGCAAAGCCTTGCACAAACTTTTTTTCTTCTGCAGCTATCTGGAATCCATGTATGCTTTCATATTATTTTTCACACTGTCTGTGGCAACAAACTACACATTTAGCAAACCACCCTGTTGTTTCTTTTGAACTGCTTAGCATCATTTTGATGCCCCTGACTTCATGTATTGGAGGAGACAGTGAATAGCTGCTCCACATTGACTTTCAGTGTTTTTCAGATCTCCACCATTCCTTCACTTGTGCCTTTTCCCAGATCTAGGTATTGTTTGGATACATATTATCTAGTCCCTTTCCTTGTCAACAAAGGATGTCCCTGTGGTTTTCCTTGTGCTTTATTTGGTACAAAGAGACGTTTCAATGCTGATGAGGCTTCCCCACACATTCTATGGGAGACTGTTCTGAGTTCTGGCAGAATTCATCCCAAGGAGCTTCTCTACATGATAGAAAGGGAAAGCAGACCTGTTGCTGTCATCCTGCTGAATGACTTTCTACCATTATTTACTCTGGATTATGAGAGGATGAATATCATTAGAAGAAACCAAGACTGCTTGATCAAATGAGGCTCTGCCAGTTGTTTAATTTCCATCATGATAGAGCTAATTTATTTTACATATGATATTTGCAGAACTTCTACATATATATTTAAAAGAAAAAAAGAAAATGGTAATATATTTTTCTTAGTTCCCATAACATCTTAAAAGCAATACTGACAGGATGTGAACAAACTCAATACATAGAAAAAGCATATACTGCATTACTAGAATGGCTTTGCCCACAAATTAATAGAGGATTTTGCCACCTAGGACTGCCAACTCCAAGATCTTAAGCAAGCATGAAAAGTTAATTGAGAACAATCCAGAGAGAAAAATGGATCCCAAGCTATTTGAAGCCCTGAGGTAACCAGCTGTCCTGAAAATCTAGTGGGAGGGGAAAAGTAATTAGATGTTCCAAGCAAATTGCCCCAGAATTATTGATATTGATTTAAAATCCAGAAAATCCTCTGTATGATTTCCAAAGGAACTGAGCAACTGCCTTATTTTAAAAATATATGATAAAGCATCACTAGTTGTTGATTGTGTTTACTGCACACACCCATTCACTGCTACACTTTCTTTTGGCAAAATGATACAGGCAGCTTCACAGAGGCAATGAAAGTTTATCCTTCTTTTCAGTAGAAGGCAAGCAGGACTGTAGCAAATTTCACGTTACAGTTATACAAGTTTCAGCAAAATTGAGAAATAAAGTAACTTCTTGTTATTATCTGCCACTGACAGAGAAAACATCCTGAATGTGTGTTACATCATTATCGAAATCTTTCAGCTGATCTGAGTTGTATTTCCACTTATTGACTTTCTTAAGCAACCTTCTACAGTACAGGACAAAACATCAAAGGCAAATCAATCTCGCCAAAGCCTTAACATTTTTATTTTGAAAGGAGTAATAGTTCTTCTGATGGAAACAAATTCCATCTGTTTAACATCCTTCTGGCAGTGACAGTCTCGAGGCATTTGTATGTCTATTCCCTGAGTTTTAAAGCACTCTGAAATGATGACACCTGCTCTGTGGAGTGGTTAGGTATGTCAGGAATTGCATGAACGGATCGATCCTGAGGTTCTCCCTGTTTCTGCCAAAAGCCAGTACCAGGGTCTTCAGGATTCTCATCCAGAACTGTTGTTACTAATGATGGTAACCGAATATTCTTGTTAAGATTATGCACATCAACTCACATTTTGAAAATAATTACAAAGAAAAGCAACGGCAGAGAATTACACAACCTAATTACATAATGTATATAAAAGCATTCCCTTTCACAGGTTTTTAATTGCACACCTTTCCAATTCATTGTGCATACCTTTAAGGGACAAGGTCACCAGTAATGCCAACTCTGGACAGCTTTTTGCTCTTTCTTTCTTCTGAGGACAGCAGTAACACCAAAATGTAACCTAAAGGAAATGACAGTTTGTAAGGGGCAGCCCACAGACATTGGGGTGATCCTTGCTGGGGCGACAGACCTACTGACAAACCGTCTAGTGGGAGTCTCCTTTGTTTTAAGAGCATTTCAAGATGAATCTTTCCTACATGGGGCTACCAACCTATAGCGCCTTTTTTTTTTTTTTTTTTGCGGAAGTGGTTCACTCACCTGTGTACTTTCTTCAGCATCAATTCGTGGTTCTGCAGCTGCAGTATATAGCAGATGAGCTGCAGCATCATGGACGGAACTGCTGGAGACAGAGGAGGTAAGGCAAGCTGTAGAACAATGAAGTGATGCTTAGATAAATGGCAAAGATCTCTATAATTTTACATTTTTGTGGTTGGCTGACCTTGTTGGATCCCATGGTGTCTCAGCACTCTCTTTTCAGTGCTGATTTTTTTAAAAAAACTCTTCCTTTAATGTTTTACCCAATTATATTTTATAAAAGAAATTTTTCCTTGCATCAGACTTAAAGTACACTTTTATTCCTAGAGGAGGGGGAAGAGGAAGAAGTAATCCTACATTCTTACATTGAATCATAAGTCTATGGGTTTTCCTGAATATATGATCCCCTTGTGATCTCCATAGCCACCAGTAAATTGATCCATGGCATTTAAAATTTCTTTTTATTCCTTTGTAATTCAGCAACATTTGTATTTTCACTGCTGCTTTATACTGCAAAGTCCATTCAGGTGGGAACACCTCCTTCCTCCTCATTTTTCTTTTATACATTATATAACAGACACAGTCTACCACTGAAACTCTCTCAACTCTTTCAAGTTTCCCTGTGAGGGAGAGGTGCAACTCAACTCATGAGTGACTTCATTGTATTACAGGACTTTGATTTTCTCATTTTAAGTGTAATGACAATGTGAACAGGTCAAATCCAGCAATGATTTTCCTGTTGATCAACAATGGGATCTTATGAACTCCCATGTGGTGCTGGAGATCAAAGCAGATTAGTAATAGTAGCATTTTTATGAACATCTTGCTTTCAGAAAAAACCCACAAGTCATTTGGAAATGTCCGCTGTGCAAGGCATGCAAGAAGTGTGTCACAGAGGACGTTGATAGCTTTGCTCCGTAGAGTTAGCACAGCTGTAGCTAGAGTGGAATAAAGAAATGTTACAAATATTTAAATTATTATCTACCAAATCATAGATAGGCAGATTACTTAATATAATTGGATCAAAACCACAATTACAGTCAGATTTCTGGCTGTAAATCCCAGAGATCTTATAAGAACTGAAAAAAACCCATGTGACAATCTGTCTTGGATATGGAGCCAGCAATCACTCAGGTCAACGAGAAAATTCTTGATAGCCTTCAAGAGAGACTGGAACTTGGAGGTTAGTCTGCAAGTGGAAAAATTCCTCACCTGACTTCTGTATAGTGTGAGTCACATAAAAGTGATAGAGAAATCCAACTCCCCTACCATTTCAGTGGCAATGTTACAGAGAATGCTGCCAATTACTGAGTCATTGACCTAATTCAGACCTAAGGTATTATTGGAGAATTAGAGGATAATAAATACTAGAAGTGATGAAGGAAGACAAGGAGTTCTGAGCCAACAAGTCACTTTTTTTAGGGAATCTGGAAAACATTGCTTGATCTGGCAAAAAACAGGCAATTAGCACTGCTCATATCTCAGTAAAAGTGGGAGCTTAGCAAGCTTATGTACCCACTGCACTGGTAGAACCTAAAGGGTTACTCAGAGGGATGGATGTGAGTTAGATGAATACTTCAACCAGATTGAAACCTTCTAGCCAATATGAATGGAAAAGTTCAGCCACAGATCTGTGTTGATAAAGAGGGATGGCCCACTGGAACAGGCTGCCTAGGGAGGCAGTCAAAGCCCCAAGCCTGGCAGTGTTCAAGAAGAGACTGGACAACACCCTCAGACACATGGTGTGAACTGTGGGGTTGTCCCGTGCAGGGACAGGAGTTGGACTCAATGATCATTGCAGGTCCCTTCCAACTCAGGACATTCTGTGATTTTATGGGCTTCAGACATTTACAGGGGAGAGCCCACCAGGCTCTCTCTGGGACCTGGTGTTTCACACAGGGTCTTTCTCTGCTTTGCCCCACACATGCTCACACTCAGCTCAGCTCCACATCTGGGACATGGCCCCAGGGGCAGTGTGGAGGCAAACGGGCTGGGACTGCTTGGTGGAGACTCTTTGCCAAGAGAGAAAATGTTTCAAGAGAAATTATTCTCCAGGAAGCACATCAAAGTTCCAGATCTAATGATAGGTTACTGAGGTTCTGTTTGTTATTGTCGTTGGCATCCCTTGTCACCGAGCCATGGATCACACACTCTTGCATTGATGCGCAAGAACAGAGCACAGTGAAATCTTGACTCCAGTGACCACTGCTGCTTGCGCTGCCCTGCAAATACATTTATATTTTATTTTCTTTTCCAAGTTTCTCTATGTGCTGCCTCCAGGGAACAAGAGAAGCAGAAGACATTTTCCAAGCTAAGACTAACAGGCCTGCTAAAAATGTCACCTTGGATAAGAGAGGCAACTGGTGAACGTCCTTGCAGAGGGGTGCTGGGGAGGAGGGCTGAGGTCAGGCACTGGCACCCAGCAACTGACAGGGCACGGAGGGAGGGGAGAGAACAAGGGAAGGATGCACCCACTCCTGACACCTGCTCTTTGAAGGCTTTGGAGACCTTCTCACTTGGGGTGTTTCCCAGAAGCGTGCAGTGCACATGCTTGGACACACAAGGTTTGCTGATACCAAGAGAAGGCTATGGGACTTCTTCAATACACATGAATATCTTCTTCCTGAGGGAATGGATGGAGATGTCTTGTAAACCACTGCTAATTATTATAGCAACTGAGCATCTGGAGATTTTGTTTTGCTTTTCAGAAAGAATTATTTAATTAAACAACCTAATAGACTTTACTTGACAAGATTTTTCCTCTGCTAAAACAACGTAAATGTTCATTTTTTATTGAAACAATAAAAATAAATGCATATTTGTTAATCATTTTGATAAGAATAGTAGACCAAAGTGAAGGACAATGGAGGGAAATGAGGAAGAAAACATGTAAGGCTGATGTAAGTATTCTTATTAAAGGCAAAAGATTCCTATTAAGGATGAAAAGTAAAAAAAAAATGAAAGCATATGTTTACAAGAATGAAGCAACCTAACAATGTATAAACTGATCACACAAATGAAAACCAAGGAAGAGGCAAGGCAATTGGTACTGTTCATTTCAGAGAGAGAAACAGGCAAAACAATACAGAGGTAATATGTGCTTTGGGATTAAGAAGGGATAATATGTGGCAAAAGAGAGAGCTGTGTTACCAGAAATACATCTGAAGATGGTAAGTCATTAAATGGCGTGACATTTGGCACTGACCATTCGTCTGAATGACTGCGTTCCCTGTAAAAAAAGTTGACCCTTTTCTCTGTTTTATTTACTGTGTGTTCACAACCTTGCCGATGGCCCATGTGGGAACACTTCTGTGCATATTTGATATTCAGGAATTTTGCTTGATGAAAGACTGCAAAATTAAACCATGGGCCAAAATCTTGGCTCTGTTGAAGCCAATGGCAAAAATATCCCGGCTTCTGGATAATCTACTTAACTGTCTTAACCAGACATATATTACCAGTTGTAATCCTTTGGCAAATTGCTTTTAAAAGCATTTCGTTCTGGCTGAACAAGTAAGAAAAAAATATTCTGAATATAATATTAATATTTGAAACCTGTCATTTTCCTGCTTATTTCTCAACTTTAAGTACCTGCACATATTTATTCTTTAACCAAAGATATGAAACACACTAATAAGCTTGCTTCCTGTGATCTGGTAGGGTACGCTGTCTGCTAAAATATGTAAATATATTAAAGAGATCTTGAAAATAAAATAATATAATTTCAGCATAAATGCTCCTTGGTAGTATGACTACAGAAAAGTAATATATGCAATTAAAGCAGTGAGAGTTCATTCTGCAGCCAAGTGAGGTACAGACACTATTTCACTGTGAAATCTGGAACACTTGGTATCTGTAGCTGTGATTTATGAATGATAGGCACAACCAAAGTCTGTCATGTACTCCTTTTCCATTATAGCCACTAAATGGCTATGTGATAGAGCATCAAAGTCCTTCAAATGTATGCTTTTCTTGGTTGTTCTTAGGTTAGGCTCTGTGTAGATTCATCTCTGATGATAAGCCCTTCAAACTGCAGAGGCATTTTGATCACAGAAAAGCAAAATGCTGTCTATGAAATCCAAACTTCAGTGAACTAGATCCTCTGTAATGCCAGTGAACCAGGTGAGTGTTTCAAAGGCTGTCTAACTCTACTTCAACATCAATTGCCAAACTCCGTCTAAGAACTTTTCACACAGGAAAAGAGAGCAAATATTTTAAACTCCCTCCCCCCCTTTTTTTTTTTCCCTCACAAAAGCATGCCAGAATGCCCATTTTTTAATAATAAGGAATGAGTACTCCCAATTGCTTTCAATCAAGGCCACAGGCTAAAAACCTAAAAGACAATGGTAGCAGAAGCCTCTTGGGATCTTGGACTGCTGCATTATTCCATCTCCAATATGCAAGCCTAAGACATAACAAGAGTTAAAAAGGCTGCGTCAGGAATATCAACTCTGACATTTCTCTTTGTAACTAATTTTGTAGAGTTATGTTACTGAATTCCACCTAAGCAGTTCACTTGGAAAAGAAGGGAAGGAAAAACAAACATCATGTGTAAAGTTAATGTAGGAGGCAGCAACATTTTTTTCAACAATTCTGCCATAGTGCATGGACATAGATGTATTTTAATGTTTTATAGGAAACTTGCGTAAGTAAATCTTTAAAAAACTAGGCATGCTACTGTACAAGTGTAGATCTATTTGTCTAGCTTCAGCTTTTCTCTAAGGGCCATTTCCACAATATTTAAGTGCCCTGCAACAAATTAGATCATATTCAGGCAAACATCCAATCATTTGCTTCATCCTCTGTAAGGCTTTCTTGCATGTACATGTATGTACACACATTTCAGAACATACACGCTATTACATAGGTATAACTGCAGACATTTTTATAATTTTTAATGAGAAAGGGTTTTAAGGCTTTATGCCCCAACATCCTCAAGCTGACAATTTTGCTGTAAATTGAAAAAGACAAAAAGGTCTATAGTTTTTGTATTTTGACCACTGTTGTGTCTGTGCCTGTAGATTGATACATTTATTCAATTTGTTACAGGATCCAGATTAATCTAATTTGTTCTTTAAACTCAGTCCCTGAATGATTACTGGAAAAGCACATGTTTATTTTCCAATATGTGTCAAGCACTGGCTTAAACACTGATTGAGCAGAAAGGTGCTGAACAGAAATCGCCTGGTGAGACCCGGTGCAAGTGCCACCCTGTCGCACCTCTGACCCCATGCATGCTGTGGCACCGCACAGATGCTGAGAGACACGGCGAAAGTCCCTGCCCAGCTTCCATCTGCTGGAAAAAATATCCAGGTGCAAAGGGGAGCCCAGTCAAGTCTGGTGAAATTGCTGCTGTGCCCTCCAAATGCCGGAGATGATGTACCAAAGGCAGTAAGAAGGCTGCCCATGTGCCCTTTGTTTTCACACTGTCACGGCTAAGCTGTGAGGCCTTATTTAATAGGACTGACAGCAGAACCTACATGGCACAGCTTTTTTGACCAGTTCTGAGCATTAATTGTACTTTATTTATTCGGCACTTGAGCTATCAAAGGGAAAAAGTGCCCGTGGCAAGCTAGGTTGCAGTAACAATCTGTGCATTTTAAACTGCCTGCATCTACTTAGTTACTATAACTACTCCCAACTGCGTGATTAAATACAAACGATGTTTCCATATATTAACAGCAAGCTTCTTTCCAATATGTGCTGAACTTGATGCTTAAAACATATGATTCTCAAACAGAATAACATTTATGGGAGTAATTTCCCAAATGTCTATGGTTATCACTTGCAAGGATGTACATGCCAGTCAAAATCCACAGTATAATGAGAAAAAATTTCCAGTCTCTGAGAATGGAAACAGAGAATTAAAATTCTGCTTCTCCACAAAGAAGTCTCTCATATAAATCATCTATCTATTTGTCACTCAGACTTTAATATAGGGCTCAAATTTGTGCAATCCGAATGTTACTTTCCTGTATAAAAAGTTACCTATTTTACAATATTGGTACTGTCTTTAGAAAATATATTGATTTAAATAGAGAATTTAACATCTGAAATTATCTTAAATCCCTGTTCTATTTAAAAATATGAACTGATATTTCGTCAATGAACTGCTGAATCTTAATAAAGTAGTTGTGTTAATACATTTTGAACAGAAGAATGAGCAAGCCAGTGAGATAAATAAAAAATGGGATAAAATTAAGAATGGTAGATCACTCTAAATCAACCAGTTATCTCCCTCTTGTAAGAGTACTGGCTTCGTAAACAAGGCAAATTCGATTGCTCTGTTTAATCTGACCTTTCATAACACATTTGATAAGGCTTGTGTAAGTGGTTAGAAAAACAAGAAAAGCAACAGAAAGCTGTCATTCAGAAGATGGTGAGGGAAGAGGAAAGGGCAATGTGAAGTGCAGGTCTTAATTCCAGTCCAAGCTCTAAAATCGATTTCCAAGTAAGCTACCAACCCTTAAATTGCCTACTTTTGACACCAGTTCATATCATGAGTTTTTAAGTGGTTTGTTATTTGCCTGCTTAATCAGTGAGAGACACTGGCATGAGAGAGACAAGCATACTGCCAGGATGTGGAGAGACACATTTCCAGCAGAGGGAGGGAAGAACTGATGCTTTTACACGACATTGGGATTAGATTTATCTGAAGTAACATGTACTTCACACCCACATTCAAAAAGACAGACTTACACAGGAGCAGGTGCAGAAGGGGCTCTGAGAATGACTGGGGGAGCAGGTCTCAGATCAAAACTTTCAGCAGTCTGAAGGAGGACCTGCCTCTAGTCAACTTCTTCAGCCTACTCTGATAACTAGGCACTGCGGAAGGCTGTCACTGAAATCTCCTCCCTCACTGTGGTTTAGGAATATTATCCTTTGTCTTGAGAGCTTGTGACCCACTCCTGGGATGAAGAAAACTGAGGGTGTCTCCCCATATTCGCTCTTTTGTGAAGGAGGATTTCTGGTCTTCAAAACCACTAGTCAGATTTAGGTACTCCTGAGGGCAGAGACCTACAACCTACCACCAGTATATTCAGGATGACAGTACTTTCCATGCGTCCTATTCAGAAAAGAGTTGGAGAGAACTTGAAGCAGAAACCAAATTAAGTGGGGGTATGTCTTTCATGTCATGGTCAGTGCTCTAACAGGGAAGAGCCAGTGTGTCTGTTTCCAAGACATCGTTCCAGCACTAAAAAAAAATTACCCCCCGTACACTACTGAAACAAGGAAAAAATGCTGGTGCTTGAAATTCCTTGCCCTGTGTATGGCACAGAGGACTGAAGGTAGTACTGATTTCTGCTTCCAGGCTCCACTTATAAGGCAGAGCTGTAGAGAATTACAGCTTTCCTGTCTTCTGGCGGATACTATTGATCTCACCATCTACTGTTACTTCTTTCAGTCCACAGTGAGCAAGTGATCAATGCATCCCATGCAAACACAACCACCTGCATGTGACTCATCAAATGGGAGGATTGTTTGGTCAAAGCAAATAATATAATGCTACCAAAGGAATAATGACTTTCTAAGATAGAAGGCTTAGAAGTATTATCTCACTTTTGCAAAAGATGAAACAAGATTACATACCTGTTCCTCCTTCTCTGTACAATGTATCTCCAAGAAAATGCTGGACCATTACAAAAACTCAAAAGTAAATGATCATTGAAAAATAACATATCCATATGTTGAAAATGCCTTTAGAAATGTGAGTGTAGTCTCAGGATATTATGTCTCAAAGTAACTGTTATTACAAAAGATGAGGGGAGATTTTTTAATCTTAAAAATATTCCTCAGGCAAGCCTGAAGCAAAATGGACTCACAAAGAAATAAAAAACCTGATATAACTGATATCTAACATATTTTTATCTATTAAAATACAAGTAGACTAGGTTTTACATTACCTCATATTCTTTCTTCTCAGGTGTGCATGATTCTGTGTTGTAGACCAGACTGAACATGTTAAAGTCTGCAATTTCTGCTTTTTGTTTATTGCTCTTTCTTTTTTGTTTTTTGCCTTTTTGTTTTTTCTTTTTTTTTTTTTCTTCTTTCCTGGCTGGACAACAAATGTTACACTTAACATTTCACGTTTAAAAAATATGAGCCGTTCCTGTAATGATCACAGCATTTAGAGAAAAGTATTGAATCTGACAGATTTGCGTAAGATAAGAGTTTTGTACTTAAATGTTTTCTGTTTCTTCATCTTTGTGTTTACAATATAAGTTATATATTTTGTTCGAGTTCTAAAAATATAATCTTTTTTGATTCAGTGCTTAATGAAAACAGAGTATTATACTATGAAAGGTGACCTATTGAAGGCAAAGTGTTAATAAGTAGCAGATTGTTCGACATGACCTAAACCCTTTTTTTATTGAAAAATGAGATCTACAAAGGTACTTCGTAACATGTTTCATAAGGACTTAATTTTGCTCAGCAATAACAGGGCCATTAAATTTACTTAGAATCTGGATTACAAGAAAACAGGGATATTTGTATTCTTTTCTACCTTTTTCTGAAAGTAAAAATGCATGCCTCTTGTACTCCCTTAAGATGTTTTTCTAAAGAAACAACAGAAACTTACTAAAATCTCCTCTCTGGGGGCAGAGTTAGAGAGAACAGGGTAGGGCCAGGGCAGGCAGAGGATGAGCTGTGGAACTGGCTTTTCTCTACCATTAATTACAGATTATTGTGTAATTTACAAGAGGCCTAATAAGCATTTCCTTAATGCAACCAAGTGGTTGTCTATGGAGCAGCCACATAGTCTTACACCCACCAGTCCCTACCTAATTACAAAAGCAATTCCATTTCATAGACGCATTCACACAACAAGTGGAGGCAATGGCCGAGCAGTAAACATACTGTGACTGCTGCTGACCAGGATTTTTGCTCTTGTGCTATTGCTATCTTGCAGGGCCAACTCTTCATGCAGCAACTTACTTCTCAGACTCACCCATTGCCGTTGGTTTCACATCTGAACCATGAATTTTTCAATACCACTATTTCACATCTCTTTGAAGAGCATGTCTTGCTGATAAATCAGTCTGTTGGATTAGATATTTAGCTGTAGCTGGAATCTCCATCTGACCCAGATTTACAGCTACCCCTGTCCAGGGAAAACTCACTTGCTCAGACAGCACTCTGTGGGGGATCCTCCAACACCTCCTAATAAATTAAAGGCTGGGTGTTGTTCCCTAGCTTTACAATCCATCAAGATCTGTCACTTCTCTCATATTTATCTTCAAGAAGAAAAAGTAGGTCAAGATCTGTGAGGGCAGTAAAGGACCCATAGAAAGGTCTGAGAGCATCTTCTACAGTGTTTACATCTTTCCTGCTGCCTGTGAGGACCAACTGGCAAGCCAAACAAGCTAGGAGAGGAGAAGGAAAAAGTTTTACTTGGATCCATGATGCAGCAACCCTCTGTGTGGCCTCAAACAGGTCGCAGAGGGCACAAGCATCTGGGAAGGTGTGGGTGCAGCAACCAGCATCGTCAGGCCATGCTTTACCCTGTGGAATCTGTGCTATTCACACATGGTGCTGACGCTCACCTCCGTAACACCTTGGGAGGACCATGCACTGTTGAGAGAAAACAAAATACTGAGCAAGAGGTGATAATACACACCTGTCCTCTTTCTCTGATACTCATTACCACATCAGTGTAGTTCCCTCAATATTTAGTGATTATGCACCCATGGAGGGTATGCACCCATGGAGGGCAGGAAACTGGGCACCCAGATCTCCTTATTTTCTGTCACAGATTGTTGTCCCTTCATCTGAGCCAGTGAGTGGTGAGAGACTTTTTGTTCTTTGGCCAATTAGATGTGATCTGAGAGCCTTTACCATCACACCCCAGCATGGAGACAGTGGCAGGACAAGTGAGTCCTGATAACATGAGGCACTAACTAGGCCCAAAGCAGGACTATGTTATTGATATAGAAGGGCTGGATCTTTAGGCACATGCAACAGAAAAAGATTTTGATGCATCCGGAATTTTGTTGACACAAACTTGGATGCTAAGGATGTTCGGATGCCTAAGGGTTCTATGAACATCACCTGGGCTTAAATGAAAGACTTAAATGTTTTAGTTCTCCTCACTTCTCTTTCAAGATAGTCTTTATTTTTATTGTGACACATTATTTCAGCTATAAAAGTAGCATAAAAATCCTTCCTTTACTAGTCTTAAGGTTACCTGACGTACATATTCAGATTGGAAGGGGAGCTGAGAAACACATCGGTGGGTATTTTCTTCACATAATACAAGAGAATAATGACATCTCTCCTATTCCCCACTCATAATGCTCCCAGTAGCATGTGGGCTGCTTGTTCGTGATTTTCTCAGATGCCCCAGCAAGCAGGAGAGAAGACGGAAACTGCCTGATGCAGCTTTCTCAGACCTGTTTCCGTTTACTGTGGGCACCAACTGGGTCTTCTGAACCCCTAGTGCCAATGGTTTACTCTCCCCTTTCCTGCCTTATTTCAGTGTCTCTGGTGATGAGATCCCATTCACGCACCAGCTGCAGATTTTTGTGAGGTCTGTCATGTAGGTGGACTCATTTGGAGGGAGGAAAGTAGGGAAATGTTTGAGGTAAGAGTTTATGGAAGTGGCTAAAAGTTTGCATTAGGAGGACTTCATGCTATTGGTCTTCTATACAAATAACAGTTTACCTTCACTTTTCTGTCTGCAATTTCTTATTCCTTTTTATCATAAAAAGACCTCAAATCCTCCTTCTGGTAAACTCCTTCAGTTTCTGCTTCAGTAGACTTTTACTACAGTATTTCTGGGATAAATTCTGGGATGGTTATTTCCCTCGTCAATGTCTTGGAAAAAAAAGAGTGGCCAAAGCCAATCTCTTGGTTCCAGCAGCTCACAGAAGTATAATGTGACTTATACTTGTCTCTTGTGGAAGAACCGAGAGAGGGAGATGAGGATGGGATCAGGACAACTCAGAGATGTCCCAGCAACACATTGTAATGTGACCTTTTGTCATTGTACAGACTGTCGCCATGATATTGAGAGTTAAAGTTAACCTCTCCTCAGCCTGAAACTGGTACCTGTTCCTCAGCACAGCTCAGATACATTGCTCTATCAGCACAAAACCATCCCCACTACTGTACAAGTACAGCCATGCTCGTGGTGGTTTGCTGACTCCAGGAAAGACGTGCAGCAGAGCAGGGAAATAAGGCAGCTCTGTTGACTGTCAGGCTGCTGCTCTAACCTCTAGAACACACTTCATAAATATTTGAATCTTTAATAAAATCTTCCGGGTGTCTCCTTCCTGCAACAGTCTTTTAAAGTATTCATGTGTTATTTGTTTATGACTCTTAAACAAATCTATTAAACACTCTGCATTATTTTTAGTTATTTTTTCCCCTTTCACTTTAATAATTGATATTGTTTTGGATACATAAATATGTCCTAAGAGTATTTGTCATTTTCTAATGTTACAGTGGGGATTTTTTTTTTCTATAAAATGGTGGGATTTTTCTTCCATATGGAGTATGCTTTTCTGTTACATGCACATTCCAGAAACAGTCACAGACATGCATCTGGCAATGGCATGTGGATTTGCAGGAACTGCAGTTTATGCTGTTTGGAAAACCTCATGTTTCAATTTCTCACTCATCATGTGGTCACAGAGAACAAGGACACTCCTCATATAAAATATTACAGAATTCAGTTAAGTGATGGTTAAAAAGCAATGGCATGCTCCTATCTATTTTCAACAATTACTGAATTAGGACTTTATGTCTAACATACTGAAAATAGACAGGATGGTGCAATGGAGAACAAAAGAGTACAGAGGAACACAAGTCTCTTAGATAACAGGCTTATGGCATGCAACTCAGAGATTGAACTGCTTTTGATGTAATTCTTACTGTATGTAAAAAGTGGATGGAAATCCTGAACTGCTCTCTGTCTAGATTTTGCAGATAGAAATAGACAGGAAAATCAAAAAAAGAGCTCACACACTCCTACTACAAATTTTTAGTTAGTCCTGGATGTTACTTTCTATGCTTCTGATAACCAAGAAAAATAAATAATAAAGAAAGCAGATTAAAAAAAAAAAAAAAAACTAGGTCTGCTCCACAATTACCTTTTTATTTATTTTTGTTTTAAAAAGGGAGTGGCGTGGCATTCCTGAAGTCACTAGAATCATCTTGGCATGGAGCTTGTGAAAACAGCGTGGATTCACTGAAGAAATGCTCCTTGTAGGAACCTGACAGCTGATATGGTCACAGATGCAAAATCTTGCCTTATTTACCCCACTCCCTCTGGAAAATTAAAGAGCACCCTCTACTTTTTATCTCCCTCCTGAAAATTATTCTTGAATCCCTTGTGCTTGAACCACTCCCAGATACAAGAATGTGATGAGAAACAATAAGTGCAACAGGTCAAACCTGCCAGCTGCATGAGCAAGTAATGCCTGTTATTAGTGCTCAGGAAAGCTGATGGACAGCACAAAAGCCCAGCAGAAAATCTTCCATCTTGTACTCTTCTATCTCTTTGTATTTGAGTCAAACTTTTCTGACTGTAGTCAATGAGCTGTATATGCAATTGTTAGTGGAGTGAGAGCGTTATTTTCCAGATCAAACTTGCCAGGTGGCAGTGCTATATACAGCTTATAAGTGCCAGTGGCTGTAAGAGAAATGTCACATTGCTGCCAGTGGAAAAGGGGACAAAAACAGAGCAGTTTTGCTCAGGAATAATGGAAGGAACAAGAAAAATGGGGTTTGGCTCCTGAAAGGCCAGAAAGGGCAGGAAGTGTTTGGTTTAAATTCACATGATGGCAACTCTGTGTTGGGGGGCAAGTAAGAGCCTGATGGGGTGCCTGGGACTAGATCCCAGGGCAGAGACCTGGTTTTGTAGATGACACCCTTCACTCTACCTGATGTCAGTGTCATCTTGCACTGTCCCTGCTCCTGTGTCAGAGGGGTGAGGAAGAAGCAGATGGTGACAGTGGAGATTCAACTATTAGACACTCAGATAACTTCTTGTGACTGCATGGTACCTGGCCTCTTGGGCACAAATGGGAAGACTTCACAAGCTGCCACCATAAATTAAGACTTATCTATGATCTCTCCCAAGCTAGAAAGAGGAGAAAATGCATAGGTATGGAAGAGCACCTCAAATCACAGAATCGCAAAATGTTAGGGATTGGAAGGGACCTCAAAAGATCATCTAGTCCAATCCCCCTCCCGGAGCAGGAACACCTAGATGAGGTTGCACAGGAAGGCATCCAGGTGGGTTTTGAATGTCTCCAGAGAAGGAGACTCCACAACCTCCCTGGGCAGCCTGTTCCAGTGTTCCGTCACCCTCACTGAGAAGTTTCTTCTCAAATTTAAGTGGAACCTCTTGTGTTCCAGCTTGAACCCATTACCCCTTGTCTTACTGTTGGTTGCCACCGAGAAGAGCCTGGCTCCATCCTTGTGACACCCACCCTTTATATATTTATAAACATTAATGAGGTCACCTCTCAGTCTCCTCTTTTCCCAGCTAAAGAGACCCAGCTCCCTCAGCCTTTCCTCATAAGGGAGATGCTCCACTCCCTTCATCATCTTCGTTGCCCTGCGCTGGACTCTCTCCAGCAGTTCCCTGTCCTTCTTGAACTGAGGGGCCCAGAACTGGACACAATATTCCAGATGAGGTCTCACCAGGGCAGAATAGAGGGGAAGGAGAACCTCTCTCGACCTACTAACCACCCCCCTTCTAATACCCCCCAGGATGCCATTGGCCTTCTTGGCCGCAAGGGCACAGTGCTGGCTCATGGTCATCCTGCTGTCCACCAGGACCCCCAGGTCCCTTTCCCCTACACTGCTCTCTAATAGGTCATTCCCCAACCTATACTGGAACCTGGGGTTGTTCCTGCCTAGATGCAAGACTCTACATTTTCCCTTGTTATATTTCATTAAATTTTTCCCTGCCCAACTCTCTAGCCTGTCCAGATCTCACTGGATGGCAGCACAGCCCTCTGGCATGTCAGCCGCTCCTCCCAGCTTGGTGTCATCAGCAAACTTGCTGATAGTACACTCAATTCCCTCATCCAAGTCGTTGATGAATATATTGAATAATACTGGTCCCAGTACTGACCCTTGAGGGTCACTAGATACACTAGATACAGGACTCCAACCAGACTCTGTCCTATTGACCACGACTCTCTGGCTTATGCACCATACAAGCTGGATGTGGCTAATGTCCAATGTACCTCTGAAAAGGCCAAGAGGAAATAAAATCACAACTGCAATAAACAATGAAGGCAAGTTAGATCACCTACAAAGCTATTTGAATTGCCTGGGCAATATTAAGCAACAGAGTAAAAATTACAATTGCTTTTACACATCAGTACTAAAAAATGAACTGGGAGATAAATTTTCTGGAGACAACAGACAGCTTCTTCCTGGAACAACTAGCCTCAGAAACCACAAGAAAAGAGGCTATTTTGTGAGTGATGCACAGGACTCACTTCACTGAGAGCCTCCATGGTAGTGACTACAGTACTGAATTTCAAGAAAAGGAACTGCATAAGAAAAGAGGTAACTGGTCAAAAATGAACAAATAAACAACCAAAAATCTCATAAAAGCATCTGTCCAAAATGAAAGAAGCCTAGGAGCAGCCCGGAAGCCATTGAAAAATACAGTGCTAGAAGCCAGGTAAGAAGAGCGCCACAATTCAGAAAGAAAACAAAGCAGTTCAGAAAATCCCTTCAAACATTAACTGGAAAGTCATGCGGGCTCTCACATTGAAAAGCATTTTTAAAAACTGGAAATCTGGCCCAAAAAAGGAGAATAGGAAAGCCCATACACACAGCAAGTTGGAAGTAAAAAAATGAGAAGGACTGAAAGGAATGTGAAGGGTAGGACAAGGAGCTACCCGAAGGCACCTGTGGCAGAAAGCAAGGGGATTAGTGCGACCATGTGGCCACCAAAGTGTAGAGGGGTCACGCAGGCCAGGGTAAGTCCCACGCACTAAAGGGCTCTGGAGGGATTCAGGAGCCACAGCCTGCAGTTCTGCCCATGCCAGTGCTAGTTATGTTCAGCAATGACCAGGGAAAGGCAATGTGCAGTAAAACCTGCAAGTCTGTCTTGGGTAGACAACATTCACAGATTGTAAGAATCCCCAGGAAAACCTCACATAACTGAATGAGTTGGAAAAAAGCAGGCAGATGAGCTTCAATATCAATAAATGTAAGGTAGTGCAGCTAGGGAACAATAATATAATCCATCTTTGCATGACACTGAAACCTGGTGTGTAAATGCCAGCTGTAACTGAGATGCAAATACTAGAAAGAGACCTTGGAATCATAACTGGCTGATTTTCAAAATCATTGCCTCAATGCACAGTGGCAGATGTAAAAGAGAACAATCTTGGGTATCATCAGGCCAAAACATCAGCAAGGTATCATCACTGAGAGCAAGACAGACTTTTTGCCACCATGATAATCTGGGATATGCCATACCTCAAGTGCTGTGTGCAGTCCTGGCTAGGTGTCTCAGGAAGGACTTACTGAAGCTGGAGGTGATATTGGAAAGAAGCAATGAAAAGGGTCTAGGGTGTGAAGTAATTGCCTTCCAAAAGGAGACTACAAAGGCTTGGGACCCTTCATTTTGAACAAGAAGGATAAGCGTGACAGGAGGGTGTTGGGTAAGTTGAATGCAGAGCTGTTGTTGACCGAGTCCTTGATCTTGCTGAAGCAAGAGGCAGGCTGGTTTAAAAGCAAGCATTCCTTTACTGAGTGCATAGTGAACTCTTGTACCTTGTTCCCACTGCGGGAGTGCAGGCAAGCAGTACCACCAGGCTGAGAAAGGGAGAAGACCAACTCATGGTCAGTAGGTCTCTAAACAGATACCAGAAAGACTAGACAGGAAAATACCCCCTTACATCCTTAATTCAATGACTGCAGTACGAGGAAAATGGTCTGCCATGAAGAGGCCAGCCTCATGTGTTAAATTTTCCACTGCTGTTTCTGCAGACAAAGGAGCAGACTGGATGGACCACCATTCTATTCTGTCAGGCACCTCTTGTCTTACATTCTCATATAACGTTGGGCTTGGAAAGGGGAAAATGTGTAATTCCAGAGTGCACCAAGGAGTCTTGCTGTCTGTCTTCATCTCTGTACCTTGCCTCAAATCCCATTTGTGCTGGAACTGCAGAAATAAATGGTTATATGCCTGTTGATTGCAACTATGCCTGCTACATCACCAGCTCATGCCAACAAGAAATTACACAATAAATACACTCAGATTCTAGCTGGAAATTGCTTAGGCTTCTTCTATCAATTGACAGAAAGGTGGTATCATTGGAATGGAAACAAACAAACAAAAATCTTACACTGGCGGAAATATGCTTAGTGGCCAAATATACCTGGAGGGTGAGCTCAGGTCCTTGAATTTGAGGTCAGCTTGTGAAGGTATTTTGCAACTTCAGAGCTGCCTCCATGCAGAAAGCAGAGCTTTTCCCAGCTATTTTTATAGCTATTCCTAGTTAGCTGCTGTTCCAGCCCTCATCCTTTCCCTAGTATGTGCTCAGTTCTGTGACTATTTGCTCAGCTTTCTTCCATTTTCTCCTTGACCACATCTATCCTTCTTGCTTTTGTGATCCTATTTACTTTTGTGTACTGCACTCAGAGGCAACATATAGACCTGCCAGACCAGGGCAACTCAGACCACTGCTTTTATATCTTAGATGAAGTGTGAGAATCACTCTAGGTTGCCAGTTTCTTCTCCTTCCTTCCTGTATCCTTGCAAGAGGTAGCCGCAGACTTGACTTCCTTCCTTGTTATTCTCAGTCTTCCTCAGGTTTCTCCCACTATCACTCTACAGTACCAGTTGCTTTCGTGGAGTATAGTAGTATGCATATCCTGATATAGACCGGAGGTTTGGCCATTAGGAGTAGCAGTTTAGCTCTTTACTAACAAAATGACTGTTCCTGAAAGAGGCTTGTGTGGTACTCTAGAAATGTGAGGCAGCACAGTCATTTGGCATGGAGGAGCTGGCTTGCCCAGGTTGGTTTCAGAGAGCGCTGTCACATAGTTCAAGTGGGGTGATGGCCCTGGAGTGTGAAGTCATATACTGCCCTTTCATGTCAGGGCAGCTGGCTCATGTCCTCCTTTCCCTGGTGTTCGTCTTGCATGTGTGTCAATAAGTTATTTGATCCATGCTCCTGCGCTAGTCTCTAGAGCTTAACTGCCTGGGAAAATTCGGAAGCGTGAAAGCAGTCGATCTTTGTGGGCTGTTTAAAGTCTCCTTCTATCAGGAAATCTCAGTGTTTGCACGGCAAAAATCAGAGGAGAGAGAATAAAAGGAGAACATGAAAGAGCTACAAATTATGTTAACACAAAAGTCACAAGTAAAAAATTACTATGATGTATTAAAAGCACTTCCCCCTACAAGAATTTCTATTTCCTCCTTGACTTTCAAACCCATAAAACACATGAACACTGAAGGAAAAAATATTTGTGCAAAGCCCATTGAATGCTCACTTACTATCAACATTGATAGCTGCAGATGCTACAGTGCAGCAGCAGACTCACCATCCCACAACTATTGCAGCTCCCACTGCACCAAAATACATGCAGCCCAGATATTGTTCATAAATTTGTCTCACAATTTCCTGGGCAGCTCCTGAGGCTGGTTTCTTAAAGAGAGCTAACCAACCATTCCCTCTCGGCAGCACCAGCTTGTGGTCCTGGGGTGATATGGTGGTGAGATTGTCCCTGTTAACTTCCTAAGGTCTCTTCCCCACACCAATTTCAAGATGAGCCTCAGGTCTCCCTGTTGCCTTTATTTGGGGTAGAACAGACAGTGTTTTTAGAGTGATGTACTTTAATACTGTCATAAACAGATTTTATGTCAGCAGAATAATTTCCAGCCAAACCTTTGGCAAAACATAAAGAATCCGCACTAAACTTATGACTTCTATGATGTCTGAGGCATAAAAAGGGATACTAGCTGGGTTTTTTTCTCTCATATTGAGACTTTCCAAGATCCTCATGCACATGGTTTTTTCCAGTGTAATCCTTACATACTTCTTAGCCTCAATCCATTCACTGTACCTTTAAACCGCTTGTTTTGGCATCTCTGATAACACCTCTTATGGCTCATAGACATAGATGGTACTTTGCCTTTTTTCTATCTATCTTTCCATACTATTTTTTTCCAGAGTAAAGAATATTCAGGAAATTATATGCTACTTTGAACATGGATTTATAGCTTGATTACTAGAAGAGACAGAGCGGAGAAATTTCATTTTGAGTATTTTCTCAGAGCTGGTGCTGGTTTGGGGGTGGAGAAGTTAAGTGAGGAGGAGGAACGGACAGGAAAAAAAAAGGCAAAAGAAAAGGGTTTGGTTCTATGAAATAGTTTATGCAGGAGGCTAAACTTTTCCACTAAGCTGGTAGAGTTGGCTTGTGGCTCACAGAAATATCGGTGCATCTTCTGAGTAAGTGAATGCTCCCTAGAAAAGATTCCATTTCATTGTTTTATATATACCTTCTTAGCCATTTTGAGTAGATGGCTGTGGCTTTGCTATTTTTACCACTGTGCTTGAGAAGTTGCTCTTTCTCATTGCCAGGGCCTGCCACTCAGACCATGTCAGGTGGGAGGACTGTCTTTTACTGTTGACATCCTGCTCACATTTCCTGCTGTTCTGAATAATCCTGTTACTTATCTCTGTTTCCAGTCAGATGTGGTTACGTGTCCCAATTTGCAAAAGCTGCATTTGGTATACCTTTTCATATAACTATGATTTGCTTCATTCTCCAACTTGGATGAATGTGAGCACATCTAAACTTCCATATCCCAGACTCTTCCAAATACAAACAGATGTGACTGTATGAAGAGTCCAGTTTGCAAAATGAAACTCATCCTAAGTATAGCCTAACATGAAGGAATCTGTTTTGGTTTAGGTTTGAATTATATTAAACTCTTTTTATGTTTTTCCTCTCTCTGAATATTCTTCTTTGATATTCTAGCTGAATGCAGCATGAAGAAGTGACTAAGACTCCACTTTACTCTCAGAGTAAAAGTTTTGTGACAACTGCCTCTGTGAGATTTGCATTCCATGTAATTTCAGTCCAAACATCCAATCTACAAACTGGTTTACCTGCTGATGTCAAACCTCTCTCAATAGAGAACTTGAATCTAAGCACTTCTTGTCCCCATGTTTAAAGTATATAGATCATGTGAAAAAGTAAATTCAATGCATTAATTGCTACAATGCTGTCTCAGTATTCTAAAATCAAGTTTATTTTAAAAGGAAAACTCTATTAGTAATTAATATTGATGCCGTTTGATCTCATAAAATCCTCTGAGTCTAGGGCAATTCAAAGTGCAGAGCATACAAAGTGTAGAGATGCATGCGGAAACTCTAAAAAATAAAACAGAGGATGCAAAGACACGAAAAATTGTCAAGAAATCTGGAAGAATTCACATGTCTATATATATTCCTTTTGAAAAAGAAGTTATAGTAAATACTGAGCTGTGAATTCCAGGGGGACAGGGAAGCTATAAGGTGGGAAGACCAGGAATGTAACAAAAATATGAGTGCCTTCTACAAGAAATCTTTTTATTTGAAAGACAGCAAGTAAAAGATCTCAGTGGGTAAACTTTGCCAAAAAATTAGAGCATTTCTCTGGCTGATAAAGCACCAGAGCAATATAAAATGGAATAAAAGCTGATGAATCACTGTCATTTCTATTGGTAAAAAAGTAATACAAGATCCTTCAGTGTCAACATTAGAAATGAAATGTGTTCCTTGCCATATTAAATTGCATTTTATTGAAACAGCCAAGGTAAATTTTAACTCTTGACTACTCAGAGCATTCATTTTTATGCTCTATGGCATGGAGCATAAGCTTTCTGCTAGGAAAAGGTTCCACAGAAGACCACAGGCCCATTATAGGCAACCTTGTGGGATATCAGATGCTCAATGGGGTTGACATCTCTCCCTCAGTGAGGACCAATGAATGTCTTTTCATATAAGCATAAATGAAGAGCAAGGTGAGGACAAAAGGCCAAGGGAGCCTCTGGGAGAGGAATGGGGTTGCTGGTGATGAGCCCTGGAGTAAAGCTCAAATGAAAGCTGATTGGTCTGTGCCTTGGCATCCAAGAACACAGAGAACAGGGAGCACCACAGGAAAAATGAGCAGCAAAATCAAAGAATGTGTAAACATAATCTACCTTTTAGTCTTACTAGGAGTTTGTTAAAGGAATTCTTGAGGAAACTCTAAAAGACATGTGAGGCTGAACAGGTATCAAGTAAAAGATGTCTGTGAAAAGTAGCCTTAGGGTTGTGCCTGACAAGAGTTGTGAGTAAAATGGTGGTGGGTGAAAGATTTATGTTGGAGCAGATAAGGAGTTCTACATTGTTTTATTGGGAACTTGAGACACTTTATAGAACTAAAAGAGAGGAGACAATAAAACTAATCATCTGGAAGACTAGGTTCTCCACACATACATCTCTAGACATCAGGTCCCTAGAGGCATTCAAGCACAGTGAGCTTTATCATACAGTATTATCACCTAGTATCAAAATGGTCTGAGCATCATAACACACTGTTTTTAAGACTCTTTTGAAAAAAAGAATAAAATATAGTCAGGTCATTAAAAAGAGATTTTCAAAGGTTTAGAAATTTCCAAAACGTGGTGATTTTAAAGATCTGTTCTTACTGTGATCACAAATGCAAACAAATAACACCACTGTCATGTTGATGCTGCATAACACTTAATCTGTTAGGGGCAGATTCAAAATCCACTGAAGGTGATAATACAAATTCTACCCAGACAAATACGCCTTAGTAACTCCGTATACTTATAGTCACCTTTCTTTCCATGCACAAGCATTCATTTTTATACCCATTCTAGCTTCTAAACCCACAGAATTCATTTATTTTTCCACCCATTAACAGTGCTTGTTTATTGTTTTTTTGTATGACTGTGGCTTTTTTAAAGACATAAAATGATGCGTTGTCTTTGCAAAGGGCCTCTCTGCTGCCCTGTTATTCATTACAGAATCCACATACCCATCACCCTCCTATCCACACCACCTTATTTGCCTGAAAGTAATATAATTACATTTATATGCCATCTATTTAATCTGTGTTTTGTGCTAGTTAAATCAGTTTTTGTGCATTTGTTCCATGCATTCACCACAAATTGATATGTATAACCTATGCATATATTCATCTCGTCAAGTATTCATGTACTGGGTTCCTGGGTTCATTATTGACAGAAATTATTCATCCTAACGAATCCATGGGAACACCAGAAAGAGCACATAACACAAAAATAACCTAAATTATACAAAATGTGCTGGGAAATGTGTGTGTGCATGTGTACGTGTATAAAACTAGCTCGGATTAAAAAAGAAGCAAATCTAAAAAAACCACTTGTGCATGTTGACTGGATGTGTGGATTTATAGAGCCCTTTTACTTCTCCACCAGTGTGATCTGAAGGACCCATATGCCAAGTATACAATTCTTTCAGAAAAATAAGCAAAGAGCATTTTGCATGGTCGTTATGTAGTGGTTGGAGCCCTCCCAAATACAGAAAGGGGAAATCTATAACCATTAACCCCCATTAGATCTCCAACTATATTCAGTGATTAAAAAAATTATACTAGTAAATGTATAACTGATAATGGACCTGTTTGGGACAGTCTGTGAGGATAGTCATTATGGGCTTGTTGGGTGTTTTTAAGGAGGTGTGAGCATTCAGGTTCAGAGTGTAAGACCAGCCAGCTTCACCCAATTAAAAGGCATCAGCCTTTGCTGCTGAATTGGGTGTCATTACAGCACCAGAACTCAGGGTTCACACTACGTTGCAGTGGAGCACACACCAGGAGACTGGTGCGTATGAAGATGGAAGAGACTGTAAGATGGTCACCCTTCTTAGGCTGTTCAGCTTTGCAGGACAGCAGAAAGTGGTCTGCAGGCAAGTCGTAAAACCTGCAGCATATATAGGATGTGTGGAGGTTGATGTTTCTGATATTATGACAAGATGAAGAGAAGCAAGATGTTACCCTGAAAGCTCCTTCCACAGTTCTCATGTGCTAGAATAGGAACATCTCGCCTCCCTGGTCCAACTCTCCTCTCCATTAATTAATAAGATTTTTAAAGAAGGGCTACCTAGTCATATAATGCTTTATAAAATGGAACTTTGACACTTGAGTGGATTGACCTTGTATTGCTGATTGCCTCTTTTTACTGCTTTGATCCCAAGATCTTAAAAAACTTTATTAATATTAGTGAATAAAGACTCAGAAATATTCAATCGTGTTTATGCTGTTGCTCATGTCACAGATGGGGGTAAACATATTAAGGCTACGATTTATTCCACCTTGCTTTACATTTCTGTACATGAGTGAGTTATTGCAGTTCTTCATATTCAAGGGAGGGAATAAGAATTTTTAAGGTCTGACTCATTTAATCTATTTTATGCATTTATTTATAAGGAAAAGAATGATGCTCTAGATGTATCTGTTTCCCTCCATCAACTATGAAGGGACTCTTAAGGTCACTCACTCAGATTTAGACATCTGTATTGTATGGCTCTGTGTTTGCTAAGAGAGATCACGGCTCAGTTTTAGACGAGTCCAACTCCCCTAATTTCCACTACCACTTTTTTACTATATGACAAATATTACATGTATTACAGAGAGTCCCCTCATAATTTATCAGTGTGTTAGGTAGCATCTAATATGAAAAATAAGAAGACAGTAAATTTTCTGTCAGCATTCAAAAACTAAGAGGTTACTGGTTGATTTAAAGGTTATTAGACCAGCAGCACTCCCTGGAAAATAATGGAAAAGCAATCATTCATTGCCATTATTAAAAAATCTAGGATTTTATTAACTGTCACTGTATTCTTAGAGAGAATGTCAGCAAACAAACCCCACATATTTTTTTAAGCTTGGCTAATAAGAGTAGTCACATATGTATACCTAAAATTTTGCAAAGTATTTAAAAAACATTGCAAAATATTAAGTTTAAATTAATACTAGTAAAAAATTCACTGTAATCAATCGAGATCGTGTCAATGGTTGAGTATTTGGCTGAGAAATTTCATGACATTGCTACACTGGAGTAAATGTAATGATGTTCCAAAAAGATCCTTACCAACGTTGGTGCTATTTGGTATATTCTTAAGGATTTGAAAGAAAATGTAACCACTACTGGTAAGACTGGCAGGCTAGGATGTAAGAACAGGAACACACATTAGAAGAGTAGCCTGAATTGCTTCATAAGTTAGATCAATTCAAGCAAAACACATCAGTTCAAACAAATACACAAAAATACCCCTTATTAGAAACAGGTCATACATCTCTTTTCATTGAGACACAAAGATGCCTACTTTTCACTAGAAAAGGCAATGAATGTGGAAAAGATTTAGGGATCTTAGTGGAGAAGCAAGTCAACACCATATCCTTTTGTGTCGCTCTTGTAAATGAGCCAGATCAATCCTTAGAGCAGTGAGTAGGAATAAGGAGACTAATTTCATGCCTATGGTTAAAAATGGTTGAAAATAACCTCAGGAATTAGCAATACTGAACAACAATGTCCAATCCTCTCGTCCATACTTAAAAGGCAATTGAAAACTTACAAGTGAAAAACTGAAGAGAGTACAGAAAAAAGACAGAAGAAAGGTCTAAGAATTTCAGTTCTAAGCTTGTTTAAATTTTTTGAGGTTACTGTCAATGTTTCTACAGCAATGCTGTAACATGCAGTGTAAGTTATTTTCAGGTGCTAAAGCTCTTTGCACCTCCCTTGGATGCAAAGTCCTTATGTGCACTATTGGTGTGGGGAGAATGATTTCTTCCTATAAATATCTTTAAAGGGAGAAAATACTGGGGATTAGAATTCTACATTTTTATTGAAGATGTTTCTCTGAAAGTATAAAAGGTAAGTACCTCTAAAATGAAGGGAAGACAGGAAAGAGAATGACAAGACTACTGGTTTCCAGTTCCAGATGTTCACTTAGCTTACAGCCAAGCTGGAAGCTCTGGAAAAAGTGTCTACTTGATTTCTGCCTCAAAGACAGACTTCAGGTTTGTCAGCAGACTAAATAAAGCTGTATATTGTCATTATTATTATTAATCGTCTTTGTCTACTGTTCTTTGATTCTTCAGTTAATACAAACCATGAGTTCAGGGAAAACAGTCTAGTTTGTATCAGACTAACATAATATGTTACCATTGCTGGATTTAAACTTTTTTATTAGGCTACAATAAAGCATCTGTTATGATAAGAAGGTATTAGTTATCAGAGGAAGATGGGATAGATACAGAATAATATCAGAAATGCAGAAAGGAATAAAGGAAATATTAAAATTAATTCAGCTGAAAGAAACAGCTATTGATTTCAGTTAAGATTCCTACCAAGAGTCCTGAAGGTCTGATCTTGGGACTGATTTTATCTAGTATTTAGCATCTATCATTTAGTGTTTTAATTAATAACTTCAGCACAGAAATCATGAAATTGTTCATTAAACTACTGATGACATAGAGGTGGCAGTTTTTCTCACCATAGAGGAGCATTGGAAGAGCATATAAGAAGAACCAGTTGACCAGGAGATGAAGAGAACTAGAATTGTGGGGAAATAATGAGGCTCAAAATGTGAAGAATTTATATAGACACCCAAGCAGTGAGAATCTGAACAGTATGCCCAGTAGATGTGCAGGGAGTCAACAATTTAATTTTACAAGCGGATTTCATGGATTTGTGAGCAGATGCTTATTGTAATATAATTGACCCCATGACAGTAGGGTCTGGAGTCAGTGGTGTTTTCATTCTACATTCTCTGTTTCTCTCTTTGGAACAGAATTGTTACTAAATATATTTGTTAGCTATTTATTATTAATTGTTTACACATCGACTGTAAGTGAGGGAGATTATTTTTAATATTATATGAACATCCTAAAATTTTATAGGCTTTCTTACTGAACAATGTTATTTCCAGGAATGTTCCAGTAACTGCACAAAATTTTCTTACAAAAGCCATTGCCATCAAACTTAAATAATTTACATGCAGATCCATATGTTTCATTTTCTAAAATGAAAAGTGATGGTCAAGCAGGTAGAATGTTTTGACAACTTAATGTAGATAAATGCTACCTGAGCACGAAGGAAACAATCCTTATTTTTGTCTTTCTCTCTTTTTTTCTTTTTTTTTTTTTTTTTTAATTTTGTCTGGGAATACTAGCTCTTTTATGTGGAAGTCATCAAAAATATATAATTCTGGATACCTACATTCACACTATTGTATTAACTTTCCCCTGATTTACATGAGGCAGAAGATAACTATAATCCACAAAGTATGTCATGAGACCATGCATAATGAAACTGCAACAGGTATAACATACTTTATCCTGAAGTATACGCACATATTGCCAGTGAAATGTAAGTAGAAATCTTATCCACTGAAAAGGCTGCAGATTAAATGGAAATGACTAGATAAAAATGTTGATTTTAGTCATTTGAAAGTTAAACCTCTAGAGTAAACTAGTGATCTCAGCTTCTTCTCTATATGCAGTAGAAATGGATAGGCACATCCAGCAGGTGATTCATTCCACCTGTCTCAGGAATTTACCGTAAGTATTTGCTCTGCAGTCATGCCAGTCATTTTCCCAGAGAGAGATACTACGTAATGCTGTTTTATTTATTGACTTATTTCTATTAAGTTAATGTCAAGTGAAGTGAAATCTGTCCATCAGTGAAAAAACTCTTCTTTTGTTCCCTACACTAGCTTAGAGCTATTGAATTTAATTTCTGTGACTGCAGGTAAGAACAGGAACACAGACTGAACCACTCCCATCACTTGTCCAAACAATTTTGATTATGTCTTAAGCAACCTGCCAGTGCTGGTTGGAGCATCTTATTCTTCCTATGCTGGTAGGGCTTAGCTTTCTGTTTCTGTTACTGCAAATCCATCCCATTTACAGGTCAACAGGACAAGTATCCCAGCAAAGCCAAGAAAAAACCTTCTTTCCAGGACAAGTCATGAAATGTAATCTCTCATCAAATCATGAGATTTCTACATCAATATTGAAGGCCTTTGATTTCTGGAAAAATAGCATGATTTGAGTGATGAATGCCTGTCTGATGACAATATAACTAATAAAGTTTTGCAATTTCTAGCATCATCACTTGGAGCAACTTGTAACACATTGAAGAAATAGTTCAAAATTTTGTATGATTATTAAAAAATCCACTGCTTGGCCTTTAGCTCCCGCTGTAAAGAATATATCTGTATGACAACGTACTTTCATTCAAACACAATTTAAGCTTTTTTGGGGCTCAGAAGTCTTCAAGTATGAGAGCAAGCTTATACTTGAATGTTTCTGTTAGAAAGGTTAGTTGGGTAGGTTGCCATAATGACATATCTGATAGGCAAAAAAACTATGCTTTACAGGTCATTGAATGAAGTAGAGTGCATTCTTGATATTTGGTTCTTGAGCAGTGTAATCAATTGTGTCTGTGGGTTTATTTTAGTTTTTAGCTTGTCTAGTTAGAAGAAAATCCCTGACCAGTTTTCTAGCTCAATGAAAATTTCAAGGTCAGTTAGGGTGATGCAATACTAATGTAAATGGCTGAGTAGAAAGTGGGTAAACAAAGGCAGTAGAAAACCTCTCATTCCAGAATATTCTGGGAGTATGAAAAGGAATCAAAGACAGGGGAGAAATCACCTTTAATAGTTTCCGCTTGGATCACATTATTGTGATAAGAAGAAAAGCCATCGTGATCGCTGCCATAGAGTAACTATGCACAGAGATTAACAGGCGCATTGTGCCTTGAAGGCTGCAATTTAAACAGTAAGATTCTTCATTTTGTAACCTCTCACATTTAAACACTGATCAGGATATACTTTCTGAATAAAAGATTAAGACTTCATATATCAAAAAGACTTGTCCATTCTTCATGCTGCCACAGTGAGATAGCACAGCTGATGGAAGAGGAAATGCCCATTCTGAGGTGTACCTATAACATCTGATTATTACATTTCAGTAGCTGATATTTTTTGATGAATGCCTGAACACCCAGCAGAGAGAGGGTTTTTTTCCCCCTCTACATGACAGCTGTGCCTTTTGAATCACACAGATTGGCTGAGAGGAGGTGACACTCCATAGGCCAAACATCATTCAGTACCAGCTGAGCTCACTAGAATGCAAATGATAGTCTTGCTTGAAAGACATCTGTAGTCACAGCACAGATATAGAGAGCAAGGTCAGAGCATGACATATTGCAGTTATTGGGGAGAAAAAGACACAATTCGTGAAAATATTTGAGTCTACTGCAGAAACAATCACAACCACAAAAAATCCCAGTTGTACTGGAACGTGAAGAAGTGGGTCCAAAAACAATTATAGCAAATCTTTGACAATGCACCATGAATTAACTGTGGTTTTGATACAAATAACCTGCATTGGTTTCTGTATGGTCACAAACATAAATACTAGAGTGGAGGAAATGTTGGCTCTTCTACTTGGATGATTTGTATTTTAATAGGAAGATCTATGAAGATGACACAAAAGATTTATATATATCTGGGGATACTTCTCAAAAAGTAATCCAGTCTAATATCTGAAAGATACCCAGGTAAATGCCTATTACAAAGTTTCTCTGATTTGGGGGAATCTTCTGTTTACCTCACTCAGCAGTGGTATGTAGGCACCTCTTGCTTTTTTATTCATCCCATAGCAAGGATAAGATCAGTTTAAAAAAAGGGAAAGGACTATCTGGACTCTCAGGCTTATAGCTATACTGATGCAATATTCCGTATGATAGTAGGGTAGGTTTTCTCATATACATATGACTAAATTATCTTCCTCCAGAACAGGATGATCTCATAGATACTGCCTGTTGGGAACACCCTTTAGCTTACATTATGTCCCTGTGTCCCTAAGTATTCTGCAAGGCTACCTCAGGAAACAGCTATCTGGAATAGGGCAGAACCTTGTCAGTTGCTGTGCTGGGAATGCAATGCTATGGACATTTGTAGGTCGGCACTTGAGTCTGTGCACAGGTTCTGTGAAATTTACTCGTAAAGTCCTGTTGCTGAAGGAAATGCTACACGGAAACAGTTTCCATCCTCATCAAGAACTTTTATATCTTTCAATGAAGAGAGTAGCTGCAGATGGCTTCTGCAAAGTAATTTGGCAATGCAGGCTTTGCCAGGTACAAAACTTGTAATAACAGAAAAGAGCTTGTATGTTTTGCGCTCTTTTCATTGTTATAATTCGGCTTGTGAGTACAGGTGAAACCTATTTAACTCCTGTGGATAAGGCATTCACATCTTTGGCACATGCTCACCAGAAGTGAGATGCATGTGGATGAGTTCCAGTAACTCCCTTTCTCCTTATTCATTGCCTTCCATTCTAATAGAAATTGTTGATTAAAAGGGAAGAGCTTCCTTGAAAGGTGCAACACACCTAGCTAATCTGCTCTTCAGTGGTAATTGCACCACCTCAAACAACTTTCCACCACCTTCTGTGTCTATCAGTGACAGTGCTGCCAAAAGAGCGTAGCTACCTTGATGGACCATTGAGTACCTGATAGAGTTAGCCACTGATCTGTTGATGACTTTGAAGAGCAAGAAGGCTGTTGAAAATTAAATGAGGTAGAAGACATGAAGGGACTACAAGTTAGTGGGTTTAACGAGAAGTGGCGGATTTAGAGGTTGTTTTGTTAGAAACAAAAGTAGAGCTGAAATGGAATTCCCTGTGTTTCAGTTTGTGACCATAACCTCTTGTCCTATCAGTGAGCACATTGGAGAGGAACCTGGCTTCATCTTCTTTACCAGCCTTCCCTCCCCAATCAGGTTAGTGGTTAAGATGCCCCTGAACCTTCTCTTCTCCAGGCTGAACAGCCCCAGATGTCTTTGACACTTCTTATATGACAGATGCTCCTGTCTTTTATTTTCATGGCCTTTCACTGGATTCAATCTGGTATGTCCATGTCTTTCTTGTACACATCCACTGCAGCACTCAGCTGTGTGAGCTATCCTATCACATCTCCCTGATCCCAGTGAGTTCATAGCCCTGTAACTGCATGTAGAGATCTAATTCCACCTGTTTATTCCCTATGTTGCAGATATTAGCGCATAGCACTTCAGGAAAGTACCTTGATGTGCTGATTTCCCAGAAAAAGTGTGTGAATTTCCCCCATCATGCTGGCCTCTTATCCGTTCATTATTTATGCACATACACTTGGGGTGGGCACATTTCTGCCCTGTTTTTCTTAATTGCAAGATCTTCCCTGACCAGATGAATTTGCACCTTCTACTTATCAACCCAGTCCACACTGCTTGAGTACCCTAGATCTGCCTCGAAGAATGTAATTTTCGTAAAATCTGGCTGGTTTTTTATTCATTTTGAAGACCTCTCAAAGATACCTCATATAATGGAATTCCTCCCCAAAGCAGCTGTTTATTTGATAAAAGCCCTTTCTATAATATGATCTAATCAATGTCTGCAAAATACCAAGAGACTTCAAAAGTTGTCATCTGAGCACACTCAGAAAGAGTGCAGGCAGATGGAAGAGGTTTTCAGAGTGTCAGATGACAAGCACTGAAGGTTACAGGGCCTTTGGAAATAACGGGAAATCATTGCCTTTGTCATGACTTTTATATTTTCTGTGATGGAACATGATTTTGGGAAATAAATTCAGAAAATTAAGAGAGAATATTACATTTTCAGAATGATTCCTGTTGTCTTAATTCTTCTATGACAGCAATTGATGAATTTATTCTCTTTCAGCATAAGTAGTAACTCTGTATTTTATTGATCATTTGAAAACAAATTTGTTTTGTTTCAACAGTTGGTTCCACTGTTACATAAGTTTATATTGATCCTTCACTTCCCTTCCCTTCCCTTCTCTTCCCTTCCCTTCCCTTCCCTTCCCTTCCCTTCCCTTCCCTTCCCTTCCCTTCCCTTCCCTTCCCTTCCCTTCCCTTCCCTTCCCTTCCCTTCCCTTCCCTTTCTTTTTCTTGTGATGACAAACATCATACACCACTGACCACTGTGCACTTCAGTTCAAGTGCTAGAATATGAAACTATATTCCAAAGGAAAACCATGTCATATTTGGTCAGGGAAGTGATGTTCTACAGCACTAATATGGTCCTGCCTGTAATGAAAGAAAGGGACTTTAAAGCAGCTAAGGCTTTTGGAGCTTGCAAAATAGTCAAAACTACAACCACTGTAGGCATGTGAACTCACAGTCACCTTTTTTCTTATTGGCAGGCAGAGATCCTCTGGAGTGCAGTAATGAGAAAAAGCCTCTGTGACTCTGTTGTGGTTGCTTTGCTGAGGGTGGTAGTGACAAGATCAAATGCCATTTTGGCACTAATTGTAAGTACATTGAGTCTCCCTAAGTTGTACAAATACACTAGTCGTCTTATGCTACCGACCTCCAGATCAGCACAAAATGCTGAACGAGATCAAAGAGGTGACGGAATCTACTGAAATAATAAGAACGGATGGTGATAAATACCCACAAAGAGCCTGGTCAAATATCACAACAGGACAAGTTTAAGGAAAAAATTCTTAACACTTTAAATGAGCATGTCCTGGAACAGTTACTTTGTCCTCTGATATCCAAGCAGAGACGTTTTCTTTGTTAGTCCCTTCTACCTCATGCTATTAGAAATACAAAGGCAAAATACTTGATATGATATATCAAAATTATATCCAATATTATTGAAATCTGTTAGTATGCAACTCAAGTTTAGAAAGGGCAGATCACATAAACACAGCAAGTTAATTTGGAAGTGAGGAAATTAAAACCCTTCACCTCAGTGCAGATACAACATGAGCAAAGCATAGCATCAAGTACTGCACTGTGCATTACAAGGCTATGAGCTCACATGGATCATGACCATGTGTATAACTATGTACACACCTAATAAACACCTCTAGCAGCAACTGTTTTCAAAGAGACATTATTCAGAAGGTAAGCCTTCTGAATTTATCTGACTTTAGTATACTTTTAATTAATTAGTTTACTTGTTACCACTGGATGGATCCATCATATTACATACTAAGCACCAGTCAGAGCTGATATTGAGTTATACATACTATCCAGAAACCGAGGAGAACTGTGTTCACCTCAGTCATATTAATTTCAGGCAATGGCTCAATCCTTCTCTAATCTCTTTACACTGCCAAAAAGCTTTCTAATTAAAGATAACTAAAATGCATAGTGCTTCTGAACAGTAGGGGAGAGTGAAGAATTCCAATATTTTGGTAATTTCTAGGCCCACCAGACAAAACATTTATAGTAACACAGACAGAGACAGAAATGCAGGACTACACAGTAACATTGCAAAAAGGAATGATAATGTTAGGGCCAAAATATTTAGCAAAGGCCCTTGCTAAACTCTTATATCTAGATAACACCTGAAATGAAACTAATGAAAAGGCACCTTATATCAGATATCATACTATTATCTAACAAAACTACTAAACACTCAATCAAGATCCAAGTCCTGCACTTCTGTTAGTTATTCAAATATTCTTTGTCTGTTCACTGGTTTCAACACTGAAACATTTGCGGCAACCTACTGGGACACAAATAATATACTTAAGTGATATCGGTAGCTTGCACGTATATGAAATATAAAGGGAACAAGAAGTCTTTGTGTGTGTGCTAGATGATGGATGAATGCCAGTGCAGTGGCAATTCCTGGAATACATATGCTCTTTAAACAAGCAAACAAAAAAAAAAAGGAAAGAAAGAAGACATATTAACCTGCCAAAGGCATTGACAAAGTGAAGTGGGTGTATAAAACCAAGAGTTTGATCGCAGTGGCACATGCTCAAGGTGTATGCTGACATGGTGTCATTGCACATCCTGTCTGTGTGTCTGTGTGTCTCTGCCATGTTTCCATCACTATCTGTTTCAAAAGGGAAGGATTATTACTTCATGATATTGTGACAGAAGTTTATTTCTCTATCAGAGTTTGCATCTAATGTAGAAGTGCCATAACTCACCTCGTGGTCAGCGGGAACATTTTATTGATATTTGTGGAAACAATTGATAAGACTGAATTCAGCAGCTTATTGAATTAAAAAACAAACAAACAAACAAACAAACCAAGCCAAAGCCAAAACCAAAACCAAAACAAAACAAAACAACAAACCAAACCAAAACAAAACAAACAACAAACTAAGAGTTGGCACTGCTAGCATTCAAGAAGATACTCCATCAAGGGTCCTAAAAGTAGCAGAATACGTTTTTCCAAGTAAGTGGCTCCTTTTACAAAGTTAAGTAGGTTTTTGTCTGAGTTGTTTTTGTCACATTCATGGGAGTGTTGATGCTTCTTTTGGAGTCTAACTTAACACATGGACATTCCAGCCAGTCTTCACTGAGGGTTCCATACAGCCCTGTGGATTATGCACTTGGCTTTGTTTCAGGAGTCTATGAATACAAAGCCTGTTGAGTATGTGGTTTCATTCCAATCTCTATCCATAGTTATTTGTTTTCTCCAAGCACTGAAATGGGTAAATGTTGTTACTTAATTATGCTATTATCAAACCACCACTCTGAAGAAATTGTCATATCTGATAAAAAATATTTGGCATCAATAAAAAAGCAAGTTAGAAAACTGTTCGGTCACACAAAAGGTGTGATAGCTACAAAAAGAGCCAACTTACAAAAGGTTTAGTGATTCACCCAGCCAAGTTAAACAAGACACAATTGGGGCTAATTGACTTCCCTCCTTCGACCTCCCAAGCATGAGTTTATGAAAGCCTGGAAAGCTAACTTAACCCCAATTGTGTCGTGTTTAACTTGGCTATTTAAGTTAAATGGATAACCTTTTTGTGTTTTGGCTCTTTTTGTAGATATCACACCTTTGGATAATTAACATTCTGTCTCTACCACCTTTCTAAATCAGCTTTTACTTTAGTTTACATGTTTTGATTTGCAGTGGAAGAAAAACTCTATTTTTTGAGCAGACAAGCTCCTCACTGAATCGAGCAAAACAAGAAATAGGAAAGTACATTAGAAATAATTAAAATGTACCAAATCACAGTAGGAATTCAAGGATGCTATGGGGACTGCAGCAAGAAACTGGTAAGACATGCAGTAGGTAAGGCAGAACTCTAATATAAAAGAAGAATTCTCACCTTTTATATATTTATCAAATAGCACATAATATCGAGCCACTCAATTCACACTGCCCTACCCAAATGCAAACTTTTACTGGCGACCACATGGGTATGAAGCCATTCCCTCTGACTTCAGCAGATGTTGTTAGACACTCAAAGTATACCAGAATAAGATTATAACTAAAATGCTAAAATATGGGTTGAGGAGTCTTGTGTAGGTCTTCACTTTTCAGAAACTTGGTTTCTTTTTATTGCAGTATTATTATTGGGGCTAGGCTTAGTATTGTGGCTCAGATGAACTGAAGATACCTATGAAAATGAACTAAGATGTTGTCATGAAACAAATGTTGATAGAATTAGAGGGCAACTCCTGGAAAGATTATGGTATGAAAATACAGAAGGTTGATTTAAGTCAAAGAAAGTTTCATGGATTTTATCTGTGGAATTTTCTCTGTATCAGCATCTGAAAAGCTGCAGTGTTCTCTGACCTTGCAAGGCATCTAAATGAACAACATGCCTGTGGCAGGATCAGCATCTGGAGATGGTTGTTAAGATAGGTAGTGAGGCAAATCACTGTCTGGAGGTGCTTCTCACACTCCTGTGACTACAGAGGGAGCCTAGAGGACTAGCTTCAATAGATCAGGTTATTGAAATAAATCCAGCCTTAAGTGCTCAATGAGGGCCATATATCAGCATTCCTGAAATTACACCTGCCTAATAGAATCAGGTCCATAATACTTAAAGAAAATGGATATGTGAAATAAATATAGGATGTGTTAGTGGAATATTCTTCTGTGATTTATTTAATGATAACCATGATCCCTGGAACACACATCTTTGTAAAACCTGGGAATGCTGAAGTATAAAACTCAAAGCTGACTGTTGACATTTTTTAATAATCAGACATTGCATAGAAGGCTTTTTTATATAAAGAGTTTTATGAGCCACATTCATTTGTGAAATCGGCAAGACTAAAAGAATAACTAATATGTTAGTTCCCCTCATGCTATCTAGCTAATACAGAGGTCTACATGTGTAAAACTTTGTAAGAAATAAAAAAGTATGTTACCTCTAAAGTAACACAGGCATATTTATATACTTGTATAAGTAGGTCTTTGCATTTGTACTAGAGACTCTTCTGAGACTTTCCTTGCAATACATTAAAAATCCAGGCCACAATACTAATAGCAAATATAGAGAAAAGGGTAGTTATTAATTGTAAGGATTATTCATAATAAAACAGGTAGGAAAACAGATACGAGCTTGGAAAAGAAGAAGCAGGAGTTCAGAACAGTTTATCAATGTGGAGAGATTCGGAGTAGGGTCTGGTTGATTCTGTTCTTACCTAGTTTTGTGATCAGACAGTTTTCTAAGAACAGCCAGTTCATGGTTAGTAACAGAGATTATCTCAGCTTTCTCCAGGTCAAGCCCCAGTACTGTGAATGCTGAGACTTTATTGACCTCATGGAGAGACGGACTGCTCCCATCAGTTCTGTCCATTGACCAGTTCAGAGTTGGGTGTGTACACAGCATACATCCACCTTTGGCCGGGCAAATGCCATGACTTTCAGTAACTTAGAGGAGTAAAACTGGTGTTAACAGCAGGTTGCAATTGATTTATGTAGGTCAGAAAAGTTCATTAATTCTTTCTATGCTAGGGTTTGTCAATAGTTCTCTTGTCTATTAGGCAAAGTAATGTGATGATAACTAGAACCTGTAGCATCCCAGCTTAGCCTACACTGCACAGGTATATTAGAGAGAAATGTGCTCCTTCAGTGACCTTTATGATACTGAATTTTCTGTACAGATTAAATCTTAACTCATTATTTGGTCGACTCAAGGTGTTCTGTACTTCAAGAGAGAGAAAAAACACTGAATCCAAAATGTCTTGATTTTCGGGACAGGTAAAGTCCCAAATTCTGTCTTGGGCTGGCTTTTAAATAGCCCTCGTATACATGGAATAAACATTCTAAATTCCATTTCTACACTCTAGAGCATTCAAAGTAGGAAAATTCAGGTTCCATGCTTACAGTCTGAACTCCTCTCAATTTAAATTTGAAGATTTCCAGTACTAACAGAATATTAAAAAAAAAAAAAAAAAACAAACAGAACAAACAATTTATTTGGAAAATAAAGCTGCCTTGATATCTCACGTCATCCCACCTATTGAAAGGTGAAAGGTATTCTGAAAGCAGATGCAAGATTAAGCCAGAGAGCTTTTGCTCAAAGTCTGTTTGCCAAATGTTCCACTGTTCAGTTTATGTGGCCATAGTCAATATAAAGGCAAAGAGCAGGTTAGAAAAGATGATTCTTCTTTTTGAACTTTCTCCAACATTTGCTGCAGAATTGGTTTTAATATTTTTTAAGTTTTATATTGAAGGGTAGTCAGTGAAAATTTTTATTTGTAATGGGCTTTTCAAATTTGACTTCCCTGGGGTCTCATAGTTCAGGAGGCCTCTCCCTCCTACCCTGTCCCATTCTAGTTACCAAGCACTTTCCTCTCATGAATATAATAATTATCAACTTATTTTTCACTTAAGTGGGGAGAGGAGGAGGGGGAATTTAAACTGCCTGCTTGACAATGCTTTCAAATGGTGATGAAATGTCTTCTTCATATCTGAAGAGAACATGATTATTAGCACTGAATCTGACAGACACGATTTCTGAATATTTTTGTGGCATTAATTTAAATCAATGTAATGTTTGAAAACATTTCAGCCCCTCAAACAGCTGATGCAGCTTAGATTCAATTATAACAAATTGCAACACACTGTCAAGTCTTTTTACCAAGTCATTAGTCAGGGATTTTGAATGTGCGGCCTCCAAACGGAGTTCGGCTGGCTGACAGCTCTAATTGTTGGGAACTGCTAAAGGATTGCTAATGAACTGGGGGATCTGTTGGGCCTGTAGCTTTCTTCAAGGATGAAATTTTTGAAAACTTTCACAAGATCAAAGCAGCATAACATCGACCATTTGCTAAATTGTCAGCAGTAGAGTGAAGCAGTCTGAGTGCCAGCTTTAAAGCTGAAGCTTCAGTAGAAAACACCATGCGACTCCTGCCCCTGAGCTTTTTTCATGTGTCAGTAAAACCATACCGAGAAACAATGAGTTGAAGGAAGAGCCCCAGAGCCACAATGGCCACTATGGCTTAATTAGGAGGAGCAGAAAGGGAGACAAAAATTCCTCTCTGTTGTTAGTGGGTCCAAGAGGGACAAAGTGTCCAGCACTGTTACAACCAGCCCCACAGTTACTTATTTTGCAGCTTCGAAACTTATTAACAGTCAGAGACATGCATGATAGCACTGAAGCAACAGGAAGGCTTCTCCTTCCCCTAAAAAAACTGGCAATGGAGTTGCCAGGTTTGTCTTCAGGACCCAAGGAGCGGTTGGCCTTGCTGAAGGCTTTGTCATCAACTTCAGAGGAACCCAGGCTTACTTTCCAGTACCTGCTCCAGTGCCCACAGAAGGCAGTGGCAACATTCCCATTGAACTTTGTTGGACACTGGATCCAGCCCTGGTGTATCTGGCTGGCAATACGCAGCCAATGAATAGTTCCCAGCTGCTGCTGAACAAATATGTTGCCTCATGTTACTCAGCGGCAGAAAGCCAGTGCAGTGAAGGGAAACTTTTAAACTGATCTTAAAAGAAAAGAAAGATATGAAAATGTGTCTCCACCATTCCCATCTGTTTTATATTTTCCTTTCATATTCAAGTCTTATTTAAGTCTGTTCATTTTTACTTTTTTTTTTCTCATTGAAATTTACTGTGGTATCCTTTTACCAAAAGAAAATAATGCCTGCTGAGCTACAGTAACGTTGGTCAATTACCCAAACGTCTTAATATAGAAGTCTGCCAGGGGTAAAGAATGTTTGAAATAAGATTTACATTATTACTTCTTTAAATTAACACTTCAACAGGACTCTAGGAAAAACAAACTCTTTCCTCCTCACACTGTGTGAGGTATAGTACCAAGCTGATGTTATCCTCCCCAAGACAACCTCTCTGTTTAAAAAACAACACTGAAAAGCATATACTGAAAAATTTTTTGAGTGCTTGAAATGGTGACTGTGATTCTGAACACCATTACAGTGTGGAATGTGTTAGATATAGATTTTGCTGCTCACTTCTCCTTCTAAAATCATATTTCATATCTCTATTATACCCTCTCTCCCCTGCTACCGTATGACATCAGCCATACAAACCTCCTAAAGTAAATATTGCTTAGCCTTCCTATAGGGCTTCTATAGGCTCTGGTCAGTAGATGTGAAGAGATTTCCTTGAAAAAACTTGTCTGGAAGACATGAGCAATTCATACCTGTCCACTGCTATGACTTCAGTTTATAGTCAAATATTCCACCTGGAGCCAGGGTTTGTTTGTTTGTTTTCAATAGAATTCTTAAACTAGACATTTATATCAACAAGGTTGATCAGCCTGCAAGAAAGTTGTAGTAGTATAACGGTCACTATCAATTTTCAACTGGTGATCAAGGAAGAGAAAATTCCCATGCAATCACCCATGGGGACTGGTTTATATGCTCAATCTACCATTGACTTCATAGCAGCAGAAAATTCACAAAAAGATCTAGCACTGCTTGGTTTAGCATTAAATATATTAATAGCTGCAGGTACTGAGTTGTATTCTAACATTAAACTTAAATCCCCAAACTAATGTGTAATATTCCTCAGTTTTCACTAGAAAAAACCCATATGGACAGTTTTCCTCTCTCCTCATTTTAGGCATCTAGACTGAGCTAATCACCAGGATTCTCTCTATGCTTGTTGGGGGAGTCACCTTACTTGTCTTGGACACATATCTTGTGACTGAGAAATGACAAGGCAGAACATCTTTCTGCCTAAGCTGGCTCTAGAGGGAGCCCAAATGACAAAATTGTATTACACACCCAATTTTTGGAGTTGAAGTTAGGGCAGAAAAAATTCAACTGAGAGTGCCTAAAGACCTCATTTTGGATAAGCCCCAGACTGATGGTCTTGCCAGTTCTGAGTTGCTTGTTAACATCTTCAGAAGGGGACAACTTGTGGGAGCTCACTGACAACACAGGACTCAGGCCATATTTGCTGGTAGCAGTTTGCACACCAGTCCTGAAATGCGTTTTACTTAGCCTACAGCATAGTGTATTCCATCCCCATGCTCACTGAGAAGTGATTCAGTTCAGCTGACAGCAAGACATCGATGGTACTTGTAGAAAAAGAGTGAAGACAAAACCAAATCAGAATTGCAACAGGGTGCATCCTCCTGCCTCCAAAAGAGACAGTTTCATACTGATAATTTTATCTAACTTATGTTAGAGTCCCACTGAGACATAAACACCAGATTATTTTCTTGGGTTTTTCATGCCAGTCCAAGGCAAGTAGGTATTGCCAACATGAAGTGCTGAGCACTGCAGCAAACATGGGTTATAGTAGCATTACTCAGCCGCTTTGCTGTTGGAGCATAGAATCAAACTGTAGGAGTGCTTTTCTACTAGAGAGTGACTGTCAGCCTTACCTCCCAAGATAAGATACTCTAGTTGACTCATTCTCACAGATTCTTTTTTTTGTATCAAGCAGCTTCTGCTCAAGTTGCGTAGAAAGGGAACAGAGGCAAACAGAAGAGAGATTTTTATCTTTGTAGTAAAAAGCAACCTGGGAACCGGGACACTTCTCTTCTAGTCTATGATCCAGTAAATGCTTACTATGAAACATGTTATGAAGGAACAGTTTCAGCATAATACTACTGCAAAGCATTTATATCTCTGAATTCAAAGTGAAGCCTGGATTTCAGAAATTAACTGTCAGAGAGTGGTTTATTTTAAAACAAACTCTCTCCATAGCTATCCTACTGAGTAGCCTAGGCAGCTCTGGCAGGCTGCATTTTGCAGATCCCAGTCAGGGATACCTGGGATCTCACTCCTCTGGACAGCAGCTTCAACAGGCTGGCAGCAAGTTCACCTTCTCCCACTCAAAACACTTCAACACTATTTCAGAGAAATCTGCATTGACCACCAGTCACATGCTTTCTGGCTACACTTAGGAAATGCTACACATGCCCTTAGTTTCAAGCTATAAGAACATAATTCTGGCAGGCTGCAGCACAGTCCCTCATTATTTCAGGCATTCTGAACTAATTAATCACACAAAAAATAAGAATCATGGGTTGGGACACTAGAACCCTGAAGAAATATAGGTCAAAGTACTATGTGATACCAGCGCAGCTCTAGGCGAGGTTGATACTGAGCAGCCTGGACACAAGCCAGTATATGCCACATGGCCTCCTTTTTAATTTGATGGTATAGATATATGTTTGTTACGTTTGCAATGTGGAGTACATACAGATCACAATGCCCCTGAGCTGCCCCTGTTTATCTGAAAACTAGGGATGGCTATACTTCCTTAGACCCCATATGGGTGTTGTAAAGGACTAAGATGCTTATTAAGTAACACTTTACAAGGATTAAGCATAAGAGGGTCTACACCATTATGGAAGGCAGACACTAGACTAGGCCAGCAATGATGAATATGCTAATGAATAGCTTGAGTTGCAAGGGGAAAGTGGCAAGAGTTTTGATGCCTACTCAAAAGATGTTATTTCTACCCGAATAGCAGTGGCATCTGGAACAAGAGTTCAACTTCAGTAGTCAGCTAGAACAATGTCTAGTAATAGCTTTCCTTCCTGGTTTTTGCTGTTTCCTTTGTGCTTCCTCAGAAAAGAACTCAGACCTGAATCTCTGTTTACAGAAACCACAGTTTACCAACTGTTGTAAAGTGTTACCTCTTGTATTTAATTCCAATTTACTAATAAAAAATATCCTTTCTGTCGGGGAAAGGCAATTTCCCTCTATCCGTGTCTCAAAACATGAGAAAACAAAACAGATGCTTGTTGCATTTAATAAAGAACATGCATATGCATTTAAATAACTTCTAGCTTATTTTTGTGTGATGCCAATATTTAATTATGTTCATTTTGCATTTGTAATTAGAGGACAGAACAGATGGTGAAGGTGCAAAGTAAAGGAAAGTGTCCATTCATATAACCTGCTATGTGATGCCAAGAAACTCCTGCGCTCAGAGCTTGATCCAAGCTCTACCAAATCCAGTGTGAGTTTATCTGTTGTATATTGGGGATCTGGAAGAGGCCACAGAGCAGGGATTTGCTGGTTAACCTATTTTCCTAGTGTGTGTATGATGAAATATGTTGCTCTCAGGGTTAGATTGTGTTTTCTTATTTTAAGGTAAATTTTGGTTCAGTTTGATGTAGGTCACCTGATTTCTTTCTTGCTTTCCTGTAGATAAAAATAAATTGCTTGTGAAAAATAAATTTTAACTCTGAATCTTAGTTGGGACAAATGTCTCACTGTATGTTGCATTCCAACAATAACAATTCATGCAGTTAACAGCATAATTCACATAAAGAGCCAGATAAAACTTATTTAGATAATTTTCAATATAACTGAAAAGTGAAAGCTCAAACAGATCGAAACTTGGGTCCTGTATGTTATTCGAAGACACATAAAATTAACCATTGTACTTACTCATTTTACAAATGATATGTTTTTATTTATCTTTCAAATTAGCATAGTTGTTTCAAAAATATGCCAATTTTAAATAAAGACATTTTAATAGATCGAGTAGGCTTAAATAAAGCATGTCATTTTCAGTCAAATAAAATATATGTATTGACAAAAATGAATCTGTGCGTGTTTGGCGGGTTTGTATGTAACTGAAACTTCTTTTTTTAAGTATGTATGATTCATCATTTGTCTGGCAACAGTCACAATGATATTTTTCCTGATCTCTGAACAGGAAATGGATGTTCTTAATCAATATGTCATGAACTTTAGCTATATAAATGACACTGCTGAGACTGGCAGTAAAATATTAAAACATGTCAACAAATTGAAGACAGTATTCAAAGAAACTACTATTTGAGCTCTTAAATAACATGCTTATAGTAAACAGCTCAAGAAACTTGATCTGCTTAGCTCATGAAAAAGATCAAGAGGTGACTTGATTGTGACGTGTAGGTACTTTCGCAAGGAGTACTAGCATAGGAAGTTGCTAACAAGAACAGGTAATGGGAAACTGAAGCCTGACAAATTCATATTATGAGTAAGTAACATCTGTAACATGGAGGGTTATTAAGAATTGGAAGAACCTACCAATAACATTGCATTGTCCTCTGCCTCTTGAAATTATCCAATCAAGAATGAATGTAGGATGTAATTCAATCCAATAGTTTCTAGTCATCTTTGATTCCTAGTGGAAGGAAAAGAAAGAATTGCCATATAGTGAATTTAAGTCTATTGAAAATATGCTTCCTTTTCTCAATAATCTTTTGCAGATCCTTTTAAAAGGAGTCTGCCACTTCGAGTCAAGCACAAATTATTAGGGGAAACTTAACTCAGGGGAAACTAACTCTACAGATGTTCTGAGTAGGTGGTCTCGTGGTGCTCTCTGACCTTCAAAATCCATGAATCAGGAATTTTTCAAATATACGTATTTATCTATAAAATATCATTACACATAGGTACAACTGCATTGATTAATTACATGTGATTTTCAATAACAGGAAAGGACTACCAGCACAGTGCAAGTGGTAAATTACTAACATTTTCATGAAAAAACTTCAGTGATCTTCAGACACAGAATTAGTCACTGAAGAGATCTGTGCATAATTTGGCAATAACTAATAAGCCCAAGAATTTTACGGTCTATTTGAGAACAATTTGCAAAGAGAAAACAAAGCAAAATTCTTCAGATAAATTATTCATTTGAATTAGTCATTTAGCTCTAGTAAGGAGTTGTAGACTTTTTGAAAATATGTGGCAAGGGGATACAGTTTTAAAGACGTTGAAGTAAAAATATTCTGCTCTTCTAGAGCCTGTTTCATCACATGTTCTCAAGGTACTTAATCATTAATTATGCTGAATATTAATTATAACCATTTTACATTTGAATAAACGGAGGCACAGTGCCTTGCCTATGGTCACGCGGCAAGTGGAGACAAAAATTGGGAAAAAAGTCTATCTCGCTAACCATTAAATATGCTTTCTGCCACTATTCTCTTAGGCTTTGTTACCCCCCTGCATTAGCAAACTTAATTTTTGAGGGAAACAAGCTTTATGTGACCACACTGTCTACCTGTGTGTTAGCTATAATAAAGGTATTATAAATCATATAATTAAATCAATATGAATGTAATAATAATACATTTATAATACTTCTACCTTAAAAATACATTGGTTTAATTTTCTTATTGGCAAGGGTAAGCAAATTTGAGAACATAGAAATCTCACAGTTATTGAGGGAGGGATTTACTTGACCAGCTGCAGAGATCTTCAGTGCAGGTGCCTACATCTGAATCTGTCACTGTACACTCTCTTTAAGGTCAGTGGCAACTGGGTGTTGTTGTAGGGTGCAACTCACCTCACCCAGGAGTTGGTGCCTACATTTGTCAGGTGTGCCCCTCTGAGCACCTGTTTGTTGGCCCTCAGAGCAACCCAAGGTAGTTGATTCAGATTCAAGTAGAACCACAGAGTCCTACAGGTTGGAGAAGGCCTCTGGGGGTCATATAGTACAACCTTCTGAACAGAGCACCACCAATATAGATAAGGTTGCTCAGGGCCTCATCCAGTCAATTTTTGGATAGCCACAAGGATGTCTTTGAGGCTATGGCAAAAGCTAGATTGCAACAGTCCTTGAAAGGAGCAGCCTGACAGAGAATAGAGATCCCAACTAGAGCTGTAAGAAAGCTGAGATGACCATGTGAGCTAAACCAATTTATTGAACACAAAGAGTAGGGTTCAGTCAGCTAAACGGGTGCTGTGGAATATCTGTATCTGCAAGAAAGATGCAGATCTCTCTGTCTTGCATCGTATCTGCTGATCTGTGCAGATTTCTCTGATACTCTTAAGGCATCTCAAGTGGCCTGGGATGCCTCTTGCTTATGCAACAGGATGCTGCCCAGATTGTAGCAGCTCAAGATTCACGCACTTGAACACTGAAGTCACCAGTACATGCGTCTATGTGTGATCTAGGTGGCAAATCTCTCATTATCGTTAGTGAACATCAAGGTACCCCACAGAACCTGAAAGATCGCCTAAGATATACATCTTTGAGCAGCTGAGAAACTTTCCAGATTTATTTTTATGTACTAAGTCTAACGCCAGTGCTAGAATCTGGAATTAAATCCCAGTCTTCTTCAGCTCCCATACTCACCAAGCTGCCAGAATACATAACATTATTGTACTTTCACGGGATATATAATCCATGATTCTTAGGAAGCATGTCGGGAAGTAGGTCAGTAAATTCTAGTGTGGTATGATTACAACTGATTAAGGTGACAAGTATGTTAAATATTATGATCCAGTAAGGACAGCTCCAAGAAAATATGGGCCTTCAGCTTCCAAGAATCTGACAAAATTGGATGTGTTTGGATGCAGGCACAAAGCCAAAATTACTACCACTGTTACTGCAAAACTATCTAAGAATCCTGATTAAGAAGTAAAACACATTTTATATGCCGTTATTTATAAACCAGGAGCAAGGGTAGAGAACGTGTCTTTGTAAACATTTTTTAATGTTGTGCTTTTGAAAAGATGAAGCTATTAGTTATTCCAGTCCTGGTTCCTTTTTCTTTTTGTCGTAGCTTCAGTTTTGGTCCATCAATACTACCACTTTCTCCTCTAACTTCAGCTTTTTTTAGCTTTAAGGGCAAAGTTATGCCTTGTTCATAATTGGGAAACCATATGAGCTACATAATGCAATCTTTCTAGGAACAAGTTTACAAAATGTTTAAGAATCTGCTTAGCTTGAACTACAGTTTATAGAGGTGTCACTGTGATTCAGCACATGCTTAACGCTTTATTATTCCAAACGGTGTGAGAGCAGGAAACATCCTTCAGCCCTTCAACAAATTGCTGATTTGAGCCCTTCTTTGGTTTAGAGAAAGCCTTATCTATTTCCTGAGGTTCAAATTAATATATTTTCTGAATATGTTGACTGAAAAAGATTTAATGTTAGTGTCAAATGGTGCCTCAGATATTTCCTATGACACAGATTTCATTCTGAACACTTTAATTCTCAACACAGAAACAAAGTACCTTTTGAACACTTCCACCACTTCCATGTCACTACTTCAGATTTCTCTGTGTGCAGCAATAGATTTGTTCCCAATTTATAAATTTATTTGTATCTGTTGTTTTTAAATGCTGCCTTCTTTTCTTCAAGTTTACAGGACACAGTTAACCAGACAGTTAACCAGTTTACCTATTTCTATCAAGTAAATTAAAATCTGCTAAGTTGTTAGATTTTTAAAATGTTTTACTTATATGTTACCATTCAGTTCCCATTCTTTATTACATCTTCCAAATTTCCTCCTAGCTGGGATTTCTTACCAGCATTATGATTGATTTCTTTATATCTATGGGACATTTAGGGCACTTAAGAAACTGTCCATGAACATTTTCCATTTTGGAGTTAGCTGAACAAAATCTTGAATGTTTTGCTGAAGTATGGTCCATATATCTCCCATGGAAACATAGCTACTTAATAATGGTAACACTATGAAAGAAGGTCCAACCTCGTATGTATGGAAGTAATGCAGAAGCATTTATTAACATATAATTAAATGAAATCCCCTGTACATCTTATTTGCTGTATTTCTTTCATACATTGCTGCAAAATCTGCTTTGATCTGTCTGGTACATCATCAAGTCACATGACACTCTAAAATACCATCACTTATGAAAAAAACAGACATAGAATTTAAATATATAAGTAGCACAAGTATGCCACTTTTTTCCCTGTATGATAACAGACATAATATAAGTTTCAGTCATGGAGTTAAGCATCCTGGAGTAGTTAAACAGGAATTTTACCCCAAAGCAAGTGAACAAGCTATGTGAATATTAAGAAGCCAGGTGACATGCACAGATAAGAACAGAAGCCTGGATGGATCAATGAGCTCTATCAGCTCTCATTTTTTTTAACGGCAAATATTTGAAGAAGAAAGTGAAGAAGAAGAAGAAGAAGAAGAGGAGGAGGAGGAGAAAGAGGGAAAAAAAAGAAAAGTTAATTTAGGTATAAAGAAAATATAATTCTCATGAGAAATCTGATCCAGCACTTGTAATGTCTTTTCTCTGTTATTAAGGCACACCAATAATACCGTCTGATAACATTTTTCTTAAAGTAAATATAGTGCAACTGCTATTAGTGTGATCAGGTTTCCAACAGCAGCAGAATAAAAGAAAAAGATGTTTCATGGCTTGTTTAACCCTCATAATAAGATTTCAGTGATGATACATGTATTTTGACAAAGTAAAAAAAATGCTAAAAATAACGTGAGGAAAACATATATGTAAGCTTTTTCCTGTTATTTTAACAAAATCAATCGGAACTATAAGGATGTTTAACATTTTCAGGCTTGTTCCTGTTATTTAAAGAAATTCAATGGGAAATTTAAGGAGTTCTAGTGCTTTTGAAAGAACATGGTATCATCTGGAAATTATTTCTAGTCTCACAAATTCGCTGACACATTTTCCATGGTAGTTTCTTCCCAGATATTCCATCAGCAGTTACCCAAGAGAAATGTTTGTGGCAAACATTATTTTTTAATAAGTCCAGTAAAAATCTGGAGACTGAGACTTTTGATCTTAAACCAAATATTAGCATTAGACAACTTATTAGAGTGATTATATTTAGCCAATCATCTAACAGAAATAATACTACACCTACACGTTCAGGCCAAAACAGTTTATTTCTTAATCCTGTAGATTTATGCAATGCCGAAGTGTTCACACTGCGCACACATAGGTGTTTTGGAAGGTGTGGGCCTAAGATACTTCAAATTTTGAAATTCCAGTTTCTGATACCATTAGGTGTTTCAAACAACTCATGGTTAATAAATAGTTATCCAAATTTCTTGCCAAAACACTTTGGTTTAAGAAAAAAAAATAAGTGAGAAATTGATACTGGTACAGTTTGGACCAATTTTCAAATCTCCTTAGTGGCCTATGGGACTATGAAATAACATGATCTGGAACTTGAGCAATGAAAAGTTTGGATGTGTGCACCTGTGAAAATTGTGTGCCTGGTTTTAGAGTTCTGTCAGGCTGTTCAAGTAAGTCAATAAGGCAACTGGTCAGAATTGAGGCATGTGATTTTGGCCATGAGAGCATATCTAAAATAACAGTCAAAGACTGTAACTTTCTAGAAATCCTCCAGTTCTACTTGAGGGTTCTAGTCATGCTCCAGAGAGGTAATTTCTGCTCATCCCTGTATTTAATGCGATAAAAAACCAGGGCAAGTGCACTGAACAGCCAGGTGGTGGCTAGTTTACAGAGGAAGGAAGGCAAGGCATCATTATGGCATTGGAGGAGTCCTGGGTTCCTTAGAAAGTTATCCAGTAAGCCACGGCAAAAAAATTGAAACAACAGACTGCAATGGTATAATTGCAAAGAAACTAGAAGGGAACGGACAATGATATCAAGAATCATCAAAATCAGATGGAAGTATGCAAGAAGTCTTATTTACAATGTATCTATCTGGCCTAGAGCAGCAGTATAATATCAACTGGCTACTTTTTGACTATGGTTCCAGCAGCTATCAATGAGCAATAGTTGGTTAGACAGTGTCCACTCTACATGCATTTCAGAGTGGTCTAGTTCCAGTTTGCTAACATCCATTAGCTTCTTTGACTCAATTTCATTAAAAAGGAAAAAGGCTTGTACTCCCCAAGGCTTCTCTGTGATGTCCACTACAGCAGCATCGGCAAGGACAACTGGGCAATTCGCTTTAGAAGTGCTGGATCTTCTGGTACGAGCTGACTCCAATGCCAGATACTAGCCTCATGTCACTCTCTCACTGCAACCCTCAGTAATTTCTTTCCATAGAAGTATTTATACATTTTGAGCAATTACGTAAAGTGCTCCTTGATGGAAAACAAACGAACAAACTAGAAATGTTTCTTAGTGTGGACACATAAACAATCCACAGCAAGACAAGTTAGTATATGAACCATTAATTCTCTGTAAGCTCACACCTGAATTTTCCCCTGGTTACTTATTTAAGTTTTAAGTTTTTCAAGGTTGTCTTCTTCAGTCATCAAAACATCTTTGTAGTTCTTCCTACTACATATACAACACTATTTTTGAAAGTTGACTTGTAATCACAAGTGCCTGTATAGTTTAAAAACAACTGGTAACCTGTTAGAAGGTAAATCTTACCTCAGTCCCTTGCTTCTTCCCCATCATCTTATTTGTAATGAATTTGCCAGTTTCAAGCACATTCTGCATTCAACACATTTGCTTTGCAAACTCCAGCTTCAAGCTGAATTGAGCTGTCCTTCTGGTTCCCACTGTTGTTGCAAGGGTAGACTCCAAAATACCACACTTGGGACTGTGCTAAGAGAACTAGAGAATACAGAGAAAAAAACCTTGAAAGTCCCAGCTTAGTCCATGCAGGTGAAATTCATTGGCTCACAAGCCTCACTAGCAAGGTAAATAGGTTTCAAATAATCTCAGCTATCTATTTGTTTTTTCTTGTTCCTAAACAATTTAATGGCTTGCATCTCAAAACACATAAGCTATTGTAAGGAGCAGATCTAGGGGAATTCTGAAGACACCAGGCTTCCCCTCCAAAATTAAAGAGATCAGATCAATTTAGGAGATGACCTAGAGCTATTTCTTCTGTTTTATATATGAGTTCCTTCAATTCATTTCTCCCGTAGCACAAAAATTTGCAAGTTTAGGTTTTGTTATATAATTCAGGCAGCCACAGATCACTTTTTAATTTCAGGATAGATTCCACAGATGAGGAAACAGATTTCTCTAATGTGACACTTTCTATTGTTAGTTGGAAAAGTAGATAAGCAGCCTGGGTACAATACAACAGATTTGCTTTCATTTATTATCTACAGTAGAGGGCCAATAGTTTTTAGTAAATGGAAAGCAATTTGGAAAAAGAAAAAAAAAAAAGAAAAAATATCCCTTGGCATTAATTTGGTAAGTCAACTCATGATTTGGTGAGACAACATTCACTGTAACTGCTAATATATTCTAAAGCTTGACAAGAACACCAGGCCTGATCCAGGGCCAAGGGAAGCCACAGATGGTCTTTCAGTAAAACTGGCATGGGATTAAATCCGACTGTTACATTGAATCTAAGATAGAAAACTGGAGATCAGAAAGACAAATGTAAAACTCATAATATTATCCTGTGAGGGAATTGTAATTATTTCTAAGAGGTCAACAGAGCTTGATACTTAAAAATAAAGAGCAGGTTAGAAAACTAGTACACATTTTGGGTGTATGATTGGACGGACAGAAAAGTAAGAGAAAGCAAATTAGCAGATTCTGAAACAGTCTAGGTCACAAACGGATTAGAAGAATGGGAGCGACTCCTTCATTTTGGCTTCAGCGGAAGAAGGCTGCTTCATTGTGCTGTTTCTGATTCCTCCTGTTAGTACTGTCTCATTTGAATTAAGTCCTCCATTTGTTCAAGTTGACTCTGCCCTGGCTTGCCTCTGATCACGTCTTTGGCTACAATATGTCTATATTGGTTTTGTCTGAGCTTTGTGGGTAGCAGCTTCTACTTTTCCCTATTCTTTCTTCACTTCTTTGGAATTGCAATGATTCTTCTCATTTCAAAATACATATCTAAAATAAGTGAAATTGATACGGACTGGAAGTTGATATATTGAATGATGTCTACAAGGGATGATTAGGCATCTATAGCATCTAGACTTTAATAACATTCATCTGACCAATTTTTTCTCAAGATATACAAAAGTAAGACATTATGTCCTCTTCTCATAATGTAGTACCTAAATAAAATATAATAATTACAATAATATTATCAGTTATAATGGTGATAACAATACTAATGGTACAATAATAACCTCTTGAAAATTCTGTTGTATGCATTCAAGAAAATCAATCCTGCAGAAAACCTTAAAATGACAATCAAGACCTTAATACCCTTTATAAAATAAACACTTGAGCCATTTTTGTTTCAATGCTCATATTAACAGATAATGGAATTAAAAAGTAAGAAAAACTATTTAAATTTCATAGAAAAAAGAGGGGGATTTCTGGCAGGGATAAAAAAGGAATGCAAAGAAAACCATGTTAAACACTGAAACTTCTTTGAATAGCCTCTTCATTATGGGAAAACTTTCGCTGTGAAAATGCACATCTTACAAAAGTTACTGATAATATTGCCACTGAATTGAAAATGTGGATTTCACAGAACCACAGGATGGCCGAAGTTGGAAGGGACCTCTGGAGGTAATCTGGTCCAACTCCTCTGTTCAAGCAGGGCCAGCTACAACAGACTGCCCAGGACCATGTCCAGATGATTTTGTATACCTCCAATGATGGAGACTCCACAGTTTCTCTGGGCAGCCTGTCCCTGTGCTTGGTGACCCTGAAAGTAAAAAAGTATTTCCTGATGTTCAGAAGGAACCTCCTATGTTTCAGTCTGTGCCCATTGCCTCTGGTTCTGTCATTGGAGACCACTGAAAAGATCCTGTCTTCTTTACACCTGCCCTTCAGATATTTATATACATGAGAGAGTTTCAGTGAGTTTCCCCTTGAAATGAGTTTCTCCTCCCAGGCTAAACAGTCACAGCTCTCTAAGCCTTCCTCATAGGAGAGGTTTACCAGTCACTTGATCATCTTCATGACCCTTTAATGGACTCTTTCAGGTATGTTTGTGTCTGTCTTGTACTGGAGAGCCCAGAAATGGACCTCACTAGATGTGGCCTCACTAGATATGAAGGAAAGGATCACCTCCCTTGACCTGCTGGCAATACTTTATCTAATATAGCCTAGGATACCATAAACCTTCTTTGCAGCGAGGACGAATTGCTGGCTCATGTTCATCTTGGTGTCCACCAGGATCCCCAGGACTTTTTCTGCCAAGATGTCTTCCAGCTGTGTTGCCCCCAGCACACATTGTTGCATCGGGTTGTTCCTCTCCAGGTGCAGGACTGTGCTTTTGTCTTTGTTGAACCTCATGAGGTACCCTTTCTTGAGTCCGTCAAAGTCTCTCCAGATGGCAGCATAACCCTCTGTCATATCAGCCATTCCTCCCAGTGTTATGTCATCGAAAAACTTGGTGAGGGTACACTCTACTCCATCATCTAGATAATTAATAAAGATGTTGAACAGGATTGGACTCAGTATTGTTTTTTGGGGTCCACCACTATTTACTGGCCTCCAACTATGGGAGATAGTGTCAAAAGCCCAACCAAAACCAAGACAGATGACATCTACTGCTCTCCCCTCATCTACCAGGCAAGTCGTTTCACCATAGAAGTTGACATGTTGATCAAGAATGACTTCCCCTTCATGAATCTATGCTGATTACCCCCTAATATCTTCATGTCATTCATGTGCCTGGAAATAGTTCTGAGGATTATGTGTTCCATAACCTTTCCAAGCATCAAGATAAGGCTGACTAGCCTGCAGTTCTGTGTGTTCACCTTCTTGCCTTCTTGATAGGAGTAGCACCTGTTTTTCTCTAGTCCTCAGGCACCTCTCCCAGTTGCCATAATCATTCAAAGATTATCAAAAGTGGCCTCAGAATGACATCTGCCAGCCCTCTCAGCACTCACGGGTTCATCCCATCAGGCCCTATGGATTTATGTGTGTCCAATTTGCTTACATGTTCTCCAAATTGATGGTCTTCAGTCAAGGGTAAGTCTACATTGCTCCACTCTTTCCCCCTGATGTCAATGCCTGGGTTCTCTGAAGACCATTCTTACTAATAAAGCATGAGGCAAAGAAAGCATTCAATACCTGTGTCACCAGGTCCTCTTCCTCATTCGACAGTGGTCCCACATTTTCCACAGTTTTGCCACTTAGGTACTTGCAGAAGCCTTTCCTGTCACCTTTTAGAATCCTTGCAAAATTTAACTTTAAGTGTGCTTTGACCTTCCTAACTACATCTTCGCATTCTTGAACATTGCCTCTGTGTTCTCAGGTTGCCTGTACCCTCTTTTACATTCTGTATGCTTCCTTTTTATGTTTGAGTTTGGCAGGGAGCTCCTCATTCATCCATTCAGGCCTTCTGGCATTTTTGCCTGACTTTTTAATCAGTGGGATGAATTGCTCTTGAGCCTGGAGAAGGTGATCCTTCAATATTAATCAGCTTTCTTGGGCCTCTTTTCCCTCCAGAACCTTACCCCATAGGAATTCTGAAGTCCAGGGTTGTGAGCTTGGTTTTTGCCCCGCTTTCTGCTGCTAGGATCCTGAACTCCACCATCTCATTGTCACTGCAGCAAAGGCTGCCTTTGACCTTCACATCCCCAATGAGTCCTTCTTTGTTGATGAGTATGAGGTTCAGCAGAGGTTCTCATTTTTGGATCCTCTGTCAGTTCAGGAAGTTCTAACAGGTATCCTCCAGGAACTTGCTGGATTACTTGTGCCATACTTGTTATTCCTCTCTGAAATATCAAGGTGGTTGAATGAAGGCCATGAAATACAAGGCCTGTGAACCTGAGGCTACTTCGGACTGACTGTGGAGTGCCTCATCCACTTGTTCTTCCTGGTCAAGCAACCTGTAGCAAATACTCACTACAATGTCACCCTTACCTGTCTTCTCTTTTCTCCTTACCCATAAGGTCTCACTTGGCTCATTATCTAGCCCCAGCCAGAGCTCCACGTGCTCCAGTTGTTCTCTCACATAAAGGACAATTCCCTCTCCTCATCTTCCTTGTCTGTTTCCCATGGAGCCTGTATCCCTCCATTGCAACCCTCCAGTCATGTAAAAGATCCCACCACATCTCCATGATCCCAACATGACCACAACCCTGCACCTATTCTCTAATCCCTGTTTATTCCCCATGCTGTGTGCATTAGTGTACAGGTTCATATAAAATTCACTACACGAAAAATAGTATATCACTCTAATGCCTACTATCATCACATAGCAGCACAATGATGAAAAACTACTTTCCAAAGAAAACAGACAAAATGAAAAGTTTTAAAGAATTATGAACTGCACAAAATGCGACAGAATGGGTAAGTTTATTGTTTATTATATGAGTTGTAGAAAAGAGAGCTTATGGAACACGAGACATAAGTACAATTTTTCAAAGGAAATGCTATCCCCTGTTCATGACAGAGGAAATGATAAGAAAGGTTTCCAGTCCTTTATTATATAGTAGATTATTCCATCAATGACTTATGATCAAGATTTTGGCAGTCAAAATGAAAAGATAAGAGTTCAAATGCTGTTCTATTGGGTTTTACATGTCTGTCTTACAGTCTGCCTGGCACTAGAAGTTTGCCATGGAAATTATTTATTCCAGGTAGGCAAATGCTCAGGGAATTAGCACTAACACAATCATAGACAATGCAATAGTTTAGGAGAGTGAGCATCAAAGAGCATTACTGCTTATGGAATGAATTCTGGGTCATCACAAAAAAATATTCCAGTCACAAGTCACATAGCAACTGCAGTCAAGCCCTATGCAACACACGTATATTTTGTGACAGTTTTATGTGCTGTAAAGAGCAAATGAGTTATTCTTAGTTTGGTTGAATTTTTGGTAAAGACCATTAGAAAAAGTTAACAAACATAACATATATAGTTTCTCTCAGCTTTCTCATTTACACTTAATGCCTTTTTTATTTTATATGACCAGTTAGATTTCCGTGTCCTGTGAGACATGAATGAGAGGAACAGAAGTGATAGAGGGGAAAACCTGTCTTGTGCGCGGTGTATGAGAATTATGCAAATATATCACCACTCTTGTACAGAGAAGAAATTACTTAAAGTCCATATATTTACTACTAATAATTAGATAATAACATTATACAAGTATGTGTATTATTATACAAATGTGTCAGCCATTTGGGTTTTTTTAATTCTGTGAAATTTTGATTCTTTCTTCAGTTTAAAAGATCTTAGAGGAAGATCGTGTTTAAAAATATACAATTTTATCCACTGGTCCAAGATTAAAATTACAGCACATAAAATACGACAATCCAGAAAGACATGATTCCTTTATACTTCAGAAAAAAGATTAAGGATTTGTGTGATGATGAGTGGTAATATTCATTGCCAATTACATGCGTAATATATTTATTTTATGTGTAAACTTCTCTTAAGTGTTTGGATGGGATTCAACTAACTGCATGTCAGAATCTATAGCAAAGATGTCTACATCTCTGTTAATCAGTGTGGGTCTATTTATAGTTAATGGAAAAAAACAGACATTTCTAGAATGTGATTCATCTTGTCCCAAAGTAGACATCTACATTAAGTGAAAACTGTCACCCCTGGAAAGCATGTTTCTCTTATTACTGTTGAGGGAGTTCAGGAGCATTAGGTCATATGTAGACACCCACGGACAGATGTAGACATCTAAAGTGAGGGGAGAGATTTCCTTGTCCATCCTCTGTGCAAATGACCTAAATGTCATTTGTTATCATGTGGCTTACCCTCAGCATCTACTGTTCCAAAATGTATGATATGCCTTGATATTAAGTGGTGTATGAATCAAAAACAAGAAGTCCTAAATTATAGAATGTGAAATTGTTGACTATAAGACTACACTTCCTTTCATAGCTGCTGTCCTTTTATTTCATATTGGACTAGAGCATTAGTAGGTAAGAATGCAAGCACCAAGCGGATTATGGGATGGCGGTTCAGGAATATGTGTGGGTGTTTCATTGCCAGAGCTCCCCGGGTTTAAAAGCTTATTGTTTGCCTACAGATTAAAGAAAACTTTTGTCTTCATCCAATTTATGAAACTCTCTCTTTGGTTCCTTTATTTTTACAAAAGCATTCTCATTTCCTTTACTTTATTGCACTATTCTTGCAAAACAAAGGCTTGATTTAAAGATTAATTCAAATACATCATGCTCTCAAAGGATGTATCACTCCATTCAGAGTTTCAGCATAAGTACAAGTACTTGATCTCTAAGACCTTATTTAAATTGTGGGACATGGAAACATTTCTGATCTTTTGAGTCCATATGCACACACTCGCCATGTATCAACTGAATCCTGGGTGTAGAGAGAGAATTATCCTTTCTTTCCGGTCTCAACTATTCTTGCCTTGTTTTTTTTTTCCAGAAAAGTGGAAGATCGTGTGTGTAAGCTAGATGGGAGCCCTGATGCAGTCCAGTTTTATATGCAACTGAGACATCTGATGGACTAAATTTTTAAGATGTCCCATAACATGCATCTTCTAGACCTGGTTTCATGCTTAAGAGCTTGAGCAGTCTGTGGTGGGAAGAGTAATCTCAGTTCCCTCCTAGAATAGAACTGAACTGTTTCATTTATTTTGAGAAATGATACACAAAATAAGTCCAGCTCAGAGTCAAGGGCAAGGAGTGGAGAAGGATGTGTCACTGTGTTATCACTGCGGGGAGAGCTGGCTAGGCAGAGCTCAGTTACTTAAATTACATTTAGCCAGGTCTAACACCTAGGGCTCCTCAAGAGGAATTGTCAGGTGAGAAAAGAAAATATTGGCATGATTCTCAATTGTTTCTTATTTGTTAGTGGTCACTCTAACTCAGTGTGACAAGAGAACGACTGCAAGTAGGTGTGACTGAGTCCTGTCTGACTGAAAGGGAATATGTTTGCACAACCGTGTAAGAATGCATACCGAGAGTCTGCAGAATGTGTATAAATTAGGGCATTGACCTACGGGAAAAGGTACAGGTCCAGTGCCGAATGGCCCTAGATCTTGTGCATGTTTCAGTTCGAAACCATGTTTAAAAATAGCAGGATAGTGTACATTGGGAGCATATCTTATCCTATCTCCCAGAAAAGCCCTAAGGAACTCTGTATGTTTACAAGACTCCATTAGTTACACAGTGACTTTTTGCCACTAAATAGTACAAGAAGGTGCTCTGCTGCCTATATATATATAAATGGAGACATGTAGAAATATATATATATATTTTATTAAATGTGATCGTGATTTAGAAGTACGAACATTTCATGGAACTGATTCATTAACTCAGCTAGTACAGCTCCATTTGTGGGTTTGCAACATCAAAACATTCCTGTTTTTCCATTAATTAGTGTGTAGACATTTACAGTACATCCACATATAAGTGGCAGCAAACTTCTGAAGCTGTTACATGTTCTAGAATATTTGTGCATTTTGTCTGGTAAGGAATATTGACAAGTGCCAATGGGTGCAGTAAAATAAATTGACAGTATAAAGCCAGTCTTTCTTCCTTGCTGTCTGTGGGGATTAGAGAAACAAGGCACTGAACAGAAGAGAGGATTTTTTCTTTCCTGATATAATAACTCTATGTAAATGATGTTTTAGATAGCCTAGTGAAATGGGCATCTCAAATGGAAAGGAGGTAATTTAAAATCTAGATGTGAATAAATTCATAGCATCTGATACAGAATACTGTGGCTAAGTGTTCAACTTTCAAATAACCGGTAATTTTATGTAAAGGTTTTAAATGAAATGAATACATTTTAAGGCATGTTGTGGGTTTCAGGATTTCTAGCTGCCACCCCAAAAAGCAGCCATTAGAATCCAAGCTTCCAATTAATGGTGAGATGCATGCAGTACAGCACTGGCTTAACAATTCTGAACAGAAAGGTTTGAAACTAGATAACAACCTGTGAGCTGTAAACAGAATAGGCTTAAGTCTTGCTGATTTTAATGTGGTCTGATCAAGCGGACTGTAAATGAAAGACTCTGCTCTAGCTTGCCCACTAATTTGAATTGTGCTCATTTGACTTGTTTCCAATACCAACATTATTACCTAAACATTTATAGTATCATAAATGAAGAAAAAAATATCCTGAAAAGTGTATGGTGGATTTTTTCTTAAACTAAATATGCATGAAAAGAATATACCTGGAGATGAAATGGAGACATGTAGAAAAAAAATAGGCTGTTCTCTAACACATTTCCTTTATTGTTTATAAAATTTCCCACTAATTGCCTATTCAACCAACCTTTCACTGACCTCTTTTTTTCTTTACTTTTTTTTTTTTTTTCCCACCACATGTGTAGGGTTACTGGTCAGATTGTGTTTAATGGAAGCTGAGGGACATACAAAGTTTGGATGGAAGAAAACTGAAAATTAAAAAAATGACAACAATCTACTTTAAAAATATTTCAGAAACCAGGAGGAACTGTGGTGATAGTCATCTGAGTGGGGAAAGTTTTTGCAGACTGCAATAATTACCTAGATTTAATCATGTTTACTCCTAGCAATAGTTAACGCACTATTATCAGAAGCTCCTCTGTCATCTTGTAGATATTTCCTCAGTAGGCCCTTCCTCCTTCATGGGGTAAAAGTTGCTTTCACAGGGTGAGATATCAGAGTACTATGAGACATTTTGTGAAGCCAAGACATGGCTGATTATGTCCTTTTTACTGGTATCTAAGTTTGCTGTCACATTACCAAGTCCTTGACTATGAGGAGAACATCAAGATGAAAGCAGTAAGTGGGACCAGCGCTTCCCTATGGTGAGCTCTACAGCCCTGAGACATCAGGCTAAATTGGAGATTCTACCTCACCACTCCGTGGGATTGTTATTGCAACATTGCTTCAGTTGCTGCTTTCATTGTCATTTCATTGTCATAAATATACTGTCTGACTTCCATGAGAGTTTTCTTGCTGGAGGAGCAGCTCCATCTGGCCTCCTGGGGGTCTTGGGACAGTGGAAATGCCAGGCAAAGTGCTGGCTGCAAGGAGAGTACCAGGTTGGTGAGGGACTGGATAAATCACAGGTCCTGGCTTGGCGCTTTGTCCAGATGCAGTGCTGGAGGCAGCTTCCCATGGTCACAAAGTCAGTGGGATGTAGAGGCAAAGGTCTTTGGAGGCTTGCATTGAGGTTGCACAGCAATTGAGGAGACCGCTGTGAGAGACAAGGTCAACGGTTTGGATCTGGCAAGAAGAGTACAAATAAGGAACACATATCTCAAAATGATCTTATTTCCCTATGAAATGCACATGGAAGAATAAAATGAAGTAGCATAAAAATAATATAAAATTAACAATAACAAAACAACTCCCTGCCCAGTCCTACTTTTCTTTGCAAAACAGATGCTTAAACAAAGACAGATAGATACTCAGTATTCTCACCGAGCAGAAAATATTTGGCATTTTGACACATGTTTTGATCTGGACAGGCACAGCAGGTTATGAAATAACATGTGAATTACAGACAATATAAAAAAAAAAAAAAGTATAAATTTTATTCTGATTTACTCATATCAATATTGTTTGAAACAAAGCCAGCTTTTGATGTATTTTCCCTCCATATAAAAAGTAAAGGAACTCCAAGACCACTAGAATTAATGCAGCCTCCTTTCTTGTGGTTTTTATGCTCTTGGAGACATCAACCGTCTGACGATTACAATAATCTCCATTTTTTCCTGTGTGTTCCCTGTCTAAGAGGCAACTCTTAGATGGCTAGTCTGGAGATAAATCTGTGATATTCAGCTAAACAGCCATTATGTGCTTATTAAGTCATACCTGGAAGTGGAGGTACTGCTCTGGATCCATCTCCCCTGACAGGACACTGGTGTGCCTAAAAATTATAGAGTGTAACTTACTTTGAGACATCTACTACTGTTTTTGTTGGTGGTGTTTTGGTTTGGTTGGCTTTTTTTTTTTTTTTCAGTTTAATACACTGAGAAATAATTTAGAGAGACTGAGAAGTGGGATGGATAAACAGCTCAGTCCCCTAAGTTTACAGCTTTGCAGACTGAAAAAAAAAAAGTTTGGACATGTTTTTTTTTTTATTAAAAATATATTGATGTTGAAGTTTTTTTTATCATGAGTACCCAATACTGAAAGTCTCTACTGTATGTGTAGGTTGTTAAACACTGAGATCTTTTGAAAACTGGACAGCTCATCTTAATCTGGCTCATAGTGCAATTGCAAAAAAAGAAAATGTTTGCAAAAACTGTTCACCAGAAACATTCTAAAAAAGTGGATATTTGTTCATGTCTTCTGAAAAACAAATGTTGAACAAACAAACAAAAAAAAAGCAGACTGAACTAATTGCCTAGATTAGTCAAAGCAAACAATTAAATTGGCCAGCATAACTGCTGTTCCAGATGAGTTTTTGGCCAGGACATTAGTGCTAAAATATTTAAGCTCTCCGAGCATGCAATGGCGTACAGCCATTACAGGAGCAGGACACTGGCTTTTGCCAACGTGGAGGCATCAGTTCTATTTGTGGGCTGATCCAAACATGCAAGGGGCTGCTTCATGCCTAGGCCAGGGAAAGTCAGAGGCTGCCCCATTGCTTGGTGACCATGGTCACCTCCTGATGCATCCTGAGCTCTCCTTGGAGACCTTCTGGGCAATCCTAACCCAGTCTGACCCTCATCTCATTTAACTTGTGAGAGCTGATGAAGGATTGTACAATCTCCCTATATGGCATAGTTTCAGCTTAAAGGAATTTACATAAATCCCAATGGAAGAAACAATGCTTGTTGTCTATTCAGTAAACAAGAAACCAGGAATCCTATGTTGGAGACATTTGGCTGAATGTCTACCAGCTTTCTGTAGTGTTTGTAGAATGTCTCAATGCTTGGAATTTCCACCTCACCTTATTCTGACATTTCATGGTTTAATTTTTTTGTGCTTTAGAACAAAAATCAATCCCAAGAAATGGGAATAATAAAAACATAATAATTCCTTTCCAGAGCATTTTGTTATGCACTGCTTACATGATTAGCTGCATTGTTTAGTACACTATATTACTGACATCTCAAAAGGTAACAGCAAAATATGTAAAACAGGCTATTAACATGACTGTTTTCAAAAATGTTTACATGCCACCAGTTGGTCATACCTAGACATTTTTTTCATAACAAAGCAACATCAGCAAAACTCATATCACTGGTTATTTTCTAGATATTTTCTTAATATATTGAATATTATTATTAATGCCTATCAAAACCTGACTGTAATGAATTTCAAAACATCTATTTTTAAAACTGATTGATGAGGTAGTATGACATCGTGATGCATTCATATTTTTCAGCTGTCTTCAATGCACACAGCACACCTTATTTGTTTGTTGGATAAAGGTGACCCATAATTTCAAAGATAAATTCTTAAATTATAAAAAAAATGAATGGTATTTGTATTACATGTGATGCAATCCCAGCCAATAAATGAGAAGAATGTATAGAGAGAAGTAACACAAGTTTTGTTTACCTTGTATTCTGAGACTACTGCTCCTTAACCAGCACTATTAGAACATGAACTAATGAAGGTAATTATCTTCGGATGTTATTAGTATTAACTTTTCAGGCATCAAGCAATGAACAATGATTCAAGGTGTCCTAAGCTTCCACTATAGACATTTATTCCTTGTTAAGCTAAACCTTTAATTGTGGATATATCGGCAGAATTTATATGTATGAAGCTCTGCAGGATATCTCTGCTTTCTGTAGGCAGAAATGAAAACATTTTTTGACCCACAATCTTTGCAGTTTATAGGCTAGTCTTTTACTCCACTACCATGAAAGCACCGAAATCTACAACCAGAACAGGAAATTTCACACACACCTCTCTGTCTAGAGTATAGTGACCATAATGGTTTCATTATCCTCGGATGCTATGTGCAGCAACTGGTCCTTACAGAAAGGGATTGGGTTTGATGATTAGCATGTTCCAGTTGACTGTAATTGTTCAATACCTACATGCATTTCTCAAGCTTGCAGGCCAGCTTCCATAGCAGATCTCCATTTGTCTACCACAGCAGGAAGTTAAACCAAGTTCCTTGTCATTGATTCATTTCCTTAGGGCTGAATTATGGTTTCTACATGTTGAAGTACAGGGGCATGGCTAGCAGCCTGGACTTTTAGCTGTGAAGAAGGAGGTGTTATGACTGGAAAATGTTACTGTAGGAAGTGAACTTCAAAACACAAAGGAGGAGCAAGTGCCCTTTTGACAGGCACCTTAACTACCACATAAATAGACATCCCACTTAACTAAAGTCCTAATAATAATTAATTCTACTGTGGAGAAACTGCGTCCTCTTTAGCAACGCAACTGCAGCAACTTTGTTTTCCCAATATGCTACACATGTATGTATATATTTGCATACTTTAAAATTTTGCTGTGTGGATGGCAGACAGCTCCCTTGCAATATAACCCAGCTGAAGTACACAGGTCTACACAAACCGACATGTGGCTTTTAAGAAAAATTACTTTTGGTTTTGTCAGTTTTCAGTAGAAAAAACTGACAGCATAGTAAGAAAGCATACATTGACATTTATTTATCCCCTTCAGCAAGAACAGCACAAAATGAGCTAAACTGAAGAAAGCTGTAGGTATTTCTGCCTTTTTAATGTATACAGCTTATTTTCTTTACTAAGTCTTTCATTTCCTTTCATGTATTTTATTTAAAAGTGTAATTTGTACTTTAGATGAATAGCATTTCTGTAGTCTGTTGGGAGGTTTTGTTTGGGTTTTTTTAGATATTCTGTTTCATGACGTTGAGAATTTTTTTCAGAACAAACTAAGATTTTTTACTTTCCTGAGTTTTTTAAAAATCATTAAGAGAAAAGGTAGCTTTATTTATAATGTATGTTATTTTAAAGTATTACTTTTTGTTAGTTTTACTTTTCACTTCCGAGCAAACGAAAGAAATAAATATTACATTATTTTCCATTTGAAAAGCAGTTAGAAAATGTGAGAAAGTGGAGAAAAACCTACTTTGACATATCATCACTATTTGAAATTTGTAGAAATTTGTAAAAATTTTGGTAAATAGAGGTATTTGTTAAATAGAGGAAAGCATATCTTCTGTAGTTAACAATTTACTCACAGGAATACATTTTTTCTTTTTTTTCAGATAGGAAAAAAAAATAATTTTTTTCCTTCATTGATCTCTTAATTTATTTCAGATCAGCCATTCTGAATGTGAGACTGCTATAGGAGTGGAAGAGAGATTGTCGATAAGTTCATACATTTCTCAGAAAAGATGTGCCGATGTAGCTAAAACTGTGCAATTCACTCTTCCTAACCGAGACACTGTTATTTATAGGCGAAGCAGACTTTAGGCGAATAAAAACGTTGCTGGATAAGGAGAGGAACAACACGATACTGGTTTGGGACATTTTTGTGTATTTGCAACTACGCTCGTGGTATGGGATGTCTATTTTTCTTTAATTATCCTTTTTTTGGTGAAAAGTTTACCTCACTTAAAAATGATTTGTCACAATATCTGTAATTACTTTTGTATGCAAATTAAACTTGATTAATATATCTGCTGGTAAGGAGCACCCTCTAAATGAACATTTACATTTTGGGAGTTACCTTCAGAACAGGTCTAGGCCCTTTTCAGAAGATAAAGGAAGCCAATAGCCCATCATACCCATGTAAAATACCCATGAGAGTTGAAACCTCCTCCAAATCAGGCATGAAAGGTGTTTGAACTTACATACTTTATCTACATATTTCTCAGAAGTCACTTTTAAGGTTAAATTTGATTTAGATTTTCAGCTTACATTATCCATTCTCTAATAGCTAAATGATTATTTTATTGTTTATAAAAAACTAAAAATAGTCACTTCCCCATCCTGGAAGCTCCTCTGCCCTAGTGATTCCATCATTCTTTAAAAATATAAGAAATTCAAGACCCTGACCTAAATTTGGTCTGACTGCTTAGACCAGTGGGCTATAAGTCACTAAAATTTTGCAAGTCCTTGAGAGGTAAAAAAGATCTGAGTATTAATAAACTGTTCTGTTAAACACAGAATACTTTTTATCATTTGAAGATCTCCCAACTAAAATTTACTATTTATAATATTTATAATTATGTCCTTGTAGCTTTCTTCTGTATTTTTCCAGAAGGTGTTACATTCTCCATTTCTCACTCTACCACAGCTGTACCTGCATTAATGACAACAGCATAAATGAATGATATGACCAATGCGGAAATTTTAAGGCATCTGTGACTGCATAACAAACTGTTATTTCTCCATCTATAGAAAAGGCTTTCGACAGAATTGAATGTGAATAGCTACTTGTTGAACAGCAGCAGAAGCAAAACACAATGCATTATATGCTTCATAATCAACTGCTGCCAAAGGCATGAGGGGAGACATATTGGCAAGTGGGAAAAGTTTTCTGGACAGCTCAAAAATAAGTTTGGAAAAAACATGTCCCACACCTAAGGTCAATAACCATATGTATTCTACCTCACTTTACACCAGAGTCCTTTGACAGACAAAGCCCAGGGGTAAGTCTACTCCACTGACCTCCTCAGTAAGTGGAAAGAAGCCTTCTGAACCTCAAGGACATGTGACTGCCTTGAGTACTTGCCTTAGTACATGCTATGTGATTACTTCAAATCATGTGCTACCATTTCTAGAGATGGGAACAGATAAACTCTTAAAAGAGGGCCTAACATGAGGATATGATATGTCTCCTTGATGTTGGATGCTAATGATCAGGAAAGAGTGTGTATATTCCCCTAGAGACACTGAAAGGACTTGTTATCAGCACTGACAGATATCTGTTCTGACCCACAGAAATGTACCAGTATAACCAGTATAACCAGACACTGTTTGTGGATAACCTGTGGTTACCTTATATCCTCCAAATCGCTTGATAGCTCTCCAGCACAAACCAAGCTCCAAGATTTCTCAGGAACCATCTGGATGACTCTGTCTACACTCACAGAAAAGATAATGCATACAGCTATCTGTGAACCCAATCACAAGTCTCCTCCTCTAGTCATATCCAGGGAAAACACCTTTCATGATAGTTCTGGGAGCTGAGGGTCTTCTTTCCAATTTGGCAGAAGGCCATCTTTCATTCAAGTCCCAGAATAAGTTTTCCAGACTGTCTTTCTACCAAGTGTCAACTCATGTAAGTCTCCTTAAGAAGCTTTCGCTTACAAACCTTTGGCAGCAGGGTGCTCTGCAAGGTCTGCCTTCCTCCTTCTACTGTGCTTGGTCATGCCATGGGGGAGAAGTGCCCCAGTGTGGCTGGGGAAAGATTGATCTCTGGGGTGGGGAATGGGCAGCTAGCTGGGACAGAGGAACTGCACCCACATCTGAGTGGTTGAGAGTTGTCTTCGTAACAGGATAAGTCACCCAAGCAAGTCAAATGATTCAAATTCAGTAGGCAACACCAATGACAGTCTTATAACTGAGTGACAGAGTGATGATGTGGGGATACTGATCATCTTGTTTCTGAGCCAGTTCTACAACCCTTTCAAATAATAAATAAGAAAGATCTTGAGCACAAACATTCAGGCAACAGTGATGACTGTGACTCCAGCCTCATCCCATGCTTCCCCTTAACACCTGCTGTTGTTCTTCATCCAGATCCAGAAGATTTAGAAAGATTTGTCTTTCCCCAGATTAGGCTATAATCCTGAAAACATTTTGGTACATTGCATGCATACTGACTGAAATTTTATGGGCCTGCTTGCAAAACCAAAATTGTAACTTCTACAAGTTCATCTTGTAATCATAGACTTACAGAAACACATTTTTGTCCTCTGATATTTTACACAGTGCTGATTTTATTCTCATAAATGTAATCACAATAGTTTCATAGCTCATAATGTGCTATTTGTGTATACAAGGCTGCTCAAGCTACTGTCTAGGTAGTTAGAGTTGCTAGAGTCTGTGGAAACCCATTTATTTAATGGGATCTTATCAAACCTGCTTATTCAGAAAGAAGGATGTTATCAGAGCTGTTGTCCAAACAGATTGACTGCAGTTTTGTATTCAGGCATCATTATAAATATTGATAATATTTTGTAAAGCTCCTTGGAATTTGTGTCGTATTGGTAGAAAAACACTTCAATCAGAAAGGAAGAAAAACTGGGAAACTGCCATTAGGCTCAAATAAAAACTGATGTGCCTCTTTTATGCCCAAATATTTCAACTTTAATAAGAGTTCCTGCTGCACATACCATATCAATTAGCAGACCAGGCTTTCGTCCCTGTCCTTAATACTTGTCAGTTGTCTCTACTGATGATGCAACATTATCGCCCCTAAAACAGAAAAAATGTATTTATTTTAAAAAATATAACTTTGTTTAAAGAAGACTGCAGAAGGATGAAGTATTTGCAATTTCGTACTGTTCAGAAGAGACTCAAGATATGTGCCTGGCCCTAACAGATTGTTCCTGCTCCCTTATCAGGGAAGCAGGAACATTAGAGGTAATTACAGAATTCCCGCAGCTCCCACTGACGGCAGGATCATGTTGTATCTCTACTCAGTAAACACAGGCTAAGAAAGTGCCTTGCAGAGCTCCCAGTCAAAACAGACAAGACAAACCGAAAGCAGGACAAAGCTTTTTTTGCTTTGTCATAATTGCCATTTTTACCACCAGAAGAATAACTCTACTTATAACTATACCATCATTAGTACAACCACAGAAAATATGCAGACAAAACACTGCAAAAAGAAAATGAAGGGGCTAAGTAATTTATAAAGGATTTTTTTTCATTTTAAACATTTACCACTAATGCTTTATAAAAACAGACATTTTGTTTAAAATATTTCAGAAAAAATAAAGAATGTGCTTTTCTCTTCCTTTACATGAAAGAAATCAGAGTGTAGAACAACAATAACTCATTTAAGGGAACTTCAAAAGTTCTTCGCTCAAAATGCTTAAAACGATTTGTTTAAGTGGGTGGAAAATTAGATACAAAAGCTCCCTGTGCTTTCATACCAGAACTCTAGTTCAGAGTGTTGAGTTTTCTTCCCTGATAACTTACATTAGACACCAAAAGCCTGGCAACAAACGAAGCTTTCTATGCTATTTAATATGCATACCTGCTTTTGAGAAAACATTTTGTTTCTCTTTTACAACACTTCAGGCTCCAGAAATGTTATGTGAATTATGTTGTTTCATTTTTTAAGTATGTGACTGCTTCCAGAGACTGACTGAAAGCTTCCAGCTCCCTTTATCATCTGTTTGATCCCAACAAGTCACAGTGCTTACCAGAAAGAGGAAAATATTCCACTATAATTTAAAATTTTTTGCTGGAAAGGTTTTCCTCTGAGCTTTACGCATAGTTTACTGAATTAAAAGAAAATGTCTTACTGAGCTCCTATTCTTCTTTCTGAGCTTCACTGAGCTTTCATTCCTCTAATTTCTTTTGAGTTTGCTTGCCATGGTTCCTTCCCAATGCAATATATATATTCATTCCAGTAAGAGGAGCAAAAAAGAAGTTCCGTCTCATTTGAATGTTTTCACATAATCAAGGCACCAATGCCAAAGATAAATTATTTGCCATTGCATCCAGTCAATCTATCCTGGATTTGAGATCCTTTTCCTCATGGTAACAATCTTTACATACAAGGCATCCTGTTTGTTAGGGAAGTAATTCCCCAGTCTTCTGTCTTGCCTCAATAAAAAATAAAAACATTTCTCAATATCACGCCTTAGTCACAGGATTTTCTGCACTTCACAGCTTCTGGAAGAGAAAGCTGGTAGGAAACTTGAGGGCCCTCTCTATTCCACTTCCCAGTCTGAAGTCAGAAATTGAGAGCATTTCTACACTACCTGAAAACAGTCTCCTCTTCCCTAGGAGATTTCCTGCTGTGGTCCCCCAAGAACAAGTGTTTGTCAGATAATAGGTGGGTCCCTCAGACCTGGTCTTCATCTGTCATTGCAGGCCACAGGTCTTCAGAAGGTCCCATGCCACTTGACCCCCGAGCTTCTCTCAGACTCCTGGTAGCCTCCAGAACACCTAGAGCTGCCCGAGGGTGCTGAATAGGCACTGTTATTTAACCAAATCAATTTACATAACATCTAGGGTTTCTAGGTCTCAAGGTTATCAATCTTGTGTATGCCTGGATTGATGGAAGCAGATGGTTCTGTATTTTCTTCTCCCATGTTCCTAACCACATGGCTGCATTTCACATTTCCTTCAAAAGTGTAGAAGAAGCAAATGCACAGTAATCTCTATTTATTCATGGAAGCATTTTTCATTATTAACTACATCAGAAAACTGGCAATGTTCTGCTCCTCAAAAAGTCTGGCTCTAAACGTAGAATGTCCTGAACCTTTTATATTGCTCTTCCTTCTTTGTTTGTTTGGTTTTGCTATTGACAGCAAAATCTTTAAAACCTGGACACCCATGAAATATTTCCCACATAGAAATACTGGTTCATTTACTGCATGGGTTACCTACACTCAGACTGTAAGGTCAACACTGTCTGAGATACTTTAGACTAACTGCACAGGCACAGATTCATTGCAGAGAGCATTTGCAGCATGTCAGGTGCTATCTGGGACTGCTGTGTAGGCAACTTCATCCACAGATGTTCAAAGACTAGACCTAACATATGCCATGAGTCTGGTATTTTCTGAAAGGATCCACTGAGCTCGTACTGTAGAACTATATTGCATCAGTAGTGTAGACTCAACTGGGACTTCTGGATGTGTGGTAGCCTCTCAGTCCTTATTGTAGATGCTCAGTTGAATCTGACTTGATAGTTCTAGCAAAATCTCTGTCATTCTTGAAGTGGAGGGAGGAGAGGAAAAGAAAAAAAAAAAAAGGAAATCCTATGACACAAAATCTTGGCAGAGGGGAAAAAACATGGTGGGTCTTGTGCCAAAGTGAATGCATTTTCTTACCCTTTCTGGTCTGACACTACCGTTATCTTTGCATCCAGGACAAGGAACACCATGCCATAGTCCTCACTTGCCTTCCACACTGTCTTTTCCTTCCCACATAATCCCCAACACAATTTAATCAAAGGTCTCAAGTCTTGTTTCAAAGACTGTTTTAGTGGTGTCTGCACAAAGAATGGTTGCTTTAAATTGTTGGGATAAAGGAGATTGCAGTGGGAGGCACTGATAGGATGAAATGAGCCAGCTGGTAGATTTTATTGCAACTGAGGCAAACACCGGTTTCAATATAATCAGCCAGGAAACTGGAGCAGCCCTTGAAAACTCAGGACGTCCTCAGAAATAGTAACATCTGGTCATCATAAAGATTACATTGGTAGATTCCAGTTATATTTGAGATGGGAGTTCTGTAAGGTGAGCACTTACAGCAATTGTTTCATTTCTTTTTTTTTTTCTTTTTCAGTACTTCTTGAACAATTTAAATAGGAAACCTGATCTTCTCTGGGTACTTTGCCATTGTCCGCTTCGCAGCAAATTTCCTCTGAAGCTCTAACTTGAGTTTATTTGCTGGAGTTTCATTTCCCTGTAAAACTTGCCCTGCAACATAGAGAGGAAATTAAGGTACTGGTCTTTCCTCTTTTCCTCTTCATCACCTTCCCTTGTGGTAAGAAACACTGATTAAAAAACCAAACACAAACACAAACAAACAAACAACAACAAAAAACCAAACCAACCAACCAAACAAACAAAAAATTATTTAGCCAAAGTGAAAATCAATGGCATCAGTCAGGTATCTGTGAAAAATAAATAAGTTATAACTCTCTTTGGCTTCTATCAGCTACCTTTTCTTGCAGAACCTGGAAGTAAGACTCAGTAACAACTTTCTGGCCTACCTGCCCCAGCCCTAATAACTTTCTGGTAAAAAGTTAAGCCTGGGATTTATTTATTTACTCTAGAAGTTCTGCTAACTGAATTGCTTTTGCAGTATAAGACGGCACTTGTTCATAACTAAGTAGCGCTTTGTGCCTGACAACGGGTTAATGGGCCAAAACAACTCATTTTGAGAGCGTCGGCTGTTTTGGTCCAGCAAACTGATTCCAGAATCTCACACATCCCACATTCCCTTCGCACATCTGGACTCTGCACGGACAAAGTTTTCTTTCATATAAACTGTTTATTGTTCTGTGAGATTGATGCCGTTAATATTGGCTTTCAGAATGACAGATTAGCATCACCAGTTAATCATGGCTATTAGCAGATAAATATCGGTAATTTAATCACTACAGTAATTTCTTTTCCAATAATAAGATTTACAAATGCAAGTGATTAAGTAATTAGCTTACATCTCCATAGATTACAATTCCTCTGAGGTTTCTTCTCTCACTTTTTCCCCAAAAGATTTCGGTATTTAATTTAAGTAACTACTCCCTCCTTTGTACACATATGTGAGAAGTGGTGGGGTTTTTTTGTTTGGTTGGTTGGGTTTTTTTCAAACCAAACTGCACCTCTTGTACATAATCTCAAAAAGGAGCTCCCACTGCCAAACCTCTTCCATCTTTCTCTAAGGGTTAATATCCACCTTGTCAGTGCTTAGCAGCTATAATAATTCCCAGTACCTTTCTCAGTCCATGCAGCAAGTGGGGTGCACAGGGGAAAGAATAGTTTACAAGAAGGGGGGAAAAATTGCCAATGGAAAAATTGTGTGCACTTGATAAAATAAGAGCCTGCCTTTCTAAAACAGTCTATCCAAACACTCCTCAAGGATCCCTTTGTTGCTGTTCCACCAACTTGGCCCTAGGGCAAAAGGCAAGTTCTACTCCTTCCAAACTTATATTCTCCTATTTGCAGGGTAATTTGACAGTTACTGTTAATTTCCTAAATGCAACATGAAAGCTGTAGAAGGAAGCCTGAAAAAAGGGTGGGAAGGGGGGAAGGAAAAAGAGAAATTCATAAAGAGCAGCAGAGAATATGGGCAAAATTGCTTCCATGTGTGGCGCACAGGCAAGGCTTGGGCAGAGATCTGTGGCCTTCCCAGAGTTTGACCTCTTGAGGCGGTGCCAGTTTGCTGGAGAAAAGGCATTGCTCTTTAATGAAGGCCTAATTTTTATTGCCACTACATCCACTTCAAAGCACCTCAGGTTGCCAAACATAATTTCACTGGAGGTATTTTCAGGTGCAGAGCAAATACTTCATAAATAATTTCCTCGTTAGATTACAAATTCCATTTTAAAAGGGGGATGGAGGGTAGCTTTTCTAAGGCTTTTTTGGAAGCTGATTAAAAAAATCTTTCAGAGGGGTTCTTTATTACTTTCATTCTGAAATAAAATAATTAAACAGTTTTAATTCTTTATTTATATTTTTAAATGAACATGCAGCTTGGTGAGGTGACCAAGTATGGTGGAGATGTTTTTAATATGCTCTCAATTAAAACATATAATCTCAGGCTCTGAGTGCCTATTCCTTTTGCCTCTCCTCATCCTCAAATTGCTACTAAGCCCAGTGACTGCCAGCAACCCAGTGGCAGCCTCGTTGGAGCCCCAATTAAATATGCAGATCTGTCACACTTCTACATTTTTCATCGGTTTACCCTTCTTCTCAAGTAAAAATGCTCGTAATTAAAATACACTTCTGTACATCCTCTTTATCACCCTCCCCCATGAAGCCAGCACAGGGAGCTGCTGAAGCTGACAAAGTGCTGCTGTCAGTCAGAGGGAACGGGGATGATTTGAATGGTGTTTATGTTTAATGCACTTTGTGAGCCGAGACAAGACCGCAATCAAGGCAGAAGGGAGGCTGGCGGGGAGGAGATGGAAGTCAGGAGTGGCGAGCTCCCATCCCAGCGGTCCCGATGAATTACAGCACCAGCGGTCCGTGTCCCCCTCCACCCTTGCCTGTCACTGCTATGTCCCCGTCAGAGCTACTGCTGTGATGGTGCTGAAGTTTAACACATTAACCTTTGCAAGCCACCCTCAACTCACTGGACAGAAAGAGAAACACCAGTTAGTACTTGGGAGCAGAGCAGGTCTATTGTTTTTCAGGTCTAGTCTTCTTTCTCTTGCTAATAATTCTGCAAATGTAACGGGCTATACTTTTTCATTAGTTCCTCTCACAAAGGTTCCGTTACCCTAGAATACAAAGAACAAGTGAAAACCATTTAAAAGAACAAAGGTAGGGAATTACCAATAGTTTTGCCAATGTTAAATTAGTTTTCCATTTATTTTTCTAGAGAGCACTAGTTGGAAGATGAAAGTTAACATAAATATTGCACAAAATATTTTCTTCTGTTGTCACCTTGAAAATCAGCTGGATTTGATTATATTATAGGATTTTAAAACTGATATATATCAGTTTATATACTGCAGCTGTATACCTGCAGTAGGACTTGTTAAAGACTTTTTATTTCTAAACCTGCCCCAAGCAGGCTCCAGCCCCCAATCCTTGTGTCTGAGCCTTCATCTGACTACACAGCAACCACCTGAAAAACAAGAAAAAAAATATTCACAGGCCTTATCAGGAGTGGTCATTTTAATGCTTTAAAACCAGTGAAATGGGAAGGGAGCTAAGAGTTACCTTTGACTGTACTTTCTCACTGACCAGGGATAAGTGTGCACACATCATTGTTTCACAGCTCTGAAGTGCAGACCCCGTCAGCGTCCCACACTCAGGTTACAAAATAAGGCAGCTATGGAGCTGCCAAGGGTCTCTTTTCTGGTGGTTACTTTGGAGGTTGCACCTCCCACTCGGCATGAATGTATCGAATAAGTGTAGATACTTGACTGTTCTCTACAGCAAAGAGGCTACAGAAATAAAGCTGAGATTCATGGTTTTTCATGTTCATCTGACATATAACAAAGGCTTGGTGTAAGGCATGGAGAAAGTAGTTATAACTCAGAGAGAATAGCAGCTTTCTATTTTCACCAGTTATTGCTTTAGCTTAAATTATAGAGATATGTGTGATGGATCTACAAAGATCTCTGATTCAGACAGCTGGGAAACAATTTTGTCCTTCAGCCTAAAACGATTTTGATGAAAAAAACAAACCCACAACATTAAAGAAGTAGCCAAGATAAAACAAAGCTTAAAAATGAAGAGACATTCTGCAGCTATGAGAGATAAGAAATATGTTGCTTTATTTATTCTGAGCACAAGATACATGATTCAAATATACCACCATCCACACTACTTTTGCTGATGAGAAGGTACAGCAGAAAGGATAAATGAATGTGAGAAGTGGTGGAATGTCTTATGCTTTTTCACTTGCTTACTAAGATTGTGGGTTATTTTGGGTGCATCTGCATTAGCATTTCAATTCAGATCTGGAGTCTGTCTTTCAACCAAAAATCTCCAGATTTTCCCCACTTGCTGTAATTTGGTTCATGTCTCAGAGTGCTCAAACAGCATCAAATGAAAGTAAACTGAGGGTCGGAGTGCAAGAACATGTCTAATATGGTCTAACCATTAACAGGAATTCAGTTTACAGGGCTGACTTAGTTCACAGACTTAGTCCAAATTCAAGCTTTCTAAACTTCATGCAATGTGGACCTCAGACCTTCAACACCAGCTGATTCACTCTGTAGACCTGCTCCTTTTCTTCTTTGCTGTCTGAATGATACCAGGTACCACTATAATACCACACAATGCAGGACTGAGGTTGCAGTAGTTGCTTTTATTCTACTACATTTTAAATTCAGTTCCAAACCTATCTTCCCATATTCTTTTAGCCTAATGTTTTTTGCAAGCTATTTACACTCCTGTGCTGTGCCAGGGGGAAGAAGAGGATCTGAATTGGTAAGAAAACAGTGAGAATTATGTAATACCAAGTAGAAATTTAGGCTTCCCTCACAGAGCTAGGAGAAGGTGGGACCCTAGTGGAAGGGAAGCTGTTGGAGAACAAAACACTATCTGCATGACTGACCATTCAAAGCTGGGAAGATGAATGAAGTTGCAATGGAAATTCAGTGTAGGGCCACTTTTCTGAGGAGATAGCTGAACATGGTATTTCTATTTCTCTTTTAAGTGTAATTTAAATTCTAATGACTAACGTTTTACATAAGATAGGTCCCTGCTACAGCCATAAAAATATTGGAATTTTTTGCTACTATTGTACAGTACACTGCTATATTAGCCAAATGTTGCTGTGATACAGTCAGATTTAGATCATATTATATATAATACAGAACATCTGCAATTTTTCTTGTTTCCCTGGTAACAACTGTAAATGCACTAACTCCCTGGACTGCTCCGCCCCTCCTGCTGCTGATGTCAGGCACAGGAGAGGCACATGTGCAACTCAACTCCATACCTGTCAAACCAGGCGGACGCTCCGTTTGATCACCCATGTTTTGGTCCCACAAAGACCATTCGTTTGGTGATCAGAGGGCAGTGTTAATTTAGTCAGCTATCAGGATACTGGGGGGGAGGAGGGGAGGAGGAAATTCACCCACTTGTGCTTTGGTTTTAATCAACAAAGAGAAAGAGGAGGCTAAAAGAGTGATCATGTTGCTACAACTGAGGCAACATATTCATTGCTGAAAAAGCAAGGATTAGAGCAATTTCTGTTAATGTTAACAATTTCTGATAATTGGGTGCTGTTCAATGCCATAGTATTCTCAAATTCCATACCCTGTCATATGCATGCCAGCAGGGTTCAGCATGAATAATGTTAATACAATGAAGAGGGATGAGATGAATGAGGATTTTCCATGTGTTAGCTGACAGGATCACTTTGAAACAAATGACCAGTCCTTATTAATGCAGCTATTATTTTAATAAACCAAAAAGAATGAATGTGGTATTCATGAAAATGTGCTATACACCATCGTAGGAATCCCACTGTAATTTTACAATTAATTAAGGTACCTGTAGCCATTATTGGAAAAGATTATGATCTGACCTTAATATCCATGTACTAGGCTGGCACATTGCCTGTTTTCACCTCAGCATTAATGAAGATGAACATTTGCATGCAAGTCTGTCTCTTATAGTCATTTTGTTCAGTGTGAGTTTATTTAGATATTTCAGCATTTGCCTCAGTAATTACAAGTCAGCATACAGCTATAGTAAGTTTCAGTGTGATAAGATATATTTTTCATCGTCACCCATGGAAGTACATACGGTTGACCAGGATAATGTAGAAGCTTATCTGGTGACCGTGAATGAGAATAGTAACTCTTGTTTTCTGCAGTGACCATCCACCCTGCCTCCTTTTTTTTTGTCAATAATACACAGTACACCCAATGAAAAATCTCAGCTTGAATGTTTTTAAAAGGGAAAAAAGCTTTCTTACTGGGGGAGCATATCTCAAAAAAATAGCTATTTTCACTTAAAAATATGGGTTTTATCTAAAAGATCTGTCAATCTAAAGTTGATTTTGTTGTTTTGTTACAAACTTTTTAGTTAGCTTAGCTTAGTAAAATGAAGTTCAGTTAGTAACAGTTGTAATTAGCAGCAGTAGTGATTTTAACAGTACTATTGCTAATAATTTGTGTTAATGCTCAGAATTTTTAGTCAAGATGACTGTGCTGGGGACTAACAAAAAAGGTGATCTTTGAGGGAAGTGACAGTCCATATCTTCTCCTCTGCAGAATTTAAGCAAGACTGCATATGTGAGCAGTCATGATGACAGTGGGGTCGCTTGTGTTCATTTGAGATTTCCACATTACCAGGTAACAGAGCAGAAGCAGAAAGCAAAACAACGTGAAGGTGAGACCCTTTTTGAGAGGGTGGAGTCATTACCTTAGGAGGAGATTGGGTGACCCTATTGAACCAGCCCAAAATACAGGAGCTGAAAGTAAAGAATTCAGGCAGGATAAAAATTCTCTCTTTCTAGCACATGATAAATTGTAATTCAGGAGCTCCTCTAGGCAGGCACAGATGCCTAACTAGTAAGAAAGTTGGATCTTTTCAGCTTTTCAAGATGAGGTGGCAAACCTTGAGATAAAGAAGTAGAATACAGACTATTTTTCAGTCCTCTTTGTTTTGCAAAACTTCAGTGCTATTATACAGAGTAAATGATATTTTGCCAGAAGAAGGTTGTTTGGTTACTCTGCTCACCTCTCTTGGTAGAATCCCAAAGGGATGAGCTGCAGATATAGCTCTTCCAAGGATACACATACCTTTTACTGTCAAACACAAGCTTTCTCTGCTTAGACTCCAGGCTACATGAATGCAAATGAATTCCAGATCAAAACCGTGCAGACGCATTTAATGCCGTGCTGTGTTCCAGGCTAAAAGCCCATTTGGCTGGGCTCTCAGGACATGTAAGCTAGAGAAAATGGTTATGTTAAATCTCCTGTTTAGTGACCATTTCGGGCTTCACTTCCATGTAAACAACTTGGACTATTGTACTGTGAAAAAAATAATAATCTTATTGGATTGGCAGGTAGCCCTGCTTCCTCACAATATGATTGCAATCATTATCATTTTGCAGTTTGTTGTAGGCACCACATTTCTGTGAAGGTTTTCAAAAACAAATCCGGGGTGGGATCCCATTCCAGATTCAACATCTGAATGAGGGTGCCCAGATGTAAGCAAGGTGTCTAAACCCCTATAGAGTCAACGGAGATCAAACACTACAATGAGCAGGGTCCAGATAGCTATTAAGCTGGTTAAATGTGAGGACCTGATTGCCCAGACTTGGTGCTCTAACATTATTTGAGATACCACCATGTCCTGAGTGATCCACATAGGAATCTTGAACATATTATAGAAATATGAGAGACCTTGCCTTTCTGAACTGACATCTCGAGACCTGGAAAAAAGTCATGAGACATATTAAAAAGCACTAGACACTTGAGTGTGGTTGAATAAATTGCACTCTAATTGTCTTTCTAGCTGCTTTGGATAGCCCTTAAGACAGATTAAGTCTTCATTGACTCCAGCGGGACTCGCCTTACACATGGATGTCTACACTTTGGAAACCTAAATTTAGGCTGCTGAATCTAAAGTTTGAATTTCATTCTTAGTATGAGGTTCTGCTGCCTGGCAAGTGACAACTGGACATAACACAGGGTATCTTGGCTTCCAGCTGCCCAGAGCTGTCCCTGGGCATAGATCTCCCATAGATCATTTGTATACTTGCCAGATATCATCGTCCTTGATACCCCAGGGAATCCCAAATGGCACGGATACATGTGTTGAGGTAAGAGAACTGAAGAATCAAGCCCCTGGTTGTTGGTTTCCTGACGCGCATGTTGTTCAAGTTTCCTCGCAATTGAGATAACGGTGTTAAATAAAGAATGCAAGAAGTCCCAATATGGAATTTGTTGCAACCTGAAGGTAATGTGCATGAAAAGGTCTGATGTCCATAATTTGATTTTTAAGAAATGCCAAAATGACATAGAAATATGCACCAGCCAATTACAACTGCCTGTAAAGAAAATACGTATCGGCTCTCTTCAACTGTGGACATTCACTAAAGACAAATTTGTTTTTCCAACACATGTAAACACATTCCAAAATGGGTCCACCCACCTCTGTCCGAGATGAGGATTTAATGTATCTCCAGTTATTTGTGTTACTAAATTCCTCAAAATTTCTTTTTTCTTTTCTTTTCCTTCTTTTTTTCCTTCATCTTTTTTTCTTTTCTCTTTTTTTTTTTTTTTTTTGTCAACCAACTGGGATTCAGAAGTTGCTGTAGTGCTATCCAACTTCTAATATTAAAAATTCTGTCTCATAAAAAGTGGATCTAACAGGCATCAAAGACTTGCATTCCACTGCGATTTGGATGGTAAAAAATGTAAAAGTGCATATCTACACACCTTAATATTCCAATAAGATTTTCCACCTTGCATCTTTTTATCCTTTAACTGGATGTGACTGCCAATTGGGTTCATATTAAAAAGTAATAAACTTGCACTGGACACAGTATAGGTATTTTTATAGGTATCTTTATGTAATTGAGGACAAATGACATCTTGATTAAATTATAATTCATGTAGACACTCTTCAGTACCATTATTTTTTCCTGTTAGCTACATTAATGTTTTAACATTTACTCTCTTCTACCTCATACATTCTCCTATGCTTCCATGAGGAGCTTGATGAAGTTGAAATTCTGTGACGGTCTCTTGGGCAGTACAGTTGCATAACAGATACTGTTTATTGATCTCATGACATGCACTGTCCTCAAGATCCAATTTATTTGAACAAATTATTTTTTTATTGTAGTTTCTCTTACAAGTCATAAGATTAATTATATATTTTATATCTTTGGCAATAACATAATTTATAACAATAGCAATAATTTGGCAATAGTAATAATTGATAACAATGACAAGCATCTATCTATTGCTCTACACATCTGTGGAATAAATCAAAACTTTTCACATCCAACACATGTAAAAAAAATTTAATCAAATATATATCATCTATCACTCCTCAAAAAGCATAAAACTTAGACTCTTTCAGCTATCCTGCATGTCCCTTGTCCATTTCCCACACTGCCTACAAAACTAGAGAGGAACTTTGCAACATATTCACATGATTAAAAAATCAGTCCTGCTGCACCAAGGAAGGAAAGTTAATTGTCGAGACAAACTGGTGGGTTTTTTGTGGGCTACAGCATGGAATCCTGGCTTGAGTATTTACACTGTTTCCTGGTCATCATAATTCTTGCCAAAAGGTATTCTAAACAATCTAGAGAATAAAACTTATCTGTACAAACTAGCACAGAACTGTTACGTTTCCTAGATTTTTTGGTTTATGCATTCACTCCAGGAATTTCTGCGTATAAGTTTTGATGCAAACTGGAGCAGTATTAATGAAAAATGAGTGCCCAATAAGAGCTCAAAAGCAATGAGCCTCATTTCATTCCTTGTGATCTCAAAGTATGGGTTTCCAAGCAAGCAGTACAAGAAGTATGTCTACAAAATAATAGCGCACAAGAGAAAAAGAGAAAAGAACAAAAAAGAGAAAAAAGGCATTATTTTCATGCTCTATATCCAGAGGAATCAGCTGCATCTTTTTTACTAAACTGCTGTGGTTTAACCCAGCAGGCAGCTAAACACCACACAGACATTTGCTTACGCTCCTCCCACTGGGATGGGGAGAGAATTGGGGGAAAAAAAAAAAAAGGTAAACATTGTGGGTTAAGATAAAGACAGTTTAACAGGACAGAGAAGGGAATACTAGTAGTAGTAATAAGAATAATAATGGTAATAATAATAATATACAAAACAAGTGATGCACAATTCAATTGCTCACCACTTGTCAAGCAAATACACAGTTTCTGAGCAGCAGTCCTCCAGGCCAGCTTCCCCCAAAATGTATACCGAGCATGATATCATGTGGTATCGAACATCCCTTTGGCCAATTTGGGTCAACTGTCCTGGCCGTGCTCCTTCCCAGCTTCTTGTGCAGTTGGCATGGCATGATAAACTGAAAATTCCATGACTGCTTAACAACAACTAAAACATCAGTGTGTTATCAACATTATTCTCGTTCAAAATCCAAAACACAGCACCATACCAGCTACTAGGAAGAAAATTAACTCTATGCTGTTCAAATCCAGGACACAAGTTGAGATGGAAAAAGTCTCCTATCCTTTGTTATTACTCAACAGAACTGATGTCAGTTCTAACATGGTCCTTTAGTTGTAAACCTGAGTGAAAAATGGCAAATACACTTCTTGGTAAAAAATACTGGTATAATCTTCAAGAACTTGTCTGAAAGTTCTTTTCAGTAAAAAGCTCAAGGTGTTACAGAAACTCTTTTTTCAAGTTGCATAGGGATTCTGACTCATACTTTTCCTGAAATCAATTTCTTGCAGTTTAAATAATACTCTAAACATAATTTAATACTTATTAACATTACAGTAATACTTAATGATCAATTTTCAGACAGGCTTATCATAAATTTCTGCTGGATTGTGAACTTTCTAACGCAGAAGGTTGACACTTGCCTATGTCCAACCCAAAATTTCTACTTCCTCTCCAGTGATCATATTGAACTCCAAGGAATTATTTCTCCCTAAGTTATACTATCTCACTTCTTCACCAAAGGTAGAATTTCTTTGCCTGAATTTTTCATTTATAATAACTGATAACATGACAGAGGTCTATTAAGAAGAAAGAAATAAAAAGGATTTGTTCATTGAGAAAAAAATGCCAAAATAGTAGATTATTAACTTTCTGGATTGACTGTAAAGCCAGTTTTGTTTGTTTCACAGATCAAAGAAAGTTATAGTATGCAGAATAAGTAAACAATAAAATAAAATAATCAAAATCCAAATTGTCTTTCAAGATTATAAAGTCAAAAATGCCTTTGTGCAATGGCAGATTTGGTGCAATATACTGTTAAGGATAGTATGGAACAGTAGTACTAGAACAAAACTCTTTAACAGTGCGAATGCTTTCTTGCAACATCCATTTGCTTTTCTAGATAAATACGTTTCAGATGACTGTATATCCTCACCCATGTTGAATACATATTTTCCCAAGAAAACTTCCTCACAAGGGAAGGAGGAACACTAGGCACCGATCTCTTCTCTCTGGCGACCAGTGACTGAACCCAAGGGGATATCAGGAAGATGTGCCAAGGGAGGTTTAGACTGGACATTAGGAAAAGGTTGTTCCCCCAGAGGGTGGTGGACACTGGAACAGGCTCCCCAGGGAGGTGTCACAGCCCCAAGCCTGACAGTGTTCAAGCAGAGACTGGACAAGGCCTCAGACACATGGTGTGAACTGTGGGGCTGTCATGTGCAAGGACAGGAGCTGAACTCTCTGATCCTTGTGGGTCCCTTCCAACTCAGGACGTGATATGATCCCATAAGAATCTAGTATTTTGACAAGTAGCTAAGTAACGTGAGGATGCCACAGCAGTGAATGGATTTGTCCAGTTGTTTACTCACAAGTTATACTTAGTGGCTTTGTAAAGGTCCAATGAAGCTGGCTGGACTTTGGCTCATTTCAAAGACCAACTTTTCTCTTTCCTGTAGATCTCAAGAGACAGCTTTGGTTTTATTTACGAATTGGATGATATTGTTAAGCCAATGAGGTTGTCCCATGTTTTTGTTTTGATTATCACAGTGGATCCTACACAAGAGTTGTTTCTGTTCTCCTGGGAGCCTTGTGAATTCCTCCTCCTCCCTCTTTAAACAGCCCACCTGGCTACACCAAGGAAGTGCAAAGAATAGACATTAACAATGTTGGAGCTGTGATGTTCTAGAGGCAAACAAGTGTACACTGTATCCAAAATCAGGGCAGATGCATAATGTTGCATGATGTCTCACCAGGGAACTTGTGTCTCCAAGGTTATTTTGACTGATGGCTCAGAGCATTTTGGTTGGCGGTGCTTTTGTCCTTTTCCAGAGCCTACAACAACTCCAGCCCCAGTGAGACAATCCCCTAGTCCCAAAAGCCCTGGTAAAATATGCTAGAATCATAGAATCATAGAATGTCCTGAGTTGGAAGAGACCCACAAGTATCATCGAGTTCAGCTCCCGTCCCTGCATATCACACCATATGTCTGAGGGTGTTGTCCAGTCTCTTCTTGAATACTGCCAGGCTAGGGGCCGTGACTACATCCCTGTGGTAATACTAATAGCTAATACTTAATGCTCTTTGATGATAGGATTTTTTTTTCTCTTTCTAGATATATTGTGAGAGGTTTTGTGGATTTTTTTATTATTCCAGTCATTTCTGATACACGACGTGACTGATTTTCAGTTAATCATCTCCATACTTTCTTCTTTCATATCACTTCTTTACTAAATTCAATAAAATATGACTTTAATCATTTCCATTTGTCTCACCTCAAAGTAGACCACACTCCAGAAATAATAACATACTTAGTAAGGTCAGTGTTAAGATCTTCCCTTCCAACCACTACAAATCTTTATTGACAAATCTAAAATTACTCTGTAGAATCTCATAGGCCAGGGTTTTGCTCTGAGAGACATTGAAATTATCTGCATAGGGGAAAAAAGAAAAAAAAAAAAAAAGAACAAATCTTTACAGGATAAAGACCAATATTATATAAGGGCAATTTTAGCTTGGAATAATATATATGTTCTGTCTAGCTTTTGAGGCTTAACAAAGGTAATTGCAAAAATCCTCCCTTCTCAAAAGTGGAGATTCAAGAAAGGTGATTTGCTCTACTAGTAGGTGAATATGTTCTTTCCACTGAAAGCAATGAAAGAAAGTCAGTCTGCCAGTTCATTGAAAGCTGCCATGAAATAAAAAGAGAGCACATATTAAATGGAGTTCCTCCTCCATCGTGGGTCTAGACACTGTCCTGCCTCTAGGATTCATGGATATGGGTCCCACTGAGACTGGGCCTGCTTAATTTTTCCTCCTATAAACAATCCTACACTTATATTTTCTTTCTCTCCTTTTTAATAGCAAATCTCAGATGTGGTTTTTTTCCAATACGCTTTTTAAAAAAAATGTTCTGAAAATATGTATTATGAGAAAAGACCTGATTAATTTATTTACAACTAACAATAACTGCTCATTATCAAATCATTTTTGAAGATGCCATTGAAGGATAGTTGATGATTATACTGTTTATTAGGGTTTTATATCTCTCTAGTTTAACCAAAGAAGACAAAATTAGTGCTATGTATTACAATAAATTTGGAGGTGCTCTGGAGGAAAATCTTTTCTCCTAAGAGGACAATAGCACAATTCAGAACTTAGTTACCTACTTTCGGCATTTAATACAGACATGCTGCCTAGAAACTGAGTTCCTAGCATCACCAAAGAACCTGGATCATCTAAACAGAGGAGTGCTACAGACAGTCAGTGCTGCAGTTCCACAGAGTGAGCACAAGGTCACTTTACCACAAGCCAGCAGCTGACCACAGCCACATCTCAGCTCCTACCTCCCTCCAGAGTAGAAGTGCTTCTGTCACCTCAGGATCAGTGGGGACAGGCTCTGTCCAGAGAACAGGTGTTTTGCTGGTCCAGAGACACTGAGCACTACTAAAAATTAAAGTGATATTTACAGTCATAATGCAGAAAGCAGGAAATGTGAATTTCATTTCTGCCTTGGCCCGGAGGGCTCTGAACTGCTATTTCTCTCTTCCCTGGAAAAATGCCTTGCTTACGAAGTTATAGAGCACCTAGCTTGGCTCCCATCCTTCCACTTCAAACTGCACCAGTATATAGCATGCAAAGGAAAAGCTATGTGGTCAAGGGCAGATCAAAGAGAAAAGGTTTGCCTCCTAGTGGTTGGGATACTCTCTCAGAAGTGAGGTCGATGTCTGTGCCTTGAATTAACTGCTTATATCTCATTTGATTTCCATGCCCTGTCTATCACAGAGTCAGCCTTGCTCTTACTCCCCTCATTTTGTGATTCCTCTCTTCTTCTAAACAATTGCTTACCTTTGGCAGTTGGAAACAAGCCCACGTCTCCCAAATTCTTGCTAGGTGTTTAAAATGATGGCCCAATGAATAAAAGACTGACAGTCCCTCCTTTTATGATGTTTTTGAAAGAAATTATGCTTTTCCTATGCTTTTTACTGGATTCGATTCTGGCAGTACAGCTTCAGGGTACTTGGCATACATTCCAGCAACTTGGGTAAAGTTTCAGACTTTTCCACAGTTTTGGTAGATGATGGAGCTTAGAGACAGTGAGATTCTTATTTTCCCAAGTGAAAGTACTTTGTGCTAGGTAAGGTGACCAATATAGGGAGCTTAGGAGCCTACAAAATAGGTGATCATTCTGGATTTTGGCATCTCTAGAGCAAAATCTCAGCAAAACTACCTTAGGTTTTAGATTTCTCTGACATTTCATTTTGAACACTGAAAGACAGTGATATGTCTCTGCTGATCTAAGATTTTTTTTTCTCTGTACACATTATATTTACATCTTAGAGTTTGTATGGAATTTAATGGGTCTGTTCCACCAGGGAAAGAGAGGAGGGACTTCTTGAGCAATTGTGTTCAAACAAACAGTTAGACCCATCATACTTTGCGCCAAAAAATAAAGGAGATGTGGGTGACTGTAGGAGATACATCATTTCCTGGAAAAAGGCAAGAAAAAGTCTGGATTGTTTGGTTTTGTTACCAAAAATTCTCTCAATTTTCTTAAGATACTTGAAGAACAACATGAGATGAAAAATTGTCTAGAGTTTCTTAGTTTTCTCTAGTCACAGATAGCATTCCCCACTGGACTACACATTCAGCATGAATCTCATAATTAATGTAGACATGTCCAGATTTTGCGATTTTGCAGTCAATACTATAACATAATTTGCTTTGCTCCAAGTTCCTATTTCCTTTTCTTTTCCTCTCAATAGAATTCAAGGACATTTTTGGAGGATGATACTTATTCTTGGAAAAGAACCAAGTCGTTGAATAATAAAATGTGACAATAATTACGAAATTGTTTGTGGGGGTTAATGAGCTATGATCGATTGAGTCATGGGTTTCAGAGCAGGTGTCTGACTGCAAGCCAACAGCAGAGTTTTGGTTTTGATTTTTTTTTTCTAGTCATGTGTCTAGGTATGTTGCATTGTCTGTTTCTCTCTTGGAAGCAGACATGTTTTGGTTTGGTTTGGTTTGGTTTTTCGTGTTGCTGTTGATTCCATCTAGGATCTTTATTCTCAATTCTTTTGCTTTTCCCTAAACTCAAAAGCTCTCTTTTTATTTTCTGTTGAAATTTAATTAAGTCTGAAACTAGAGTGATGAAAAGGCGGTGATCTGGAGTTATTTAGGTGTAATTAGGATCTTTGAAACTGAGGACATGAAACTAAGAACGCAAATTTGACTTCCATTTGTGATATCACAGGAAACAACAGGAAAAAGTGTTATGTGTCCTGCACAACATTGAAGAGGAAAGGCTATGAAGCAACACTCGGGGAACATCCTTTAATGTCTTTCCTAAGAAAAAACATGTTTCTCAGGGCCTTTCAAATGCACAAGATGAACATTTTAGTAATTTCTGGTGAAAGTGCCCATCAAACCTGCCAAAACCAACCCATGCAGCTATCCAGATTACTTTGCGGAACAGGGCTGTGAAGTTGCTTCAGTTTAAGGGTCCACAGACACTTCCAGAAATCTGTATTGGTATTCCTGGGCTGGATATGAACCAAGGTCTGAGCCTTAAAACACAGCAAATGCCAGGTTACTAGACTGAGAAATGCAGAGAAGATAGGACTAGTGTTTAAAGTCCTATAAAAGGACTGTAGGGCTGCTCCAGAGCAACCCACTCTCCATCACATACATCCTGAAGCCTACAGTCCTTATATACTTCTTGTTGTTTAACCCTGGTAAGCAGCTCACCACCACCCACTTACTTGCTCACTCCCCCCAGAGTGGGATGGAGGAGAGAATCAGAAGAGTGAAAATGCAAAAACTCATGGTTTGAGATAAGGATGGTTAAATAGGTAAAGCAAAAGCTGCATGCACAAGCAAAGTAAAGGAAGGATTTCATCCACTGATTTCCATGGGTGAGCAGATATTTAGCCATTTCCACAAAAGTAGGTAGGGCTTCATCACACCTAATGATAACTTGGTAAGACAAACACCATCATTTCAAACATCCCCACTTCTTCCTTCTTCTATTCAGCTTTTATTGCTGAGTATGATGTCATATGGTGTGGAATATCCCTTTGGTCATTTTGAGTCAGCTGTCTCAGCTGTGTCCCCTCCCAGTTTCTAGTGCACCGCCAGCCTACTCACTCGTGAGGTGGTGTGAGGAGCAGAAAAGGCCTTAACTCTGTGTAAGCCCTGCTCAGCAATACCTAAAACATCCCTGTGCTATCAACACTGTTTTGTTCAAAAATCCAAAACATGGCACCGCATGAGTTGCTATGAAAAAAATTAACTCTACACCAGCCAAAACTAGTACAGTAGTAATGGGTCCTCAGACAATGCATTCAGCCCTTCCACAACATCTTGGGCCCCATTCAGAATGTAGAAGTTGCCCAGTGCTGAAATTTCTTTTGTTAAGGATAGTACACGACTTTTGCACAAGACCCCGAGATATTGGTCCACCCACCGCTGCAAAAGTGCCCTGGGTTGGTACTTACACCTCATTGATGCTACAAGTCATATTAGAACACCTCATACGCCTCACTATACATTGCTCTGCTCTGCAGCAACTCATTGTATACTCTTTATGCATTGATAGGATATCTATTCAGGTACAGTCTGAGTTTTGTATAATTACATTCTGAAAGGGAAATATTGCTAAAACCCCAGGTTCCATCTGTTTTCATATCCAAACTGGACCACATGACAAGCTGCATCTGATTTCTGCACAGAAACGTGAAATATTTTGTTCCGGCAAGACATGAAACCAGGCATGATTCACATGGCTTATACTTTTGTTTTGAACTTTTGCAGAACTCTCTTCTGTATTTCATTACCAGTCCCCGAGAGACACTTCGTCTCTGGCCCTCAAATGGGGATTTTGTCAGGAAGCATCTCATTTAAAGGAAGATTTCATTTTTGGCAAATCAGATATCTCAAGGAAAGTGGATAAATGGTATCGGAGATGAGCTTTCCTAAATACTTTGTGTGTGTGCATTTCTCACAGAGAAGCAATGAGGAAATAATTTGAAACAACATAAGAGTACATCTCTAAATGTGTTCTGCAAGATTATAAAGATACAAGCATTAGCCCATGTTAGACTAGACTGCAAGATCTGGTATATTTCTTGCCTGGCTCTTGCCATTGGACTGTTCGTTTGCTCTTTTGCTGAGCTAATCAGATGTCACTACGGTCTTTGTCTTCTCACGGCACGTCTCTCAGTTTTTTATCTTGGAAAAGGCATGCTTTACATTAGACTAACCCTGCTTGGAGTTGCGAATACAAGCTTCCTGAAATCTCACTCTTCAGAAAAATCTGACTGTGTATTTTGCAATTAGAGCAGCTTAGGAAATTGTTGTGTGGAAAAATAATAGGGAAAATATATAAACTCATACTGTGTTCCAGCCTATCAGAATTATGTCTTACAAAGTAGAAAGAAGTACTATTTTTAAAAAATTCTTATGTCCTGTAATCTTAAATGTTTCCAGGTCTACAGATTTAAATGGAATACAGTTTTTACTCAAAAAAGGTCTGTTTTCCTCAGATTTTTTCTTTCCAGCCCAGAGGTTCAACTAGTAGCTGAACCCATTACAGTCACCAGCCAGCTATCTATGCTGGGTACAAAAAGGCTCTCCAAGCATCTTTTACATTCCTCTTCCATATTGCTCCCGTTTCTTTATCTCAATTCCCTTTTTCTTACTATTTTATTATACAAAGTCAGCAACTGCAGGATAGGCTTCTGTTTGCTGTCATGCTCCAGGCTTACTAGAGACCATAAAAAAGCCCTGGATGCTGTTCGTGCATAATATAGTGTTTCTGGTTGGGTGAACAGTATTAACTTCAGCACAGCATCTTTGGTTCAAAGGTAGTTATTCTAAAGCAGTTGGCATAAAGACACAGCAAGGCGAGCAAAGGGTTAGGTAGATTTATTGTGTATCTAACGTATGTCCAGACTTTATGTGGATATATATAAATTCTATTCTGGAGAGTGAACTGAGAACCATAGACATTATTCCAGTGTTGTGTCTATTTGAGCAAATGAGGTAACCCTTGAGTTGAGATGGACATTTAGCATTCTAGGAATGTAATGCTGTCTAACTCACCACCATTTCTAGAGTGCGTCTTCATCCTTTTCTCCATACAGCAAATGCCTACCCAATACAGACATGCATGTGCTACACGGGTCTCTTTGCCACAAAGGCTTGCAGCACGAATGTAAGCAGCAATCAAAGCAGAACATTCTGTGCGTTTTGAGGCATTTCTCTCAGATTCAGTGGGAAAAGGAATTCTCAATATTTCCCATTTATTTATTTCAGGACTTCCAACATAGAATATTTTATGGTCATGTTTTCTCTTGCTCCTTCTTCCTTGGGGAAATTATCTTTCAGTTTATTACACCATACTGTAACCCTAGCAATATTGGACCTAATCTTATGCTGCTCTCATCTCCTGTTGCCTGTCAGCTCTCTGAAAGCTTCACTGGCCTTCATTTTAAATGTTGCTTCTTGTATCAGTAACAGAGCATATATTCAAATGTAATGATTTTAAACATATCTGATTGAACAGGACAAAGTCATATCTTATCCAAAATGCTTTCTGATTTATTGTTACTTTTTGAAGACTACATTTATCAGCCCGATTGGGTTAGCAGAGCAGCTAATAAACCAATGTGCTTACTCTTTGACAGCCTCAGGTAAATATGTATGGGTGAGAACTAAGATTAAAAACCTATGTAGCAGAGGCTGAAACTAGTTCAAAGCAAACATTTAGGAAAAAAGAATTACAATTATGATAAGGTGCAGCAGGTAGCCTAGAAATTATTTAATAGTTTCTTCCACAGAGAATGCACAATAATATTGCCTGTCCTCAAGTGATTAAAAAGCTGTGTACCCTACATCCGCCACTAAAGCATTTTCTCAAATTCAATCACTGTTTAGCAGTTGAAAATAATACTTTTCAACAGGTTAGGAAAAGAGAGGAAGAAAAGAATGGAGTAACTATGCAATCTCTAGCTGGTATTTCAGAGACTGTTGGAAATTATAGCAATGGCTTTTGAACAAGATGCCAGTAGGACAAAGAAAGTTCAAAACTATAATGTGACAAATTATGCTGGAAATTTTCGTACCCTCAAATGGATGGTGGTGTATAAATTTTAAAAGTTATGCCAAATTCTGAATATCTATGCCTCTTTTGTGGAAACACAGATGAATTAGTGTCATGGAGTTGTACATGGAGCATATAACTCATCTTGTCTAACTTTGTAGTGTAAATACATATATCTGAGCTACCCTTCTGCAGGCCCTCTGAATTCCAGTGGAAAAAGGAACTTCTGGGATGTAATTAATTAGATTTATGTCTAGCTAGATACCTACTGAGTTGATGCTCCTTATGTGCTGTTACACAAAATTGACCAAGTCATCTCTTCTAATACGGGGTTATGAGAAATTGGATATAGGGTGAGATTTTTTATGGATATAGCACAGGATGATATAATTTTGAAGGCTATATGCAAAGATCAAGCCTCACAATACACATTATATGTAAAAATGAACCATTTTTAGACAAACTTCTGGTTTTCAGCCAATATTTGTAATATTTGTTGTTGAAATGTACTGGGATTTTTTTTTTTTTCCTGTGGTCTTGATTTCAAGTATTTCAAAAGTCTGGGAATGATTGAATATTTCTCTATATTCTTTCTTACTTAATTCTTTCCTCCTCTTTACATACTATAGTAACCCCAAATCATGACATTTGCAAAGATGTTGTCATGCTTGGGAAGCCTGACTTACAAACATCAAAATAGCACAGGTTCACAGTTGCACTGGACTCATTCTATATTTAGATATGAACAACCCTTCTGACACATGGGTGGACATGGGAATTCTTTCAGCTTGGTGGAAACCTAATGCCTGCAATCTTCCATATTCAGCAGAATTTCTCAGAGAACAGTCTGATCCTCACCTTTCACACGACTTAGTCATTAGGTCACTCTCTGACTGTTTAAGATCCATCAGCTTCTCCAAGACAAAAGCTGTGGGTGACTGGAGAGGTAATTCCCATCAGTAACAACTCCCTCAAAGCAGCATGAATTAAACTGCAGCAGTGAGGCTCCCCATCCAAGCTAATATGAATTCAAGAATCCTATTTAAAATCACAAATGCATTTGTTGACCTCTGTGGTCAGATTCGTGATGAAGTGAATTCTAGTACACTAGAGTTCTAGTTCACCAGAGTTCTAGTTCACCAGAACTCTAGTGAGTTCTCCTTTCCTTTCCTTTCCTTTCCTTTCCTTTCCTTTCCTTTCCTTTCCTTTCCTTTCCTTTCCTTTCCTTTCCTTTCCTTCCCGTCCCTTCCCGTCCCTTCCCTTCCCTTCCCTTCCCTTCCCTTCCCTTCCCTTCCCTTCCCTTCCCTTCCCTTCCCTTCCCTTCCCTTCCATTTCGCCTGGTTAGTGATTTCCTCTGCATAGCAACTGGCATGGGTGAGAGGTGCTCAGAGGCACAGGAGCAGTTCATTCAAGAAATGGCTCTGTGGGAAGAGCACCGATGCCTTTGAAGATGAAGCCATTTTCTAGAGGCAGAAGGACTGGCCACTTAAACTCCATATTTCAGCCTGCTCTAAGGATGAGTCATTCAACCTCTCTCCATTGTTGTTCTGCTTCATTCTTTTCATTCAAACTTTTCATTTCTTGGCAGTTCAAGGACTGAAATTCTGAGTTCAGAGTTAAAATTGCACCCTCAGCTTTGACTCTGAGAAGATCTGTAGAGAAGTGGAAGCAGTCTTCACATTAGCAGAGTGCTCTGTCCAGGCTCAGGATGGGAGAAGATGCATTCACTGAGAGTCTACTGCACTCATGTCGTGAGACAGCTGATGGTGTTTAAGATACTTTGGGTACCTGTGCACAGCACTGCACTCTTCCAGGTAGACCTTCCATGTTGCTTGATGAGCTCTTTCCAGTCTGAATAGCCTAACAGCTTTTATATACAGTCTCGAGACATTTTAAAGAAACAATGACACAGAAAATAAAAACCCAGAATGCAGATAGGGCTAACACTTCCCTGCTTTTTCTTACCTCTCCAAGAAGTCTAGGAGTTGGGGAATGACAAAGTAGACGGTGTTGTGAGCTGTCTCACTCCTGCCCATTTAATGGTCTTCAGGGCTATCGCATTTCCACACCAGCAAAAGGAACCTTCTCTCAGCATCATAGATGCATTTCTTGGTTGTATCCTTTTGACTCTATTTACCATAAGACTATTGTGTATGTTCCCTTGCAGCTACCCAGCCATCAAATAAACTTTGGAAATCCTAGCACTGTGTTAACTTCCCTTCAGGCCTCTATTCAATACTCTGGTGACTTCAGGAAGGCTTTCTTTTTCTTGCCAATTGGGTTGCATTTGAACTGGTGACTTAGAGATGAGCTATCATTCCCTGAGCTATCATATACTCCCTTTCATTTTTAACAGATACAGTTTTGTCCACCAATTTGCCTGGTCATCTTTTTATTTTCACAGGAAACTAGTGCTTAAATATCCCTTCTTTCTTCCTAGCTAAAAAATTCCTGTTTTCATTTTCCCCCTCTAATTCATTTTCCCCAAAAATCTCCACCCCTTTTAGCTGTCTATTCATAGTATTCCCCAAGTTAAAATTAATTTCCATCTTATCCAAATTTACTTCATATTTTAAATAGATTAGGACTCCATTCCTTTGAAGTAGTCATAATATTTGACAAGAAGCTTTCTCTTCTCCCCCCAGCACCGCTACCAAACAAATGCAATACCCTTGGAAAGGGCTGGATACTCCAGTGCAGTCCGGAGGGAGTGAGGAAGACATCTGTGTGTATACATAGGTACACTTAGAGATTTGCATATGTTTGCATGTACATTTATATATATAGCCATTCTGAAAAGCCGAACATGTCAGAGAGCCAAAGCAGCACAGGTTTCCTCCCATACTGCTGAGGCAACCATCCTCAGCTCTGACCTGCAGAGATCACCTCTGTAGACACAAAACATTTGTATCTTATTAAGGAAGCTAATAAACTACTTTTCTAGAATTGTAAAGTTTGTGCAGCATGAAAGGACAACTAATTTGTGAGCAGGAAAAGAGTATAACCACATTTCTGTCAAGAGAGAAGGGCAGAAAGGAAAGAGGTACTGCCTATTATTAAGCTACTTGATTACATACGTCTTTTCAAAGGAGAGAAGGAGACATTAGCAGCAAACAGAGCAACATTGTCATCTGCAAACATAAATATTTCAGATTTCAGGTACACTGGGAATGTCATTAATGTAAAAACTGACAAGAAGGGGCCCTGGAGTCAGCAATGACCGTGGGAGGCACTTCAAGAGACAGAAGAACAGTCTCTGACAACAAGCACTATAATAATAATAAACTCCTTTGAAAGCCTCACAGGAGATAGGTAGAGATTCAGGACAAAGAAGCTGCATCACCACATTTCAGTTTGAGTTTGGAGGGGTGGAGGAGAGAGGAAGAACTTGGCTTCTCACGGTGTTAAGTGCTCTTGCTGCTGGGGGTTAAGTAAGTTAGTGCCCGTGGCTTGCCCTCCATCCTGTGGCTGAGAAAAGGGGATCAATACATTCAAACAGACCCTTGCCAGTGAGCTGGTGAGATGAAGACAAGATATAAAGGGAGCAATTAGTTAGAAATAATTTATATTTAGGGTGGAGACGGATGATATTACTTGCCAACAGGGTCAACAGATAGAGATTAAATAGGAGCTTCAGCAACATGATGTGTTATTTCCCTGTCAGCCAGAATATTGTCCTGGAAGGCTGGAGAGGCAACAGAATAAAGGAGGTGAAAGGGTCAGCAATTGCTGTAGAGAGGATAGGCTAATTCCTTATTGAATGAACATCTAAGTAGGATGGTCAGGGTCTTTCTTCTTGATCCCATTTCACATCTAAAGCGTTCATTTTAATGACCTAAACAGACACTAAACTGCTTAGCAAAATTACAAAAAACTCAAAATTGAAAAACTACACCAGATTGCGTGACAAATTTTGATTCCTTATGTGAACGAAAGCTATTCATGTATGAACTTGGGATATGAACGCTCAATACTGGAAGAACCTCCACATTATTCACCGTCGGGGTTAACAAAGACTATTTATTTCATATCTATGTTATAGAATTACACAGAAATCCCTCTGTAGTTATTGGAAGTTTTAGACCTATAATTAAAAAAATAAAATGAACATAACAAGAAATATTTTCAACAGCTGTCATTTAGTTTTTCATTGTTTGTGATGAAATTACATCACATAATAGTAAATGTCCTTTAGTATATTTTTAATGAAGTCTTAATGATTCTGAATCTCAGTACAACACACTGCTATTATATCTTTTCCGAGAAATAGGAAGAGACAAATCAAAACATTATGGATGCAAATTACCACATGGTAGGGAGTGAGGACCTCCTGTATTATTATTGCCACTTTTTCAAGCAAGAAATTAATCCATTTCCAGGCAAGAAAAAAAAAAAAAAAAAGAGCACAAGCTTGTTGCTCTTTCAAATTGTTCCTGATCCAAAGCAGGAGCCCTAAAGAACTTCTCTCGTCTAAATTTCCAGACTGGAACCAATCGGTTGACCTTTGGCTTTTTACAACTAACTGCCCTAGAAGCTCTGAGTATTAAAGGAAATATGTTTAAAAAGCATGTCTTCATTTGTTTTAATGTTTTGAAATTTACCATGCTAATCAGTAATTTAGAATAATCTTGAAATATTAACTGGCCATTTGTAATCTTTTTATCAACTACAAAGAACACGTAAATGGATCCCAGGTTTCCTCCCTGGGGGAGATAAGGGGTTTTTCAACTGATACCTCCATGGCTGGAAAGCCTGGGATCACTCCATAACACGTGGAGGCTTCCAGACATTATTACATTTGCTGAATGAAGAATGTTTGTCTTTATTAATGTACCCTCTGGACAGAAGTTACCCAAATGTAAGCAACTTTGCATCACTCAAACACTTGAAAATAATGCAAAGATCCAGGAAAAAAATGTGAGCCAGACAGCAAAAAGACATTGCTATATAGTTGAGCTTGATTCTTACTGGAGTGGTTTATACAGATATCTGAAGGGCTGAAATGAAAACTACTGGCAACAGTCTGACATGATGGGTACCTGGCATGTCTTCTGTGGACTGATTAAACTCAAATGTGCTTGACTCACATAAAAACTTTAAAAGGACCCTAGAGCAGAAGTATAACAGAAGCAGCACCTTCCTTTAGTTCTTGCATTTGAAAAGAAAAAGACACATATCTAATATAGAAAAGAGTAAGCTGAGACTCAGGCAAGCCAATTTTAGTGAAGAGAACAGCTTTATTTCTCTAAACAATCCATCAAGCAGAGAGACAAAGGTAAGAGTAAGATTTACTTCTTCAATAAGTAGTAAGCAACATGATTTCATTCAGCATTGAAGGAGATTAACACAGCTCTTCCGTTCAAATATGATAAAGGCTACCAATAAAAACAGGAAAAGTAAGGAGTATATGGTCTGATGCTATTGTTCTGGCCAGAAGATGCTCTGATTTGGGGTAGTTATCTATTCACAATGCTCTAACTTTGACTGGCAATCTTCATTAGGCATTATGCTGGCATACAAGAACAAGATGGTGCCTGCATCTTTTTTTCTGGAAAATGAGAAGCAAATATTATCTCATTGATGTTACTAAAAGACACACGATCTACAAGTGGACACATGCATACATTAAGGTAACACAATTATGCCACATGCATCTTAGTTGAACGATGGTAACACACTGTTCATATTAGTGATAAACTGGAAGAAATTTAAGAAAAACTACAAAATGCACACAGATGGCCACAGAGGTGCTAACTCTTACAAGGACAGATTAAAAGAACCAAACAAATAAAACCATTGTGCATTTATTATCCACAACCACAGCATCAAAAAAAGGAAAATGTTTTCCTGCTAGGGTTGCAAAATGTGGCACAGTGGAGCAGGGAAACACCACCCATTAGAAGAGATCCTCTCTCTGCACACACACAGTTCTGCTAAAATCTGCTTAAGAAAAAGAAAGGACAGATTAAGTCAGAAAACTGTTTATATGTCTAAATCTCAGTGGTGTAAGAGTTGTCAGGCTGAAAAGATAAGTGAGAATGCATTTTGCTTTTTTCTGTTCTCACACTATTTCTATGTTCATCCTTCCCACATACTCTACCAGGAACTCCTAAATCTGTTGCTCTGTTTCAACCTCCTTGACAGGAAGTAATATTTTTAAGGAAATTATGTATCTACACACATTCTTAAAATAACGGTTCAGATAACAGAGATTCCTCAGCAGTATCCCTGCTTGAGGAAAAATTGAGTCAGAAAACTGAATGCATACAGGAGAAAGATATTACAGTGTTAAAACCATGGGAAGAAGAGCTTGTAATTTGATCAAGGGGCTGTACTTTCTTAGATACTAGAGAACACAACCTCAAGGATCTAATTCATTTGTTCATTCATTCATGCATTCATTCAAAAAACCAACAAACAAGCAAATAAACAAACAAAAACCACAAACAAACAAAAAACAAAAAACCACAACCAACCAACAACAACAAACAAACCAAAAACAAACAACAACAACAACAAAAACCCAAGAAAACCAAAACCAAACCAAAACCAAACAAAAAAACCCCCACCAAACACCAGGAGTCCAAGAAGTTTATGCCCAGATGTAGACATCTATATACAAGGAAGATTTCTAAGCTCCTGTGAAAGAAGATGATAGTCAATGAAGATCTAGCAAATCCCTTCCACAGCCTGGAGAGCTACACAGCTGACCTCCACTGGTGTCTACTTTGCGTTGAGCTGAATGCACTTTCAGACTCCTTTGGCTTTATTGACAAGATCTTCATAGGCTATAATAGCAATGGCTTTCAGTGGCATTAGACAAATATATTTAGGCAACTGAACTGAGCCCTGAAACCTATCATAAACTTTATTGGTTTTACTGACAGCAGAACTGCTAGCATTTCTGTGCTCCCTAAAGATTTTTCTTCCTGGGTTTTTTTTTTTTTACTGTCATCATTCTGCCCTGATCAGATTACTGCAACAAGAACATCTGTCACTGCCATCTTTGCAGACTGCCATCTCTACACACATTTCATACGTTTCTCTTTACCTGCTGCATTTTCTTGCATGATCATGTGCACGTAATAGCCACAGACATCCTTGAGCATGCACCACAAAACAGATCATCATAGCTTCAGAACACATGTGAATAAGACTATGTTGAACAAGGTGCTACTGTAACTGAATGGGTTTTTAAGCAAAATATATGTGTGGAACTTCATAATCATTATGAGATCACAAACAGTTTTTAATAGTTCCAGGATTTTGTTGCTTACCACGCATTATTGTTTTGCAGATTCTTTAATGGCTTTAATAATGTAGTCATATGCATCTATTCAAATCAGTACTCTTATAAAAAAAATAGCTTCAGCTTTCTTCATACACGTTTAAAGATTTTTAAAGAGAAACTCTCATGACAAAGATGTAGAGAAAATATTTTTTTCAACATGTATTTTTTCCCAAGATGTTCATACATATAGTGAGAACACAATTTAAACAGCAAGCTGTGACAGAATGCAAAAAAATTATTTGAAAGAAAAATCTCTTATGACCTGTAAATATTTTAAATTCAAGTTCTCTACTTTCATAATGAAGACCGTAAGAGCCACCAAAGCACTTCCCTGTGCTCAAGTAAGAGAATTTTCAGAAACTTGGCAGCAAGGACCGGTCTAGCAAGAGTAAATAATATAACAAAAAATGAGCTTCCTTAGTGGCCAAGATCAGCAAGGACATTTATGTCACTTGTCCATCAGTGATGTGATGCCTTGTGAGAAGTCTTGAAGTGTGAAAAGGTAGAAGAGCTCATCGGGACAGAAGTGATTGATGCACTGCATGTGAATAAACAACCACATTGATAATCTTAACCCCCTTGTCTAAAGAAAGAGGAAGATCAACTTGAAGCTCAGCCATAGTTTTTAAATCTCAAAGGTGATATTAGCTGGTGTATGGACCTCTATGAGATTCTGCACTAGAGGTAAAGTAATAAAGTGTCCCCAAAGGTGACTTTCAAAGATGCAAAACCACAGATGTGCAGACATGAACAGTCAGAAAGGTGGTGTCCTTTGGGATGGAGAGAGGAATCCATACCTGCGGACATGCCATGGTTTGAATCTCCTGTACAGTGGGACAGGGCAATTAAATGAGCCCAAATGTTGCATTAGGCAAAATTATGTTGCCCACCTACAGTCTGGCAGGATTAATCACTTTTCCCTGTCCGCCCTCCACCCTTGCACAGTTCACCTCCCCAAATCTTGTTTGTTCAGGCTTCGTGTCGAGATGAGAGGAAGCATTGCCAACAGGCAGATTGCAAACTTCAACTATTTATAAACAGGGAGAAAGAAAAGAATCTGAAAGATTCTTCAGACTGCTCACATAACTATTAAATTCATGTGGAATGTAGTGTCACCCCTGAATGCACTGAGAAAAGGAAGCATTCAATGAGGAAAATTTAATAAAAACAAACATATTCTGATAGGATTACAGCATCAAAAGTGCATATGTTCCACATGTTTTTATTTCTCTTTAAAATTAGAAAAAGTATCTTCGCTTGATGTATCCTGTAGGGCACTAAGCCAGAAAACACTATTATACTATTTCTTGCTTCATAAAGAATTTCATTTAAACTATGAACCTTGTGATAGGTAATTATATGCAGGAAGCAGAGCACATATGAATTTTATATTTATGGTCTACATTGAGGTCACAATTTAAATTCTAAAAACTGCCTTCAGAAATACCAGTTAGTGTGTCATTTTTATTTTAATTGCATTTCCTCCCCTCTGGTACAGCATGATCAACTGAAAATCAGAACATATGTTTTATGTAACATATTTAGAATGTAGCAATAAACTATTACCATCCATATAAACATTAAGCCCATTTGGAATGCTGCTAACAGAGAAGGGGGGAGGTCGTGGGAGGTGCTAGTAGATCCTTTTGCCCAGGAGAAGAAAACAGCATTAAAAAATTTTCACATGCTCCTCATAACAACTGTTTCTAATGAACTGCTCTCCTTCTTCCCACAGTACAATCACTGTATCTTTTTATTTCCAAATACAGACATCGCTTCAAAAAAGATTTACCATTTTTTTCTTTCTTTTTTATGCCATTGAAATAGAAATGTGTCAGTTCCCTTCGTTGTGGTAAGCAATGGCATCAGAACCATTTGGGGGTCAGAGATTATCTAGTTTGACAACCTGTCCAGCCAGGAATGTAGAACTGTGGAACTGACAGTGCCAGAGACTGGGATTGCATTGCTGTTCCCCAAGGGTCTGTTTTTCATGGTCTGATACAGAATATGCTCTCAAGTCTGGGAACTGAACTTGGACCCAAATTCTGGCCTCGCCCTGGCTGGATATGCTACTGGTAAAGCTCAGTCAAAATGTCCTTCGCTCACCGACTTTTGCTTGTGCGACGTGGCTGATTTCCAAAAGGGTGGCAGTGATTACTCTTACCCAAGATGGTTGTGTGGTCACAACACCCTAGTGGTAAGAAAATGTATTCTGTCCATCACTATGCTAAGTCCTGCCTAGAAACCACATCTTCAGTTCTCTATGTCCAGGTGTTAGCCATCTATTGTACAAAAAACTGGGTGGGCAAGCTAAGCATCTAGACTCCTTCTGTAGTCAAGGAGAACTCCAAAATTCACTAGAAGGAGATTCAACCTGTCATAACAACTGATCACTCCCTAGGCAGGTGTGATAAATGGCTGTAAACAGGGCTGCCTGTTTCCTCTACTGAATGCACAGGACAAGACCCTAAGAGTTAGAAGACAGCAGTCAAGTGTGATGAATCCCATGCTAAACAGATAAATAGCTAAATAAACCTCTTTCAGATTATTTTCATTCATGAAACCAATGCATTTGAACTCTGGCATGGAAGAACAGATTCCAAAGGTGAGCAGTTTAGCTTCTGTGATCCATTTAGACCTTGGTTGCTTCACTGGTAGTGATTACAGGACTAGACATTTGAATGATGTTTTTATGTGACATCTTCACTTAAAATGCAGTGAGCTATCACTTCATTGTGACAGTTCAGGTAGACCATCAGTGTATTGATGGTCAGACAGTTTCAAATAATTTTAATTTTTTACAAAAAATTCCTATTTTTTTCTATTTCTTATCATCTATTCTGAAGGAAATGTTTGGATGTTCAAAATTCAGTCACCATGATTTGAACAGCGTATACACCTTTGACCTTGAATTTTAAAAACACTATATAACACAACTTCTTGCCGTCTAGTTCCTATCATACCTTCATCATTTGTCATAGAAAATTTTTTGATTGACTTAACATAGATACTTAATATACATATACTGGAGCTGAAAAAGCCAGTTCCTCAACTGGTACAAGTCAAGCTAGTTCTATTAACATAAATTGAAGCTGACTGATTTATACCAGCTAAAAAAAGAGTCCAGTATCTAATAAAAATCTGAAAGGGCCTTATATTTTACCTGACACTTACAAAGGTTTTAATCAAATTCTACATTTGCTTGTTTGATTTTTGACATAAGAGAATTTTTTGTCAGTATTTATTGTGCCTCAGGATTTAAAAATGTTGCAAAGTGTTACAATTCCTGAGTAAGATATCTATGTGATAATTAAAAACAAAAAAGAGCTGTGACCAATAGTAATATCAAACTGTCAGCTGATAGACATCTGAAAGCAGTGATATCTTATTATATAGAGGGCTCTCGTATTCACTTTCTCCTCAAAAAAAAATACTTTTCATGATGTGGAGATAACATGGGAATAGAAACATTTGCCCAGATGAAAAGAAATGCTAGCTCTTTTAAAAAATTAGTAGATGATTTTTAGACATTATTATCTGAATTTCCTGTTGTAGTCAAAGTAAACTGAAAAATAAGATCCTGATTCTTTAAACTTTCAGTACATAATTAGTGATCTCCATAGATTTATATCTATGTTAACACTGTGATGAAAGTTGGACATATGCTTATGAATACAAAGACATTATCTCCTGTTAAGGAAGTCCCAGAGCCATAAATTACTAAGGAAGGATGAGAGGATATTTTGAAAAAACACAATGATATATCAGTTTTGTTATAGGATATATGTTGGCAAGGATTGCAGGCTTAGTGGAACTTGGTCTGACCCAGTATATTTATGATTGCGCTCTTCTGTTCAGCTGCAGACATCCGAACAACATCTGACCTCATAGGCTGTAAACAAACTCAAATCTCAAAAATACTATTGAAATAGGGTTGTAAATTGATTTAAAATTTTTACTTGAATTAATTTCTATAAAATTCATAATGTTGCATTTTAAACTCTCTGACTCTGACTTTTCAATGGAATTTTCGAAGAAATCTAAAGAAATTAAAAAGAAAATAGGAAAAAAGAAAATAGTGCATTTGGCAACACTAACAATTTTATTTTTTAATTTCCAAGGGGGTAGAAAAATAGAAAATTTTCACATTGAATATTTTTTAAATATATTTAGAATTCTGAAGATCTAGCTATTTTCAAGAGTGAAAGAAGCACTTACAGATCTGTTGAAGCAGATTCAGAAATATCCCTTTTCTCAAATGTCCTGCATTTTGCACAACAGCTGACAATATTGGCACTTTAAATTTGCATAGTGACTGCATCTTCAGGAGTCCTGCAAGTCTCATAAATCTTTTTAGACAATAGGAAAACATTGGGTCTGTGCCCTTGCTCTCTGATAAATATAATATTAGGGATATATCAAAGTATGATATCCGAAGTCCAGAAACCACACTCAATAATTTGTGCAAATGTACAAATGCAAACAATAGAAAAGAGGGAATCCCATGAGGCAGGGTAAAGGCTATTTAAAGGAATGGTATCTAATTCATATATACTACGATTTGTTTTTATAGTCAAACTGCGAATAACTTTTTGATGTAATATGTCATGAGGCAGAAGAACATATGCTGCGCTGAATTCCAAACACATGACCTCCACTGCATTCCTTTCATCTACTCATTATATAATTCTGTCAGCAAGAACAATCAAGTTTGATGTGCATAAGTGTTTATAGAATTGAGCTTAGATATTCTGAAAGTTCATTTCCTTAATATCGGTACCATTATTATGTATGGGAAAGTAGTTAATCTCATAGAATGATAATTATCAGGATTTTATTTTTTTGGTAAAATTACTATAATAGTTCAATTATTTAATTTTGAACCATTATTTTCTCCAGAAAAAAAAAATGATCAGCAATACTGAAGTTTCTTAGTTAATTTCCATAGCAATTCAGGATACGCATTTCTTGGCTGAGCCAACAGAAATGGAATGTCAATTCCTGTAGCTTTACAGCGGTCAACAGAAGTTGGTCAATACACATCTGAAGAAGAGCTGTTTTTAAAGATCAAATCTTTCCACAGCTCCTTTCTTACACACCAGTAACAAACATAACTCACAGAACCAATCTTAATGAATTCAAGTTGAACATGAAAAGACAACATTTATAGATCATTCAAATTCCACAGTAATCAGAGCATCATGTTACAGAAGTCAGCACGTTTTAGATGAATAATTATGGTCCTGCTGTATTTTCTAACACTTCTGAAGCGTGAGAGAGCACATTTCAACCTGAACAACTAACATTTAGCTAAAGCATTTCTAATGGTGAAGGTTTACCTGACCAAATAAAAATAATCGAGAAGTCGACATCTCAGTTAGTTACTCCAGGCTCCCGTTATAGTCAACAGAAATAAGCAGGCACTGCATTTTTTTCCAAATAGTGCCTGAAACAGGTCAGATGAGCAGTGACCTCAGAGTGTCTATTCCTCTTCCTTTCACTACGTAGCATAAGAAAGCGTAGCCCTGAGATTTTCACTGTTCTTGCCGCATTCTCTTGAGCTGAATTTTCATCGATATTTTGAACTGTTTATCTGAATAACTCAGCCATGGGTCTCCTTATGAATCACCTGGACTATTCAAAAAGTAGTTGTTCTGGTGTGATTTGTTCTCATTTTTCATAGAAACATTTTGAAAAGTTTTGGAATGGAAACAAGAAATTTCTTAACATCTTGGAATTTTGGTGGGAGGTGAACATCATTTCCCCTTTGGTTTTATGAATAGCTGCTTTTACTATTTTAGTTACATATTTACAATCAATAAAAGTGAGAATGATAAGATAAACTGAATACTGATGGATCACTTAACAGCATCAGCTGTGAAAAAAAAAATTTTGTTACAGGAGAAAGTAAAAGACTAATCAGTGAGATTTGCTTCCAGTTCTGACATCCAAATGAGCCTGAAATATCAAAAAAAAGTGAGAATAAATGTATTTATGTTTATATAACTAACATTAGCAGAAAGATCTAAGTATTGGTGATTTGCTGGCCACAGGTGAGAAACATCACCAGCATGTTCATACCCCAAACTGACAGTTACTCAGGAAATATGTTCTAGAATAAAATAAAGTCAAATACTTACAGATGATACACAGAAAAGAAGAAAAAAGTCTGCAGTTCTCATAGAAATTCAACACAGAAAAGGGGAGGAGGTCTATTTTTTTAAGACTGGGAGCAACTATTTGATATCAGACAGTGATTAATGCTTAATAATCTAGAATCAACAACTCATAACAATTTGAAGTTCCCAAGTTTGCTGTAGAAATCTCGTTTTCTACTTTCCTCCTTGGAAAGCTGCATACCCTCTTCAGACAAGTATAACAGCAAAATGAAGGAAAAGGGGCTCCTGCAGACAGGTAAGTCCTTCAGTGGACTTGGGTGGAATAGGACTCTCAGTGACCCCCCAGCACCTGCCTGTCCAGTCCTGCTGCCAGGCAGAGAACGAGGAAGGTGATGCAGTGCCTCTCATTGTGTTTTCTGAAAAAAAGTCTCAGCGGTGAATCACCTTGGCAAGCCACACGCAAAAGATGACTTTTCTGGACTGCCAAGACACTGTGTGTCAGGACAGATTTGGGAAGAGTGCCTGTGCAAAGCTGTGCTCCCAAGAAGCAGCAGCCACCTGACTGCCACTTCTGCAGCAAGGAGCTGCCCCGTGCAGTGTGTCCCTTTCTTTCAACCACAGTTAAAGACATAGCCTTACAGCAGGAACAGCTCTGACCCGTTTTTCCCATGCACCAGACATCTGCCACCATTTTGAGAAGAAGAAGGAACATCTGTCTGCTTTCTGGCCCCTCTACGTCTGTCTTGAAATGAGGTCTGCTCTGGGCATCTCCCATACCACAGGTTGCATCCTCTGGGTGTAACAGGACAAACACCCAGCTGCTTGTGTGCACTGCCTCTGCATCTCCTCTTCGGAATGTGGATGTACTTGTCAGCCTCCTCCCTACCTTTCCTGCTGCTCCCTTGCAGTCCCCTCACTCAAGATGTCAGAACCACGGGGCTGAAAAATCAAGTGCTTTACACAGCAGTCACGTTTACCGTAAAGGTAGGTGCAAAGAAAATTTAAAAAGAGAAAAAAGGGAGATATATTTTTAGTCACATAGTCATAGAAAAGTAGTGAATTGCAGGTAGAAGTAAATATTGTAAGGTAATTAACTAAGATCAGTCTGCAGGGATCTTCCAAAATGCCTATAGGCTGCAAGATATTTTTAATAATTTTGTCAGGATTCTGAACTCTTTCTGTTCAAACCAATTATTATGATTATTTGTTTTCCAGTGGTCTTTGAAAAGATTTAGACACAACACATATAACACAAGTGTCATAAATTGGTCACCAGCCTGCATTTCTTTCACCCAAGTCTATCTCACCTACACTAAAGAAACCTCTTTAATATTTACCATGCACAGCTCAGCCAGAATTTGCAAGTATCGAACATCTCAGGAGAATGCCAGATCTTATCAGATGTTCTGACTAAAAAGGTTTAGCAAAGTCTGGATAAACAAGCAGTGTTTTAGTTGCCTTACTAAACTATGTTTTCGAAGTTCACCCATCACTAATCATAGTCTGATAGCTTGTCAGAGATCATTGCGAAGAATTCCCCACTGTAAATAAAAGCCATATGAACACAACTAGTTATAATATTTTGGATTTAAATGGATGTATTTTTGGCAAGATGGTTCTGTCAACATGTATCAGGGAGACAGGCATACATTTTATGTTGTTTTGGTTCCACAGCTAATTTGGGCAGCAAAATGAGATTTCCTTGTAATGAGTACAAAGCCACCTGCTTTGTCTCTTTGGAGGAATTTAAAATATTTAGCATATGAGGTATATCAGAAGAGTTCTCATAAATATCAGCAGGAAAGCTGTCTAGGCATAGAGATCTCCTGAGTAAAAGAATCAGTATTTAATAGCTCCCTTAATCTCACTTAATGTTAATGGACAATTGGAGGAAACTACTCATCTGGAAATTACTTTAGCAAATTAAACGTGGCCAAACATCTTTGCTTAAGTGAATCTGAAAGCAAGTCATCCATCTTACACATGATTTTAGAGAAGTATCCTAAGTCTGAAGACTGTGTGTCACTTACGGGCTCACATCAACATATTGCATGCTCAATCCATGCCTAGCCAGAGTTCAGTAACCAGTCTCTTAGCCAACAAACTCTGCTTACAAGCACTACACCTCAAAAATTTATGAAACACAAAAGCTTTTCAACATTGTGCTAACCCCATTCACGTTGTTTGATGTTTTTAAAATTATTTTCTCCTCATGAGACTTGCTCAAGTTCATTGTTCATATTTTGTACAATGCTACCATGTCAAGTGCTAATTATTATGTATACTATGCTATCTCCACTTCCACAAGGGCATCACTGAGTTTCACAAATATATTCAACCTTCATTTAATTAGAAAATGTTCCTCAGCATAAAAATACATGTATTTAGCCACGTAATCAGTTTATCTTATGGTGTTTCAGTAAGGTAAGTAAATATTACTCAGGAGCATTTTACTAAGAAGCGGAGGTACAATGCAATTACCTGCTTTACAAAAAGTACCTATAAGCATTGTCCTGAATCCATGATTTGTCTTCAAAAACAGTAGCACATTGCACTTTAAACCACAGTGCATGACTGAGGGGTCTTGTAATGATCAGACAGCGGGTTTGAAAAGCTATGAATCCCATATTTTCTCTTCATGTAAAATGTGACTGTCAGGGAAGGCATTGACATGGAACACTGGGGAGTCCAAATACATATGAGTCCAAACATAATGCAGATACCTGGAGGGTATATTCTTCGGTGGCTATCAGCAGCAAGGACATGGTGTGATCCTTGTCTCAAGAAGTGTCTTAAACTGCTAAGTGCCAGAAAAACCTGTATCAGAGAGAGATTACTGTACATATGGTGTTCTTGAAACTCCTCAATAAGCTTCTGGCAACTGCTGTTGGGGAAATACTAGACTCCATAAAACTGATCTTTATGTAAATTTTCCTTACAGAATCAAGTAGGTAGGTGGACATGTTGAAGACAGTGAGGATGTAAGACTGAAAACTTGTGGACTTCATTTATTTCATACTTGGCTTTTCTACCTGCATATATTCTTCATTTATTTATGATTTTTGTCTTTCATTTCATTTAAATGCAAAATTTTTGTAGATGTAATGTGTGTGTACTAATTTGTAGCTGTTTGTGAGTTAAATGAGCTGCTTATATAACCCTTTTTTATCACTCATTTTAGCCCATGAATTTTTGTGTGAAGTTTTGATCATTGACTTAAATTCACCTCACAAAGTAAATCAGAGAACATTTTTGATAGTAGGAGACCACATTCATGCCTACCAAATTCCAATCACTTTTAGTTAAATTACACTCAGCATGAATTTTGACTGGAGTGTTTATTTACTTCGAAATGGATGAACGATTATTTAAGTACCTACTAATAACTCCATTTAGGTATCTGATGATAAATTAATTCTCCATGTAGCTCTGTTGAAACTATTAGAGGTGAATTTGATCTATTTAATTCCTATTTGAGAGGAAGGATTTGGAACCATGTTATACATTGTTCTCTGAGTACTCTCCTATATTTTAGCACTGTAACTAGTATAAAAGGATATGTATGTGTTCATTATGTGATGGAGAAAAAGTGGTACCTGAACTATACATACTACATCAAAAGAGGCCTGCAGGATTCTAAGATCCATAAAAATTATCAGAAAAAATATTATTTTTGTTTGTTTGTTTCTGATAGTTCAGAATAAGATCCAAATGTTGACATGGACACATCCTTCACCATTTCTCTAACATGCTAAAAGAACTACTGGTATCCTGGAAGTATGAGGTGATCAGTTACCACAACTGTCTGTTAAAAGGCAAAGTTCTGCCCTAACACAAGGCTAGTTGCACTCCAGTTCAACAGAATTGGAGATATTTTATAAAATTATCTCATTTAGATTATTGACTCCCAGCTCTGCAGGCAGACAGTACATTTAAAGGAAATACTTGTCTTGCAAAAAGAAAAAATACATTCAACTTCTAAAATTATTTCCTAGCAGTATTGTGTGTATATATAACTTCAAATATTTTTTTAAAACTGTTGTAACTGAGTGTATATGCAATATTTTACTTTTTAGCCAGTCATTCTAATATTGAAGTTCATGTGTTTCTAGGTTTCTTTATTGTCATCCTATTACAAAGAATCTAGAAAATAAAACTGAGCATGTTAACACTGAATTAAGCTTGAGCTTCTCATTTTTCCAGAATTCATCAGATAAATTTAAAATCAGATTAGTTTCATATCTTTGGACATTTGGTTCATGTTCTTTACAGTTCTTATGTATTTATCAGCTTTTCATTGAAGAAGTCTCTGGTGTATTTTTAATCTCTTTTCAGTTCATATTTTTTCAATTTTCAGTTGATGTGAAAGATAGATATTTAAACACATTTTGCAGCTGAATCTAAAAACCTGTTTATCTTACTCAGACTAAACTCATGTAAACATAAGCCATTGTTCTTCAAATTAGGAACAGAACTTCTTAAATAGAAAAAAGAATGAAATCTAGAGCATGTCTTTAAGAAAGGGGGGCAAACAAATTAAAATAGTTGCTCTTATTCATGCAAAAACATTTCACATCAAGTTTTATTTTTCATTTACCACTTAGTAAACTTATCCCTTCTTATATATCCCTTGCTATGAAATGAAGAATACCTGACATGCAAGACAAATAAATGTATACATCACACTGAGTAGCTTATGATGTAATCAGGAAAATCTTACTTAATGTAGAATCAGGCCATGGCTGAGTAAATCATAATCTGATCATATCCAAATATAGTATAACCTCACTTTTTGATGGTAGATAGTTCAACATGGGAAGTGAAATGAGGAAGGATAAGTTGTTAGAACCAGGCAAGTATTGCAGGGAACTTCCATCTGGCTTCACAATCACATGATCACAATTTTTCACAGCAGTGCAATGCCAACAAAAGTAACTAATTTACTCTGTAAACCCTGAGTAAATTTTTGGTGAATCAAGTCCAAACATCTTCTTGTGTGTTAAGAAGACTCATGATAGAGCTTGTTCTCTCAACAATTACAGGCACTCTTAGAAGTATATCTAGGATAAGGCTCTATTTTTCTTACACTGGAGGTGTCCAACTTTAGCAATACATTAACAAGAATAATTTCCTATTATTTCCTTCTCCTCTCCACTCTCTCCCCTACCCCCTATTTTTTCTGTTCTGAGACTCAAGAAAAAATTTGATTTGTTTTTATTTTTTTTTTAATGCTAGGATTCTGAATGCTGTACTTCAGCTGTGCCCTTGTCACTGTTTTACAACCAGAAAATACAGCTAAGAGTCATGGTTGAGTAGCTGCTTCCTTGGTTTTTTTGCAGGGGAAAGTTAATCAGAATTTCTTTCCCTGACCGCTCAGTTGTCCTGACCACTGTGGTGGCAGTAAGCTCAGGTTTTCCCACCTGCACAGCAATGGCAATACTGGCTAGACTTGACTCTGTTTCATTTTTTACGTCGTGGTCTGAATTCTCTGTATGCTCATGCAATGAGGAAAGCATCTTCTACCTGTGAAATCTCTCCTGGAGATCTGATGGCCCCAAGGAAGGAAACACAGTGTGTCTAGAGGTTTTGACATACGTCTGAACTGAGTACACAGAGTATCACCTCTGGGTTAGCAGACCATAGCATATCTGACCAGCATACCAAGTCTTTTCCCTTGCTGCCTGAAAATCACAACAGCACATGAGAGACACCAAACACTTTGAAAAACCTCAAAGCGATGTAGCAGGCTGCACCTCGCCCATGTGCTGGAAACTGTGGGGGTCCTTGGTCAGGAAATGTCACTACAGCTTGTGCTAGAGACCTGATGACAGCGGCAGACCCAAATCTTCTGTGCATCATGCATGGATAAGTGGCATTTAACTAATCTTGAGTTGTAGCTCACATGTGAATTTCAGGGAGCTCATGTCTGAGCCCTCACCCATTAACAAGAACCAATTACTCAGACAAAAGCTCTCTTCAGAAATGTAACTAAATATTATGCCAAGCCAATTCTCCTTTTGTGGAGAACAGAAAAGCAGGTAACTGTGTAATAGGTCAAAAGTGAAATTTCTGTTCAGCCTAAAATAGTTTCTAAACAGCTAAATACTGCAGAATATTGTAATTCTAAATGCTGATGTGAATGGGCTTTTGGCAAATCCGTGTGATATCTTTGCTCTACTGTCATGCTTGGTCTGACAGCTGCCATTGCCTGACAGTCATTTCAGTAAACATGATTATTATTTTTTTTTCTCCTACGGGTAACAATAATGTTTTGCATTTAGCAGGTATACATTTCCTTTTCCATTTATAAAAATACAAGCATACACCTCTTGAAGAAATGCTACCTATATTCACAAAGGGGAGGGGGAAAGGAGGTTAAAAACCCAATATCTTGATGACTAATGAAAAGGTAAAAGAAACAAGAATATTTCTTATTCAAAAGTGTGGGTTTTTTTACAAAAGGTACTCACAATTTATACAGAAAAATAAAGAAACCAGTCACTCCTGTACAACTCTTCCTTGCAAGAAATACAGCAGATGCTTAAAGGTTTTAGACAGTTAGGCTGGAATCCACTGCAACTAAATTTAGAACATAAAATATGTCCAAATTTTTCTTCTTGATGCAGAGTCCTGATGCCCAAGCTCTCTAGAGCTATAGCAGAAAGAGGCAGATGCCACTGATAGGCAGACACCTATCTTATCAGCCTAAATTAGATGGATTGAATTTCATCCCTAGATTTTTCATTTTATTATCCCACCTGCCCTTCTCTGATCTTGGAAGGAATCTAGGCCATGTTTGGGGAATTGTTTGGGAGCTAAAAAGCCAAGCGCTTTTCCAGAATATTAACAAAAAGCTAAAATCAAGCAGTGGGGAAAAAACAAACAAACAAACAAACAACCCCCAAACCCACCTTCAGTCCCAACATCCTGCTCGTCTTGCAGTTAGAAATAGAAGAATAAATATTTTTTTAATAGGTGCTTATTTTTAACCCAAAATTTTGCAGTCTTTCATTGGAAAAAGGGGCAGGATGGATACAGGCCACACATACCGCAGGAGGAATTAATGTTGCACCATGGGATGCTCCCTGTATTGGATCCAGCCATCTTTTCCCCTCCTGACAGATCAGGCCCTCAGGAATCTGACCCAGTTGCTACCAAAAATGGTACAATGGATGTTTAATTTTGTTCTTTGTGACTGGAAAGAGCAACTGCAAGTCACACTAACACATTCTAGGGAAGGGACAATATTTGAAGCCACCCAAATGACAGCAACCACATCCCAGCACACTGTGCCAAGCTGTACATGTTCTTGACTCCAGGAAATCCCATGTCAGTGGATGTGAAACGTAAAAAACATGCATAAGCTCTATTAGGAGTTTGATCCTCAGCTGATTAAAAGAAAGGAGTCAGTTCACTGAAGTCAGTACAGCTGCAATAATTTATATTAGCTCAGAACCCAGCCCTAAGCTTCTTTAATGCATGTGGTTTTATTTTTTAATAATTTATTAAGCATGGTTTAAAAGACAAATCATTGATGGTGATTCCTGTCAGAGAGAAAGCTTTCATGCTAGCTGCATTGTGTCTGACAAGGCAACACATACGGTGGTTCAGCTTCTATTGTACACAAAGAACAGGATTCAATTGCTTAAACATTGGCATCTGTTGCCACTTGAGACATCTCAGGTGACCCCACCTGGTGTCCAGATGCCTGTCTAGGAGGACACAGGTCTCTTGTAAGTCCTGTGACATACCTGTCAGCCCCATGCAGATGTCTCTAGTATCCTCAGGCATATCAAATGGAACTAGACACTTATGTTCAAGCTACTGAATCTCTCCCAAGGTCTGCAAGGATAGCCAAAACTATGTGTATTGCATGGCTCCTCTTGATTTGTTTCTGTTACTTTTACTGTTTCAAAAATCCTTTGCTACCAGACTTGAATTTAGTAGCATTTTTAGTAAGATAAATTTATAAAGCAAATGAGCTTTTTTGCAATGTTTTACCTGTGCTAGGGGGCTATGAAAAATATTAAATATTATGCAGCTCAGTAGGTCAAAAAAAAGGTAAACAAGTAGTTCAGCTTTCAAACCCCATGGATGACTACCATCTATAAAAGCAAAAGCTTGCTAAAATGACAGATTTTATTTTCAAGTTTGCTAGAAGTGAATTAATTCCCCGAACTTTAGAAAAAGGTTTCAGCACCAGACTGCAGATATCTAAGAACTGAATGTAGGTAGGTTATCCACATCTGAGAAAGGTATGAAAGCTCTCACAACAGTGGATGGAATCTACAGCTCAATTTACTCATAGCATGAAGTACCATCTTCCACCTCCTACCAAATGGCGCAGATCTTCTGCAGACCTGTGTTACATGTGACTGGCAACGTCTCATGCATGTCAAGCCATCCCTGATTGCAGTAGATAATTGTGTTCAGGTAATCATAAGGTGTCCAGTCAGCAGAATATGGAGTCTGGAGAATTACAGGCTCGTCCCAAAGAGTGCATCTTAGGCTGGAATCACTCACAGGAACCCAGTAAAATTTTATGTGTCCTATGGCATCTCAGACATCCACAAGGGCTGGAAGACATGACACAAGACTTTGAGATTAGTCCATGGCTGGAAGTCAGTTTGGATAACTTCAGTCATCTTAAAAATCATTGGATATCCTGTTTAGTCAAATGTGCATATGGGCTAATCGCTCTGAGCTTCCCTTACAATCAGTAGACAAAAGCAAGCACTTTAAGGACTCAGTTCATTACACATATTAGAGATGGACACATTATAGCAAGGTAGACGATGCCATTACAATGTGCATTTTCCCCCACTGACTAAAAAACAAATATAAGGTGACTAATGGGTACATGAATATCCACAGTGAAGGCTACATATGGCTAGACAAATGCCTATAATTTCACACACACACAAAAAAAATGCAGTTAAGAAACTCTTTTGGTCTAGTCTTGACTTCCATACTATTAAAGAGATTTGCTAATGACATTGTGACAGCTCTGGCCAATTTTTTTAACATAATAACTACAAAGGTTAGAAATAGTTCTGCCTATATTTATAGAAAAATTTTAAATACTGTTTTGCTTTACAGGTTCAGTGCATCATTAATATGCAGTGTACCTAAGCACCTGATACAAATATTTCTTGTTTGGCAGTTTATGTTGGCAAATGAAAGCTTCATACTGTGTATTGTGGAGACCTACTCACTGTTAACTCCAAAAGCCATTGGGAAAGCCTTGAAAGATCTTCCCTAAGCCACTCAGCTGCACTTGATTTACTGCTGGTATTTTAGAAGTTTTGTAAACCTAGATGGAGTAATATTCTGGCCATCTTGGCTGCCCGCTTTTCTTTTCTTGTTTACATTTCTGAGTGTAAAGCTTTCATTGCTCACTGAACAGAGAAAGTTCTTGGGATCACTGAGGTACTCTTTGCCCACCTAATTACCTTTCTGAACAACTACAATTTTCTATATAATTAATGTTTTTATTAATATTTCAGTTATCTTCGTGGGAAGCTTTTGTGTGAGCCCAAACTTCTGATGGAGTCATCTGGATCTCTTTTAGTGCAACAAAATCAAGTTCAAGTTGCCTTAAAAACAAAGTCAGCACAGTTCTTAAAAAAAAAAAAAAAAAAAAAAGAATTCCTGTGGGTTTGCCTTGTAAGAGGTGTTGGATTTAAATATTAAAGACTCAACAGTATTAAACACTACAAAACAACAAAATCATCGAATTGAATATATTCTAGAGAACATTTTGATATATAATTTATATATGTAAATTATTTAGTACTTATGCAAATTAGTCTATTATGAAGCACCCCTGTGTTGTGAATGGCACTTCAGCCTATGGACCCATCAACTAGTAATAAAATAAATATTGAGATAAAATTTGGTTTTAGTTTCAATTTATGTATACTGATGGCATTTAACTGCAGAAAAAGTTTGAGAGCACAGTGTTCCCTTTTGTACTGAAGATTTAAGAAAAAGGTCATCCATTCACCCAATGAAAAGGCTTTAATAATGTGAATGTTCTGAAGTAAATCCCAGTCAGAATTACAATTTATATTATTATGGGCTCCAATTGAAATACGAGAATTTTTTTGTAGTCAATGTTGTACATAAAGAATCGGTCTGCCCTGATGATCAAGGCATCTAAATGGGCAAAATAAAAAGTAAATTCTAGTCACCATTTAAACACAGGTAAAGGCTGTCACAAGACAGGATGTGATCAGGAAAAAAAAAAGGCAAAACAAAACAGAAACAAAAAACCAAAACGAAAACAAAACAAAAATATGAGAAACACAGACCATCCTTCTCATCCTTCTCTTCAAAACAGTAAGGAACTATGTTAGTTTGCCTAATTAAAAGAAAAGAAGGAAAGAGCTTATCAACAATAAACTGTCATTATTGCCATAGATTTGGATGAATAGTCTCCTGGTTCACCATTTTAAAACAGCAGCATAGTACCAGTGAAACTTAAAATCCTCGCTGGAAATTCCCTCTTACTCATCATGTGGATATTTCAAGGGATTGTGAACAATATCCAACTCAGGGAGGAGCAGTGCAAGTGTGTAAAACTTCATGTAAGAAACTCAAGCAGTATACATGTTGGCAACCACTGATTTCTAGCAAGATGTAAAAAAAACCAGTCTTTTCCCTTGCTGTGATTCAGTTCATCTTTGATGTGGTGAAGACAATATTATTATTGATCTGAAATAAAACATAGTTTTACTATATGGGGATGAAACAAAGGTCAAACATCATGTGTCAGGCAATTTCTTTATGCTGGACCTAGTAGGTCACTACTAGGTAAAACTGAACACACAGAAAAAAAAATCATAAAAACCCATATATTTTAGACAGAAAGCTTCTAAAAGGCATAAGAATGGAGCACCAGAGGGGATTTCATGGGTCATCAAGTCTGCTCCCCAGCTGTCTAATTAGGGTTTTCTGTTCTTTCTGCTGGAACAACCTTACAAAGCTATACTAGAACCTTACTTTAGCATCAGGACTTTCTTTTACTCAATGTTATTCATTAATCTATAGAATTCTCCCTCTCTACCATGTATTTCCACACACATATTCTTCCATTCGTATTATTTGGAGTAATCACATCCTTTTTACAATCCCTCTCCACCAAGATCTGCAAGTTAAAATCTTTCTCTCCTAATCAAGCTTTTCATCCTCTGTTCATTTTAACTGACCCTGTTCAAGCTTCATTTATTGCTTCTAAACACTGGGCAGTAGATTGGTATTCGAGGTGGGATCTTGCAAAGCTTTTTAGCATAGCAGTAATGCCCTTCTTCTGATGCTGGAATTTTTTTGACATGTCTAACACAGAATGACAAATTTCTTGCATCCCAGCAGCTTTCATAGTGTATTTCTTTATTTTACATATGATAAGGTGATTTTCCCCTCTCATGCACATGTTCCCATAGTGTAGGAATTTGGACTTTTTGGTGGGACCTTACTTCTGTTGTAATTTCAGAATGAAGGATTCAAGATGGCCAAAGATGCACCAAAAAAAAAAGAAAAAGTGAGAGTAGCTCTGTACAATAACTATTTAATCTAATTCCCAAATCTATTCACAGTACACATGAAACTGAGCTTGAAATCACTGTCATGGCAATAACAGATATAGTGTCGTGACTCTTCTAGACACCTGCAAAATGGTGCATAAGCACCCAGAATCATTGGCAAGGCAACATCAGATTCACAACCCTCATAGCAAATCAAGGAAATAGTACAAAAATGGCAAGAAGGATACCTCCTGGGAAGAGTTTTCAATGCCAGCTACACGATTTTGCTGCTAGTCATGAAGAAACTACACTAACACACCTAGATCACAATTATCTCTGGGCAAGGAATTTGATCCAACATATTCAGAGATAAATCCAGCTCATACTAACTAATGGCTGCTGGCTGTGCAGCTGAAGTGATTTCTGTTTCAAGACAGAGTAGGAAAGGGGGAACTTGTTCAGACAGACATCACTGAAGAAAATAAAGGTACTATTCCAAATCTTACAGTATTATGTTCCCTCTTTTACAAAACAAATATCCTAATTGTGCTTCCTGTCCTTTCAGTCAGTGTCTGCAGCCAAGGAGGAAACAGAACTGCTAAGCTGAAGTGACACTGCAGCTTTGACAAGCCAAAACAAGATCAGCATGAAATGGAAATCCTGTACAGATGACTGTACTTGGCACCTTTCAGTTTCCTTTAGACCAGGGGTGTCAAACTCATTTTCACCAGGGTCCACATCAGCTTTGTGGTTGCCTTCAAAAAGCTCACTGTAAGTTTAGGACTATATAAATGTAGGAGTAGTTACATTTGAAGGCAACCAGAAGGCTGATGTGGCCCCTGGTGAAAATGAGTTTGACACCCCTGCTTTAGATGATGTAAAGTTTTTAGGTAAGAGAGGAAGAAGAATTCAAAACTTTGTCTCCTCCTCTCTAACAAAACAATCTGTAAAGGTCCAGTTGTGCGAGGTCGGAACACCCATAGATTGGCATAGAAGGACAATATCTTGCACTGTTTGATATGCAACGTCTTTCATTAAAAATCTAATTGATTCTGTGGGAAAGTGTAAATAAAACTAAGAATAATTCATGTTTAGAAACTGACCAACCACTGTTTCTAGGTTGAATTCTCATTCTATGATAGACCAACACCTCTGAATGGAAGAAATATCATGGGCTGAATTTGTCTTTTAATACTGATCACTGTACAGAACACTGGTATTTATTACCTTAACTCAAAAATAGCCTCAAAATTGTAGTATTGTGTGACAAATAGTGCAGAAAATTCACTTCTCTTCAAAAACTGCAGTCCCAGCAATTGACTACGGAGTCCAATGAAAGTCTGCTTTTGGTAAGGAAGGTGGGATTTAGCAGTACTAACTGCTCAGGAAGAATATAGTTTGTGACTTCCAGACACTGTAATATTCACAGTAATATTGACCTCAGAAAATCTCACCAAGCTATAGAGATTCATCCAAGAGAATAAATAACTCTTATATTACATGAGGAATATGAGGTTTTATTACCATAATTTTCCTGCCCTTTCCTCAGACGGCCAGATACTGGTAGCAACTTTAGGAGGGAGAAGTCTTCTTTACAGCCAAATTTAATGCCCATCTGCAAACTATTTTTCCTCCTAGAACAATATTATTTCTGAAGAACTAAAATAACACCCAATTTTAGTAGGAGTTTATTGTTTTGGTATTAGGAAGAGAAAAGAGGGGAGGAGGAGGGAAAGTGATGTGTCTTTAAACTTGATATCTGGACGAGTACTTTTCCTGGCATATACCTAAAGCCAAGCTTAAATGTTTGCCTGAGATCCAGAAGCTATAGAAAAATAACACCAGTCAGAAAATGCACTTGGAGCCAGCTGGAAGACTTGACAAACTCACTGTATACTTCAGCCTCTATTAGTTCTTTTAAAATGATGAAGCTAGATGAAAGGCATGCAGGAATGAAAATAACCATGACTGAGTACAACAACTAGTCTTTAGCCCTTTAGGATAAATTACCATTTACAAGGTATGTGCTTAGTTAAAATAATAGGCCAGTCTCCTCTTCTCTTCTCTTCTCTTCTCTTCTCTTCTCTTCTCTTCTCATGTAGTACAAATTTAAGAAGTTAAGACATGGAAGAAGACTGTTCGCATCATTCTGGTGCTAAGACTTAAATCTCCAGCTTTTAAAATTCCTATTGGGCAAATGCTCAAAAGATAAATAAATCTTTACAAGCTGACACAAGCACAGAGTGAAGAGAGGAACTAAAAATATGCTAGTGATCCAATGCTGTCCATAAATCACTAGAATAGAAGAGGGTTCATTGTCATGTGCCTCAGGCATTACTATAAAGTAAGTAGTAGAAATAAAATCTATCCATAGGGTAAGTTACATACCATTTATAGTGTTTAACTTTTTTTTTTTTGTTATAGAATTTTCCAAGTAGTGCATACAAAAGATGAGAAGATGAAGACAGAAAAGAAAGAGAAAGGGGGAGATAGAGGAATCTCATCTCTCCAGGAGAAAGAACTGGATTTCCAGGTTTCATTGGGAGTTCGGGCAGTGACTATAGCATAGGAGCACACATGCACCACACAGCCTTGAGCAACAGTGTTGAGCATTGGGATGCCCTTTTAGGTTCCACCCCTGAGAGCAGAATTCATAATACCCAGTTGTTCTCCTGCCACCCAGACTGTCTTGATGGGTCTCAACACTTCTGAGTGGGATTCACAGGCAGCAGGAGTGAGATGAAGCTATTAACTCAGCCAGTAAGAAATCTCAAGGATGGAGAATAGCCTTGATTTAAAACTTTATCCCTATTATCCAAACTTGATGTTTCTGTAAAATGGGGCTCTGAATTCCCAGCCTCTATTTGGAGGAGGAGGGAAAACAGCATTCAGAGTCAAAGTACTGATGGAAACCCACCTTAACAGCCAAAAGTCAAGAGAGATTGCTAGCTCCAAATTTTTCCAAATTATCAGGGATTTTTTTTTGTCCTGACTCAAGCCAAACACATACCAAGCTAATTAACACCAAAAGGAGGCCACCAGAAATAATAAGAGTTATGGATGGAATGCTTGTTTGTTTGTTTATTAGTCTCAAGGTCCTTTCCGTATAACCATCTTTGGCTACCAGACTGAGAAATCACTGAATAAAGCAGATTGGCTGGGATGGAAATGTATCTTTTTTGCTGTTAAGTTACCTTGGGGCAAAAAATCCACATTTCAGAAAAAAACGAATAAATTATGTTGTAATTAAAAAGTTATCTTAATAAAATGAAGTCACTTTAACCATTTTCTCCTTGGAATAATCCTAGGCCTTCTCTGGAGTTCATTAAGTCTATCAAAACATTGACAAGGATAAGATTCATTTGATCAAAAGTGTATTTCTACTTAAGATTTCCTTGCAACGAAGGCACAGATTTCTGCAAAGATTTATTTGAAATTCTTCCCTCCATGTGAACAATTAAAAAAAAACACATACTGCTCCTATCCTTCTTGCCAAAGCAACAGCAGTGCTAAATAAACCCAATGAAAATGACACTTTAGTTAAGATAAAGGTTATTAAGAGAGATAAAAGTGTTTGTGATAAACTCTCTGCTGGGTGCTAGAAAAACTCTCTGTGATCAGTATCTTATATAGCTTGCTACTGGATAGTAGATAAACTACTTGAAGTGATACCATATGGCATATTCTATGTTCCAAATAACAATTGTAATTTTAATATACTGAAAGGTAACTACATTGTTGACTTTTTTCCTGTGGATCTTGGTATACATTATTTTTTATTATCAATAACATAAAGCCCAACAGAATCTAACCTGTAGGATTTTTTTTTTCTGACCCATGTTAAGGACAACAAACTACTGACTGATAACCAGAAAATATTGTAAGACATTTCCCTAGTGTCTCTTTTTTCCTTTCCGTCTGCATTTGTAATTACTTTCCTGGCTGCCTGTTTGTTTGGTAGCCCACCAGTTGTATTTCATTCAAACCATACTTGCATATTTTTTAGGCTGTTATGTAACACTGAGTTGCTGATTTGCAATGCATAATGCCCTGTCTCCTGTGATAACTCTGTGCACTTGACAGGACAGGTGCTGCCTGTGAAAGCCACAAGCAGCAAGGTGAAACAGCACTTCTAAGTTTTTTCTTACATTTTGCAGAGCTTTTTAGCCATTTGGCTCAGGAGGGAGGAAACACACACGACTATTTTCACCCTGTTATATTGCAGATTATAACTTTAAACCTGGGAGACGGGAAATCAGGACCTGGCCTGCAGAAAGTCAGGTTCTGTAAGAGAAAGATAGCTGACTCAAACACTGGGTAAACACTTGTTTATACATTGCACTTAGAGTCACTGGAAGAGGCCTGCAGCTATTTAGGGAACAGAGAAGATGCAACCAGAAGGAGATCTGGACAAGTGGAAGACGAAGTGGAAGAGCAGTGAGCATCTAAGAACAATAAGTCAGAAAAGAGCCTTGAAGCTAAGAATGAAGATTTTTGATGCAAAAGAAGACACAGACCATCAAAAGACTCTTGGGAAAGATTAGCATGGTCAGAACAATATGCTATTTCCAATAAAAAACCCCAAAACATACTCATTTTTGGAAAGTGAAGATAAATCTTTTTTTTGTAGGCAGAACTAGTGGCACTCCTCTGCTTTATGCACTGAAATAACAAGGAGTTTGTTGAGTGAGAATGCCTTTTACTTCTTGCTAAAACTCTGGCCAAATCCAAACCAAATATTGTATTCACTACTTCATCTTGCCTTAGAAGGACTGTGAGGATCAGGCCTTGGCCAACTATTTTCTGGTACTTGTTTGCCATCTGCTCAGAAATTTCTTGACTCTCTTGAGCTGTAACCTCTGTCATAAAAATCACCTGTTAACACTGATGGGAAGGACTTTGTTTTAAAGTGAGGTGGGGTTTGCTGCTGGTTTTGTTGGCTGATGTGTTAATTTCAAAAATACCTAGTTGACTAAATGTACTTTACTTGACTATAATCTCAGTCACCAGTAGAGTGCATACATTTTATTTGTGAGCTTGCAGTCGTAACCTGCTTTCCTAAAGCTTATGTATTTCTGTCTTCTGCTCTCCTTCTAAAAGCTTTTGTAACTTGTAATCAACTTCAACCAAATTCAAGAAGCAGTGGAGGTCTCAGGGATGGCAAGATCTCATGAGACCTGGGGCCTGGATAGAGGACAGAGCTGGAGTTAGGCATCACTGAAGGGAAGACATTACAGGAACTCGACCACTATCTGTTACATGGTGCCTCTTGCCACGGGACAGTGGGTGGGTAACAGGGGGCCACAGCGCCCTGTGTGCTGGGCTGGAGCTGGGAGAGGAAGGAAGGAGCTGAGGGGGTGGTGATAGGAGGAAGGGAACAGGAAAGAAAGGAGGAATGGCGTGAAGCCATACATGATACTGAGGGGTTTCAAGGGCCTTCCTGCTTAAATTCACAGAAAAAGTACCCTGGGATTTAATTAATTCCATCACACACAAGTCTCCTCAGTTTGAAACTTTGTTGCACTCTGGGGTTTTTTTGTTTCTTTGTTTGGTTGGTTTTTTATACAGATGAGTACATGCATTTGAAATTCGAATTTTGTTCAGTTGCTTATTTACTAGGTATGGTTTGTGGGCAGGACTGCTGAATGGACATGGATTTGTCGTCTCCCTCCTGCCCAGCTCCATCAGGCTCAAACATCCTGCCTTGCTCACCCTTCACACAGCATGCCAGAGATGTTAGGTCCTACATGTGTCTCATCCCCAGCACTGACATGCTACCCGAGACATTGCTAGGTGGAGGTAGAGACCCAAAAGTGTGCCCAGGAAGCACGAGCAGCCACCTCAGAGCATAGACCAGGGGGTTCCCTGGGTGCAGTGGGAATACCTTGTCCCCACTCCAGGAGGCTTTCTCCTGCCAGCACACGATTTTCTCTCTCTAAAGCTCCATGATTACCCACTTTAAGACAAAAATTGATAATAAATTTATCTATTTATAAAACTACTCCAGCCTGTGAAACTGGTAAGCGGAAAACCATCTCCCAAGTTAACAGGCCTTCTGCTGGGAGATACGTTTTGTTTACACTAGGCTGGAACCGGTTAAAAAAGCTGCTATGTGAAATGTACAGGCTATATACAACTGCATAAGACCACTTCACTGAGGCTAACTTTATAAGCCCATGGCCAATGTTTACTTAGCCACAATAAGCCTACTGTAAATAATTAAAAGGCTTCTTTGTTTCCTTTCTAGTTTGTGTGTTGTAGAGTTGGTTTATCGTTGTTGGGTGGCAAGTTACGAGGATTTCCTAGGCCAGCTCATTTATTTTATTTGGCTGTTGGGCCTTGTTGCCATTTGGAAATTTCCTGATTTCAGTTGTATTTTCTGGGCTGCTTTAAGAGGCCTTTGAGCATGTGCAATTTAAAAGGAGAAACTGTGATGGTTAATAAAGGACTGCGGCTATTAGCGCAAGCCTCACACAGCAGCCCTGCTGTCACCCTTGAACTGCTGGTATCTCTCATCACCAGCCTCGCAGTCCTTCTTTCCCCTGACATCATGAAGCAAAGGTAGCTAAAAAAGTGATGTGGGAGACTAGGAGATGAAAAGCAGAGACCACCTATCGATAACAAGTTCACAAATCCTCACGACCCCACAGGAAGGCAACATCATCCTCCTTAAAATACATGGGCAAAAAAGGCTGAGAAAACCCATATGAGTGACCCACTCTCACGGTGGAGACCCACAACAGAAGTCATCAACCCCAGTTCTTCCTGGTCACTAAGTAGGCCCAAACCGTTGGGTCCTTTTTGTCCTGATGGTGTAGAGGGGAAGAAGTAGAGAAGGAGGCTTAGGAAGTGAAAATATTGGTGAATGCATTATTGAGCCAGGTGGAAGGAGTTTCTGAGGATGGAGACCTGAAGAGTTTTTTCAGTGTCACCTGTTTCAAAGAGAGCCCACTTGGTACAGAAAATGAGTGCAACATGGCACTAGGATTAGTTTACTCATTTACCAGAGTTAAAAGGTCTGTAAGAGGATACTTAATAATACAGTACGAAGGATACTTAGCCATTTCTCACCCTGGTTGTGCTCCTCAGCCACGCTTTGATCCCGCATCATGGCATCAAAAATGAACTATACACTCCTCCTGTCTTCAAAGCCTGTTTTAGAAAACATGATCATTCAGGTCAAAGAACAGATGAGGTGATTCATAGAAAATAAGTCTAAAACCAGCCCGATTTTGTTCAGTCTGTGTCCATTCAACTGTGACAGCTGATGATGCCAGTTAGTACAAACTGTGCCATTGCCTTTGTGCTATGGCTGTATATTGTAGGCTAGAATGCTGAACTGACAAACAGGCTTTGCTGTTTGCCATGTGCTCCTGCATTTGCTCATCCATCTGGATTGATATGCCTAGCAAGCGATTAGCTCAACAGGCCCTTGATCCTTTGCAAAGGCCTCTAGGCAGTTCCGTCTCACACACGATAAATAATAAATAACATTAATGGAATGCCAAGAATGTCATTAATAATTTTCAGATATGTAATTCATATTTAGAAGTATTTCAGACATTGTAAAATGCTCAAGTACCAATGACACAGAAATGCTTTTCTGAGTGTGTAACAAAGAAGAAAATGTGGCCACTAAGAATGTGTCACCATTGTTGGGGTTTTTTGTTATGTCTTTTTTTTTTTTTTTAATGTGATACTAATTAGAACTGACTGAAAACCTGACAGTTGGACATTGATAAGAACTGAAGTTATAACTTAAAAGCTCATGGCCATGAAGGGGACTACCAGGGTTGTTCAAGGCTAATGATATCGATACAAGTAGTTAATGCAAATAAGGAGATTCTACAGCTAATGAATGAGTCATTGCATATGGTCTGAATGTGAAATCAATTGACAGCAAATGGATCCATGGAAACATCATAAATACTATACAACAATCTTTATGGTAGACAGTCACTAATGAATGACCAGGGAGGGGAAAAAGGTCCCCACAGAGAAGGCTATTAATGTTGTTATGTACCAATGAAACATAAAATAGCCCTGGAAGTTGTATGCATAAAGAGATGAACAAACAAGTTGTGCTTCTTACTGCATTGGAAGCAATTTAGTAATGATTTGTCTCAGACTATCAGAAACTCCTTCTCCAGTTACTGAAGTTGGACAAGAAGATTTCTCAAATACAATCCCAACTCTTCATAGTCATTGAATGAGCTCAACTGATGTAAGAAGATTATTTTGTTCTGTCATCTCATTTATGTGACATCAGAAGTAGGTCTGGGACTCTATAAATGAAAGAAGATAAAACCAGTTTTATAGTTTCACTCTTGGAAAGTGCTGAACAATGTACATGATTTTAGGCACTTAAAGCTAAGCCCATAGTTAAAATATCTTTTTGATGTCCAGTGTACTAATATTTTCTGGATTGAAGTTTGTGGCAAAACTTTGACAGCAGCATGAAGACCATCAAATTCTTGTGCCAGGAAAGAACTCCCTGACAGCCAAGGGGAGTTGGGGCGGGAGTCTGTCTGAAACAGCACATATTTAAATACAGGCTAGGTTGCTATCTGCACTCACATTGTAGTTAAGTAGGGTTATCAATATCATCAATGGTTCTCAATACACTGCTCACCAAATTCGCTTTGACATGGTTGTTGTCAACCCATACAGAGTATCCCTCCTGATATACACACCAGTTGCCGCTCTAGTAATGCATGGGTCTCCAGTAGTGCATGGGTCCTGTGCCATCTCTGCCAGCCTTATGCAGATACTTTGGTTACTATGAGGCATCCTAGGTGGCACAAGGCACCTAAGTTCAGGTGAGAAGAAGTTTCTAGGGGCTTTCCGCTGATGAAAAATATGGGTCCACTTTAGGGTGAGTACTAGTACTGCATGAGGCAGTTTCAAATGAAATTCCCTTCTAGTGGGCCAAATTTTATTCTAATTTTAAATGAATTTAACGCTATTAATCCTTGGAGTATTTCCAGAGCACAAGATTTGGGTTCCTAAATGTTGTTTCTGGTCAACATATGAGACACCCTAGAGTAGTCTGCTTAGAACTTGCAAATAAGACACAGGGCTTTTGGGAGACCTTTGTGCTTTCAGAGTGAGTGTGATTAAGTTGTCTAAATACAAATTTCTTTCTACTGTCCCTTGAGGTGTCCCAGCTTACCACACCTGGCCACCATCTGCAGCTCCAGGAGGCACAGGTGTCCCAAAGTTCCTGTGATGCTTCTGCCAGCCGTGTGGATTTCTTGCATGTATTAGAACATCATAAATAGCACTGCGCATTTATATTTAGTCAACTGAACTAATGAATATGACTGTTAAAAGATGAAAGGCACAATATATGGAGGTATAAACAGCAAGAAGCATAAAGGTTATTTTACGGAGCACTGGGTTTTGACCAGTGATGAAATGCCTCACATTAATTCATAACTGGGCAGTTCAGTTCACCTCAAATAAAGAGTAGATGCAGTTTGGATCTTGGTTTTGATCTTGTTTTAGAAACAGTCATTTCAAGATGATGACTTGAAAGAAGATAGGACCATTTTTATTCACAGTAGCTACATACTGTTGAAAGTGTCTGTCTCATATTTGTAATAGGTGCTCTCCATTCTCCATTTCTCCACAATCCTCTTTTTAGTAAGTGGATTTGCCAAAACACTGTAATTCATACCAGCAAGTAGAGCTTTGTAAATTATTTTAACTTTTTAAAAATTATTTTATCTGTTACTTGGAATGCTGCGACTGTACAATGCTTCTGTTTGTAAAACTGTGTTTAAGTAGGAAATCAAACAGATAGCAAGTGCCTAGAGCTCTGTAAACAGTACATATTCAGGTAATCTTCCAAGGAAATTTTCATGTTTTTCTATTCCAGAAAAGCGTGAAAAAAAAAAAAATTATCCTTTCTCCTATCTTGCTGCACTATCAACCTCCCAGGGGCTTGGGATTTTTCTCTTCCTATACTGAGACTATTTTTCAGTGCTAATGCATCACAGCACAGAAACATAGTATTAGATTAGCAATCATTAATTTAGGAAAAAAAAAGATATATATTGCTCATATCTTCTGTAAGATACTGGAAAGGCAACAAATGGAAAATATACGATCAGTTAGAATGCTCACATAAAATACTCCAAAAGTCATCAGTGTTCCTGTTACTTAATGCATGCAGCATGACAGTAGGATTGCGATATATTCTTATGTTTTATAATCTACACTGTGCCATGAAATACTTTAAAAAATAACAACAAAAAAAGTAATTTTACAATATTTTAAATGTATCTGCAAAATGTCACATGTACATTAGCATGTGTGCAACAGATGTGTTCTTATATTAAATATATGGAAGATAGGCTACTTTCAGAGTAGGGGCATAGGCGATGAATGACAGGTTTTGCTGACTTCAGTGCTTGAAATCTAATACATCAAAATGCTGCTTACTTACAATAGGTAGATCTGACTTTCAAAACTACCATCTTGGAGGGTCACTTATCCTGAAGTCTAAATGACAATAAAACCCCCAAAATTCTGATAGCTGTCATAATAGTCCACAGATATTTTTAGGACATGATATGAAAGACCACAAAGCCTTTTCCACTGTACCTTTGGCTAAGCTTCCTTAGAAATCATCTGATGTAATATCATGCAGAACAATGAAGTTCAGGTTTTAGATCTGGCTGGTTTTGATGGTGTCTTCTAAGTCACATGAATGAGCTCATTGTCAAATTTCCAGTATTTGGTCATTGAAATCTTTCAGTGGTATCAAAGTCCAGGATATTTTTCAAAAATCTTCCTAATCTAAGAATCACTTCCTTTTTCATTTAAACACAGTCATATTTAATTCATTTTCAGGGCATCACACTGGCTGTGATGCTCGTGTTGATAGTAATCCACCCCAAGCTGCTAAAAAATCAGTGCAGCACCAGCCGAGACTCCTATTTATACAGTTTCAGCAGCTTTTCTGTGCTGTGCTCATTTTGAGGAGGGTAAAAGGACTCCCACTCTGACTCACACAAATTTCAGTGGGAATTATGCCACTTAGGTCAAGATTAACAGTGTCCTTTTCAAAGATTCAGTGCCTGCTCTAAGAAAATCATGAGTAATTCTTCAGGGGTGTATGCTTAAATTTTTCAGTTCTACACATGGAGATTGGTATGGAAATGTAATTGAAAACATAAATAATAAATGTATTACTGGCACAGGAGTTAGATGTAGTTTCTTGAGTTGTTGGCTCACGCCTGTGGGAACAGCAGGGTGGCATATTTTTCATGTGGTTTAAAATCCAAGCTGTTCTAAATATTACTGAGCACCAAACAAATTAGTAACTGAAGTCCATTAGGCTTCCTAAGAATTTCCTTCTTGGATTGTACCTGGGACTAGCCAACTAAAACCACACTAGTCTACTCATCCTTCTGGAATTACTTAGTAGATTTCTAGGCTTTCTGATCTGCTCATTTCCATACTATCTGTCAGATAACAAGTTTTTTCTTGTAATACAGACATCTCCCTTTAGCAAACAAGTCACTGAGGTTCAGAAGGGCTTGTTTAAATCCCACAGGAAGTCAGTAGCAGGATCTGGAACAAAGGCTAGATCTTCTTAGGCTTAGACTTGTATTTGAACCACAAAACAACTCCTATTTCTTTCCTTGATGACTAACTCATTAGCAGAAACTTTCCCCTTATAGTGGCCAATGAAACCCAGAAGACTTCTCTCACTGAATTCTACTAACTACCTGGTAAATAGTTTCAGTATCAAGGGCCTGAGAAAGCAAACAGAGTCCAACCCCACAGCAGCACAAAATTGTCTAGCCGCCTGTGAGCCTCTGAAGGTTCAGAGGTTCAATTTGGAGACCTACCAAAAAGTTCAGATACTTTTACAGAGTTTATCCAAACGATCTGAACCCTCAAGAATGCAGACATGGGCCTCTTGAGAACAGACATTTTAGTTAGATTTCCACTCGTTTCTGCTTCCTTTTCTGCCAGAAATACAACAAAAACAGCCTTTGTTTTGGGTTTGGGTTTGGTTTGGGGTTTTTTTTGACTTGAGATCTCTAAGTGGAGCCAGAAGCATCACACAGGAGCACAGATTTATACTGAATCAAAGTGCAGTGGGGAGCTTATCAAAACTCATCAAGCCTTGGTTTCAATTTCTTAGTTTGTGTGTGTGCTTGTGCATGTATGCGTATACGTATAACTTATTTTTCAGGCTATGTTTGCCGGCCCATTCAGAGGGGATACTGTTACAGTTAATTTCCCCCAGCCCCCAAAGATGAGAAAGTGGCCACAGGTTGCTATTCAGACATTTTTCATTAACCACAAAGAATCCAGCCCATTCAGAAACTGCTTCCGATGTCTGGTTGTCTCCACAAATGAAGGAAATCTCAGGATTGATGTAGGCAGGTTCAGTATGCTGCTAACCCATCCGCCTGGTTGGAAGAGGTGCTGCTGAATGTTTGGGAAGCAATAGCTAATGCAACTTTTAACACTGCTATCTCTAAGTCACACACTTTAAAAAGCCACCGAAGGGGCATCATTCGTTCACTCTTTGTGGGTCAGGACAGGGTACCATGGAAAGGTCTGCAATGAATGATGGAAGTAGGACAAGTCCATTACCTTTTCACTGTATTTGGTAGCATAGGATTGCAAAATGCCATCCACCTCACAGAGCACTAATTGGTCTATCATTGTTGAATACTTTATGAAAGAGGACAAGGCTTTATGTTTATTTTTCTCTGTTATTTTGGAGGGTTTATTCTCCTCTGTCACATCCTCAGTAATAAAGTCTGACTTTTCAATAAAAAAGCTTAGAAAAAATTCCCACTTTCAGGTTCCAAGACACTTGAGAATCCCATTTCAACATTCACCAATGTTCACAGATTAACATTTGCTAGTGCACTTCAACAGCAATGCAGATGCTAATCGCCAATAAAAGGAGAATCAAGGTGCAGCATCATTTTTTAGATTCTGCAATCTACAGAAAAATAGAGAATGAAAATTTTTCTTCAGGTTTTGAACCAAAGAAAGCCCAAGAGGTATCAGATTAGATATAAATTTTGAGACCATTGCCCATAGATGTGGGACAAGTGAATTGGTACCATAAGCTGACACTGTTTTCAATATTTTCTTGTTTTTCATAAAATTTTTCAGTAAATGTCATTAACTTTTAGCCCTTTACAACTTTAAAGGATGTAAGTTTGTGAAAGTGAAAAAAAAATAAACACAGGAAAAGTTTTAGAAATGTATATTGTCCTGTTTAGTAGATGTGCAGACCAATCTTTCTAGGATTTTCTAAATATAGCTGGTTTTATTCAAAAAATTTGAACCTAATAGCCTTAACACATAGTAGGAAAATATTTGCTCAGGTTCATTGTTCACAAGCATTTTCCTTTCAACCCTCCCTCCTCCTGCCCTACACTTTCTCTGCTTAACTAAACACATAGGAAATTAACAAAGTCTGTGACCTAACAAGTGGCAATTCATAAATTCATTAGATTAAAAAAGACTAGTAACATAGCAATTCCTTTAATAGGTTTCCTTCCAATCTCTAATTTACATTTCTGTCTGCCCTGGCAAAGATATTACTTCGTTAAGACTTTTTTTTTTTTTCCTAAATTAGAGAAATTTTAATGACTCTCTTATTTATTGCTTCCATATGCAAGTAGTTATCTTTCTTGCAAATGGAAATGAGACCCAAAATTGCAACAAATGGGGCCAAGCCGCTGAGTGCATATGTTCCTTTTTGGAGAAAGTACACATGCCTGATCGAATTAACTTTAACCTCTCTGTCCATTGAACAGACATCCTCTAATGTGGGGGCTTTTAAAACTGTTCTCGTTAAATTTATTTTGAATTGCTGAGAACACTCTATCACGGTTTCAGCAAATAACCTCTGATAATATTAAACACCTGGTAAGCGCAGTACCCAAGGGACTCTGTGCTGCTGTGTTTGACCCGTGACCTCCGGCAGTGAAGTTCGGCCCTTGTGATCCACTCGGATTCAGACAAGAAAGTTATTCTGAGGGAAAACACCTGCTTACAAGGGCTGACCCCAAGCCAGTGCATGGTTGAAAAAAGTCAGCTAGGTAGAACGAGACCAGAGCCCCGTGCAGGTGTTTCCTATAGCACCACATGGCTAAAAAACAAGGGAAAATAGAGGATAATGTGGGTAACAGTTAGGTGCTCTCTCAGCTGTTTATTTGGGTTTGCATAGCTAGAGCTTCTCCTGGCGGATGCCAAGGAAATGAAGAAGAACCTACTGCTTCTGCATTTCTGAGTCTCCCGGGCCTTAGAGTTGGCCAGCACAGATCCCAAGCCTGGTGGGCTCCAGTGGGACTTCCAGCCATGGCAAAAGACAAACCTGGAGGCCTACTTTACTCTTTCTCACCCACAGCCTTCACTACTGTTTCCATATTCAGAAAAAAAAAAAAAAAAAAAGAACAAGTGGGTGGCTTCTTCCTCAGGAGAGTCTTTTTGCCTCTTGTTTTCCTCTTACTAAGATGTCCTTTAATCTACCCTTATTTAAGAAATGCATCGTGAATGAGGAGTTAAAAGCAGCAACAACAAGAATTCCTGCTAGGAAAGGGGAAGAGGTAAATCCTTCGCTAGCTAAGTTAAGGTTTTTACAGAATTTTATTTTATGCAGTGCAATAATGATTCTCTTTAAGTGCAGTGGGCCCTACTTCCATTCAGTATTTTTTAGTCAAATGTCACATGGCTCATTTTTGTCAACAGGTCTGCACAGCAACAGGGCAGTGAGAGAAAAATATCTAATCTATCTCTTTATTTATTGAGTATCACAAAATAAGATGACAGGGATGGAAACCTAACCCTTTTGAATTTCTTCTGTTAATTCCTTCAAACACTCTTCTCCAAGGTTACTGTGGGATGTAGGACCTGAATTTCACTCACACACCCAAGGGCTGTCAACACACCTCCATTCAGCTGATGAGAGCATCTTCAGCTGGCATCAATAAAACCCTTCCATTCCTGATAATCTTGGGCTCTGGAGCTCTCAGATATTAAAAAGGCCATTGTGGACCATTTAAAAAGAGCTGAGCAGCAGGGGCAAAGGGAAAGGAATGGTTGTTTCTCTGCAAGAAGAATTCAGCTATGACTTGTCAGAATTCATTTCAGCTCTGCCTTTTATAGCCTTCAGATCTGAATTGCTTTCCATCACTCTGGCAAAGGTAATATTTGTATGCCTGTCCTAGACGTGAAAGGTCAGTCCAGTGTGTGTTGTGCAACCAGTCTCATTAGTACAACAAGTTTAAAAAAGAAAAGAAAAAAGGAAGAAAGAAGAGAATTGTTGGCAGGCAGAGTGGTACTAACAATTTGCCTTCATCTTTTGCCCAGCATCTTGGGCCTGATAAAGCCCAACATCTGAAAATAATCACTGGAGCATATTAGAGTTTTTTTCCGAGCCATATCAAACTACAGTGTAATAATGAGACATTTATTCTGCAGTATTTTAAAGTTTAAACAATTTGCAATCCACTTCCAAGATGACTGAGATGGAAGTGGGAAGAACACAAGTTCTTTAAGTAACTTCCTCACTGTTCACTAGTCATACACTGGGAACACTTGACACCCAATTGCATTCATCCTGCTGGAAGTAAATGCAAGTCATCACTTCGCATAAGGCTGTTGGTATGATTTCTGCCAGGGCTGATAACAATGTCCTATTGTTGATGAGCCTCTGTCAGTTCCACTTAGCAGTGAGAATGTCAAATTGTCAAGTGTTTTTAAGAGCGGAAGGTGAGAGACAACCAGTACCAATTTCACTTGGAGCCAGAGGGTTGAATTCTCCCCAGATGTCCTCGCTATACAGGGTAACACAATGTGATGGGATGCTGTAGCCACTGGAAAAAACAGTGAAGACATTTTTTAAGATTACGCTCCTGGGGGTGTAAAAGGACAGTATCTTTGCTCATTCTTTAGAGAAACTCCAAGCTGTCTGTAACAACAGCATTAAAATTAAATTAAATCTGGACATTAGACCTCAAAATTTCCAATCCATCTGTAAGTCCTCTGTTCTTAGGGGACTTCCTTCTACCTGCCTATAGCACAGCTATTGCTTAAATTTCACTACCATTCCCAAATAGTGGTGCACAGTCATTATTCCATACAGAAGGAAATATGACCTATAAAGAATCACAACAGGTAATCGGATTGCTTACTCCATGCTTACACATTAAAGCACTGACAGTCCGATCCAGGTCCTAGCAAATGCCTACAATGTGCTGCTGTCTTCACTAAGGCTCCCTGGGCTGAATGACCACAGGAACACAGGGATGGATTTATCTCACCTGAATTTCACCAAGATCCATTGTGTTTCCTGCCAACAGAGACAGAAAGGTGATTCTGAGGTTCCTGATCATTTAAATAGCCAGAAAAAGAACTCAGGCAAGGAGATTGCCTAGAAGAAACATTAGGAAAATGGACCTGGAGTAGAATTTAAGACTGCTCAAAATAACCTCTATCTTTTTGCATCTCTCAAGGAATTTATTTCAGGCTGAGTCTGGTAAGGAAGCCAACTCACTAAAAGTCACCCTCTCACTGCTCTGAAGGTAAGAGACATTCAGCTTCCAGGACACTTGGCTGGGCGGCTTTCATAAGCACATTAAATATGAAGAAGAAATACTTTAGAAAAATAACACCATAAAGATTTCCTCCGTGCTTTGTTAATCTTTATCTCCTAGTTTAACCTCAAGTAATCAGTTTACAATGTTGTCTGTTTTAATAGCCTACTGTTCTGCTCTCTACCATTAGCCACCTATTCCAACCCTGCATGAGCAGTAGCCAGCTACAACACACAAGACAACTTAACCTGATACAGTCCCAGGACTCTCCTTTTACTTCCCAAATGCTCGTTACCTGTTTAGTTTCTTCATTGGTGCCTTACTCATCCGTGTTGTGCTATGGCATTCTCCACGTGGCAGTCTCAGTTTCCAGCTGAGCACTAATCCTTCCAGGAGCTTTTCTATAAAGTTTTATTCACTGTTTCACAGTCTGAAATAATTATTATTGTCTCCCAATTTTTAGGTGTTAATGACAATTTTGTGGGAGGGGAAGGGGTAAATCATAAAAGGATTGGTTTTTTCCACTTTCCTCAACATCTGTCTCGAGTGCTCTGCTTAAAGTGTTCTACTGAATTTAGGAAGGTTTTTTTTATTATTTTAAATTGGTTTTTTTCCTCTTGTTTTGGTCCCATGAGTGAAAAAAAAAGGAAAACAGCAGGTGTTTTAGATAAAATCATCCTACACAACAGCCACCTGGTAATTAGACTATCCAAATTGTTAACAATAGGGATAAAAATCAACAAAGAGCGATTAAGATCCCTCCCTGCACAGGCAGGTTATTCTGAAGGTGCTTAATGCAGCGATGTTCTTGTGAAGCAACATGTTCCAGATACAGAGCAGCAGATCAATGAGTCATTTGATTTGGTACAGCAAAGCTACACTTACTTTACTAAGATCTTGTCCAAAACTGGTTTTAGGGTATAAAGGTGGCGCATTTTCATATCCTGCTGCACCATCTGGATCTGACTAGGCACAGATAAAGCACAATTCAAAATACTGCTCTTATGATTCTCAAGAAAGCATATATTTCTGCAGGTCTCAAGGGATTCCCATCAGGATCATTTCCTTTATCATGTCCTTTGATTCATTATCCTGATTTTCCAACGACGTTGGTATTTCTTCACTCCCTCCACTCATAAGAAATCTGTATTCATACAAATGAAGAACAAGTGGGGTGGGACAGTCTCTACTGGTAAAACATGTTCAGAACAAAAGGAAAAAAAATTCATTGGTAGACCTTGAAAAGAAAAGCAGCACCTCTTCAGTTGTTCTCTAATCAGTCCCAGGTACAGATTTACTATAGGCTAAGAAGTGAAGCAGAATTGCTTTTACTGCTGCCTGCCAAATACATAATTGTTGCTGTTTAGGAAAGAATGTTCTCCTTTTTCCCAGCTTCTTTGAGTGGTAAATTACCCTTTCCTTAGCTTTGTGGAAAAACACATTCCCTCTGGCAAGCAAACCTGATAGTATACGTACTTTTATTTTTATGCCCTTCCTATTAAACAAATTTGAGTAAAATGTGATCTCTTTTGGCACTACACATGTGTTCTCCACATAACAACATGCAGTATTTTCAAATACTGCCTTATTCAAATGACCAGCGATGAATTTACAAAAACTCTTACCTGCCATGCTGGAAAAGTTCACTTGAGTGACTCTGAAAATGCAAAGAGAAAAAGAAGGTGTAAGAAGGTGCATAAATTATTGCAGCCCTGGGGCAGTGTGTGAGTTTTATGGGGCTATTTATTTTGCTTTTCAATAAAAATGTGTAATAGACCCACTGGACCTATTACTTGCCCGCTGGACCCATTACCTCTATTGAACAAGGGTAGAATAGCTTAAAGAGAGGGGTGATTGGCAGCCAAGCCTCCTCCAGCCTGGCCGGGGCTGCACAGGGGCTGCAGCCCACCTCTGCAGCTCCTGCTGAGCTGCTTCACAACTTTCCCCCGTGAGAAAACGCAAAGACAGATAGAGAGGCTGCAGGAAGTCTTGGCGCCAGAGCGGCAGCACTGAAGTAGGTTACGGCCATGAAGAAAAGCAGGTGTGAGCTTTCTGTTGTGCAGAAAAGAGTCTTCGCGGCCTGAAGTTGTTTAGCAGGACAGGTTTGGCCAGGCAGAGCATGTTGCACAGCCACAGCTGGGACACGGTGTCCTTCCTAGCAGGAAGGGATTAATGGTAATCTGTGCTTCTTGCAGTCCTGATCTAGCAAGGTGCTGAACACCAGCATCCCAGCCCAGCCGAGCACAGAAGTACAGGCTTATGTATTTAAAGTCAGGCACATACAGAAGTGCTCTCCGTCTAGATCTTTCCCGTTTCTCAAACGCTGGTTATATTGTCTGTGCAGTGTTCAGTACGTTTAAAGGTTAAAACCATTTTACACAAATATTCAGACTTCATGCAATTGCTAAATAATTAATCACCATAAACACAAAATTTAGAAAAATATGTTTAATACTGGTAATTATAAATGAAATATTTCATATTAGTTAAAGTTTCACATTACTGATGATGTCTTTGCAGTGGTGTGAACTGATGCAAAGAGACAACACATTTTGCTTATATTCCCAAGTCTGGCATGTGGCAGGGATGAGAAAGTACCCAGCAGTTTCCCATGGAAGGTCCACAGAATTATAGCATCTTTAGAAGAAACAGAATAAAAGAAAGCTTATGACATCACTGGAAAAATTTCTACAAAAAGTATTCCAGCCAAAACGGCTCTCATCATCCATAAAGTCAGAAGGTTCACATGGGTTTCTCCTGGAAGAAAGTGGAGGGAATTGATTATAATATAAATTCCTAAAATTAATAAATAAAAGAAAAGGATATTTTTTCCTTTTTGCTCAGGGTTTTTTTCTCATTTATTTTTAAAGTTAGCTGTAGTTCATTGAGGATGTCTTTTACTTAAACATAATACCAAAATCTTCTAGAGTAGTGAAATGTCATTCAGTGGCCATAAAAGACAGTATATTACAAAATTCTTTATATGTGTAAACCTCAAGAACTCTTGCAAGGAAGATAAGTATCCTTATTTGCCTTTTACAGTTGTAGAAATTGATAAAAAGTGGTTTGTTCAAGGAGATATTGGCAGTCTTATGAATGGAAGTGTCTGCAAACTCTGTTCCTAGAGCACATATAGATTGCCTTTCTGTTGCTGTTGCAAGCCGCTTCATCAGAAGGTCTGCTTCAGTTTATAGTACTGAAGTCTGCCCAAAATCCTTCTGATTCACTTGTACCTAGGACTCACCAAGAAGCCCTCGGTAGTTTTGTATGCAGATACCTCCAGGCACTTTGATAGGCAGAGCGGTGTCAAGACATAATGGTGTCCTCACAACTCAGCCACTCCTGCTCCCTGTACGTTCTTCAGCCATTGAGAGCTTTGTGCTACATCAAATAAGACTGTTATAGTGTGAGGCCTGAAGCCTTTCTAATCCCCGTTACTGCTACGTTAGGTCCCACTGTACCAGATTTAAAGGTGCAGTAAAGATGCACCTTGGGCCCCGTACTTGTATGAAAGTAGAGAAGCCACGCACTCTCATAGACATTTATTTCGGGTCTTCCCCAAAAGGAGTTATTCACACTGCATCCTTTCTACATATTTTTAAAAAGTGAAATCAATGGTCTTGAGCTGTCAGAAATGGAGTACGGAGTTGTTTGGCTTCTGTGGCAACTGAGGCCACAGGAAACAGGTACTCTTCAATTCCCATCCGAGCACATGGCTATATACCATACTTTTTCTACTGTTTTAATTTGGCCTCTAATTCTTCTTTTTTAAATCATTTACTATTAATAATAGTAGTAGTAGCAGTAGTAGTACTAGTAATAATAATAATAGTAATAAAGTAATAATAATAATAATAAATGGGCCATGTTATTGGTCCTTCTCCTAGTGACTCACCTATAACAAAAAGCTATTCGTTTGTATAGAAGCAAGTTGGAGGAAATAAGAGTGCTGGTTGTTACTCTTTGAATACTGGTGTATATTCATGTTGGAACTGACATTTCTACACTTTTACACAGGCAAAAACATAGCAAATTTTTTAGACTGTTCTTGGAAAACTTACAAATGACAACAACTAAAATTTTGGAGTTCACTTAGAAATTGTGTCTTATTTACTCTCTATTCAGTTTTTTTATTGTATAAAACAATCAAAGGAGTGAGATCGCTATTTCAGTGCTAAGTAGGCTGCCAATGGTGATTTGTACTTTAATATTTTTAAATATTTTTGGATGTTTTTCTCTCTGTAAAAAAGATTGTAAAGAATGGATGTAATGTGAGCATGAAGCAGAGGATAAACTGGAATGAAATTCAGCCCAGTCTAAAGTGGTAAAACAATCCTTCCTGGCCACTGTCTTGGCCCATAGATTGGGAAGGAAGCCACTGAACTTTCTATTCCTTCTTAAGGGCAGTGCGAATCACTCACATGCAGCTGCCAAATCAAAGCAGTTTTTTTTAAAAAATTGGCTCAGCCTGAACTAAATTAAACAGGTTCTGTTTCTTCTTGAAGAAATAAAAAAAAAAAAAAAAAAGAAAAAAGTGTTTGTGTCAATCGAGACCAGAACACTTCATTCAGAGTCACTGCATATAAAAGCAAATGAAGCAAAGAGCCAGATCCCAGAAGGAAGGAGATGGTTCCTTCCTTTTATCCAAGAGCTCAGAAGTTAAAGCACCATATAAGACACTGGAGACCTGCATTCCACACCGCTTGTGAGAATTTAATGTATAGCCTAACTCCCAATCTATAGCTACTTCTGCCATGTGTTAGTCTCATTTTCTCAACTGAAGGATATTGCATGGAGCTGTACATGAGGAACATGGGGAAGAGGGGCTCAGTTATTGAATCAGGCCATCACACAACCACCTAGGTTGGAAAGGACCTCAAGAGCTCTCTGGACCCACCTTCCACTTAGAGACATCTATTCAGATCAGGTTATGCAGGGCTATGTCCAGTTTAATCTTGAACACCTCCAGGGACATTGATCACACAGCCTCTCTGGACAACTTCTTCCAGTGTTTGACCAACCTCATGGTTGATCAAACAAAATTTCTTATATTGAGAATTTTCACAAGTTTGTTTGTTTCAGGCAGTGGCTGTTGCCTCTTTTCTTACTCCTGCACACTTCAGGGAAGAGTTTGGCTCTGTCTTCTCTTGTTTGCTATCTGTAGACAACAATTAGATCTGCTTGAAACCTCCTTTTTTCCAGGATGAACAGACCAAACTATCCCAGCCTCTCCTCACATGTTCCAGCCTGCGAACAGCTTGGTAGCCACTCACAGGACTTCCTATGAATACTGAAAAGCCCAAAACTGTGCACAGTATTTCACAAGTGCCAGATAGAGGGGAAAGATCATTTTTCCCACCTGTGGCTGGGTAAGACTATAGCGAATGCAGCCCAGGATTCCCTTGCCCTTCATTACTGCAATGGCACATTGTTGGCTCATGTTTGACTTATCCACCATGACCCCCCAGATCCTTTTATGTAAAGCTGACTTTCTGGGTAGTAATTACCGAATGTCCAGGTGTCCAAAAATGCTAGACAAACAGCTATTATACGCACAGTAAGTCTGTGCATACGTGGTAGTTCAAATGGGAAGTCAATCCCCTATTCTCATACTATTTTTACTTTTTTAAGGTGAAAAGTTAGGAGTACTTAAGTGGGCAATGAGCCTTGCCCCACCACCTTATTCTCTTCTGGTATGTGTTACTGATTAATATAATCATGGCAATAGATCAGTAAGAGCAGTCTGGCAAAGAACAAAAAAGGATTTTTGATTGCTGAGCAGCCAGTTGTATGATAGGAGTGGTGGAACTTTGGGATTAGTTAAGATTAAGCAAACATTAATACTTCTAAAATTAAAGAGCAGCATAATCTTTAAATTAAAGTTTTTAAGAACATCTCATGAGCTGGTGTCACAGAGTGAGCAAAAAGCCAAGCAAATTGTGTGGCACCTAATGATGTGCATTCGGTGAGCTTCCCCCCAGGTGTCACTGGCACCACTACAAATTGCTTCATCATTTCAGTTCAGTTACAAATGCAGCCATGCAAAGGTGGCTGGGAACTTCTCTTTCACTCTCTCATGTACCCATACATGCCTGTACATGAACATCCCTCCAGTCCCAGACAGACATCTGATGTGTACTGTAAATTTCCATATTGTGCTTAAGGATGTGAGGAATTATTTTAAAAGGCTACTTATTATCACTGCCTTTTTTTATACTGTCCTACAGATTGCAGAGATTCCTTGAAAGCTGACTTATGCTTTCATACTATGTCTTCCAATAAAACGCAGAATCATAGCTTACAGACTTGCAACATTTATTTGTCCTTATCTAAAAACACTGTGCAAAGTCATTGCATACTTTTGTTGGGGAGATAAAAAAGCAAATACTGCACCAGTATCCCTGTGTTATATGTTGTATTTCTATAAAAATAATATTAATGAAATAGATATTATGGGTGATCACAGCCAAGAAGTCTTCCCATTAAGCAGAATATGGCTCATGTAAAGAAACATAGCATATCATACAGGCATTGAAAAAGTCATTATTTCTTTTGCACTGAAATCTATTAAAATCTTGTGAAATTCATATTAAAAACCAAAGCATTAGAACAATGGAATCCTGAAAGACACCGCCTTCCTCTTTGTATTTTCACTCTAGTTGGATTGATGAATAATGTGCATATAAGCAATATATGTGTATATGCATGGGTGTTATACATTAAACATATGTAAATATATATTTATACAAATATATGTATAATAAAATAACACTAAAATTAGATTATTCTAATTTAGATAAGTATTTAAATACCTCAAGAAACAGGATCCAGAGCGTGTGGGTCAGGTATTCATAAAGTTAAGCGAGTACTAAAAATATATCTGCCTTGTCTGGACTCTCAGCAGCATCATTAGCCTCAACAAGCCTAAACCTCAAATAGTTTACTGCTGCAGAAGTACAGTTTGGGAGGAAGGCGTGTGCAGATACAGTTCCAGCAGCTCCCTTACACAAATCGGTTTGTGTGGACACAGACCTACCCTTTGAGCTTGTGAACGACAGACGATTTACACCAAGGTCAAGGAGATACTCTGCCAAGACTGGACTGCAGAGAGAGGACCTAATGCACAAGGTCATGTGCCCAGCAAGCCTCTCAGGACCTCCTCTTTTGGCTGTGATTTTAGGATCACCTCTGAGCCACTGATTTTCCAGCTGAAGCCTATATACTGACTGCGCCATCAGCTGCAACTGCCTTTATGCAGAAGGCTGACAAATACAGCACCTGAGGCTGTAGGTCTCAAAGGTTTGTCTCTATTCCTCTTCTTTACACAAAAAGCAGACTTGTCAACATCCCACATCCTGTGAGGAGCCAGTCGTCATCGTCTCTGGGCATGTTAAGTGACAATGCACGCTGTAATGGCCCCTTAGGACGCGCCTGGGCACACAGCACCCAGCACGCTCCCAGTGGTAGGTTACAGTAGTGCTAAATGTGGCACTTGTAAGCTTGTTTGACAAGGTCGTCTCAACTTTAGGCTAACACTACATGGGCTTAATTGTAACGTAACCAGACATGGCTCCTATCTGCAAGAGTCAATGGTCTCAAGCTTTCAGAAGAAGAACTTTCCATTCAAAGCTGGCTTGTTGTCTTTCCTTTCTCTTAAATAAGTTTCTGTTCCAGTTCCCATTATTGCCTCCACTCTGCTTAGGGCACAATAGAGTGAAGATGTCCTACACAACATGTGTAAACCACATATTAGTCCACAGGTTCTTGTCAGTCTCCTTCTAAAGGTTTAATGCCTAACCATTCACCAATCTTGATGTTCATAAAAAACTGGCAACTTACTCATGACCAGACTAACTCTTTACAGGTGTTCTATGACTGATTGTAATATGTTGTGAAATACAGAATATTAGATTCTGTTGGAATACCGTCAACGGTACTCTTTGATTTAAGGCAAGCTAATATTTGGTCTGTAAAGTTTAGAGGCTTCATAGCCCTTATTTCTTTCCACTAAGCTGCCCAGACATTTGCCTTTACTCATGCCATGCACACACATATTTAACATGAAACACTGTCTGCAGAACTGGGCTGTGACTCTGTGTGTGTGTGTGTCTGCAAGTCTTTGTATAAGAATATGTGCTTGTGCATGTGTATACATACAATACACACACAGCCATGTCTCATGTTTCCTTGGTACAATGGTTGTTTCTCTCATCTAGAGATGGTACCTTGCTGTATCTGGATTTCAAATACTTATGGGAAGGACTAACCAAGAATCTTCATTTAACTTTGGATATGCAAGTCAAATTTTGCCTACAGTTCCATAAGTGTAATGAGAAATACAGAATCTGGGCCTGTAGTTCACAGCACTCTCTAATAGGCTGTCAATAAAATTCTTTCAGTTCTACAAATGCAACAAAACCAAAGTTGGATTGATTTCACTTTCTTTTAGCCATAGAAGCTGATCACTTAGGCTGCATGTGATGTCATTATAAGGAGCAATAAAACTGTAGAGAGCAATTGATCCTAAAAATAAGCATCTAAAATAGGTGGAACAAGTTACCTCCAAAACATATGTGTGTCTTTCTCTGTAGTGACTACAAATGGAACCTACATGACTACTGTTAAGTGGCTAAAATTAGGCTAAGACATATTCCACCTGTAAAAGATCATTTGTTGCCATGACAAATCAATTTATTAATATCACAGCAAGTATCTTTAAAGTTAACACACACTATCCTGAAACCTCTGCTTAAGCATCTCTGGTTCTGCTGACTGGTCTTAGGAAATTCCAAGACTGGGCTGTTGGAAATAGGGAAGATGGTTAGGAGCCATTAACCGGTTAGTGCGTTTCTCACTGTCTCTCAGAAATACCCATAACAGATACAAATAATCTAAATAATTGAGATGTAATAATTTTCTGAACAACTTAGGAAAGCCACAGTCGGAAGGCAGCATTGCCATTTAGCAACAGCTCCTTAACAGAATTTTTAGTATTCCTGTATTACTGAAGGGTGATAAGAAATGTCACCTGGAAAGCAACATGACAAATGAAGGCAAGGACATTGCAGCACACACTGCTAATACAGAGAGGTGAGCTTCAGGCTTCAAGAATCCTGTCTCCAGAGTTAAAACAAACAAACAAACAAACAAAAAACCAAAACAGAGACTTAAAGACATAGAGCTAGAAATGACTGATGATATTCAGTACCGTCCTTTCACACTGTTAGCAACCATGTGCACTGGACATCCAGTCTGGCCTAATTTCAAAGTACTTGCCAATGCTAAATAACAAATGTTAAAGATCTGTAGTACAAAAGACCCAAAGTCACAAGAATTACAAAGGGCAAAGAAAAAAAAATCGAAAACCCAGAAGATAAATCCAGGGTGTTGCCAATAGCCTAGATGATAAACCTTGAAGGTCTAATGAAAGGAAACAGATAAAGAGTAATTAGAAAGGGCAGAAGAAAGGAACATTATCCAGAAGCTGCACGTATATATAGGTATTTATAAGTAGATACATAGATAGACAGATAGATAGATAGACACGAGAATGAAGGAGGATTCCAAAGAAAGTCTGATGACTGACTTGAACCTGAACAGAAAATTCTGATAAACCAAAGGATATGAAATACCTTGAAATGTTTTTGTCTTCAGTAACTAATACTTTTACTACTTAGTTTTGAGGGAGCAGGCACATGCCTAGTGCATGTGTATTGTGAGAGCCAGTAATTGGCAAACCATGGCCAAGTCCAAGAAGGACATGGCTCAGCAGGCCTATGAACTGAGAGCTGCATGCCTGATGACACAGTCAAGTGAGCCAGGTCCAGTCAGGCTTGTAGCTGGGCATTTCTAACCAAAATGAAATGTCATATTGATTAGAAAGACACTTAGTAAGTGTAAGTGCAAGAATATTCCAGAGCCAGACCCTTGGCTTGAACACTGCAATAACTTCTGCAGACTTAGTTTTGCACTCCGTGAGAAGTTCCAGTGACTTCAAAGGCATCCAGTACACCAGGTAAAGCATGTGTTCAAGTCTTTATAGGACATAGAAACACCACTAAAAATGTCTTAACTATCAAATAACATATGTAGTCCTTACTGAGTCTGGCACAATACATAGATGTTCATACTGCAGGAAATTAAGCCATTTATATTAAGACACTTATTTGTAAATACTTGCTTTAAAGAAGGCAGATTTAAAAATTTTAGCCCACACCATACCTTCTGGGAACTGCTCTAGACCATGCACAGATATCATACACCATACTTCGGGATCTGATACCTGAGGAACAATGTTTCTGGTGTTTGTTTTGATCTGTAATTTCCCCCAGGAATTTGGGTTCTGGAAAATCTATTTTTCTTTGCTTCATTTCCACATTGTAAAAAGTGGAATGCTAATTACAACTTTGGAAAAATATATCTTAAGTTGGCTGAATGAATATTTTGTCATTCATGAGCTCAGTTTTTTGTTCACAGTTTGGTAAAGGAAGACAAAATAATTGGCATGAAAAGTTATGAGGCATTAGATAAAGGTCAGATGCCAAATTATACAGAAAGGTATTTTCCGTGATTTAATGTACCAGTAAGATATGCATATTTTACTATTTCTACCATATTCTGTACCAACATGTTAAAAAAAACCCCAAAAAACAAAAACCAAACAACAAACAAACAAAAAACTGAACAAAGAAAATCCAGAAAACAGCTTATTACCATGGATATGTTTCTACCAAGTTCATTCCAATTCAATCCACTTTAGCAAACTATAGGAACAATTGCCTAATTACAGGCGATAAAAGGTTTTTCTCCATCAGAAGAGGTGACATGTGATATCTGATTTTTAATTATGAATAAATCTTGGTCAATTTATACCTGTAGTATCCTAATTAACTTCTAAAATATTTATGAAGGTTTTAAGAAAACAGCCCTGAATTTAATTGTATGTTTCTTAAACCATTACAGCAGTGTTATTAATACAATAATGGATATTATATGGAGAACTATAAGCTATTTTAATTATCCAGTTATTTGGGTATAAACCAATCTATGACTACTAAGGAAAAGAAAAATGTCCTGGAGAGCAGAACCTCAGCTGGTATAAATCAGCATTTAAGTTTATAAGATTATTTACTTGTGAACTTCTTCCCATAAGTGGTTTTCACATCTGAATAATATTCTTAGAACAACTGTTATAGCAAATTGTAACACAAGTCATCTTTAGGTTAGATTTTTATTTTTTGCTATCATCCAGAGATTTGCAAAGATATATTATAAATTATAAATATGCCTAACAATCTATTAAGCATTATTATGTCCATATATACCATCCAAAACATCATGCTGCTTTTATGTTTATAAATATGTGCACATATGCTGGCAAATAGCACACATTCTCATAGGTTTAAAAGTTGGTAATCAAACTTCAACATATTGCAGCAGGTCAAATTATCAGCAAACGTTTTACTAATTTACAGTAGAATATTTTATAATCAAAAAGAGAGGACTTATTTTCCAATTTATAGCATGCCCAAAATGAACACATATTTTTCAAATAGGAAAATGTGAGAATGGATATGACAGCAGCACACATTCATTATTCGTGCAGACATACGATTTTCAGCAAGCTAAGTAAAAACATTCAGCAGCAGCAATGTGTGGGAAAATATTTTACATACAAGAGCTCATTTTCATATGGGTTCATTTTTACGGTAATTTTTTTGGAGACTAAGGGAAAAAACGTCTGGATAAAGTTGATTTTAGCCCAGGTTACTTGTGGGGAAAAACACATGCGCAGACGCCCAACTGCCACTGAATAACAATGTTTGGTTTTGATCAACGAAATGTGTGCTTGAAAAAAACATACTATAAATATTATTTGAAGGAAAAAAAATGATCAAACAGGATACAATTGCAGGTTTTTATTTTCTTCATAAAAACACTTTTCAGAAACTGCGGAGTTTTTAGCTTGACAGTGTGTACTTGCACACATAAGGCAAATAAAAGTCTGAAAGATGAATTCTCCCATTCACAAACAATCTAAAGGGGAAGTATGGAAAAAAAATTATACTGTTTAATGTATTTGTATATAGCATTATAAGGGCCATGTAAGACTGTATTCTGGTTTTATAGAAATACAGCATACCAGAAAATTGTATTATATTCTCAGTTGAATCTCCCATCATAATAAAAAACGACTTCTTTGATTTCAGGGAAATACACCTTCTACTGATTATGGAACATAAATTCACTTTACACTTTTGAAATGCATCCAAAAGAGCTGAATCACGGTAATTTTCAGTGGAAATACCAATAAACAACATGGTTTTACATACATATGTAAAAATTAAATACTTGTTTAAGGCTAAAATGCAACTAAACCATTTTAAATGGCTTCTCCATTTCACGAACCACAAGCACTTACACAAAATTAGGCAGCTAAGGTGTCTAATGATTTTAAAAAACACCAAAACAATAATCATAAAACATTAACCTCATCCTTAACCTCATCCTGCCATGCACTTATTCTGCTATAGATTTACATGTATTTCATATAAGTAATTGCATTGACATTACTCTATCGTTTGTCCCATGTTCTCTGTTCTTGCTTTATGACACCGTCTGCTGTTGGATCTCATTCTAAAGCTGGCTCCCAATAATAGTGTCAAAACAACAACTGATGCAACTCTACATTTGTACATCTACAAACAGTGCTCCAATATTCTCTATGCACATCTCTCACCTCTTGCACCATGGCTTCAGGTGCAAAGTACTCAAAGATTTTTTTGCAATGGTTTGCATGGTTTACACCATGTGGCTATTTCCATTGAACCTCCTGAGCTCATTTGCAGCAGGTAATGTCAAGGATTTGGCTAGTAAGTGCCTGCAAGCCTGGGACCTTAGTTTGTTTCCAAACAAAAGGGGCATGAAGAACTGATGGGAGAAGGCAGAGGAAAGATGAGGGAGCATCTCCTTTCCACCTTCATAAAGAACATGTGCTGAAGCTCACATATGGAAGATGAACAGTTAACTTCCATATAGTGTTGCAATAGATATAAGTAGCTTTAACAAAACATGACACAAGGCCACTAGCTCCAGCAGTGGTCCTATACAGACATAAGGGTTGTGCATGTTTTAACAGGCATCAGTGCAGAGCCAGGGCCAAGTGCCGAACCACACAAACCCCTTTCACAACCTGCCAGTTTTGCTTTATGGAGCATTAGGATGAGAAATTGCTAAGCGCACCCACGAGGGTTGGTGGCAGTGGGCTCTCTGCTTGCAAATCTTACAAGACAAGGGATTACGGGTAACATCTGAAAGAGCACATGAGTGCTTTAGGAGTATGCAGTGGGAAGTTCCAAGCACACTTGGTGGTGTCATTTAAGAATACTCACTAAAACCAAAATAGAGCTCGATTATAGAGAAATGAGAACATGGCACCAGCTCAAGATAATGATGTTGCAACACTGAGAGAAGTGCTGTAGTGCACATGTGAGTCAATGCAGCTTGAAGCCAATGTAGTATTTTTACATGTAGATTATTAATATACAATATTATTAAATGAATGTAAATATATTAAATTAATATAAAGTGTCATGGGTTAAAAGGAATGTCTATGTACATACACATATACATTTATAAATCTGTATGTGTGTATAAGTGTGTGTGCATGTGTCTCTCTCTCTGTGTACATGTACATAACAGCAAACAAAAAGATTTTCAGCAGAGATGTGAATAGTTTAATTTTCAAGCCGGAATGTGGCATTTGTCTGGGTGTGCATACATAATCTCAGTCACTAGTAGCTGGAGTTAAATTAGAAGAATTTCTAATACTTTCATATTTTTTAAGGACCATTAGTCTTTTTAGAGGTCTTGCTATGTGAGTATCGAATGTGTCAGTCACACTGCAAAGGATAAACCAAAACTGCAAACATAAACTTTTAAGGCCTTGCTGTTTCTCTCTAAAGGAGCTTTAATCTGTGCTTTGCCAGTCTATGCATTTATTCCTGGCTATTGAGTAATGCGCTGGGCTTGTTTCAAGGGCTTAGCAACACTTGCAAGCAAAAAATCAATTATATGAAAACCAGTAAAAAATATTCTTATAGCATGCCATAAAAAAAAAAAAAAAGATACAAAAGGTTAAGCAGAGCAGCCGGCATCTGCACACTAATGACATGATTGTTATGATAGGTGTTTGCTTTACCCTGGAGTGGTAACATTATAATTCATCCACCACTGAATGAGTGAGGACAATTAATGCAGTCAATGTGTCCCACGTGTTCCCTGCAGCATTAACAAGGCAGCTCCAGGCCCCTCGGCAGACACGGGGCTGAAAATTGAGCCAGCTCCCCCATTGAATGTGATCCTGATTACCTCCGCGGGGGCCACCTGCTGCATCGTGCCTGCTGGTTGTGCACGCCGGCCACCGCCCTTGGCGGGCCCTGGGGGATGGCTGCCCTGGGCCCGGGCAGCTGACACCAATCCGCCAGGCCGGGGAGGAACAATCGCACCCCACAGCCCGGCAGCGGCGTGCCAATCTTGGTCATACCAAGCCCACCACGGGCACGCCAGCCCACAGGAGGGCAATGCGTCCCCCTGCTCCTGCTTTTGGTAGTCACGATGGGCACCGCTCCTGTTGCAGGTGTCTCTTTGTGCCTGCCTGTGCAGGGCTGCTGGGGTGCCAAGATTCTGGGATGCTGGGGTGTTGGGATTCTGGGGTGCTGAGTTTGGTGTGGTAAACGCCTCCATGGAGCTGTTTAAAAGGCATTTAGACAAGGATCTTAGGGGCGTGGTTTAGTGCTAGAGTTAGGTTAAGTTATGGTTGGACTTGATGATCCTGAGAGTCTCTTCCAACTGACACGATTCTATGATTCTATGTTTCTGGTGTTCAAGAAGCTGTACAGTTGTGGGGCTGAAAATGGCTGGCATCTTGTGTACAGTGGGAGACTGACTGCTTGACCCCTGAATTCTGTCCGTATCCCATGATAATGAAGACACAGTTTCCTTCCAGCTGCCCCAGTGCTCATTAAAGCAAAGCCATGAAGCAAAGTGGGAACCAGCTTGCCTCTCTGGGCCAGCAGATGACGGGCACTCGCCAGCCCCTGCTGTGCCCAGGTATTGACAGGTGAGGACCACACTGGAAGCAGCAACTTGGTGCTTTTCACCCTCCCAGGCTGGCTCTGGAGGAAAACAGGAGGGTTTCTGTGAGGCTGTGATCAGTTCTGCAGGTCTGTGCCACTGCAGCCGCAGTCAAAGGGGCAGCGTGTGACAGAGACGGGGACCCATGCCTGAAAATAGGAGGAGGAGTTAAAAGGGAAGAGAGAGGTGAAAGAGCTGATCAGCGCCAGGTTAGGATTGTGCTGCGGAGTGGCAAACACAGGCTTCATTATTCTGTGGCGTGAGCTTCTTGCACAGGAAGTTTGAAGGGGTTTAGCAATCTGCTTTCCCTTGCCCTCTGCTAAGCAAAGGGCATTTGCTTCATGAATATTCCATTACCCTGCTGTTCCCTGCAAGCACTCAACCAATTTTTGAAAATAAACAAGTGTACACACTTCTAGGAAACATCATCCAAGCCTTGCTTTCTTCTTTTTATTTCTCCTCTAAATAGTTCAAAAACGTTGATTGGCTTCTGCGTGTAATTCATAATCTCTTAGATACATCTCACACACAATATGAAAGTTTATTACATGTATGCCCCAAGAACCTTGCATCTTCTCATACCAGGCTCTTTATCTTTGGTTTACTGATGTACACTATTTTAAAAAAACTGACTTCTTCCTTAAATCTTTCCAACGGGAGCCTCAAAACTCCTTTCAAAAGTATACTGCAGTTCCTGGACAACATGCCGCCAACAAACATTACACGTTTGAACTCTCCTGACTACCCGTGTTACTGTCCAAACCAGCTGGAACATGGCCAGGATCATTTTCTCTATTTGTAGACCACACAGTGCAGCTAGCACTTAAGAAATAGGAAAATTTCCATGTATTATTCATATTAATTATTTGTATTCGACCGAGGCTAGGCTCACTGTGGTATGTATTATAACAGATGTGTCATTTGTATAAATGTGGAAGAAGAGGGATTCCAGTCTGGAGAGGTATTTTTGTTTCCAGATTTTCTTGTTTTTCATTTAAGATAGGCAGAAAAATCTCCCCAAAATAACAGGCAAAAAAATAGAACCAATGTTTTTTGGGTTTTTTTTCCCCTTATACATGCCTAAACACACTTTAAAATTTGGTCTTTATTCTAATATTTAGCCGATTCAGCCATTATTACTGTGAGTTGGTGTGTCTTAGTGAGTTTGAGATCCTAGGCTGTGTCTCATAATCCCTTCAAGAAAATTGAGATAAGAGGACTTGGTTGCCTTAGAGTGAGGTTTGGAAGATAGCTATGACATTATCAGGAAGGGCTCAGATAATGGCATGTCTGTGTGCTTCTAGGTGGATAGAAGAATGTTTGGTGGAAATTCTCTGAAAGAAGTAATAAAACAACATCATTCAAAATTTTGAGGGCAAGAGGAGCAGGGAAAGGAAGATGATTTCTCCATAACTAATAAAAGGAAATCGATCAGTAAAATATGAACTTTCCAAAAAAGAAAGCTGCTTTTTTTTTTTTTCTTTTGCTTACAATTGAATGGTATTACTTTGATGGGAAAAAAAAAATATTTTAAAGGAAAAAAAACTATGCTCTGAGAATTGTCACTCATTAAAAGTATTTCTCAACTGGTTCCACAAGGCAGAAAACTCAAATGCCCTAACTCCCCGACCAGAGCCCACCCAATGAGTTATCTACCTCCCCAGAGGAAACAGATCATTTTGATGCCATGAAAATTATATTAGTGCAAGAAACTCAGATTCCTGAGGATATTAGAGTCTTTTGAGTCCTGAATTAATGAACAAATCTAATTCAGAGTCGCAATGAACATTTTTTTACTGTGTGATGGCTACTCAATAGCCAGCTCAAAATGAATTTATTTGTTTCAGTCTGCTATGAGCTATTATGACAAATAACACCTTTACTAAAATTAGAGATTTTAGTGAAGAAACATGAAAGCAGCAGCCATTGCACTTTGAGCTAGAAGCCAGGCATGGTAGCTTCAGGCTGTCACCAATTCCCTTTCCCTGAGGACTGGATAAAAAGTTGTACATACAGTGCTGTGATCAATTGATTATACCACCAGCACAGCTGCTGGTCTGGTTGGGAGGCTCAGAAGAAAGGCTATGGCTGGGTGGCCAGCGTATAAATTTCTGGCTCTACCCAGAATCTAGCCAGCTTGTTCTGAAGAATATAGCAGCACTGCATAGCCAAGTGCACAGTTCCATGCTGCAGAGATTTTTGTTCAGGAGTCTATTCAAACTTCTCAGTCTAGGAAACAAGATATCAGTGCGAATAAGATTTAGAACTTTAAAGATGAGTCAATTTATCTTCAGTTCAGTGGTAGCAGAATTGAGTTGAAGAGTGTTCATGCCCAAAAACTATGTGAAGTCTTGTTCAAGCTGCTACTGTAGGCCTGGCAGGTCATAGGAAATGGTAATCTTAAAGGTTCAGCTTTAGATTTGAATAAATTTTGAACATCCCACAGTTTTTTTGCTAAATCCAGTCCGGATCCTGACTCAATTTTGAATGGCCTTTATATCGCTTTCCCCTTAAAAGCTTAGCTTCCTCCAGTTTTAAGATGTATTCATGTTTTTCAACTTCACTTCTTGGAGTGACCAGTTTGTGGGGTAAAAGCTTCTTTGTTGTAATTCAGTGAAGGTCAGCTATTGGATTCTTTCCTGTGTGGTTATATAAGACACCCGTACAGAGGTAACCTTTGTCAGTCAGGCATAGCCCTGCCTCCATAATGCCTACTTGATAAATTATACATGGGTACCTAATGTACTCTCATAAATTATTATAGGCTCTTATAGCCCTGTGTTTTATGGTGACATGTCATGGCATAGAAGCAGACAATATATTGTCCCAGAAGATGCCATGGACTCTGAGATGGCATTACAAATTGTGCCAGTATAAAATAACAAATTAAGAGCTCTAAAAGTAGAATACTTGACAACACCTCCCTTAATTGAAGAAAACATTCCTAATGAAAGTGAGCTGTTGCAGCGATCGGTGTGTTGGTGAGTGAGAGACAGAGTTTGATTTAGGATCCTCTCTGGCTCTCTTGTTCCCCAAGCAATCAGGAGCTTTGAGCCCTCGATCCCTGGGGAGAGGGATGCCTTACATCACTTACCAACCACGCCTCAAGTGATTAAGGGTAGAGGTAGAAGCCTTCGAAAGGATTTTTGTCCAGTCTTTCTCACTAGGAGGATGCTGAATAATATCTTCAAACTGTGGATTTAAAAAATGTCTAGAAAGGTGAGATGAAGAAGGGAGAGGGGATCAAAGAACTGCAAGATGCAATAGCTGTGTCCTGTCCCACGGCTGAAATTCAGTAAGAAAACTGAAGACTACTTTAAATGGGTCTCTTTTTATCTTAAGATTAACATTCATCATTTAGGATGTTGCTCTGCAACATATGTTATATCTATACCTCAGAGGTGCTGTGAGACGACACTCAGTAAAAAGTGCTAAGCAGTGTCAAAAGGGCTGACAAAGCTCAGGGACTCTGAAGTTGTCTATCCTCACCCAAGTGCAAAAATAAGAGCCCTCACAAAGGAGTCACTTTTAATTTTAATTTTGAAATGCAGAGGATGGAAATATCTCTTTATAATGTTGCCATACCATAGGATTTGGAAGTCTTTCTCTTTTAATTGATTTTTAAAATTTTTAGTCAGAGACACATTGATCTTCTTCCAGTTTTTCTCAAACATATTTAAGCTGTACAGCAGAATTCCAATGTGGGCCAATGTGGCCTTGACACCAGGAACTGTGAAACAACAGTGAGATAGTTTCCCACACACTTTAGCGGACAGGTCTCTTTTCTTTTTTCTTTCTCCCTGAAAACTTTTACTTAAAGGGGAAGTTATCTTATTTATTTTTTTTTTATCTTGAAAAAGAACTGGATTTGATTTACAGGAGAAATCTGAGAGTTCTAGGGAAGATCAGCTTTCAGGGTAAAATGGAAAAACTTTTTTTTTTCACTGCTTACATAATTCACACCATGTCAAGTCAGCTGTTGGAAAGAGTTCATCAGATTGACTTAACATTCATTGATGTGGTTCTAGAACCATAGTATAAATGACACTGTGCGCAGGAAGAGGTGTGTGATGAAACCGGAAATGCCATACATGAGAGGCTGGAAAGGTTTTTACCATCAAAACTTAGAAATCATGTGTCCTTACTTCTTAGGCTATCATAGAGGGTTGGGGATTTTTTTAATACACTGCTTCAGCTGAATGTTAACTGGCTGCATGCTTTGCTGTTTAAAAAAGAGTAGTTTTCTTGACAGCGTGTGGAGGCACTGTAACCTTTATTTAAGAATGCCATGTGCTTTAAAACTTGGCCAGCAGATCCAACTTTACAGCATGTCAGTGGATATCTGACTTATGTAATAAGGACTTGAAGATTGTTTGGGCTGTTTGTATGTTAAAATGTCATGACAGTTAGCATTATAATCAGCTAATGGCAATTTTTAGTAGGAGCAGATATACAAAGGAAGTTCAGTCATTAGAAATGAGATGGTTACCAAGGCAAGGTCATGTGGTACATGTAGAAATTAATAAAGTGACAAGTAATGATGATATATGGCTGGTTAGAAAATATTATATTAGAAGATTTTTAAGCTGTTATGCAAGAAATAAGCACTGAACATCTATTTCTACTTTTGTAAATAAAGAAACTGAGACCTGGGAAGAAGTGACTCATATAAATGCAGTGATGACAAATGCCATGGCATTTCTTGGCTATCTTCTGTGCATTAGTCAATGCAAGTAGTTGTCAGTCACTCACCAGGAAAAAAATAGTTGAAAAAAAGGAATAATTTTATCAAAAATAATTGCACCAGGGGTGCATATTACACCATGCTTAACAGCATGTTAACAGCAGTGCTTCATATGTTGGAGGAGCTGATACTGGAAAAAAGCATTAGGTAAGCAAGAACAGTCCTCTTAAGATCATCTACTGAATTTCTGGCAAGTGTAGATGGCCCTTCTCCAAGGGTATGAATACAACATTTATGCCATGATTCACTGCAGCAGTGCCATCAATGAAAACAGTGACACACACCTAACTGCTCTGAAGCAACAGGCAGCTGCCGGTGCTGCCAGCCAGGGGATGGACGCTGGCACAGAGACCCTGGAATGCTCAGCCCATCCAGTGTCCACCCGGCCAGCCAGGGAGAGCCCCCACCACCCCCACTCCACTCCTCCTGGCCATGGGCACCAGACACAGTTTGGCACTGACTAAACAGAATCACAGAATCACAGAATGTTACGGATTGGAAGGGACCTCGAAAGACACCTCGAAAGAGACCTCGAAAGACCATGTAGTCCAATCCCCCTGCCAGAGCAGGAACACCTAGATGAGGTTACACAGGAAGGCGTCCAGGCAGGTTTTGAATGTCTCCAGAGAAAGAGACTCCACAACCTCCCTGGGCAGCCTGTTCCAGTGCTCTGGCACCCTCACTGAGAAGAAGTTTCTTCTCAAATTTAAGTGGAACCTCCTGTGTTCCACTTTGTACCCATTCCACCTTGTCCTATCATTGGTTGTCACCGAAAAGAGCCTGGCTCCATCCTCCTGACACTCATTCTTTACATATTTATAAACATTCATGAGGTCACGCCTCAGTCTCCTCTTCTCCAAGCTAAAGAGACCCAGCTCCCTCAGCCTCTCCTCATAAGGGAGATGCTCCACTCCCTTGATCATCTTTGTTGCCCTGTGCTGGACTCTCTCTAGCAGTTCCCTGTCCTGAGGGGCCCAGAACTGGACACAATATTCCAGATGCGGTCTCACCAGGGCAGAGTAGAAGGGGAGGAGAACCTCTCTCGACCTACTAACCATTCCCCTTCTAATACATCCCAGGATGCCATTGGCCTTCTTGGCCACAAGGGCACAGGGCTGGCTCATGGTCATCCTGCTGTCCACCAGGACCCCCAGGTCCCTTTCCCCTACACTGCTCTCTAACAGGTCGTTCCCCAACTTATACTGGAACCTGGGGTTGTTCCTGCCCAGATGCAAGACTCTGTACTTGCCCTTGTTATATTTCATTAAATTTTTCCCTGCTCAACTCTCCAGCCTGTCCAGGTCTCACTGGGTGACAGCACAGCCTTCTGGTGTGTCAGACACTCCTCCCAGTTTGGTGTCATCAGCAAACTTGCTGACAGTGCATTCTATTCCCTCATCCAAGTCGTTGATGAATACAGGCCTCCAACCAGACTTTGCTCCACTGACCACAACTCTCTGGCTTCTTTCCTTCAGCCAGTTCCCAGTCCACTTCACTACCTGATCATCCAGTCCACAGTTCTTCAGTTTAGCTGTGAGAATGCTGTGGGAGACTGTGTCAAATGCTTTAGTGAAATCAAGATAGACCACATCCACTGCTTGACCATCATCTATCCACCTGGTTCAGTTCTCATAAAAGGCTATGAGGTTGGTCAAGCATGACTTCCCCTTGGTGAAGCCATGTTGACTGCCCCTAATGACCCTCTTATCCTTGATATGCCTTAAGATGGCACCAAGGATAAGTTGTTCCATCATCATCTATAGTTATCCGGTCCTCCTTCTTGCCCTTATTGAAGACTGGAGTGACATTTGCTTTCCTCCAGTCCTCAGGCACCTCTCCCATTCCCCAAGACTTGGCAAAGACGATGGAGAGTGGCCTAGCAATGACCTCAGCCAGCTCCCTCAGCACCCATGGGTGCATCCCATCTGGACCCATGGATTTATGGATGTCCAGATTGCTTAACTGGTCCCTAACCCAGTCCTCATCAACTAAGGCAAACTCCTCCGTTGCCCTGCCTTCCTCTGGGGCCTCAGGGGTACGGGGCTCCTCAGGACAGCCTCTGGCAGAGTAGACAGAGACAAAGGCGGCATTCAGTAACTCTGCCTTCTCTGTATCTTCTGTCACCAGGGCACTCATCTCATTCATCCGTGGGCCTACATTGCCCCTAGTGTTAGTTTTATCTGACATGTATTTGAAGAAGCTCTTTTTGTTGTCCTTGACCCCCCTCACAAGGTTTAATTTTAAGGAGGCCTTAGCTTTCCTAGTTGCCTCTCTACATCCTTTAACAACAGCCTTATATTCTTCCCAAGTGGCCAGCCCCTCCTTCCGTGGTCTGTAAACTCTCCTCTTCCACTTGAGTTTGCCCAGCAGTTCCCTGTTTAACCAAGCAGGTCTCCTGGCTCCCTTCCTTGACTTCCTACGTGTCGGGATGCTCTGAACTTAAGCTAGGAAGAAGCAGTCCCTGAATGCTAACCAACTATCTTGGGCCCCTTTACCTTCAAGTACCCTTTTCCATGGGATTTCCCCTAGCAATTTCTTGAAAAGGCCAAAGTTGGCCCTACTGAAGTTGAGGGTTGCTATTCTGCTTGGTATTCTGTTCCTGCCACATGAGATCCTGAACTCCACCATCTCATGGTTGCTGCAGACTTCAACCTTTACCATTTCAATCAGACCCTCCTTGTTAGTGAGGATGAGATCCAGCTGCACTCCTCTTCTAGTTGGCTCATCCACCATTTGCATCAGGAAATTATTGTCAATGCACTGGAAGAATCTCCTGGACTGAGGCTGGCTGGCTGAGTAGCCCTTCCAGCAAACATCAGGATAGTTAAAATCCCCCTCGACAACCAGGGACTGTAACTGTGAGGCTGCTATAACCTATCTGATGGTGTGGATATAATGGTTTTAACAGCATGGTCTGTCAAGGTGGGAACATTAGCACTATGCAACCAACTCAAGAGTGATGGGACACCAGGAGGCTGTGGCAGAGGAAGAGGGCAGGGGCAGGCAATACCAATAACCATGGCTGCCATGTCAGCCTCTGCCCAAACACAAACTGCGTGGTTGGAGACACAGACAAGGGAACCATGCTCAGCTGTGGGACCAACACATACCTGTGAGGACAAAATGCAAGGCCAGGCTGCCTGTGGTCATCATTTGGCAAAGCCAAGGAAGAGTTTCAAAATGGACAGGGACCAACATGTAATTACATTTTAAGTCTGCTTCAGAATAAACCTATGAAGATCTAACACAGGGAAATTTAAAACAATATTTCTCTTTGGTGCTTTTATTTTGTTGTTTGGGGCATTTTTTGTTGTTTTTTGGGGGGTTTCTTTTTTGTTTTTGTTTTCCCAAATGGAGAAACTAGCGTCAGTGGCCGCAGGTAGCTCCCACTGACATGAGCATTTTCCAATGACTTCAGAACAAATTGGATCGGGTCCAAGCAGTCTAGAAATGAGTGCATGGAAAAAAATCAATTTGCTGAAATGGAATGTGTCATGACTATCTGTTATAGAAACAAATACTAACAACAAGAGGAGACTGCTTTGCTAACGTCTGAAAGACAGCAATGAAGAAGAGGTTATCTCACTGTTTACAAATATTACATATTTTATAAGAATATAAAACACAGGCCTGAAGTGAGGCTTCAGTGGTTCAGCCAGAGGTTTTTCTAAGCTGAACTGTAATAGCTACAGGAGAGTTAGTGAGATTAAACCGACTTACAGAAGTTAAAGAGCTGGCCCACTGTATCTGTAGAGCAGTTGCTTTATGTGCCTACAGTCCCACGCTGCCTGTTTTATCGATGTATACAGGTGTCATGGTAGCTGAAATTTCATTCACTAGTATGTTAATGTTCAGAAACAGCTATCTAAGTGATCCAACATTGGTAGCTTCATCTGACTGAGTGTTTGTTTCTCTTCCATATTAACATGTTGTTTACAATTTTTTTTCATTCTTACTAAAAATGCTGACGATTTTTGCTAATTTATTGTCCTCTGTGAGTGGTGTCTCCCTACAGTGGAAAGGGCTCAGCTATATTATCCTCTTTGAAGGCTGATAAACCTCAAGGGAACCAAAATTCATGCAACTGCATCAGACCAACGATGAGTAAAGGAGCATGACCATGACAGGATTTACAGCCTTCTCTGACCACTGCTAAGTACCAGTTCAACAAATCTAAGTTCCACTTGCATGTAGGAGGCAGCTAGAAGGGTTGGAAGCTAAGTGGAAAAGGTTTCACATCCCCTTTTGCTGTCATGATGCTGTAATACTGCTGTACACAAGCATACAGGTGCAACTGAAAACACAGAATGTACCAAGAAATACTCTGGATTACAAGGAAATTCTGAATAAAAAGCAGTCTAAAACTGCTAGAGAAATAAGACGACACTGTGCTAAACTTTCTGCCCTTCGCTTGCAGCTTTGTAATATTTAACTTTTTGAAAAATTTCAGAATTCAGTTATTTTATTTCTTAAATATGGTTCAGAGCCTTAACACATCTAATAACAGTGGATCAATAGGCTCATTGCCCTACAGTGTATCGCAGCACCAGCAAATACCAAAGTTATGAAACTAAGTGAATTTACTGGAGTGTAAAGCCCCAGTGAGTTGTCTGTAATCAGCCAGTAGGCCTTCAGGGTAAGAGAATTAATGTATTTTAATATTTTAGGTTATCTTCCATATGGCATAATGCTATACCCCATCTGTATGTGTGAGTGTGCGAGCAAATGTAGGAGGTTTTTTTTCAGAAATAATTTTCCCTTAGTAGAAGCTCACCTGCCTTCTAATGTCTTTTATCATCTACTGCTTCAAACAAACCCAGAACAAAACTTGGAAGAGTGTGAATCTACAAATAACACTAGGGTCTGTAGAGTTGAATTAGATTATTTCAGAATTTTTCTCTTTACACTTTTGAAATGCCTGTTCTATTTTAAAGGGCTCGACCACTTAAAAAGCAAGGCATCCTCAAAAGAAATTGCCACTTTTTTGTGGAATCTATCACTGAATCACAAACCAGAACATTCAAGGCTTTATAAAATCATTGTCATATAACTGTGCTGAAGAAGTTTACCTCTAAAGTATTCCTTCACAGAAATAATGGCACAGCAGCTATCGGCTGAAGGGTCTCTAGTTGACTTAACATACTCAGGAACACAGCTTTTAGAAAGAGCAGGTGAAGGGTGATGCCAAAAGAGAGAAACACATACACATTCATATTTATATGGGTATTATACTGTTTCCCATGGAGCATTACAGAGAATTTTTAATAACTCTTCCAGCCCAGAGGAATGGTTGTGAGGAGGCAGCAGAGAGGAAAGAGCATCCTGTGCTGCGTCCTCATCTCCTGATCAATGGTTGGGATTTCACCTGTTTCACCTCCTTAGGTGCCCCGCTCTGAGCTTATGCAGACTGGGTGCTCAGAAGTAGAGGTGACAGTGACAGCTCTGGCAGGGGGCCACACAGGTTTCCCATATTTGACTGCATTAGTTGAGAGAATTTCATGTCAGAAATTCAAAGAAAGTATTTTTAACATCAGTGTTAGATAACGTCTACCATTAAAAAAAGGTATCTTGCTAATGATTTACATTCAGGCTTACTTAATGTATTTTACAAACTAGGACAGTAAGACCCTGCATTTGTGGTCTCAGTAAAACATTTTTAAAAGATTAGCTTTACAGGTGAAAGTAGAGGCTGCAACACTATCATCACTACCATTGATTCAGCAAGAGAGCCTGCAGCCTGAAGATCACACATCAGCTGTCATGTGCCTCTGTAACAGAGGTATTATTTACCACTTTGGCAAAAAATAAACAGCACTACATGCTTGATTTGTGTCTTAGAGAAGAAACAAAGTACAGAGAATTAGAGTGGCACTGATACACCTAACTAGCACTGTTGGATAAATTCCTTTATGAAGAAAGAAAAAACTTTAAAAACTAGTTACATAATAGACCGCCTTTTGTAGCTTTTTTTCTACTGAATTCTGGAACTAATAATGTGTTGCTGATATTGTAATTAACTAATTGAAGTACTGATGTTGTGAACAGGAAGGTAGAATTTACAGAAGAAAATTCCCTTTCCGGAGACATGCAGTCCAGGTAAATATAGGACGAGACAAAATGGCCTCAAGTTGCTCCAGAGAAGGTTCAGATTGAATATTAGGAAAAATTTCTTCACAGAAAGCGTTGCGAAGCAGTGGAACAGGCTGCCCAGGGAAATGGTGGAATCACCATCCCTGGAGGTGTTTAAAAGGCATTTAGATGAGGCTCTTAGGGACATGGTTCAGTGCTAGAGTTAGGTTATGGTTGGACTCGATGACCTTGAGGGTCTCTTCCAATCAAAATGATCCTTTGATTGTATGATTCTATTAATTGTCTTGCTGGAACCTGTGAAAAATGCCATTTAAAAATCTTTCCTCCTTCCTTTTGTTTTGGTAGCCATGTGGAAAAATGTATTTTGCAGGAATGTGGGCAACCAAAGAAGTGAGTTTCACAGATGCAGATTTACTGACAGGAAAATAGAGACTGTGAGGGTCTTTCGTGCAATCCCCTCAGCACTATGCGGTGTAAAAGACACTGGTGTGGGCTGTGGTGCAGCCATGCACCATATATCACGGTGCACCATGGTGGTACATCTTCTGCTCCTGGTCAGTGTGAGAAGAAACTTATAGCACAGAGATGTGTGGCATCCGTGGCCTCAGATTTTGTCGAGCCTTGAGTTGGAGGCTGGAGAGTTTGGGGACAAAGTGAGAGGCAAATAAAAGCCAGCAGGTGGTTTTGGAACAGGAGGTGATGGAATCAAACCAGAATATAATTTTTGCAGAATTTGGGGAATTTAGAATACTTAGTGGTTGAGCCCTACTACTTAATCACACTCCTGCACCATCCCTATGCAAGTCAATTTACTCCATGTCCTCTGCATTCCTCAAAGCCTAGAACCAGTCTTTCTCCCAGGTGCTACACATTTTTGCATAGACATCCTTGAGTTATTTTTTCAAAGTCCTCATTTGGAGTTGATGCCTAATGAAGCAGGTTTTGCAATCATTTTATCCTTTTGTGTATGCCTGCGTTTCATACACTTATTCCTGATTCTTTCTTCTTAATCTACCTTCTTTTTTTTTTTTTTTTTTTTTCTAATGGGCAAATACAACAGTCATAGCAGAGCTAACTTTGTTCAAAAACAATCTAAAGCCAGAAGAGCTTAGGACATTGTTTGACACATAATTTCCTGACTGAACTAATGTCACTGGCTTCTTTTTGATATACACCGTAATTTATACTTCTGCAGTTTTTGTTGATTTTCCACATCTAAGAAAAGACATAACAGGAGAAAAACGATAGAGCAGTACAATAACCCCAAAACATAATTTGAATCCATAGTGCATGGAAAGTACATTCTAGAAACAAAATTATCACTAACACTTGCAGCTTTCTCAAAGTATGCCCCAACCTACTCCTACATTTACATTTGCTAAGTTTTCAGGTGTGCAAACTATAAAAAAGGAATTCCTTGCAAAAACTAATGATGCAGATCACAGTTTTGTCTTTAATTTCTTCACAGCTTGAGAGAGACAGTTTTAGCTTTTTTTTTGTTTGATCTGAAAATTTGTTTTAATTTTGCCTATTTCTTGGATGAGAAATGTTGTCTGTTGAGTTCCTTTTCAGATAAATAGGTTTAATTCTGGAAGCTGATAATCATCCTGTCCCCAGTGATGCAAAGCACTCTAAGACGGCTCTGTCTTGGAGCATTCACATTCACCTCAGTGTGAGAAATTTTCCCTTAAACAGCATATAATTATATCTATTTAAACAGCAACTCAAATATAAACTTTCATGAGAAATGCGTATGCATATACAAATATATATACACACACTTATTTTTTGTCTGTAACTGGCCTGTCTTCAGAATTTTGTTTCCATTGATCCAGGGATCAATAAGCAAAATAATGACATTCCATTTCTCTTTAAAGAAACTTTGAACATATCATAGGCTTGCAAATACACAATGTCACAATAACTGATAATGAATACGTGTGTTGGTAACTGAAAAACAAAGTGATTCTCATAGAGAATTAAAGAGATTAAAAATAGAGAGTGATCCAAGAAGTAAAACTGAGGAATATACTACTAACTCATAAGGGTTTCCTCTGCACTGTATGTTAATTGGTATTCATTAATTTGTATTCATATCTTCCTATACATACAGGGTGTATACCTTATTATTAAAGAAACCGAATCAGCAGAAGGAGAAAGTTCACAAGATGTAACCCAGAAAAAAAGAAGAAAGCAATGCTTAAGCGCAGATTCTAGTTCAGGAGTTCCTGGCATGACAACTATTTTATCTAGGTCAGTGCAAATGAAATTAAGTGGTGCTGGTATAACACAAAAACAGCAGGAGAACTGTTACTACCTGTATAGACTGCTGACTCCATAGGCAGGATATATTGCCTTTACCACTGCCAAATGAAAGGATATGCAACCAGGATAGAAGTAATGTGTCTGGCTCTCTTTTTTGTCTAGTTTGTACCTCTCTCCTGCACAAATCTCATATTATCTCCTTCTATTATTGTAAAAGGAAGGACAGGAGTAGTACTTGTTTTTAGGGGTAAGACTGCAGACGCTTGAATCATGTTGCATTGGCTCCAACATCTACTTGCTCAATGGCCTGTAGCAAGGTAGCCAAACGGCCTAGGTGGGATTTTCAAGCATATTAGGGCCATATTTTATAAAGTTATTTAGAAATTTGAAGATGTAAAGAGACATGCAGTTCACTGAAAGACACATACCTTGCCAGCTCTGACACTTATTAAGATCCTCCAAGGAAACTAATTTTCATCTTTGAGGACCTAAGTGCTAGAAATGGTTAAACACTTCAGGTGAAACAGCTTTCCATCTGAAAAGTCGGTTTTTGTCAGATTCAAAGCGTTTCACAGAGATGTGTCAAAGTGTTATGACATACAATTAAATTCAAACCAAATTGGCTTGATCTTCTTATCTCATTATAGTAGCCAATATTTCATGTAAATAAAGTGAAAAATATCAGTTTACTGTTTTGTTGCATTTCATTTTGACAATTTATTACATACTGAATAATATAAAAAGCTAGATAACAAGCATATCTATGTTACAATATTAAAAAGCTTCTGGCAGTTGAATGCTTTGGTGCTTCCAAGCTGAAATTTTTGTTCTAGGGGAAATTTTGAATCTGTTTTCCAATTCAGTAAACTTTTGAGTTTCCTAAGCAAAGGAAAATTTTTCTTTCTTTTTTTTTTCATCAGTTCTAATAAGATCTCTGAAAATCTGGCACTTAAGGCTGGCTTAACTGTGTTGGTTTTCACGTTCTTTGTAACATTCCTAAAGACTTCAAAGGAATCAATTAGCTTAATGCTAAGTATTTTTTTTTAATCTCATTCTCTTTCTGTTCACAATCTGTATAATGGGGAAAGTGATTAGAATATCTATGCTATGGAGATATTCTGAAGTTTTAATTAAGTTCTAGAAATTAATTTGGGATTCTGAGATGGGAGAAATGAAAAGAAATAACATCCTTCTATGCGCTGGAGCCTCTGGCTGCAGACTGTGAAGCTGTAGTCACTTTTGCCGTTTGAAAATCTGGAACTTTTAACTCCCAACCATATGATCTGGAGCTGAATGTCTCTCTCTCCAAGTTGTGAAATGTGGAAAAGTCCTCATGTATTTAGATCTCTCTTTGCTAACGTTTTATAATGTGATGTCCAGTAGTCTCAGTCTTTAGTCTTTAATGTTATTCCCCAACAGGATTCTTTTTGTCAGCCCCTTGTACAAGTTCCTCTAACTGCTCACTCTCCATCTCGGCAGACCTCCTTGTTTCCATCATAAGACATCCCAGACACTTTTATGATTGATATTTTCATAATTTCCACTGGTGCCTTTAGAAATACTGTTCTTGTCCAAGCATGGCCAACATTGACATCAATATGCGTTCAGGGATGGATGTGCATCCTGGGACACTTATCTTTAGGGGAAAAATTATTTAAATGTTTCCATCATCCACTGAGGAATGAAAAGGCCTTCAAGTCATTATACTGTCAGCCTCTTTAGAATCTCTTAAGTGCAAATGCCCTGTGTGACTAGAGGGAGTGGGAGAATACTCCCACTTCACTGATCTGTCTGAGAGACACACTAGACATGGCACACATCCTCCCACTTTTATGAAGACATTACTTCTATATAATCCCTGCAAGACAAAAGTAGATCAAATCTGCTGTATCTGCCTCCCTGGGACAGAGAGAGCAGGTTCCCTCAGAAGTAGGACACAAGGGGGTGCAGGTTTCTCTGAACCACTACAGGGGTGATGAGTGTCCATATGACAGTTCTCAACCTACTCAGCAGGTAAAGGAAATGAGGTGGGTTGTGTGTGCGAACTGAAAGGATCTGCTGACATGATGCACACACAGAGAAGCAGTAGCATGGCCATCCACAGTCAGCTGGGTTTGGAAAGGTTTTACACGCCCTGGTGTGCTACTTTTAATACACAAATCTAGACAACTCATACTTCCATTTCCAGTAGATTATGATACTGACTCTTCTTCCACCCCGAGCCTGACAGTGAAATTATCATTTCGGAGTGGAGGTATTTCTGTAACTGCCCTAACCTCAAAGCTCAGCTGCGGGTGTTTTCCCTCTGGGCATGTTTCCTTGCTGTGGTGGTGCTAAAGTACCTACCACAGTGTCTCAGGAACAACTGCCCCTTACAGCATCCCTTGCACTCCTTCACATAATACCTCTAAGTATCATCTCTTGCTGCTAGACAGAGCAAGTAGGACATAACAGCAGGAGTGTGGGCACCACTTGGGGTAGGGACAAAGGTGTGATGGGCAAGATGAGCACACAGCTGCAGCTGTGCCACAAAGCAGAGGAGCGTGTGCCATCTCAGCAGGTGCTAACAGGCTATGGAGGGGTCATAACTTGTGGTGAAACCCCTCCCTTGCTGCTTTGGTAAATCCATCTCTCTTGCGTCTTTGTGATCAAGTGAGTTAGAAATGAGTCTGGCCTTAAATGGATTGTGTCGGTCTGGGTGGAAAGTGCAAGACATAGTATCACAATAATATAGTTGAGTTTTGAACTTCAAAATAGATTTTGGTCATTTAGATTGTCCAAGGTCCAGCAGTGTTCTACCCTGAAAACACATTGAGACAATTTTTTAAAATGAACAATTTGTTTATTTAGTTGCATTCTAAATAAAGTGCATCTAAGAGTTTTCAAATTTACAAGTGGAAAATTAGAAAAATGTCATCCAGAGGAATATTTTCATCTTATTCTTCCAGAGCATCCAACTGCCTTGAAAATAAAGCAGTATGGTTAAAACCAACAGAAGACTAGGTGCCATAACAACTGTAAAATCTCAAGTTTCTTGTGCTTCTGACTTCTTATGTTACTGTTTTCATTGGAATGGAGGTTTATAAGTGAATTCTCATTTGGTTATTATCTTGTTTGTGTTTCAAATATCTTCACCTTAGAACTAATATTTTCTTTATCTCGTGTCCTAAACTGGTGTATACAATATCACAGTTTCACACACTAAGTGGCTGCACTGGGGAAACAACTAAAAGGATCCCTACCCACATGGCTTCTGTTTGTTGCATGTTTTATAATGATAAAATATTGTGGTTTATGATTCACCAAGGTAAAAGTATGTCACAATTTTCAGATCTCTCCATGACTCATGAGTTTTTCTCACAAAATGAGACCTTTGCATGATCCAGGCATTTTGTTTACACAATGTAAATAGATGCTAGAAGGAGCAACAAGTTTCTTTGAGCTCTATTTCATTGCTGTGATGTCAGACATGACTTCAGCATTGTACAGCACTTACTCTCTCTTTTGCACATGATACTTAGTTACTGCATTCAGGATGTGGAAAAAAAAAGTCAAAACTTTCAGTCCAGAAAATTTAACTGAAAACAACAATTCAAAATCCAAAGAGTAGACCTCCTGTCTGTGCAATATGACTAGGAAAACTTTGATGTTTTTCCTGCCTATTCCCTCCCTTCTTTCTTTCCCCAGCAATCTCCCAACCAAACATTTATGGTTATTCAGTTGACAGCCAATAAATAGTAAAGTGTTTGAGGGAAATCTGTAGGTTTTTTGGAAAGAAACCTATAAAAGAAAGAGACGCAGGGAGAGAGAGAGAAAAGGAGAGAGAACGTAATCTGTACACCATCTGTTGCCTAGTGCAATCCATGCTGACACAGGGCTTTTTGACATTTTATACCCCAAATGCAAGCACATAGATCATTTCTACCTTGTACTTTTCCCGTCTCATTATCGGAATTTATTCCCTCACTTTGTTGTTGGTGGAGTCCCTATTCTAATTGTTTCTTACATGTGCTGTAAATCTGTCCTCCAATCAGTAAAGCCCTGGAACATGAAACTGAGACCTAGCAATTTCCTTTGCTTACCAGTGCATCTGCTGGAGCGTAGTGTTGAAATAAAATGAAACATGTTTGCACTCTTTTTCTATCATACTGTAATGCGCCTTTCATTTCGCTCAAGGAATTTTTAATATTCAAGCCATACCCTGTGCATGAAGTCATTTCCCTTCGATATAATTGTAATGGTAATACGCATGGCCTAACTGGCAGTGGCACAGCTGGCTGCTTGCCACAGCTGAGCCTCTGACTCAAAGACTTTAATTCTGTCATGCCTCATCTGGTTTTATGTACTCTTTTGTAGTTAGTTCACAAATTTATTCTGGGGTATCCATTGAGATGGGCAGGCCATTGACTTTTCTCTAAAGATAGCACACTAAACTAATGAAGGGTACCAAATATGTGCATTGATAACCCATGTGCATACTGAATAGAAGTCAGATTAGAAGTCAATGTGCCTGTGTGGTCAGGACGTATTGACAGATGCTTAGGCCCTGATTGTGCAAAGATTTAGTGGCGGTGCATAAAAGTAAGCATAGGCAAAAGTCTTGTCTCAACACTGCTGTCACAAGTGGCAAGTGGCACAGGGTTTGCCTAAGCTACATTAGCGGGCTGTTAGCCCACAGGACCATTTAATGAATTAATAGCAGTGTTTTGTTTTCCAGGTTTTGATTAACTAAGTCTTTCTGCAAAATCTGACTTCAGACACAAGGAGCTTTTTAAGTCTCTCTTCAGGTTTGTTTTCACTTACAGGGTCAGAACAAAGTTCTTCAGCCTTACCTATGATGTCCTGATGCTTTATACTCTTACCATACCTCTTTCCCTGCATCTGTCACTGAGCTCAAAATGCATGCCCCCAATGCAAGGTTCTGTGTTTATCTTTCTGCTTTCATCCCTTTCTGCTTTCACTAAGACCCTCCATCTTTCTACCTCTAACTCTTCTAAAAAAGTGATTGTTTCAAGAAGCCAGAATATCTGACCCCTGCTTCCAATTACTCGCTGGAAATATGCTTCAATTGATGGTTACCATCTTCATCCGTCCTCACCTTTCCAAGTCTGCTGTTTGTCTCTTCTCTATTTGTCCACAATAACTTAGAGAGAAGATTTGCTTTTGTCTGTAAAGCTCCATGCACATCTACTGAGTTACAAGAGCAATAAAGTGTTATTTACCAGGTTTATGGATCACTCACTTTCAGTCTATCATTCAAATGTAAGCCCCCTCTGAAAGTTAAAAGCTGTGGTGTGAATCGATTCGGACTTTTACACTAGCTGAAATCAATGACCAAGCTTGTTTCTTGCTGTGGAAGAAAGGTCTTACTAGCTGCACACACTGCAGTTCTTCTTGATTCAATGGCCAAGCCATAATGCTGCAAAAATATTATTTGAACACAGCATTTCATACAACCTGAGGTGAAAATTCTTTTTTAATTGTGGGGTAATTATAATTACTCTAAAATCATGAAGTGAAATCCAAAAGAAAATGCTGATTCAAAAAAGAAAAAATATTACTTTAGAGAAATAAATTACCTTTCTCAGAAAAAAGGTCATACTTGATCTTTATTTACAAACAGTTTGGGCTTCTTTTAAATGATTCATTTTTTTCTTTAAAAAAATGGTATTAGATCTTTTTATAATATTTGGACTAAGGAAAGTGCAGAAAATACAGCAAAGACAATGAGTTCTGTCAACCCCATATTTACTACTACCCTCAAGTGGTGATTCAGCCAATCTATTGTACAGATCAGCTCTGGTCAGTATTTCAGCATACAGGAGTAAATGAGCAGATAGAAGTAAATATTGGTACTTAGTCAGGTCTTGCTCTGATAGGAAGCGACACACAGCCATAATATACACCTAAACCGAAATTCACAGAAGTCCTCAGTTTAGATGCAGCACAAAAGAGCAGAGTTGGAAAATAATATCTCAGCCCTCTCAAGCAGACACTCTGCTCTTCTCATTTAAAGACTGCCTCAGGAATAGCAACTACCACAAACAAGCAAAAGGGTTTTCTAATTTGAAACCTAGGAGCTGAATGAGGCAGACCTAAGAAAACTCACAATATAAGGGCTTAAATTCTCAAAAATTAATGCCGATTTTCATTTGAAGCAGCTATTGGTTTACTTACCCACTTGAAAAGTTGGACAACTTATTCTCATCCTCTGGCTACTAAGGACTTAACAATAAACATTTAGCTTGTAAACTCTAGCTTCTCCTCTCTACTTTGCAAATCTTTTCCCCTTTCTTCATCTCAAAAGAATCTAAGTTTGGAGCGTATGCCAAACAGCCACTTTCCTAATCTTCCTGATAATCCAGAAAACTGTCTGATATGGTAATGGTGTATAGGAATCGATTACATTGAGAGGAAGCACAAAAAGGTTCATTTAATGTCTCCTCCATTTCTGAAATACTATCCTGGCTCATGCTGTTCATACATACTCATGTCAAAGGTAGCCTAAGGAAAAAAAAATGCTTGTGCCTCCAGTACATGCTTGGGTTTACAATTTTCCAGACCCTGTTTCTCTGTTCACAATTTATTTTCTTCATATCAGCTTTAAATATGAAGTAGGTTCCCAATGTTTACTTAAATTTTTCAGTTTTTAAAAATAGTATTGCAAGCATATGATTCTCATAAAGCATCTTGTGCAGGGGGAAAAGTAAGCCTAGAGGCAAATCCTGTAACTCTCTAGACTGTAAAGACAGAATGATGACAAATTGTATAAATATGTGCAAATTGTCCAAATGATGTCATGTATCCAGGCTTGCAAAACTCAGGAAGAATACTTGAGTGTAAGGTCAGCACAGACTCTTTCTTTGAATAAAATTGAGCAATTACATTCAATTTGCTTAAATTTATCACCAAGAAAAATGTTTTGTTTAATCTCAATCTTCATTCTATTTTTAAAGCATTTTAGAACTTACTGTATTATTACATCAGTGAAGGCCTCCAGTAAATTCAGGAAAACCCTGATAGGTAGCAGCATACATTAAGCACGTTGCCTGTTGGAAAGGATTGGTGAAAGAGGGCAGCATACCTGTGACCTAGTGCATGAAACTCCTCAATACAATTTAAATAGCAAATTGCAGAGCCTTACAAAGGTTTGGGGGTTTGTTTTTGTTTTGTTTTCTTTGTTTTCTTGAAACAAGCAGCACTTTAGATTACTTTAAAAAATCGCATATTGAAACACCATCTGTGGTGAGACGACAGGCCTACATTCTCTGGGTTCCAACTCGTCTGTAAATGCTTATACCCAAGTCTTTTTAATTTACATTACACAGGTCTTTGTTCCTCTCTTCCTCTTTCTCTCCCTCTCTTCCTTCCCACCTTTCCTCTCCCCTTTCAGTATCAAGGTCAACCTTCTCCAATTATTCGTCTGCAAACCATTTCTTTCTTCAGGTTTTCCCATTTACATTACACAGATCAGTGTCTCCTTGGGTCAATCTGCTTTAACTTCCACTGCATCTTTTTCTCATCTTCCAATGCTTTGCTTCCTCTCTTCTCTCACCCTCCAACCCCAGCCCTTGCAGTTTTTGAGCGAGGAAATTATAAAAAGGGGAAGAAAAACAGATTGTTTCTACTTTCCTGACAAACAGCTTCTAACCACGGCCATTAGAACACAGTATTATACATGTCAGTATTTTTTACCAATGCAATAAGCTGTTCATTGTCCCTGAACATATACGTTTGCTTGTAGAGGTAACAAGGAACTCATCAGCTGTTTGGGTTGTGTTTCTTGGTGGTGGGTGTGAATGCCTTCGGATACTCTCAAACCCATCGGTGTCTGGACCCTTTGGAGAAGCCTGGCAATATTCGTTTAACAGACTGTGAAACAGTTGTTTATGACAGTAGACCTCTATACCAACCATCAGCTAGGCTTCAATTCCTATCATTAAAAGAAACAAAATTATATGTACTTGTTTTTACAGGTGTATGTATCATTGTCCAAAGAGAAAATGATGACAAATCTAAATAACTTTAAAACACATCTGTTCTGACTCTGCTTGTGTGATCCACAGAGTTCGATATATTAAGAGTAGTGCCCACTGCATTTGAGAGGTCAAACAGATTTGTTGTAAATACATAACATGCATTTGCCTCTATCTCAGGGCCAGACTGCCTGCACACTTTTGTGAGCTGTGACTCACACAAGGAATCAACGTGAGTAAAGGCTTTGCTTTCTAGCCTGCCTGTTTAGGCAAGAAATTAAGAACAGATGGAACCTGTTACAAAAGAATTTCTGAAGTATGAGCTTTAAAAATGGTGGCATTTTTTGATTTGTTTTTTGAGAAAAAGAAAAGCTCTTACGATGTTAGTGGGATGCTATGTGGCATATGGCTAATTTGGCATCGTGCAATCCGATCTAACATCAAGTTAACACTAAAGCAGCTGAATGAGCCATTCTCCAAACATGTCTCAGCTGCAAATGTTAAAGCCCCTGTAATTGTTACTTTTAAGAGTGCATTAAAAAGGTTGTGAAAACTGTTCGTTGTAATGATTTCTACAACAGGATCTCTGCAAACACACAGCTGGAGGCTGTCAAACACACACCTCCTTAATAGACAGCACTGTGTGTACAATTAACACGTTAATTTATGGAGTAAACTGATCAGGGGAGACTAGAGCTTCAAAGTCAAGCACTCGCCATTAAGGTAGAAGTGAAGTTATGCAGCAAGAGCCGCCTGGCTCACTGCAGCCCTTCCTCACACAAAGGCTGTGCCTGTGCTGTACAGCCCAGAGGTGCTGCCTGGCCCCTGTGTCCCTCCGCTGGACTCCAAATCCAGATGGGGATAGGAACCAGGCGTGCCTTCGTGCTCCCCATAAAGGTTTTAAACTAGAAGAAGGTAGATTCAGGCTAGACATGAAGTAGAAATGTTTTACACTGAGGCTGGTGAAACACTGGCCCAGGCTGCCCAGAGAGGTGGGAGATGCCCCATCCCTGGAGACATTCCAGGCCAGGCTGGACGGGGCTCTGAGCAACCTCATCTAGTTGAAAATGTCCCTGCTCATTGCAGGGGGTTGAACTGGATGACCTTTGAAAGTCTACTCCAATCCAAACTGTTCTATGATTCGCTCCCATCCTCCCCCTGACATTAAAGGAAACATCAGGACATGGAACAGACAGGGATACTGCAACCAAATATTCCATCAGATTGACTGGGGAGGAGGCGGGTAGCACATGCCCTCCTGCCTGTGTGGTGTATTCAGCAGGTAAATGCCGGATCAGCCAAAGACACCATAAGACATATTACCGTAATAATTTAACATTAGGAACACTTCACACCAAGGCATGTGTCTGTCAGAGAAGAGGGTAGTTTCCTCGCCGTGGTTATGGCCTGCTCTAACATGGAAGGGCTGAGAGTTTGGGACAGAATGGGGCCTAAGGCACTTTAGGCATGAAGCCACCAAAAGTCAGTCCCATTCATTGTGCCAGAACTCAGAATTAGCCACTGGAGAAGGAACACAGTCTGGCTAACCATCGTCACTTCTCAGCACTGGAGACCTAGGTCTGAATTGAAAACCCAGAGCCTGGCAACTCCTTTTAGAGCAGGATGTTCAGGCTTCTTTAGAAGACAGCCTTTCCTTCTTTTCTTTAATATATGAGGCTTTAGGCTTCTTTTGATTAGAGCATTCATGAGGAAATGGGTGACTCATGCTGAAGTCTCAACCAGAGGAATTCAGGTTCATCTGTACAGTAAGGTGTGCTCAACCCATTTTGTTGAAGGCTACTTTGGAGACCAACACTCTACTTTGTCTTTCTCCTGCTCACAGCCTTCCCAGCCCAATGTCATTTTCAGTAACTATCTCCCTCTGATGCCCTCTCCAGACATGCTTCTGCACACCTGCAGTTACCCCTGCTCTTGGAGTCATAGCCTCCTCTGGCTTCTCCTGGGTGTCTTCCATCAGGAGACAATGACTATGATTTTCAAGCCCAAAATGAGTTGCTGGTTTTTCATTCTGATTTCTTAGTCCAATACCAGATCTCCTCTTTTTCTTTCCACTGTATACAACCCTAACACTTCAGAGGAGAATGAAGTTGGATAATTCCTCTCATACTTAATTCTCATAAGCATCCTGTACTTCCCCACCACACATCCTCACTTCGCTAGAGGTAAATGCAGCAAGCGTGGGCAGGCTATAGAGAGCTCCAAGGGCTAAACAGATCAGCAGGGCAGTGAGGAAAAAATATGACCTGCCAGAAGGAAGACAAGCTCAGCTTTGGGTAACCAGAGAAGCAGTCCTTAAGATTACTGCCTCTGCAGAAAGTATTAGCTGACTGGTCTGGCCAACATTTGTTTGTGTGGTTGGTCATTAGATTTATTTTTGAGGTCAAAATAAGAGTATTGCTGGGGGAGATTCAGATACTTGGAGGTTAGCGGTTCGGGAGCGCTGCTTTCTTATTTGCTTCCTTCTGCCACAGCCACAATAGATGCAAGCCAGACTGCTTTCTTTTGTTGGTTGTTTTTTTGAAGTAGAACCCATACCTCCCAGCTCTGACACCCCTGGCCATAGGTTTTCACTTCTGTGAGTTATCAACTCCCCTTTCCTGTGTTGCTGTTGACTTCTTGTGGGGGCAAAAGGAAATTGGCCATTTGCTCAAAGTTTCTGAATCTACTGAGTTTCCAGGCACTTGCAAATCTCAGACAAGTGTCCATGTGCCTGGATAAACCTGCTTAACATCTCGCATTCATGCCAGGTGCACTGAGCTTGCTGAACATGCAGAGATATATTTCACAGTGACAACACAGGAAATCAAGGTCATCCTGGGTGTACTTGGATGCTTTATCTATAAAACTGTACATAAATCCTGAGTAGATTGATCAAATTAGTGCCCAAGTCTACTAGTCTTTCATTTCATACAGCACCTATAGATTCACAAGAATCTCTGTCCACCAGAGAGAAAACTATCTGCTTAAAGAAGAGCAGGATTTTTTAATCTCATTTGAGGATCTCAGATTTTAAATCAATTCCACTTTCTGTCCTACTTTGCTTCATGCCTGAAAGACCTCTTCTGGCAATGTCTAGCATATTCGCCATTCCACTTTGCTAAATAACTTAACAATGGGTCTGTTAATTAATTCCCTTTGTAATCCATCTTTCCATTCCTTTGACCAGCATTCCTCTTGATGCCCTAAAAATATGCCTGCCAATGCTAAACCTCTGGTGCAACACACTCATTTTGCAAAATTTGTACTGCTGCTGAAATGACAGGCACACAGTCACTAAAGCAAGGTACCCTGCTCAGAAGGTCAATGGTGTCCCGCGTCTTTGAATAACAGCAGCAGGAGGATTCAAGAAGGGAGTGCATGACTTTTCAGAAGGGAAAGCCAGCCTGCAAGAGCAAGAAGCTGCTGGCCTCTCCTAGAGGTGTGGACCGAGAGGGCAGGAGGGTCTGTAGGAACAGGCAGCCATAGGAATGAGACTCAGCCTATCTGCCAAGTCTACCACTTTGAACATTTGAAATGTTGGCAGGTATGCAGCCAGAGCACGGTTTCAAGAGCACTTGTAACACCCTGGTCTTCTCTCACACCTCCAATATTCACTGACAGCTCTCATTAAATTAATCCCTATAAAGCAGTGGGGATTTGAACAGTTTTGCCACTCTCTCAGAAGGTGTTACACCACTACTTCACCACCATTGAGAATCGTGGCCACCCAGTCTCTTGTCCCAGAAAAAGCAAGTATTTGAAAAAAAATCCCATCAACAGAATTCTAGGAAAAACAGAGTTGCCCAGGGAAGTCTAACCAACAGTTAACTCACACAGACTCAGAATAAACAGAGACCTACAAGAAGCCATCATAAAATTAACATTTTCATGGAAATCAAGGGAGAAGTGTTCTTATAAAATTCAAAACAGTATCAGCCATGGGATATATCAATGTCTTTAGAAATAAAGTTTTTAATACAGTGATTTAAAGCTTTTAATTTGCATTCTAGATTTTAAGTTTCTCACAGATAATGTTTGGATGTGCACAGCCAGCTGTCTTTTGGACTGGGCCCTTAGGCTATCAGTGGGCATAAATGGTGAACATGTTGCCTTGGTTAAACCGTTTCTGCCTCCAGACAGAGATAAAAATCTATTCACCAACATTTTCAAGCTAAAAATATTTAGACTCTGCCTCAACTCCAAAATTACTTCATAAAAGCATTTTCTGCCAAGAGATCATGAGGTAAATTAATGACATTAAATTATTTGCCTGTCTTCTCCTCTTGCCTCTGTAATGCTAAAGTATCCTTCACTATGATACATGTAATAAAAAACCAGCTAGAAATAAACCTGTGAGAGCCCTGGTGTGATAAGATGATAAGACACGAGGGATTCTGGAGAGCATGACTTGTCTACAATGATGGCAGAAAGATCCTGCATTCACCCTGCCAGTATCTTTTGCTGGAAAAACTAACCACTTCATTTTACATAGTAAGGCTCAATCACATCTGAGAAGTCTTATTAGCCTGAAAGTGTAATATTCTCTGTCCAAGAACATGACTCCTTCAGACAAGTTGTCATGGAACATGGACAACTCACCAAATAAACTTCTGTTCTGCTGACCCCTGGAAAGCCAGACATAATAGGGAACACATGCGATCCCTCCTCATGGATACCAAAAACAATTTTCAAAACTAACCAAAGAGCAAAAGTCTTGTTTTCAAGGATGCCTTTTACTATGTCTTATTTAAAGATTTTGAAATCTCATTTGAGGGTTTTCTTAGGTATTTTGTTTAGGTTTGATGCTTAGCACAGGACTCCATATGCAAGTATCTTAGCCTTTAGCTTTTATCTGATCCCAGAATCTGGATTCACCACCTAGAGAGAAAAATCACTTAACTTCACTGGTTTCGCAGCTTAGAGCAGAACTTTTCCATTTGTCAACTTCTCAAAAGTTTTCATTGCATGGAATAACTAGAAGTCAAAACTTTCTTCCTCAGTAAAGGAGAAATATTTTTTTTGAAGTTATTTTTAACTCTTAGAAGATCTGAGGAGCTTAGATTTAAAAAAAAAAATCTGCTGGGCAAAGTTAACCTGCTTAGACTGTGCTTAAGCTGTAGCTGGATTTTGGCGCTTAAATTTTAAATGTTTTGCACTATCTAGGCAGAGATATTCAGTAAGTCTATGTCATCCCTAAACACACTTTTCTGACTATAAAATTTAGGCCGGAGAATTTTCATTAAATTTGTGCATTTTGCTTTTGACTCAAAAAAAAAAAGCAAGATGAAAATACTTTCTCACTTCAGGAGAAACCTGTTAAAGCCATTTCAGCCGAACCACTACAGTGAGAGGTGGAATATAACCCGCAATTCCAAAATCCTTAATCCATGTGTTATATGTAATATAAAGTAATATTAATAATTGCCAGTTATTAGACCAAAACTTCTTAAGGTGGGTATGATTCTAAACAAAAGTCTTTTATTTCCTTTGTATTTTAACCTTATTTTTGCTCCATGGAGGAGCAAGCACTGAAACATATGACAGATGTTAATCAACTTAATGTTGATTCCTATCTATCTAGAAGAATGTCAAAAAATTGATAATCTTGTATCTTTGACTACCAAGAAATGATAAAATCTTCACTGGCTTAAGTGCAAAACCACATTTGAAACTCAAAGAGACAAGGTCATCTGTGTTAGAATAATGGTACGCGAATTCAAGGAGTTCAACAAACACTTATGTGGGTGCTGTTTCAAACCAAAAGCCTGGACCATTTTTGACCTTTACTCAATAGTGTGCATATTCATATCATAAATTAGCTGAGATCAGATCTCTCTGTGTGTTTAATTTAAACTTCTGAACCTAACAAAATATCTGAACAAATCTGAGGAAAAATCATGTTTATACTATGTGGACGATGGCTCTCTGGACAGGCTGAAATCACTGCAACAATTTGAGAGTGCCTTCTCATCCTTTAGACACTCCCACTTTGGAACACATGATATTTATTTCACTTTTTTTCTTTTTCTTTTCTTTTCTTTTTTTTTTTTCTCCCCTTGTTTTGCAGCACTATCATGACATTTCAGCTGTGCACAGCTTATTAACCTCAACATTACCACTATTGGGAATGAAAAGCACAACAAAACTTCTTAGGTTGCCAAAGTGGCAACTGGAGAGAAATTGTTTGTCGTAAAATTGAATTGTGGTGGGTTTTTAGTAGTCACCTGCTGCAGAGCAAGTTCTTCCTCTCAAACTGTCTGGAGACACCTGTGCCCACATGCACTGGGGAATTTACCAAGGGATTCAGGGCAGAAAAGTTGGCTGAGGAAGGAAGTACTTTCTCCTAAGCAATTTACTGTTGTATTGAAGATGCTTTTTGCCAACTGGTATTAAAGATTTTTTTTTTTTTTTTTTTTTTTTTTTTTTTTTTTTTTTTTATTGCTGGCATCCTCAGAACAATCAGTGCAATCACAATTACTTTGACAGGCATGCTGGAATTGGAGTAGGCAGAAAATGGCCTTAATGGGAATCTTTTACAAAGCAGCTGTTAGAGTGTGGTAACAAGACTCTGAATAAATGGCAGCTACATAACTTCCCCTAATCAGATTGGAGCAATCAGTTTGAAAAATTTTCCCATATGTTGAAGAGTGGAGCTTAGGCCTAGGGTTATGGCAAGGACACAGGCCATGGTAAGGTTACAAAGTCTGGCTACAATTAAACACTCACTGCAGAAATCGTGATGATGCTTCGGGGAGCTATTGCACTTTAGCCATTTGTAATTGCACATTCGGAAATTACTCACTCCAAAATTACTCAGGGCCCAGTTACATGGTTTACAAACATATGTTCTCAGAGAGAGGGAAAAACATTATCCTTCCAATGGGCACCATTTATAGATTTGTTTATGGTTATTAATGAAATGTAACTTTGTGAGATTGTTTATTAATAGTTGCATGTGATTTTGGGGGTTCTGTTTATCATTAATTTAATGATTAAGCCACATTTCTGCCTAGCAGGGGCAAATGTGTAATTCTCGTAGTCTGTTAATGCCCTGGTTTAATGCCTCTCCTGTCAGCACTCATTGAGTAATCCAGTCAGAGCATTTCTCCTTCGTAGAGGTATTTCTTCTGATTTCTTTGCAGACTAGACCATGCTTCTGTGCGTCACATTATCCATGGCAGGATAATGTGGGCTGGCACCTGATCTGTGTATCAGTGCTGCCACTTCAGATATGTTTTAGGACTGATAAAGTGTGAAAGTTATGTAGAAAATTAGCATTGCACAAGCTTTGTAATTATACAGCTTTTTATGAATTTAATGAAAAAAGACAATGCCTTCAGGGTGTCTCTTTTTTCTGGTGGCTAATGCAAGGAAATTTTCCATTGTGTTCCAAAGCTTATCCTTTCTGCATTTTCTGAGCCTGGGAAACAGACAGTGAGCCCAATGTTCTTCACAGGTCTAGAGAGTAAGATGCACTGGTGACTGACAGCACTAATGACCTTTCCATTTATTGCACAGGAAAGAGGTACAGAAAGCCGTGTTCATGTGTGTGATGGAGGCTGATCAGTGAACCAAGAGGAGGAGGTAGCCATCATTTTAGAAAATACAATCCACATAATTTTCAAATGCACCAGGTTTGCACATAGTTTCAGCAAGATAGAGAGGTGTAGTGCTTAGTATGCTGCTTGCCATCCTTTCTCGGTGCAGTAAGATCTCCAATAGTTTCCGAACAAGTTTTTGTTCAAAGAATCCAGCGTGTTACTCCATATCTGATGGGAGGCTCTAAAAGAGAAATATTGTTTCTAGTGTTATGGACCTGCAGTGTTGTCTGATGACAAAACCTGAATGCAAAAAAAAAATGCAAACAGATACATTACTTGCTTTAAATTGAGTTGATGTGACTCCCCCATGGTTTTATTTATTTATTTAAGCTTCCAACAGGGGTGCAAAGTTACATAGAGAGGAATTTTCAAAAACTTTGTCTTCACGTAGGTGACTTAAGTTAAATGAATGGCCTCTCTGACTTCCATACATAGTTAGGAAACAGAAACTAATGCTTTGAGAAGGTAGCTTAAACCTGCTGCTCTGAATGGACGTGGTTTGGCATTGGTGCACATTTGGGGCTCAGATGACACGTAACAACATAAGTGCTTTCCCATGAGCCAAGGGGCTCCCTGCAAGTATCTCTTTCTCCCTTGCTCCGTGTGTAAAATATGTTGCGCTCACCCTTACAAGTGTTCTGCCAAATGGCATAAGTTAATGTAGGATCCTGCTTTAGGATTTAGGATGTTTCAGCCCTCCCTTTCTGCATCTGTTCTGCAGTGAATAGAGTTAAATCTGTTAAATTTTGTAGACACAAATGAGTTAGATTCTGTTCACAATGTGTTTGAACTCAGTCAATCAATTGAATCAATCAGGCCAAATGTTTAGTTTTACCTCTTTTTTCACAAGAGGTTTTTTGAAAAGATTTCACAGTTCTTTTATAGAAAAAAAAAAAAAAAAGAGTTCTAGCTTGCTTGAGTTTTCTCACATAGCTTTGGGGATTTTTTTTTCCTTCTCAGTCTATGGACTGAGATATATTAGATGGGCCAGACACCGTTAAAAAAGTCCTTCCTGTGCTGATACATTTGCTACACTTTTTATTGGAGACTGAAGCTACTGGCTTTGCATTTCAGCTTCATTTAGAAGTACATGCTGGGTAACAGAGGGTTGTTCATGCTGTGTCCTGCGGAAATAATATTAAAGTGCACTACAGTTTGCGTTTTCATAGATGTATAACAAGCTAGTGTGAAAAAGTCCTTTTCTTTTCGGAAGAATTAAGAAGAGTCCTATCAAAATTACTTTTTAAATTAAAAATATTAAAACATAAAATTACTTGGTTTGTTTCCTCTTTAGTCTACCTTTCTTTCCTTTTACTATTTTCAAAAGGATATGAAGAAAAAGTAATTCAGTTTTTGCTGAAGTATCTTAAACCTCTGTTTAGTGAGAAAATTCAAACGAAAAAGGATATTTATATTTTTCAACTGCACTTGTTCAATTTTCACCCCATTCTGATTCTAACAGAAGAAAAGAAGTGGCATAAATAGTTGAACACTGTAGTGTAGACAGCTTTCTGGCTCAGAAGCCATTTCCAGGACACGTCCAGCACACAGAGCGCTGCCGATGGCTTCTGGAGCCAGGCAGCTGTCTACACTAGGGCTCACTCTCGTGTTAATACCAGGCTAGCAGAATCAGTGCCTCTTCAGATTTTAATCAAACTACCTGAAATGTTGCTGAATACTGTGTGAGCTGGGGGACAGAAGGACTTAAATTGTTTTCAGTGCTGTTCAGCTGCAGCCACTGTTGACACTGGTCATCAACAGCGAGTACTTTTCCTAAAGTACATGAGGCCATAAAATCCTTACAGCTTGAAAATCATTCATTCTCACAATGCCCACACATTCTTCTTCATGTGGTATGCTTTCTTGAGGAAAAAAAAGAAATAGTCCAAATAAAACAGATTCTTGCCTTAAAAAACATGGCTATTCACAGGGTTTATAGAAACGTACTCATTTGTGAATTGATTGTAAAGGTTTGAAAACTTAAAGGGACAGCCACAGCCTGTGGTTGTTAGACATATAGATTTCTCTCTCCCACCTAGAGAAAAAAAAACATTTATTTTCAGCTTTAAAATTGTTTTTGGAACTAAGTTGTAATTGTGCATATTCATTGAAAGAGAGCTGAAGTAGAGTGGAATAGTAGACTGTCACCTGAGATCCCCAAATGTAATGAAAGACTCCCAGAAAAAAAGCATAGTATCTGTCCTACTATCCATCACTGAAGTGTTAAGGTTAAAAAAGTATCCCCCTTGTACCACGTCTAAAATTTGTGTAATGTGAGGAAAGTGCAGAGCTAGACCATAACCTAATTTGCCGGTACTTACCCACACAAAACTTTTCAAAACCCTGGCTGTGTGCCAGCAGAAGAAAAAGGGACTATTTCTAGTTGAACAAGGTATATTGAGTGACATAAGCAGAGCCACACATGCGGGTGCATGGGTTGTTCTTGTCTTGGGGTCATTGCTCCTTCAGAGCTACCTCACCCTCTGGTTTTGCCAGCCACTGAGTTCTCTGATGAGCTGCCTCTGGGGTCATGGTATGGGTATCTGGCATGTGCCTCAGAGGGAAGGTAGAACTGCCACCCATCTTGCTTATGGATCTGACACAGCACCTAGTCACAGCAGGGGGAGAAAGAGAAAGAGAAAAAAAAGAAAGAGAAAAAAGGAAAAGGAAAAAATATAAAGAAAAATAATAATAAGAAGAAGAAACAGAAAAAGAAGAAAAAGAAAAAGAAAGAGAAGAAAAAGAGAAAGAGAAAAAAGAGAAAGAAAAAGGAAAAAGGAAAAAGGAAAAGAAAAAGGAAAAGGAAAAGGAAAAGAACAAGAACAAGAACAAGAACAAGAAAAAGAACAAGAAAAAGAACAAGAGCAAGAGCAAGAACAAGAGCAAGAAAAAGAACAAGAAAAAGAAAAAGAAAAAGAAAAGGAAAAAGAAAAGGAAAAGGAAAAGAACAAGAACAAGAACAAGAACAAGAACAAGAACAAGAAAAAGAAAAAGAACAAGAAAAAGAACAAGAGCAAGAGCAAGAACAAGAGCAAGAAAAAGAACAAGAAAAAGAAAAAGAAAAAGAAAAGGAAAAAGAAAAGGAAAAGGAAAAGAACAAGAACAAGAACAAGAACAAGAAAAAGAACAAGAAAAAGAACAAGAGCAAGAGCAAGAACAAGAGCAAGAAAAACAAAAAGAAAAAGAAAAAGAAAAAGGAAAAGAAAAAGAAAAAGAAAAAGAAAAGGAAAAAGAAAAAGAAAAGGAAAAGGAAAAAGAAAAAGAAAAGGAAAACGAAAAAGAAAAGGAAAAAGAAAAAGAAGAAAAAAGCAAGAAAGGAAGGAAGGAAGGAAGGAAGGAAGGAAGGATGGACTGAAGATTTTCTGGCAGAGTTAATAGTGTGGTTAAAATTCTACAGGTTTGACTCCAATGCTGCTGAATGTGTTAAAACTAGTGGGAGCCACAACCACAGATTTCATTAAATCTATTGGAAAAGCAAAGCAAAGCAAAATGGTGGTAAAAATAGCTACATTCATAGACGTCTTGTCTACCCTGTGGCTCCCACCAGTGGGAATTTTTTTCTTATTTGCACACTTCCGCAAATCAAGTCAGGCCTATAGACATGGGCATGTGTTATTTTACAACCATGTTAGGAGGGTCAACCACTTCTTAGAATGGTACATTTCCATAGTTTAGAGAAGGCTTAAGGAATTGAACTAGCAATGAAACTTAAACCCTGGTCAATCATAATGCTTTCTGAAATAGCACCAAAGAGTCTTGTCTGGTCTGTTGTACTCCTTGCTTTTTTTCCCAACTGATTCAAGGGAACCTCTGGCTACATAAGCTTCATCCATGTTCGTTTGTGTGATCCAACTTAGTGTGACTCAGTTTAGAGTTTTACCCGAGGAAAACCTGCAGGAACATGCTTCACTCTTACAGCAGTGTCAGCGGTCATCACATTTAAAAAGCAGAAGGATTAAAAATGCATAGACATCTTGGTTTTCATCCATAGGTCCGGGGACTTTGGGAGGATCTTGAAAACTAAACATACAGAAAGTTGCAGTGACTATAGGTCAGGAGGTATGACAGTCAGCCATCATGGAACAAAATACCTTCCCCAACCTGCACAACTACCTAAATTTCTTAAAGGAAAATCTGAAGCTCTATTTACCTAATTTCCATTTACACAACAGCAAAATGTTATCCAGCTCTTCAGATGACATTAATAACTCGATGGCCAGTACATAAAACATTTATTTCAATTGCTCCAGTTTCTAAGAAACAGAAGTTGAAATTCTGTTCTCTGTTGCAGCAATAGGAAAGGATGTTGAGTAGAGAATTGTCCAGAGTCTTTAATATGTTATTGTATCCTGTCTGTTTAAATAATGTACTGAACTATATTTCCCCTGGTGTCCTCTTCAAATGTCAGATTAGTTCTGTGCTGTATAACTGCAGGGGTAAAGGAAGGATTAAGAAGCAAAATCTGTCCTCAAAAGAAAGTGGTTGCCTCTACTTACATGTGAAGTTCATCGGCTTCAAGCACTGGTTTGGTGATGTTGTTGTTGTTGATTTCGTTTTGGTTTGGTTTTTCCTCATGAGAACAACAACCTGGATCAATGTTACTTTGGAAAACTAAGGATTTCTTGAAGATGAATGATGCAGGCAAGTCTCACAACACAAACTATCGTCTTGTCACTGGCAGTGCAAGGAAGTTTTTGTGGTCTGTGTGAGGAGCTGTAGTAGAGTTTTTGGGACCCAGGCAATACACATACACTCCTTTCATGTGTGCCCAGTCATGTCCTCTTTCGGTCCCAGGGTTCTTCCTAGCTGGGACAACCACCAGGCTCCAGACCTCTGTCCTGGGTGGGAGGAGTAAGATTTTTAACTCTGTCTCCATCGTTCGGGGGTCCTTGGTGAAGGTGAATTGTGAGTAGCTCAGGTGAGATCAGAGTAGAAAGGGACGGTCTCCCAGGCGGTGGAAACCTGCATAGCTCTACCAATATCTGTAGAGCTGCATGACTTAATACAACTGGTGATCAGCTTTTCACAGCACTCTGTGGTCCTGCGGTGTCCACCATGTAGGCTTTCACTCTGCTCCCACCTCCTCCTAGAACAGAACTCATCTGCCACTTAAATACATACATTTTTTTCCCCTTTAAAATCCTGGTTTCTATCCTCACTTCAGAGAAGTAATAACTTCAAAGGATTTACACAAGAGACACCAATGATAGGCTCTAGCTGAAGCTGCTGACTTCAGCAAAGACACTGAAGGTCTTAGGGCTTAAGTTCTCTGTGCTAATATATTAATGATAATTCAATATTTACAGCATGAGAGCTTGAGTTTCTTCTTTTTAAGGAAAACAACACATACTTACATTGTGCTTCGAAGACTAACCAAAGTATTTCAAGGCTGATTGCAGACATGAGTTATCAATATAACTGCAAGTTTAAGTAATTTTTGCAATATTTTATCACTGGTAGGAGAAAGACCCATATTCCACTTGTTTTATGCCAGCGAATACTCTTCATGAAGTTGGTAGAACTATTCCTTTGAGCCCAGGGAGAAGGGTTTGTTCCTCATACATGAAATCTTACAGATTAGCAAAACTCAGAGGGTTGCAAGAAGGCAAAACAGCTCCTTTGTAAACCATGTGCCTGCAGGAATGTTTGAACTAACCAAGCACTCCAGAAAAATGTGGGTTGAGATGCCTGGCAGTGGGATCACTTACTGCCCTCCCACTGCTCGCAGAGACAGTGTGACACAGGAGCGGCAATGTGCGTTCCACCACATCGCCCACAAGTGCGGTGCAGTAACTGTAGAGGAAAAAAATTATTTCCTGTCCCTTTGGTTGACAGCCTTCCAGTCACAGCTGCCAGCAATACCTGGAAGTGTTATGGCCATTTTAGTCATAACTCTGTAGTCAAATTGAATACCAGTCAGCACAAACTCACATAGTCACCTATCACCACCACAGAGTCCCCTTTTTTGTGGTGATAATAATAAGCAAAGAGTTGACAAGTGAGGAAGGAGGCTCCAGAAATGAGAGAGCTGGAGAAGCACTCAGAGGTCCTTGCTCCATCATCATTTGTCTGGGTGACTTTGCCTAACTGTGGGCACTGCACAGGCTACCTGAGACTTTATATTTCTACAAAAAGGCAGTTGCATTACTAGCTTAAATGCCCCAGTTAAGTGTCTAAAATAGGTGAAATAAATTCAGATCTTAGTGGGCATGGACAACTCCCCCTCACTCATTGATTGTTCCTCATATTTAAAATATAAAGAATAAGATTTTGCCACCTCAAAGAGGAATTTTGCATATACCTACAATTGTGAAGGATGGTGACATACTTAGGTACTGCAGTAACAGAGAACACATGAGCACCTTAAGTTCATCAATACAATTAAGTGGGTACTTATCTTTACGCAACTGTGTTGCCATTAGCAGCAAAGCAGGAGAGCATGATTAGTTCCCTCTTTTTTGTTTTAAATTTGCATTTTAATTCATGCTCACATGAGCTTTCTTTTTCCAGTTTCTTTCAAAGCTTCCTTAAGACAATAGGAATGTCACAGATCGCACTGGGCAGAATTCAAATGGAGGACTTTGATCATTAGCTTGTCCAACTTCCTCTGTTATTCTTGATTTCACAGTGGGTGAAAGGAAAGTAGCCTGAGCAAAAAGTGCTTTATGTAAAATATTTCATAAAGCCCCATGTACAACTAAATCACAATTTTCCCCTGCTAACTCTCTTCCTGACCAGGCAATGATTGTTCTGCAGATGGACATTTCCGATATTCAGGAGGAACAAGCTCCTGGCAAAAGGCTCATGTTAGCGTGTTTGGTAGCTAATTACTAGTCATTGTTTAATAATTCATAACAAAAATCAGATTTGCTGAATATACCTATCCTTTCACAGATTGTTTCTGAACAAACTGATTTTGTCAAAAGAATTCATTATTTAAAAAAGCATTAATTATTCTGCAAGTTCTTGATCAGCATGTAGATTATGCCCTATTCATCTCTACCTAATTCTCAATATATTTCGAGGTGTGAAACTGGGGTTACATGATATGCATTCCTGTGTCCTGGCTAGAAGAGAATCAGCTTACTTAAGCAGATACTTGCAATTACCAGTTTCTCTCTCCTTCTGTAAATATTCTGAAGCCTGACTGTATATATATTTGCTAAATAATCACCAAGAGCAACTACAAAAAGGCATGAACTTAGCTGAACCCTCCCCAGCCCAGAAGACTGCACTTTTTTGATTACTGCAGAACTGGACTAAGGATTGCAACATAAAGCCTTTAAAGAGAAAGGTGATGACGCCTAGTCAATCTGAGTTATAGGATGAAAAGTGAATACTCTCTTGGTCTGATTATGAATTTCACCACAGAGAAGAAAAACAAGAAGAAAGCTTTTTTATTTTCATCTACATGTTTTTGTGGTCTTGTCGAGATTTACTTCCAGCACTGGCAAAATGAATTATAATCCCCCTTCACTCTTGTACAATTCTATATATAACTTTAAAACATTGGCCCTGGTTTCTTACAAAAGTATGAAGGGAATCATTTTCCAGTGCAGAAATTCTATGATGTTCATATAACCATCCAGAATCCAAGTTTCTGAATAGGAATCTGAAAGTACAGATCCAAGGTTTCCACAGTGTAGAGATCATTAAACTGTGCGTAATATTAAAATTTTAAAGAATCTTTGATTATTTACATATCAATATTGAGAAATGCACCAATGGGCTTTTCTGAAATTGGAACTAACTGTGAGACACTCACAATGTGAGTAAGATATAGCCTGGGGAACTTTTACTAAAATGTAAATGAAGACATGAAAATGTCCTTTTTTCATTAAATGAAATTACCTATGTCATTAGAAAAATACATGGTTTTGTGTTGGGCAGCTTAATGATGCTATCTGTACAATACACAAACCTGCTTTTTGCTTGCTTAAAGAGAAGATGTAATTCTTCTTTTTGGCTCATTTATGTACCGTGAATCATATCATATTTGCTATACGGAGTTATACAGTTCAGGGAAGGGGCAGACAGTGAGACAAGGAGAGCAGGAAATGATCCAAATAATCACTAGTTAGGCCCCAGGTGGAAAAATTGGAAATGTAAAGAGTATCAGTTGCATAAGCTAAAACTTGTAGACCAAATAGCACCAGAGAACTCTGCTGTTTCATAAAAGCTAGCAGGCTCTGTAGAGGTAGAGCTATCAGCACTTATGGTTATGTTCTGTGCAAACAGTGAACCACCTGCAATTCTATGGAAAAATGGTAACAGTGAGCACATGTATCGTATGGCCTAGATGTATTTGTCTGTAAACCGTGCACTTCTAGAGAAGATGCAAGTACTTTCTCAAAGTGCTGTTAGCCTACAAGAGCCTTGGACACAGTAAGAGGGAGTCATCCTCACCTTTAGGGATGAGTTGTGGGCAATGTAAATAGAAAAGGCCACAGCTAAAAGTTGCTCAGCACTCTTTTCAAATTACAAACGTTTGTAGCTAAATTGCCTTTTCCTGTGCATCTGCCTGATTATCATGGAATCATAAAATTATTATCATAGAATCATTATCATCTGTAACTGCAGAATCATAGATTCTGAAATTACTATTGAGATGCAGCATTAGTGGTTTGGAATATTAGAGTGAGCAGTGCTAAGTAGCAGGATTCAGAGCATGCATACAGTTTATCACAGAGAAAATGGAGAACATGGAACCACAAGCCCCAAAACTACCTAACAGCTGGGCAAATTAAATCTCTGTCTACAAAGAGATCCACTTGTTGCACTCTACTGCAGTAGTAAAGTAGCTTTTATGAACTAGATAGGAAGACAGGTATTTTTTCTGGCTGATGACAGCTAAGTGGATTCTAGGCTCAAATCAGCTAAAACGATGCTCAGCCAAAATAATTAAAGAGGCTAGGATGACAAAATCGACATATATTCCAATGCTGCACATCATATAAAAAGAAAGGTACTAAAAAATGTAAAAAGAAGGAAGTTTTCAGTTACAATACGGCAGCATCTCTTCACAAGCCAGGGGAGTCAGAAGATCTCTTTGCTGAGGAGAAATGCATAGTGAATTGTGTCTTTCTCCAGTGGAGGGTGTGAAGGCAAGCAGTACCAGCAGGCTGAGAAAATGAGGAGACAAATTTATGGTCAGCAGATCTATAAACAGATACCGAAAGGACTAAAGAGGAAAATTCCCTCTTACATCCCTAATCGAATGATTATAGAAGCTGAGGTAGTGCAAGGGAAATGGTCTGCCATGAAGTGTCCAGGGTGATGTGTTACATATCTAATTGCTGTTTCTACAGACAGAGGGTCAGTCTAGATGGACCACCAGTCCTGCCCAGTCAGGCATCTCTTATCTTCTTATGTACATTTTAGAGGGATGGAGGAGACCAAGAACTAAGTATCTTTACACCTCTGAATCTGGGTTGTCTCTAGCTGTCTTTCTGCATGAACTAGCAAATTTCTTATATGACAGTGCTCCTGGGGTTTTGCATTACAGAATAGTCTGGAGGCAAAGGGGAAACAAACCAGAAGAAAAAAAAAACCCTCACTGCATTCTTATTAGCATACCTGGGTCTCTCTCCTACCCTGTTTTTTGAAACTGATTCGTGATTAGCAGAAATTCTTGCCATTAGTCCCTAAGTACGTGACCTTATACTACTTATTTTGTACACTTCGTTACAAATATAAAATGCACTGACAGAAAACATGAATTCCACATACAACATAAAGTAATTATACACACATATACGTACTTTGTATGTTATATGCATTTATATATAAATATTAAGTAAAGTTATGGGGAAAACAGCCTAAAAGAGCAGGTTGTTCAAGTGAGCTGGTAGATATTTGAAGAAAACGGTATAAAAGGCAGAAGATCTTTTTTGATGAAGAAAGATAAGAAAGTGATTTATAACGGAAAATTTTCAAGAGTCATGGAAACAACAAGAAAGCATGTGGAAACTGGAAGCAGATCCAGTGAACAAGAACAAATGTAAAAGAATAAAAAAAATAGGAAGATAAGCAACTTGAAGATAGAAATGACATATCAGTAGCAAAACACATAAAGAAAATCATGACTATAAAAGCAGTTAGAGGAAAACCACGGAAAGACTTGACCTTTTAGTAGGAAAGATCTCAGGGATTTTTACACTAAAACAATTGTTCAAAGCTTTCTATTTTCCCTTTTTTGCCTTGACCAAGGTAAGACCAAATGGTTAACAAAACTCATGTCTGTAATAGATTTAAGAATTCATACTGGAAAGAGCATTCAGAATACACTGTGACAGCTGCCTGCTTTCGCGTTGTCTAAACCGTGTGAGAGTCCACAGAGGATGCTTAGAGAAGTAAGTGGAGCAGGCCAACGACTACTTATTTGAGAACTTGTAGGAGTTTCTTAAAGATCAGAAAGTGACAAGTATAATGCCTACATATATGTAGATAAGGGAAAAAAGAAGAGTCTAGGACTTACAGACTCTCAGAAAAGTAATAGAACAAGCAGGTTTTAAGCTGATGAGGAGGAAATGAATAATAACCCCGATCAAGAAAAACCGTCTTTTTTCTCTTTTTGTGACAGACCAACAGATTTTGACTTTAAGGGAAAAGAACACTTGATCTATCTTGACTTCGGTAGTATTTTGATTCTGTTATTTACAGGTGATTTCATGAAAAACTAGGGAAATATCTGTGGTGAAAAAGTTACTAAATGCCAAACTTTACTGCAAGAGTAATTATAAACTGACTGCTGTCAAATTGGAGGCTCTGAAGGAGTCTGTCTGGAATCTGGAATCTTGTCAATATTTTTTATTAATTACTTCAATAAAAGAATAGAAAATGTATTAATTGAGTCTTCAGATTAAGCTATCTGGATAGGAATGTAACATGTTGGAGGTCACAATTAGAATTATAAGACTGATAAACTGAAGAAGTTTCCAAGAAAAAAAAAAATATTCATAATCAGTAGGGAAAACTATGGAGTTCTTCCCCTATATGAAAATAATCAAATAGTAGATGGAGAATTTTAGTGTATTATAAAATGACAAAAAAATCAAATTTTAGAAATAAACTCTTAAGAATTTGGGTGAGTGTTAAGAAGACTCCTAACTACTTGAGTAAAGATATTCTAAAGCAGTCTTCGGGATGGAACGATGAGACAAAAACTAACCTTCCATTATTCATTTGACCTGTTTAACTCAGTTGACTCAATAGTTAAATGGAGACAGCAACATTGAAATAGCTCATCAGAATGTCACATGGTTTAATTACATAAATTTTAACACAACTTGATCAAGAATACTGCTAAGTATTCTGACCTGTTATATAGTGTGATACATAGATGTGTATATATAAATCTGTTATTTATTGTGGCAGCTTTGTGGTCAGCTGTCACAACTCTCAGTTTTATGGTGCAATTCACTCCTGACATGCTGTGTCAACTCCTTGTCTTAGTGTCTGTTCTAAGTTTCTTCTAAAACACAAGATCTTTGTTATTGCAGGTTTTTGCCTATTGCACCTTTTTCCTTCATTACAAAGAAGCAGAGACAGAATGCAGTTTCTTCATTGTATGCTATGTAGTTTGTCTGAGGTTCTGGGTCTGATTTTGACATCTACCTCAGAGAGCTCTCTCAACTGAACGATAAACAGGGCTTTAAATTTGAACATATGAATTAGCCACAGGGATTTTAAATAGACTTTTTGACCTGCGACTGTAAAATTCTATGTATTGTTATACACCTCTCTCTGGGACCGTTTGATCACTTTATTATTTATAGATTAAAGAACATTGTTGCTAATTAATACTGTTCTAATTGTTGGCAGTGTATACGTGCTTGCTTTGATGTTTTTTTGATCCTGTATTTTGGGGATTTCACTTACTACTTTTTTGGATGATTTGGGATTTTGGAACCTGTATTTTCAAGCCCTCGTTTCATTTTCTTATTACTGAGGTCTCTTCTTTTCTAACTTCTTTGCTTCTCATCACACCATTCCTGTTTCATTTTAATCAAGTCTTATGAAATGGGGCAGCCCCAATTAATTCTTCAACGTTATACAAGTAGATGCATTTTTCATTGTCTTTTGAAAAAATGGATTACTATAGAGGTTAATATTTTGTTACCTGCATCACATTAGCCTTGTATTGTAGCTTGTTAGGAAGAAAACTTTCCCAGTTGATGCAATACCATGATTTCAGGCTAATCATTAGGAGCAAGTTAGCGGTCTGCTAACATTTAAGTTAGTTCCTCTGACGAAGTAGTTCTCCTGCACTCACTTGAATGCCCACTTTTTATTGCAGGTGTGGCCACAAAATGGGAATTTCTCTCACATTGTCTGCCAGATGAGCACTTGAGTACATAAGGTCAGACTGCATAATTGTATCGGTTCCTACTGATCTTAAGATCTGTGAATGATTCAATCAAATATCCCAGATTTTGAATGCTTTGATCAGAAATCTTTGGGGTTAGCATATTACTAAGATGTTAAGTTACTAAGTTGTATAATTACTATACAGAACTTCACATCACTATTTACACTCATTAAGTAATGTGTTTCACTAATTCAGTATGACCAACAAGAACTGATTGAAACACTGGTTTGGTTTTGTTACTTTTTTTTTCTTTTTTCTTTTAATGGTCAGCAGAAATTTAAACTTTGCAACAACAACAAAAAAATCTGGTTTCATGATAAAATTCTACACCTATCATTCAACTTTAGAATTCATATTCACCACAAGCACTCTTAATTTATATAGATATATCAGGATACCACATTTTTAAAAGTATAAAAATAATTGTACAGAATATCTCAAACAAGAATATTATAAGGCATTAGGCAGACAACTACAGTTAAGTTATAATTAGCTCCATTGTGAGTTACAGCTTCAAAGAAACGCAAAACTTCTAAGAAAAAATTCAGCTGACTCTACCAAGCTTTGTCTACATGCTATGGCCTAGATCCACTAAAAGAATTAGGAGTCTGACAGCCATTGTAAACATCTAAGTCCAAAATGTAGATCTTCAAAACCCCAGCTGAGCTGCTGCCTCATCCCAGGGGAAGATAGTTTTCTTCCCATGACACCTAAATTTCTGTTAATGTTCTCCAGATATGTAAGACTACATCCAGAAAGATGGTATGTGTCTCTAGCAGAAAGTAGGAAACAGTATATTTGTCTGTATGCCAAGCTGTAACCCTGAAAAGCTCCATTAAGCTGCCACTTGATCTGGCTGGCATTGATCACACCCAAGCAACACTCTTTCCTTGAAAGTTTCTGCAGGGAACATATAATGTCTCTCTCTGCAAGTGCACTGATACGCCTCAATTTTGATCTTAGTATTGGCTCATGATTATGCATAACTGGCTTCCAGAAACTTGCTATTCAACTTGCTAGTCACCTGTTAAATTTTATGAGGATATGTCTGCACCGCTAGCCAAGAGGTCAAAGGAATGACTTTGTGCATATCTCACACTGCTTTATTGTGTGATCCCTGGCTCTGCTTTGGACCACTCCTAGTGCCTTTCCACCAGGCAACTCCTGCATACATGTCATGTATTGATAAGGATCATGGCCAAAACATTGTGGCGAAACTAGTTCATCCAGCCACAGGAGATGACACATTCAGTATAGGGTGAGCTGCGATTTACATATCAACGACAAGCTAACGAGCCACAGCTGAGGCCGGCTGGCCGATACGGGAGGTGGGGGATGTGCCGGAAGGCACATAGCTCCATCTTCTGATATGCCCAGCTTGGCACACAAAGGGGAAAAGCTGAGACCATTCAACATGGCCCAGAAATTGTCGAGACTTGTCAATCTTTCACAATTACCCCTTTTCCCCAGACTTTCCTTTACTCGGAGAGCTCTAAAAAAGCTCACCTAAAACAGCACTGGTAGGGAACCCACCACCCTGAGGACCTTCCACCCACCAGCCTCTCCATGGGAACTGGGTCAGACACCGGAGGACACTGCGCTCCTGAACTATAAACCCCAGCATCCTCGCCGTGGGACACCAGAGGCCATACATCATCATATAAGTCTCGTCATCCACCCTGCGGAGCCATAAGAGTGGCTGGATCCCTCACCCTTTTCTTTCTTCCTTTCTCTCTGCTCTTTCCTTCTCTCTTTTTTCTTCTATGTCCCTATTTCTTTATATCTTTCTCTCTCTTATATCTTAGTTTTCCCTCTCTACCACTCTCTTTCTCTCTTTTCCTTTCGAACATATAAGAGTAACATCATCTTAAGCTCCACTGTTGGATTCTTGTTATGTTTTGTATTATAGCTACTAGTGGTTGCCAATCCATCGCTTGTAGAAGGACTTTTGCTGTTATACTTTTGCCAAGCTGCTATTCGCTGTAACTAGTATTCCAACACGTACTTTTAGTAAAACTCATAATTGGATTGGACCCCTGGAGTGACTGTCTGTCATTCACTTCACATAACCGCGCAGGATTAACCCAGAGTTAACTCACATCTGGTCTCACCTGTTAAGCTAGGGCATATGTCGCGTTCAGAGTTAACTCATCCCTCAACCCATCTGTTGCGATGGGACAATACGGTTCTGGGATCAGCCTTCACACTCTCGAACAGCGATATAGGCAACACCACACCAAGTCTGTCTTGTTCCAGCCTACAAAAGACAAAGTACTATCTCCATCATCACTGTCTCTGCAGGATTTGCACCCTTAAACATGCCCATGTCCTTCTCATGACAATGTCCAAGGCACGCAACATGTCCCTCAGATTTACACCATGAAATCATCATACTGGTAGGAGACAAAACGAAAACCAAAGAATATTTGTGGTTGGAACCACAGTGTGATGCACAGGAATAATGTGTGAAGTCAAGTCCAAAGGCATTGCTTATACGCTAGAAAGATACAGCTCCACACAATGGTCTCAGTATGGTTTCAGCTTTACTGAGAAATGCAAGTACCAGAAGAGGGAGTCCACCCACTCTCTCTGCTTTATTTTGTAGTTTAAGCTATGGTCAAAAGTGCTTGGCCAGACTGTGAAAGACTCTCTGCATCCAAGGAAAATTCAAACACACATCTTCCAAGAGTAGGTGCACATCCATTCCCTCTTACTCTCAGTGAGACACAGTGGCTTCATCATGTGTTCTTCCAGAAGAGTTTTTGTTTAAGAGCTGGTGTAGATCTGTAATTCAAGAAGAGTTGAAAGCTGAAGCAAGGGCATACACACAGTTTCTTTAAGTGATTATCTTATGGGGCTGCCTAAGCAGCACACTGGATTTAATGGAAAACTTTTCTGAGTCCTATCTCATCTCACACTGCCTAAAGAGTTAAGGCATCTAGCTCAGGCCTGGGGATCCTATTAAAGAGAAGAGTCATGCAGTGTTAGGTGGTAGTCCATGCAACTATACATACATTTGATTTGTCACTTGACCAAATGAAAGCCCCGTATTGTCTCACACTTCTCATGCCTTGAAACCCTGTGCAGATTCTACCAAAAGTAATAATCAAGTCATGGATGACCTGAGAAACTTTAATGAGTCTCTTAGACAGGCAGAAGTCATGTGGTTTTATCTCCTTTGCACAGATGTGCAGATGACCTGCAGAAGCAGTAGAGGTGGTAAAAAGTAGAGAAGAGATGTCAAAGGTAAAGGGTGAAGTCTTAATCTCGGATAATAAAGTGTAGAAACTTCCATGGTCTTCAAAGACCCAGAATTCCTTTCACATTGTCATAGACCTTCCTCATCTAAATCCAGCCTTCAAAAATCTACCTACTATCTTCTCATTCTAGAAATCTGTGCTCAGACTTTTTTGACAGGTATTTTTGTGGAATGCATCTATACTCAGACCTAAATTGCCAGAATAGTTTTTAAAGAACCCCTCATTTGATTCAGTCCATGAGGGAAACAAAAAAGCTCTTAGTTTCTGTGGGAAGTGGAAGTACAGAGCAAAATAGTGTCCCGTGACAATGAACAGTATTAATGATTAATGTTTTCACCTGCAAATATGATCTCTAATTTTCACTCCTTTAAGTCTAGAAAGTCAGTTCAAATGAAATGCTTACATTTTCTTTCTGGTATAGAAGAAAATAGGTTGCTTATCTTTTAGTGTGGAGCTCTGATAGATGATTGTGCTATAAGAGAAATGGAATTTAACTTTTTTCTGTATTACACACTAACTTAGTGACACCAGCAGTTCCTAAAAAAACCAGCAAAAGTTCTATCCTTTTCCCAAACATGAGAGTTAATAAATGGAGGGACTCTGGCTGAACTTTATTCCCATTGAACCTTATAAGAAAATTGTCAGAGAGGTTAACAAAAGCAAAGCTATGCCAGTGTTGAAGACACTTACAGGTATCCTATTACTTCTATAACTTTCTCATTTAGTTAATTTTGCCTATAAAAATGGAAAATTATTTCAATATTTTGAACTTTCAGAAATAAAGCTCTAGTTTATAATGCAGAAAAAAATCATACACCACTGCTTCATTTCTTCTGCTTACATAACTCTCCTTCTCATATTTATAGTCTTGTTATAATTTGGAGAATTCTCAGAATGGCTTAAATTAAAATCTTTCACATTTTAATTTTTTAAGTAAAGAGGAGTGCACAAGCTTTTCTAGGCTAAACCTTGTAACTAATAAAACATCAAAGAAAGATGATGAAAGAGATACAAAGATAGTATACGTAAATGCTACCAAGCGATTGTAGGTTATAGAGGAATTTAGTATAGCAAAGATTTGGAATTGCCAATTGAGATTTTTTAAAAAAATGAACAACTGAAATCTTACCTCTAGATTCACTAAGGAGATTTAACTATGTGTCTCCCTCTAGGATCCTTGGAAGTTGCCTAAATACATCTCTGCCTTGCTTTCTAAATTTAGGGCTGGTGTGTATCCCTTGTATATGCTACGTGAAAGGTGGCCCAGGCTTGCCTCTATGGTGCATTCCTTCCGCTGCCAGGGCCCCGAAACCCTGTCCCCGTTGGCACTGTGTGGAGCTAATGTTGAGCTGATGTAGCGGGGTACCAAGAGCTGCCTGTGTTTCTGGGAGATTCTCCACCTGCTCCTGAGCTCACAGGGGAAATGGATAGAAATCTGCTGAGGGTAAACAGCAGCTTCCAGCTCCACTACATGATTGCACCGATCCAACTCCTCCACCGTTAGGCAGTCATCAATCATTCTTCCACCTCACTTATGGCCAAATTCCACTCTCAGTTGTGTATTCGCAAATCCCGTTGACGTCAGTGGCTAGTGGTGTACCAGAGGAGAAGAATTTAACTCTTCATATAGCTTTCTCCACTCTCTGAAGGTCCTTTTTGCCTTTCCCAAGGCAAGGCTTTTTTCCTAGCATTACATTTAGGTTTAAGCATCATAAAACATTTAAAAGGCTGACATTGCTGCTCTCAAGTATCGCCTCAGTGAACTGTATGCTTTAGAACTTTCTAAAGCTAATGGCAGCCTCTTAACATTCCTGTTTTGTTTGGTTTAAGATATCCTGATAGGGAATAGGGTACACTGGTAAAATCAGATTTACAGAAGCTTCAGGAAAAAAAAAAAAAAAAAAAAAAAGATGGAATCTCATGTCTTGGGACTTGCTGAAAGAGAATCAGGGAAAAGAGTCTGTTGAAGGAAAAAAGTTACAGACACTCAGCATTTCTGGGTACCTTGCAGTAAGATATCAAGTCATCCAAAGGGCCATATTGCTAGAGATTAGGCTGTTTTTAAAAAATAAAAACTCATTTTATCTGACTGATATATAGAGTAGACACTAAACGATCTTTGTGAGCATTTAGTTCCTTGGTGTATTTCTGAGGGCTTGGATGATTCCAGGTGAGTCCATAGGTGTTTTAGAGACAGATATATTCTAGTCTTGAGAGTCACAAATTTGTTTTGTGACAAATTAAAATGTACTTTAATTTCAAATGAGAGAAGTGTCCTGGCTAGCTTTTATGTCCACTCTCAACAGCACAATTTATCATTGATTCAACAATTTCAAATAAAGTTTGGAACTTATTCTGGGATGTGTGGCTGAACTGGGAAGATGTTGTTAATCTTCAGACCTCAGCTATTCCTACCAAGTAATATTACCAGCTAGTAAAAGGTAGTCCTGCAGAGCTGGGTCACCAGGACAAGTCATCCTTTCCCCAGGATGGCCTTGCATATTATCAGAGGTCATAAAGTATTTTGTGGAACACTGGCAATCTCGGGGAAAAATAAGAGAAAGGGAAGAAATGGAGAAGAAAAATAAGAATTTGGTCATTCACGGCTCCCTTTAAGAATCTGGATTTCTTCTCTTCCAACACAGCTTTCTATTAGCTGAACCTGATTCAAGGCCAACCGCTGAATCCTCACACTGTAGGCTGTAGCTCAGCTGCACAGTAGTATCTTTACATCTGTGCCAGCTGGGGTTATTACTGAGTTTTATAACTTCTGCTATAAATAAAGCCTTGTCATCTAAGCATTCAATTTAAATACCTCTCAGTTTATTTTTGAACACTGGAAGTTAATAATAAATATCATCTTTGTTTTCTAATTTTTTTACTGAGTTGATTTAAATGCTCTTGACAGCTCCAATCCAATCCTCCCATCCAAGCTGACAAGCATGACATGCATCTCTGCATACAAGCTCTCAATTATGCATAATCCAATGTTTTCTAGGGTTTTAATTGAATCACTAGTCTCAAACTTGTTATTTTTAATTTACAACATTTGATTTCTGACACCGGCCCCTCTATGTCATAAATTATGCAGGCAAGAGCCTTAGTTGTATGGGTGATTAAAAAAAACTAATTAGGCATGATTATAAAAAAATAAAACAGAGACCTCTTAAATATGTGCATGTTACCACGTAAGGGAGGCTTATTTCACTGGAATGCCTGGGTGATTTTTTTTTTTTTAAAGAGATTATGTTCAGTTCAGTACAATTTGATTGATTTTGACAGAAATGAAAGAAAATGTAGGATTTTTTCTTCCTGCATATATACCAGAAATTGCATTACATGGCCCGTTGATGTGAATTTCTCCCACAGCTCATTGAATGTAATTTTGTTAAGTGGGCAGGAAAATGAATATGAAGAAAATGGAATAGAATCCAACATTTTCCTTGGCACCAGTAGCATAACCGAGACGTGACATATATAGATGTAAATATATGCATATATATACATGTGAGGTACAATTAAAGGTATTAACCTTTTATGCCTCAGCTAATAACAGCAAGAAGGAAAATGTGCTAAATGTTAAACATCACTAAAAGGTAGATAGTAGAGGAATGATATGTCTGCAAAGGCTGTGCCACTACAGCAGCAAATTAAAGGAAAAGAATGGTTTTCTCTTAAATGGATTTAAGAAGTTACAAGTGTACTTGCCACATGACCTTGCAGATGTTTATCATTATAATTCACTAACAGCTTAAATCTGGCTATTTTAAATACACACTGTGTCAAAAAGAACATAATCCCCCCCTTTTTAACATGTTCTCTTTCCAACAATCTGGGGAAAAAATGAGGAAGAATCATTGCTTCCCTCCAGCTGTACTACATGATCACTGTGCTCTGAGCCTCAAGTCTGTGCACCACAGACATACACAGTACAGCTGCTCTATCCCACTAAATCAGGCTGTGATGATAATATGAATGAACTAAGGAGTTGCTTCATCAGAAACTTCCAGTTCAGGAAAAAAATTCTACTCAGTGTTGGACCTGTATGTAGTTCCAGCAATGCTGCTCTTCCACTCACATACAACCATATGCTTATACAGTTTGCTGGATTGGGACCAAAGACTCAGATGGAGTTGCCTAAGGAAGAGCTGGCAGATTTGTTAGCCCTAACACCCTTAACAGCTTTAAAAATTCATGGTGCTGATTGAAAATCCAGGATGATCACCTGATACTCAACAAAACTCACTGTGAATTCTGGAGATGCGATGGTGTTTCACCTGCATCCAGGGGGAAGCAGACACTTCAAAAGAACAGGGGTCTTTTCAATTGCTGCTGTCCCTGGAAATATGTCATGGAATATCTATGCTCCTTTCCCTGCAAGGAAGCCCCATCAGAAAGAAGACAAGGATGTCAGAAAGGGCCGAGGAGAGACCAGAATAGAAGGTCGAGCCCATGCTGTTTTTCTGTAGTGGGTAAAGCTACTTTGGAAGTTCTTTACTGACATTTGTAAGACCATCAACAAGCCAGAAGCTGCTAAGCAAAAGCAAGAGAAAAATCCATCCTTCCATTTCAGCCATCCTGGAGTGCCACCATAGGACAGAAGGGTCCTGAGAGACTGTGACAGATAAGACTTATGGAGCACCACATTACTTGGCACATCATCTGCATGAATGTCCTCAGGAAGGCTGCCTGCTGCTTCAGGTGGTTGGAAGAGGCACTCTAAGTCAAAGCTGGTTGATTCTTTTTGAAAATTCATGATGCTCATTAAGAAGCTGTAAAGAAAAGCTTAAATGTTTATCAATATATTTTAATTGATACCCAGACAGCTTTTGTTTGGATCAAGAAATGTAGGTACTTGGACATAAAAGAAATCTGAAGTGTCTTCAAAGTGATCCTCCTGCACGTTCTGAGAAAGCTTCAGAATGTACCCTGGCAACGGAGTTGGCAATGAGCCATGAGAACAGGATGATACCATGCTCAAACATTTTATCTTTTCCTACCTGAAGGCCTGTCTGGACTGGCCAGAGACCTATATTAAAATTTGGAACAGGAATTTATATTCTTAAGGACAATCAGTGGAAAAATCAAAGACATCTTCAATCTCAAATGTTAGAAGAGATACTTAACTACAAATATTGAAGGTAAAATAGATATGCTCTATTCCCATTGACATATTTTCTTATCTGCCTTCTAATTCTGAATTCTGTGTTCAGTTGCTGTGCACAATCTTAAAAACTCAACTAGAAATGCTCAATATTTTTGTAAATCCAAATCCTACTTAAAGGGGATTTTCTAACATAAATAGATTTAACCAAAATATTTTTTTTTTACCAACAAAATCTAAGGTTTCCCTCAAAAGAGAGAAGGTATATTGCAGAAGAGGTAATTAGAAATGAAACCATGCATTATCAAAAAGCTCTTCAACCACGGTGGTCGAAGTGGTTATAAATCTCCTAAGGTCTATAATATAGTTGGCCTTTGCATTAGTGCACAGGGATAAGTGGAAGAGGCAAGGTAGAAACAGCTTCCTTCTCCTGGGTAGCCTGCTCTCAAAAACTTAACAAAACAAAAACAAAACAGCAGAAGTGCTATAAAAATAATGGAATTTGTGGAGGATTTGACAGTGGCCATGATTTTCTTACAACGTACATCAGCCAGAAAGCTCCTAAAACAAAAACAAAGCTTAAAACAAACCAAGGCTTATGACTGGATCAGCTTCAGTCTTTTACTGTAATAGGCAAACCCACATCATATAAAGTTGTCAATAAATCTGTCAGGTATTTTAAACTTTAAACTAGATAGGTTTGTAATTCCAGATAGTCTTCCTCAACTGAATTCTTGTAATAATTAGGAGCCTTTCTCCAGTTTCTCTGTGGGCTGTTTCTATTCAAATGTTCTATTTCCTACTTTTTCCTTCAGCATAAATAACTCTTCTCCCTCTCTTGTCATTACTGTTTGGATGCACTTTAGGACAGCTGTCCTATTTCCTCTTAGTTTTGTTTTTGCCAGATTTGATCAGAGTGTTCCTCCTTCTTTGGCTGGAACAAATATACAAATGGCTTAACATACATCATATGAATCTCTGCCTTCTTGTATGTCCTAATATAAATCCATATATATACAAATAGATATCTAGACATACATTACTAAAGACCTTTTTCTTTTCTCTTTACACTTCCTTTTCTAGCTCTACATAAGCCTTATTTCTGGCAATTGTTATTTAATTTCTTTCAATACAATTTGTCTCAATCAAAGTGAGATGTCTACAGTGTCATTTACTACATTTGAACCAGTTACCCTAGGACACCTTTATACTTACTGGAGATAAACTGGTGCTTTTATGATGTGGTTCTTCTGACCTCTCCCAGACTTTTATGTGAGTAAAGGAGATTCATGGCCAAAAAACTGCTTGTTTCTCTCTTACTGCAAAAAGTGTCTAGTGTGACTAAGCTAGGCATAAACATATACCGTAGACATCTATACTTGACCAGAATCATCCCACGAAATAACATCCTGGCCTTTCAGACACAGCCTTTTTTGGTAAAAAATACTTTAGGAGGCTTCTTAAACTCTCTACTTACTCCCAATGCTTATTGGAGGTAGATATTCGCTCAATTCTCTTTGGAGCTGTTCCTCACAGTGGTTGAAATTTGGTTCTCATTTCCTCAAAGCAAAGCTACCTTTGAAAGTGAGAGAAGAAAATAACACTTTTCTTCAGTTAGCCTGGAAATGAAACCAGGAATTCACTAAGATACTGGTTTCCCCTCCCTGATTAGAAAAAGTATTCACTTGTGTGAGAAGCTTTTTTAGAAACCTCTAAATAGAAGCAGAAGCTTGTTGAAGTTATTAGGTCACAGGCCTTTGTTGCTACTTCTTTTGTGGCATAAACGAGAAGGAAGCACATGTAAAAGAACCCACATATAATGACTGTGTCAATAATATCCTTACATTTAAATATGACCACCAGGAGTAAGCACTGCTCTGAAATTCCGTCGCTCTTGGTGTGCAGTTTCTGACACATGGCTCTATTGAGAGATGAAGTAATCATTTCATAAGATAAGGCTGTAGATTTCTATCCATTCTGGTATGGGAACTCAAGATCAGGCAAATCACTCATGGGACAATTTTATAGAAATGCATCTGTTTCTGAGAGGGCTAAACAAGTTCATGAATAAAGACTATCCATATCCAAATCTGCCAGCTGGAGGCTTCTGACTGACACTGTTTTATTCTATCAAATTAAATAGTGCATGCAAATTTCTAGTTGTAGGACTGACACCCATTTCTGTGCCACATCTGCTCCTCATTTTTTTTTTACTCACCTGTTTCATCATGTCTTCAGCTGTTGGCCTGATACTGTATTCCGTACAGGATCTAGCACTTTGGAGGTTTAGATTTCATAGGGTCTCTAGACAAGTGGTAATGTAAATAACAGAAAATAAGTTAATTTCCACTGAAAAATCCAAACAAAAATGTAATCAGATTAGAAGATTTCAACTGGGTGTCTGCAGTTAGCTCTTCTGGATATTTTTGCTCTTATAAAAATATATCATGGCATTCTATGGTAGAGGATAAGTCATGTCAGGTTCAGTACCAGTGTAAAGAAAAATACTGAAAAGAACTAGGAACTATGTCCACTTCAGGTCTGCATTTCACTCTTTCCTGTGATATCAACTTTACTACAGTTGGGACATCCAAGCCAAATAGCTTGTCTTCTTGTAAGAATTGTTTCCACTCTCATAACATCAGGCATTTATTTGTCTCATGTACACAGACTTTGTTTACTGTATGGGAACATTAGCAATTAACCGTCATTTCAACGAAGGAAAAGAAAAAAACTTGGCCAACACAAATAACAATAACAATAACAATAACAATAACTACAACTGCAAGGGGTGATGAAGATTAACTAACAGACCTTTCTCTATGTTGCTTCAATGAGAATTTGGATGCCCGCAATAGTGTTACTTGAGGACACTTTAGAGTGAAGTCCCTTCTCTAATGAAGAATCGTAAAGGGAATGTAAGTAATCCAAATAGGTATTTATTTTCTGCAATTAGAAGGAAGGGTTCTTTGATAACGGCTGGTTTTATAAGACACCAGTCCGGTCAGTGATATGTGGGAAAGGTTTATCCCACAGGGGTAAAAAGATGCTGGGACAGGAATTAGCAGGGCTCATTTGCAGGGCTTTAAACTAGATTCGAAGGGGGATGGGGTTGTATCTGGGCTTGCATCAGTGGGGCAGCACACTGGAATCAATAAAGACCGGGAGGCCCCCCAGGCCCCTAGGGTGAAATCGGTGTACTCGGCTCGCTCCCTGAAATGCCTGTACACCAATGCGCGCAGCATGGGGAATAAGCAGGAGGAGTTAGAAACCTGCGTTCGGTCAGGAGATTATGATCTGGTGGCAATTACAGAGACATGGTGGGACAGCTCACATGACTGGAATGTGGTCATGGATGGCTATGCCCTTTTCAGGAAAGACAGGCCAGCCAGGCGAGGTGGTGGAGTTGCTCTTTATGTGAGAGAGCAACTGCAATGTATAGAGTACTGTCCAGGTGCGGTTGAGGAGCGAGTTGAGAGTCTGTGGGTGAGAATTAAGGGGCAGGCTGGCAGGGGTGACACTGTTGTGGGAGTCTATTACAGGCCACCAGATCAGGGTGAGGAAGTTGATGAGGCCTTCTATGGGCAGCTGAGCGTGGCCTCACAGTCACAGGCTCTGGTTGTTATGGGGGATTTTAACTACCCTGATGTTTGCTGGAAGGACTACTCAGCCAGCCAGCCTCAGTCTAGGAGGTTCCTCCAGTGCATTGACGATAACTTTCTCATGCAAATGGTGGAGGAGCCGACTAGAAGAGGTGCGCTGCTGGATCTCGTCCTCGCTAACAAGGAGGGTCTGGTCGAAGCAGTAAAGGTGGGGGGCTGCCTTGGTTGCAGTGACCATGAGATGGTGGAGTTCAGAATCTCCTGTGGTGGGAGCAGAATACCGAGCAGAATTGCAACCCTGGACTTCAGCAGGGCCGACTTTGGCCTTTTCAAACAGTTGCTGGAGGGAATCCCGTGGGCAAGGCTGCTTGAAGGTAAAGGCGCCCAAGATAGTTGGTTAACTTTCAGGGACTGCTTCTACCAAGCTCAAGATCAGTGCATCCCGACGCGCAGGAAGTCAAGGAAGGGAGCCAGGAGACCTGCGTGGTTAAACAGGGAACTGCTGGGCAAACTCAAGTGGAAGAGGAGGGTTTACAAATCATGGAAGGAGGGGCTGGCCACTTGGGAAGAATATAAGGCTGTTGTCAGAGGATGTAGGGAGGCAACTAGGAAAGCTAAGGCCTCCTTAGAGTTAAACCTGGCGAGAGGGGTCAAGGACAACAGGAAGAGGTTCTTCAAATACATGGCAGATAAAACTAACACCAGAGGCAATGTAGGCCCACTGATGAACGGGGTGGGTGCCCTGGTGACAGAAGATACAGAGAAGGCAGAATTACTGAATGCCTTCTTTGTCTCTGTCTACTCTGCCGGAGGCTGTCCTGAGGAGCCCCGTACCCCTGAGGCCCCAGAGGAAGGCAGGGCAATGGAGGAGTCTGCCTCAGTTGATGAGGACTGGGTTAGGGAGCAATTAAGCAATCTGGACATCCATAAATCCATGGGTCCAGATGGGATGCACCCGCGGGTGCTGAGGGAGCTGGCTGAAGTCATTGCTGGACCGCTCTCCATCATCTTTGCCAAGTCTTGGGAAACGGGAGAGGTGCCTGAGGACTGGAGGAAAGCAAATGTCACTCCGGTCTTCAAAAAGGGCAAGAAGGAGGACCCGGGCAACTATAGACCGGTCAGCCTCACCTCCATCCCTGGGAAAGTGATGGAACACCTTATCCTTGGTGCCATCTTAAGACATATCAAGGATAAGGGGGTCATCAGGGACAGTCAACATGGCTTCACCAAGGGGAAGTCGTGTTTGACCAACCTCATAGCCTTTTATGAAGACGTAACAAGGTGGATTGACGATGGCAGAGCAGTGGATGTGGTCTACCTTGACTTCAGCAAAGCATTTGACACCGTCTCCCACAGCATCCTCACGGCAAAACTGAGGAAGTGTGGACTGGATGATCGGGTAGTGAGGTGGACTGCAAACTGGCTGAAGGAGAGAAGCCAGAGAGTTGTGATCAATGGGGCGGAGTCTGGTTGGAGGCCTGTATCTAGTGGAGTGCCTCAAGGGTCAGTTCTGGGACCAATACTGTTCAATATATTCATCAATGACTTGGATGAGGGAATTGAGTGTACTATCAGCAAGTTTGCTGATGACACCAAGCTGGGAGGAGTGGCTGACACGCCAGAAGGCTGTGCTGCCATCCAGCGAGATCTGGACAGGCTAGAGAGTTGGGCGGGGAAAAATTTAATGAAATATAACAAGGGGAAATGTAGAGTCTTACATCTGGGCAGGAACAACCCCAGGTTCCAGTACAGGTTGGGGAATGACCTATTAGAGAGCAGTGTAGGGGAAAGAGACCTGGGGGTCCTGGTGGACAGCAGGATGACCATGAGCCAGCACTGTGCCCTTGTGGCCAAGAAGGCCAATGGCATCCTGGGGTGTATTAGAAGGGGGGTGGTTAGTAGGTCCAGAGAGGTTCTCCTTCCCCTCTACTCTGCCCTGGTGAGACCTCATCTGGAATATTGTGTCCAGTTCTGGGCCCCTCAGTTCAAGAAGGACAGGGAACTGCTGGAGAGAGTCCAGCGCAGGGCCACAAAGATGATTAAGGGAGTGGAGCATCTCCCTTATGAGGAAAGGCTGAGGGAGCTGGGTCTCTTTAGCTTGCAGAAGAGGAGACTGAGGGGTGACCTCATTAATGTTTATAAATATATGAAGGGCGGGTGTCACGAGGATGGAGCTAGGCTCTTCTCAGTGACAACCAACAGTAAGACAAGGGGTAATGGGTTCAAGCTGGAACACAAGAGGTTCCACTTAAATGTGAGAAGAAACTTCTTCTCAGTGAGGGTGACAGAGCACTGGAACAGGCTGCCCAGGGAGGTTGTGGATTCTCCTTCTCTGGAGACATTCAAAACCCGCCTGGACGCCTTCCTGTGTAACCTCACCTAAGTTTTCCTGCTCTGGCAGGGGGATTGGACTAGATGATCTTTTGAGGTCCCTTCCAATCCCTAACATTCTGTGATTCTGTGATTCTGTGAAGACTGTGGCAGCTAAATTCTTAAAATTGCCTGGCTTATTCTGGAATAAATCACTCACAACTCCAGAACACATTAGTTCTGTAAACCTGTCAGTCATGATCAGTAAATTGTTAAACATTAGAATACAGAAGAGCATGGCTTTGATACACAAGCCCTTGATATAGGTGCTGCAACTTCAACACCAAAGATGTATGGTTTCTGCAAGCATGTGAAATTTTATACCAAAAAGCCTGCACTATTATTCCTTGAAGACTTCTCAGCAAGGATTAGAATATACATATTTCATGCAAAAATCAGACATAAAAAACAAAATTACTCTTATTTATGAGTAGGGAAATTCAAAACCTAGAGCTGCAACCTTTACTTAATGCCAAGGCCATGAAAATGCAATGATCTACAGAAATTCACACTTTTGTCTCTGGGGGCATTGTTACAGGCTCATAAAAAGTCAAATTGCTGTTACTAGAGCTTGCAAATAATTTATACCTATCATTTGTCTTATAGTTCTAGCATTTGCCTGCTGTGCTGACCACCTACTCGTGGATGTATGTTGTAGCAATCATGTTCTTGACACAGTCACCAGAAGAGAAGAATATGTTATTTGAGAGTATTTGAAATGTCCGGGACTAATCTACCAAGCACAAACTACAGGCTCATACACTGAAAAAAGGTATTTTTTCCAAAGTATTATATCACGAGTTCCCAAGTCATTTTTTTTGAAGGTAACAACTGACTACATAAACCAGCAAGGAATCTTTTTTCTTATTGTCCTTTATTTAATTTCTCTTAGAAGCTAAATGAATATACAAAATCTTTTATGAAAGAATTTGCCAACAACAGTACTCCCCAATAGATGTACGCACAGGGGAACACATTTTAGCAAACTTTTTATTCTTGTTATTGCCATTTTTTATATTGTAATCCTTTAGATATTAGCCTTTCGCAGACTTTTCTGTCATAAATATCAGAATGTTATTAGTCAACAAGAACTGAAATATATTCACAACCTGGTCTTATCATTATCAACTATCTTGCTATGGACACATTTTCTAATGTCTTATGTATATTTCCCTCTGTTCATGGGTTGAGAAGTTTTAAATTAAATATTTTATATCATGCAGTGAAATCTACACTTTCAGCACCTATGACTTCCCTTTTCATTGCAGCGATACTGTTGCAAAAACCAAGCTGAAATCTGAATTAGAATTACGTCTGTTAAGCAGAGGCTATTTGCAATCACTCCAACATTTTCAAAACTTTGGCCAAAGGGACAAATGTGTCAGCATGTTTCTTCTTTAAATTTATGTAACAGAAGCTAGACAGGAAAAAAAAAAAAAGAGAGAGAGAAAGAAAAACTCCTTAGATCATCTAGCTCATCCTGCCAATCTCTGTATCTATCATCTCATCTTGGGAAAGGACTGTAGACAGCCTCTGGGTGTTCTCTACATGTAATATTGGCAAAATAGGGCCCAAAGTTTTTGTTTTCTCACTATTCGTTAGCAAGATAAACAAACAAAAAATCCCTCTCAGCTGAAACTAAACCAAAAGAGAACTACAACTGGCTAACCCAAAAAAGGTCTGCAGGAGCTATGTATCAACTGAGTTTTCTACCCTTTCACTATTCATTTCTAACACAAAAGCTGATCTTAGTGAATATACAATGATGTCAGTCAGCTAAGTACAGTCCTATTTTTGGCACCAAGAGGAAAGAAGCATTAAACTTTCATATAATAAAATAGCAACATTAGGTTTAGAGAACACAAGAATAAAAATATTCTAATGTTTCCCTAGGTTCAGCTTAATTCATATATCTGCCATCAGGAAAATAGTAACTAGAACATAGTGTTGTCAAATTGCTTCTGTCCCACTCCTTCCCCTTCCCTGGCAAATTCAGAAGGGAAAATTGCTCCAAATCAAACACACTACTATTTCTTCTTTGTTATTCAAATGGAGCCTGGGACTGCTGAAAACAATTTATTTCCACATACATTTCAATTATGAAATATCAAATTTTATGGGAAAAAAAAACCAAACCACAGCATCTTTACATTTTAAAAAACCTCAAATGTTTTTATTTGCCATATGGAATATTGATTTAATAACTGTCTCAAGTTTTTGAGACATCATAGGCCCATTTCATTGTAGCTCCAGAGAACCATAGTTGTGGCTCAGTCTCCTCGAAATGTTTGACTTCACAAGACAGGAAATGTATAGACCTTTTGTGCTGCAATGAAGACTCATATTGTCACCAATGGGAGTGAAATACAGTCCTTGTATAGCAAAATTCATTAATTTTCAATATTCCTTTAGTTTAGAATTGTTCAAAAACACGTATCTTTAGCTAATTGTATTACAAAACTGATTATTGTATATTCTGTGCAACACACACGCAGAAATCTCAGCTGAAATCACCAAACTCATCAATTACAAGTTTCCCCACTGGTAAACTCTGGAACTCTATGGACCCATTCTTGCACCATTATGAAAACTCAATATGAAATCTGAAAATTACTTTGGCCATTCTTCAGCCCATGAATAGGACCAAATGCCTTCTGGACCATCACTAGGCAGGTTTCTCACCTAAAGGGCACCTCACATCTCAGCCCATATCATTTTTGCTTACCACTGAATGAGAAACTCATTCTTGGCTAGCAAAAGCTGAAAACGCAATAAGGACCTGAATCCAAAGCCTTGTGAATTTAAAAGGAAAATTCCCACAGGAATGAAGAGGCTTAAGAGGATCCAGCCCTGAGCAATTTACAATGTATCTTCTGATCTGTATTTTAAGCCTGGGAGACATCGAAAATAAAGTATACATTGTACATATATTAGATGTTTAATATAACTCCAAGCCATATCTTTGGTTAAGGTATTGGAAATATATAAAAGCAAAAGTAATGTTATAATATAAAGCATGTACCCATTTATTTTACTACATTCACTGATAATATTTTCCTGAAGTTTTCAGGCAGGCTTTAATAGAAAACAGTGATAAATGTAACTTACTAGATACCCTCCACTGATCTCATACCAAAAAAATTACAAAACAGCAAACTACAAATTTACATCTTCAGTTTAACTTTTGGTTAAGACAAGCAGGTGCTAGAGCTTCAGTTCACTTAGGTTTCTTTCCCATCAAATGTTTTTGAATAGCAATAGCTAACAAAACTAAAGCAAGTCAGAATGTTTTGTTTTCAGATGAGATCTATCTGATTAAGAAATGCTGGTTATTACCAAAGATCTTTACTGTAAACACTAGAGGTAATTTGGGTAAATGCTACTTTTGATAGGCGAAAAAAAAAATGTCTGTGCAGAAAGAATGCAATCTTGCTTTTCTAAACAAGAACAATCTGTGACAAAGTTTGGTAAATGTCACTCCCAGAGTATATTTAACACTGATGTCTGGGTAGGAAACTGCATTGTCCACATCAATGAAGGTTTGGTGCTAGCAGAGTTTCAGATAACAAAACCAACACAGATAATTATATTTTAAGAGTTTAAAAGAATGACTTTATGGATCATTTCACTAAAAATCATACTTATATTTCAACAGGCTCCTAGTGCAGAGCTGCACAGGCCTAGTATGACCCACAGTGCTTCCAACATATTTTTCTCCAAAAGCCCGTTTTATTAAGCTGAAGGATAAGATTTGTATCTGCCTTCCATTGACAGGATCTGCCACGGCAAGAGTTGGAAAACCAGCTTTGCCACCTGAGAGTTGGTTGTGGTAGAATGTTGCACTTTCTTGGCCTACAAATTCAGGGTCACCAGTTCAAGAACTGGCTCTACAGTGCATAGAGGCATGCAAGGCCATGAATTCTGTGGATTACTCACAAGAGAGTTGAAAATGCAGATGTACTCCGCATAACGCACACTTTTCTGAGAATACTACTTTCATGGTAATCATGTGCCACACAAAAAGCATGCTGGTACCTCCATCATGAAGATCCATGTCAGCTGTGTGTCAGTCTTTCATGTTTTTGCTAAATAACAAAGATCAATAATTACTTGTGGAGGTTTAAATTAGATATTAGGAAAAAAGTTCTTCACAGAAAGGGTTGTCGGGCATTGGAACAGGCTGCCCAGGGAAGTGGTGGAGTCACCAAACCTGGAGGTGGTTAAAAGATGCATAGATGTGGTGCTTAGGGACATGGTTTAGTGGCAGACTTGGCAGTGTTAAGTTAATGGATGGACTCGATCTTATTCCAACCTAAATGATTCTATGATTCTCTAACTGTCTAATTTCCATTAATCAGTGACATGACTAGAGGTGTCAGTGCAACCAAATCTGCTTTTCCAAGGAAAACATTCTTTAAACTTATTACTACATGTATATTTTATCTGAATGCAGTTTTGTAAACTGATTAAAACCAGAAATAAGCATTCATTCCTTTTTGTAGAACAGGAGGGGATTATGCAGGCCATGTTTCCAGATGTTGATTTACTCTTTGTTTTAAGGGCGTCTAAAATTGCTGCAGAATCTCTCCTTATACATTTCCTTTTAGTGTTTGTGTCAACTGTGTATACAATTAATTAACTAAATGAAATCTTTTTGTTTCATTATTTACCCATATATTTTACTTCTTTCTTCTACCTATCACAGATTGAGACTATCTGCAGGAAAGCAGAGCTCTCCCCCTTGCCCTCGCTGAAAAAGACATAGTTCTTCTACGCCACACATGCCACTGTTTTTTGAAACCCAGAGACTATGACAAAATGTGCTTTTACATAACATAGCATGTTCTCTGTATCACCTTGTCATTTCCAGCTTCATGCTGACAATTACTGATTAGTTCAGCCCCAGCACGTGTCTAAAGTGAATCACAATGTGATGTCTGATTCCTCAGCAACATTTCACAGGGACCAGATTTTTGCTTTTAACTACAATTTAGGTAAGTAAATGTGAACATACTGTAAGGTTCAAATAATATACTGTACATTAGACTCCCAGCTGTAGCCTTATCACATTATCCTTTATAAACTTGGCTCAAAATCCAGAGGGACTCTGGACTGCTTAATATTCAGTTAATTTCTGTTTTGATGGGAAAGGCGAAAGTAAACCTTTTGGAAATGTATTCATCAATTCAAACTGCATAACGGGCTTTATTGAAATGCAGTCTGCAATGTTCTTAAATCAGACTCATCACTGAATGTTGGGACTTATCTTAATTATGGTTGGTTGTAATACTGTACTTATATTAATAATGTTCTTATGTTAAAGAGATTTTTTTGACCTTTTGGAGTGCAGAAATCAATGAGAAGTTGATAAAGCCAAGTTCATTGCTGCCTAAAGTAAAGCAAGCCTGATTTGTTTACTTACCTAAGCCTTCATCTGTCAGACCCATTCTGAAATGATTTATAGACCTCTACCCAATGAAATCATTTAAAGTAGATTAGATTCAAGGAACAATCACCTCTAATATGACAAGCTGATGGAGGCTGACAGGTAACCAAGTTGCTCTGGATGGCAAACAAGTTCCTGAAATTCTGATTAAATTAAAATATTAATGGTACCTCTGGGAAAATAGGATTGAATCATGTTAGGCGAATTCAGTATTAGAACCAAAATGCAAATAGCGAATCATTCTGTGTGAAGAAAGCCAGCTGAGGTACCAAGGGAAGTTACCTCCAGTAAACGAGAGAGCAGGAAGTGAATTCAAATGAAAAGCATTGTGTCAAGAGCTCACCTTCACCTTTCCGAGGTCTCTAAAACAACAAGGCCTAACAGGCTCTGGGGTTGGTCTGAACACTTTTGAGAGGTTACATATTTATTTCGACTTGCAGCCTAGTACTAATGAACAACTCCTGCTTTCCTGAGGTTATAAGGTTATTCTTTGAAGCACTGATCCATGCTTTTTTTTCCTCTTTTTTCATGTTTGTTTAGTTTCTGTTTTCAATCCTGTACATTAAGTGGCTCTGGCTGCACTATAATTGCTATATAACTAAATGTATTGATACTGCCTGCTTTGGGATCTGTATTAATTTTGACATACAGGGTAATTAAATGTGCTATTCGTCTCACGTGCATTAAAGGAACAATAGATGCCTTATCTGCCAGACACACCGAAGTGTGCAATTACAACATGTTAAGAGTAGTTGTGTTTTGCTTCACAACACCTTTTATTAAGGTTCTTTTAAATATCTTTAAATGTTATTTAATGGCAGCTGTGAAGCAAAGACTATCCATCACAAGGAACACTAATAAGATTTATCTCACCTCACTTTAGACAGGGTAGACATCTTCATTTGATCTAATTGCCTATCCCCCCTGCTTTTTAGTCAGCAGAGAGAAAGAGCTGCTTATAGATTGCCAGTCATCTGGCCTGGTTTTTATAGTCGCATTTGGATGCAATAAGCTGCAACCTAGGCATACATACCTCCCACCCCTCTGTACCTTCCAGGAGGAAGAAACTTGGTGTAGGCAGCAGGAAGCACCTAGAGGAAATGGTGACTGCACTCACAGTGCCTCTCTGCCAATTTAGTTTCAGAACAACAGAGTTCTCCTGTTTTTTCCCCAGAAGGTACTATATAAATTATGGTGGCAACGGTCAGCTCAGTGAGATCCACAGTTAGGGGAAGCATGTGATTAACAGGAAAACAAACCAGCAGCTAGACAGGAACAGAGAGAAAGAGCCTCCTAGAGACCCTTTCCTACAAGGCAGGCTAGTTTTTCCAGACCAAAAAACAAAGTTACGCAGTATGGAAGCAGTGGAAGGGAGGACAGGACATGCGTGAAGAACTGACCATGGTGAGGTAAAAATGTTTTTTTTAATCATCTCAGTGGGAAAAAAGAAAAAAAGAAAAAAAGCCAAGAAGAGAGTACTGCCAGGAGAGCACCCCAGACAATGAATCAGCTTATAAAGGTGTTTGATGAGTTTTGCAACTGCAGAAAAATTGAGATGATGGAGAGATGCTGATGTGGGGACTTGGGCAGAAGAAGAGACTGTAGTTGTTTTCTTACTTGAAACCAGGAAGAGAGATGAATATATTTACATTTCAATGCCACAAACAATGGCTGTGTCAATACGCACATTGCTAGATCAAAAACATATTCAATCGTAGTTTGACTGTTGGAACCACTGGAGGGTGATCTCACCAGTGCCTGTACTATCATGAAAGCAACAATCAAAAGAACCTGTAGCAGGTAGGTCGAGCTAAAAGACTGAGGTGTGGATGGAGCCTGTAGGACCACCAGAACACAATGCAGCACAGTTTTCTGTGCCTCACTGCTTGAGCAGATACAAGTAATGGATAACCAGCTTTCAGACCAGCCTAATGGGCCTTGAAGAATGGCAGCAAAGACCACACTCTTGACATGGCTTTTCCACTCATGTATTCTGGTTTGAAAAAAAATAATTGACAACACCAACTGTTAAAGAAATAAAGAAGCATCTTGCTCACTACTAAAATAAAAGAAGGGATTATAAAAAGGAGGCAGAACAAAATCAGACTGTAAATATATTGCAGACTATTTGCAATTTCTTCCAGTTCATAAGTACTGTAGTAATAGGGAGAAAGTTTAATCTTAGCAACAGTGGAGACTTTGTGTTCTTACTACATGTGGCAGATGAAAAAAGGTAGAATATAGTAGAATATAGTAGAATATAACCTATACTAGGAGCTTAGCTAGAGAAAAATGCTAGCTAATCAGAAGTTTCACTCATGAAATTAGGGAAGAGGATAGTAGAACTCACAAAACACACATTTTATGTACCCTCTCCAGTGTCTGAAACAAATTCTCACACATCTGTGAATCATTATTTCCACATTTCAACTACTTCTGTCTATACAAGGTGGCTCTAAGACAGAGGAAAATCTCATGTGGCCAAGTGGACAAAGTACCGTGGGAAAGTACCATTTTCCTACACTCACTGTCCAGCCCATGATGATCTTGATATGTTATTAACTGTGATGAGACACTATGTCCAAGGTTTTAAAAAAATAGACCCAAGTCTTCATTTCCTAGTGATGTTAGAAATTACTTTTCTCTCGGATTTTCAGCATGTTTCATCAAGCCATCATTTCATGAGAGCTTTGAAAATCAGTCAGTGTCCTTAGGTAGCTAAACAGATATCAGTGCAAGCAGGAGGCAGAAAATCTGAGCATTTCTTCAGTAAAAGCCCAAGCAAGAAGATGTGGGAAAGTATCAGAGTAAAGAGTCAATATACTTCATAAGAGCAACCAGTAAAGGGAAATACAATTTTGAGATAAGAGTAACCAGTAAAGGGAAATACAATTTTGAGATAACTAGAGTTGAGTTCATGGAAATTTCTCTTCCAAGTTTAAACTTTTCCCCTGAATTGCCTTTTAAAACCTGAAAATTTTAATGAGACAGAAATAATGCTGTCTTGAGCACTCCCTGTGAATGTGCCCATGAATAAATCCTTCCTTCTCTTTTCAAGAAGGTGGGTAATATTCCGTCTTATTGAAAAACATTAACACTTAAGTTGTCTCCCATATTTGTATTCTTCTCCTTCATTCTCACTTTCTCTCCTTCTTTCTCTACATAGATCTAAATAATATATATCTTACATCCAACCATAGAGGTATGTATATATCTAAATATGTATACACCTATCCATATATAGCATGGACATACCTTAGTAACTATCTGCCTACTGAACTGTAGTGACAGAGGTTTGTCTGGATTAAATTGATAGTATTCCACTACTTTTACACAACAGAAAACTGAGAATATTATTTGTCCAAGAGCAATATACCCCAAAATATCTGGTGGCCATGGCTAAACATATATCTTCTGTTTGTTGTAGATTTGATGGTTGCCTTGTATGTAAAATCTTTATATGTAATCATAGAATAATTAGGGGTGTATGGTATTTTTTTCTGTCCATTATACAGCACAGATTGCTATTACATGGTTTGCCACATGGTTCCTATCTTTTATATACTCACCCCATGCATAGACCAAAAGCATTGAAAACATGTGAGTAGCTGTTGTTGACACTGGGTAAATATGGAAGCCATATATTACATTTCAACATCAACTATGCAGGTCTGAATTTCCTGCAGCTTTGATTCTAATCCCCTAGTAATGTTTATGCTATCAATATTAGCTTACATAACATTTGGGCTTTGGACCTGAGGGGTGGGTAAGATTAAACCACTTTCCCTACTAGCAGAAAATTTTCTAGCTTTCTCCAAAGCTCCAAATACTACAAGAGCGCTTCATGGAAATATAAAGAGGGCCTGTATTCATGACATTATCCTAAATGACCCACTGTCTATGGTGCATTCCAAACAAATAACAGTCAAGTGTTATTTCAAATGGCAGATTTTTTTGTCTAATCTTGACATTTTGTGATTTGCCTTGTCACTTATGCCTGGAATATCTGTGTCTTTTGCATTAAATCAAGCACAGTATCCTCAAGGCTCATTCCTCATGGACTTCTCTGCTTGAAACCAAATGCAGCTTGAAAAGAAGACTGTTACCTGATCAGGCAATGTTGTGGGGAATCACCAAGAATACTGGAGCTCTCCAAGTGCCTTTGGTGGAAAAGTCTCATTTAAATACAGAGGCTTCACAACATTTCTTAAGGCAGGCAGGTTTTGGATCCACCTGGCCTTCTCTCTTACAAGATCTTGGAAACAAGAAACACATTGTGCCTCTTCTGAAATGCTCAGCTTTGTGATATAATCCAAGAATTAGACTTGACTTTAGCTGCAGCTTGCTCCATAAATCCCTGTAAAAATTAAAACTGAGATTAGAAAGAAAAGTTGGCGTCAAAAGATGACTGGCTGGTGTAAAGATTTGAGCATAAGCTTACTAGAACAGAAGGCATAAAGAAATGAGAGAAGCTGCATCAGCTCTAGCCTTTTGCTTCAGTTTTACATTCAATTCAGTGCTACAACTGTAGTTGTTCAGGAAAGAGATGACAAATGCACACACGCTGCAGCCTAATCATTGCCTGCAAGGAAAGGTCAGTGTCCCCTCTGAGGGGACATGGGGAGAGGTGTTCCTGGAAACTGGTACTCCTTGGTTGTTCAAACACAACAAGCACTGAGCAGTATTTAGAGATTTTGGATGATGCTGGCAAGTTAATGGGAGTTGGAGACAGCATCTCAAGCAGTTTCTGAGCTTCCTCGGTGCAGCCTGGTCATGTTCTGACTGCCAGCTGCTCTTCATTCTCCTGTGTTATGCTCAAAGGCATAATGGCTGGGTAACAGTGGAGCTGTGTACCAGTGAAGATACAGAGCTGAATGGGACAATACCACCAGCCAAGCCCTTAGCACTTTGCTGTCCTGTCCACAAGTCTCCTGAGACTGCTGAAGAGACTGATATTTGTCCCTCTTGTGACAAGACCCAGGCACCTGGGCCGTATTAGGACCTTGCACACTGACTCCCCTATCCAGCTCTGGACTGCAGGCAGGATCTAACACATGCATTTGGACAAGATCAATCTTGCAATTTTCTCCATGCAGGAAAATCAAATAGCACTGTTCACTGCCAGAGCGATGTAGAAGTAAAGGTTCTCTAATGAAATAAATGTTCAGATGCCAGGTTTCAGTAGACAGTTCTGTAGTTTTTTTCACAGTGGTTTTTACCCCTCAGAAATCAAGAGTAGTCAGGTTTTATGTACGTATGTCACAGTGTTCAATATTAGGAGCTACAGAGTATTACTTGTGTCTTCAGCATTTTGGCTCACAGGTTGCGGTCATATGATGACTACAAAACATTTCATTTTTCCCTCTCAAAGATCAGCCCCTGAAATCTTAAGCTGCTGTTACATGTTGTGAGTTATTCAGAAAATAGTTTTTAAAGCTCCATCCAAACTTTAGGTATCATCACTCCCTTCTTTGCAGATTCAGCAGGACAGGCTTAGAGCCTGTCCTTCTTCGTGGAGAAGGATCTGGGGGTTCTGGTCGATGGCAAGTTGCACATGAGCCAACAGTGTCCCTGGCAGCCCAGAGGGCCACCCGTGTCCTGGGTGCATCCAGCACAGCGTTGCCAGCCGGGCAGGGAGGTGATTGTCCCGCTCCGCTCTGCACTGGTGCGGCCTCACCTGGAGCGCTGTGTGCAGCTCTGGGTGCCACAGGATAAAAAGGAATAAAGCTACTGGAGAGTGTCCAGAAGAGGGACACAAAGTTGGTGAAGGGTTTGGAGGGGAAGCCGTGTGAGGAGCGGCTGCAGTCACCGGGTTTGTTCAGCCTGGAGAAGAGGAGCCTGAGGGGAGACCTCATGGGGCTGCAGCTGCCTCACAAGGGGAGGAGGAGGGGCAGGCGCTGAGCTCTTCTCTCTGGTGACCAACAACAGAACCCCAGGGAATGGCAGGAAGATGTGCCAGGGGAGGTTCGGGTTGGACATGAGGAAAAGGTTCTTCCCCCAGAGGGTGGTGGACACTGGAACAGGCTCCCCAGGGAGGTGTCACGGCCCCAGGCCTGACAGTGTTCAAGCAGAGACTGGACAAGGCCTCAGACACACGGTGTGACCTGTGGGGTTGTCCTGTGCAGGGACACGAGTTGGACTTGAGGATCCTTGTGGGTCCCTTCCACTTCAGGACATTCTATGATTCTACAAGCTGTTGGTATTCACAATAACTATGCAATGAGATATTTACTAAATACAAATAATAAATCATTTGAATGATCACCTGCTTCACCTTTTTCAATATTAATTCAGACGAAAATTACATTTTTCTAATCTTATTCCCAGAATTTCTAAAGTAGTCATAGCATTGGCTTCTCAACACACCACATTCACTCTTCCAGGAAAAGACTTAAAAAGTGGGGAGACCTGAGCTAAACTGACACTGTAGTGTAAGGGTCACAGGCCAGTCAATGGAGCCATCTTCAAATATAAAAGTCTTCACATTTGGTGTGAAATATTGCTAGACTTTCCCAAAGGTTTCAAAATCGCTTCTTGTAGAATCTGTGGTTAAATTCAATTTGGTGCAAGAATATTAAAGAGTTTTGACTTGCAAATTCTTAAATAGTTCAACATTTCAAAAACTGAAATAACGTTCTAACTTTGAAAATCCTGCTTCTCCTCAGTTTAAATTTTACAAACAAATTTACTGTTAACACCTCTAAGTAATCTCTGCTTTTTTTATGTCATGATTAGTGAAGCAGATGGAGGTCCCTTGGAGAACAAAAGGACTCTCTCATTAGAAAGTTTCTCAGTGCCTGCTGCACATGACTATCCTAAAAAATCATGTGCTTAAGACAGACCTGTGAATAGATTTCCATGAATTCTAGAAAGACCAGGTTCTCAACTTTCTGCTCTTTTCTGTGCTGGGTGATTTATAAGTGCTTGGCCCCAAGCCTTAATATTTTGGGTGCTAATGATTCATGCTGATAGGTCTATTTTACCTCAAAACCTGTATTTCAATATTTGATGCTTTCCAATTAATTTTCAACTATTTTCTTTAAATCAACAATTTTAATGTGAGCATATTTTTTGCACGAATATTTTAAAAATGATTCATAATTCAGAGAATATAACTAGAGCAGCTAGGATTAAGCTTCTGAATGCAAAAACCTGCAGTTGGATATTTTAGTGACACTCTCTCTGCTAAAATAAAATTAAATTCCTTTCTAGCATTAGTTAACGAAATGGCAGGTTTAGCCATACTTATCCATAAAGCCAGCTCTGGTCTGGTTGCCATATTAATATAGGTCTGTCTGGCAGAAACTACTTCCTTAGACAATTTGAATGTGACCTTTAACTTGCAAACATCATCCTCCTTTATTCCTAGTCTTTGACTTGTAGCAATACCTAGAATGACGGATACTTACCTAAATGAATTCACTTAATTTCTGGGGTTTCATACTTAACCTTGATGGTTCTGTTATGATACAATTGCTAAGTAATATCACATCATAGTAGTTAGATGTGGTTTAACCCAGATGCTACTATCTTGACTGATAAGAAAAATGTTGATTTCTGGAATTTTTGGTTGGTCTTCGTAGAGACTCATGTTCTCTAATCCATTCCTTAAGATAAATAAACTTTCATATGTTATTTCCTCTCTCTGTGAATCTGGAATACTTTTAGCCGTGCAAGTAAATCTTGATGATTTCTTTTAAATATTTATTGCTCATTTATATAACATTTTCTTCTAACTCTGCCATGAGGGGATAAGTTGTTGCTGTCTTCCAACTGGTATGATCTGTTCCCTAAGCAAGTTGGTTTTCTGACAGTATCGATACCAATTTTAAATTCATGCCATGTCATTATTTGGTTGTTACTACTGTTTCTAACGGTGAATATTTTCCAGATACATGCCTGAGAAACTATGAGAACTGATCAGATCAACGTTCTTAGCCAGATACTGCAATTCTACAAGCAAAATCTGTGTCTTTTCTCAGAACCCAGCTCTCCACTACTCCCAGCTAGGGGTGCACAAGAAATTGTGTGAGGTCTAAAACTGCCTCTTAGGTTAGTTCCTTTTCTGTTGCCTTTAATCATACAACATCGGTGTGGACATAGGGATGTGGCACCCCTGCAGCACCCACCAAAGAGACTCACCAGGCCTGGGGTGGATGACAGCACCAGGGAGACAGGCATCCTTCCCCAGCAGGGCTGACAGCTCTCTCCCCGTAGAAAGGCGGGTGGACATCACTGGTTCAGCACAGGTGACTGAGGTCATGGACATTACCCCAGCTTCTATGGCCAGTTGGTCTCCTGAGGATGATGGCAATGAAAGAGCTATTTGCAGGTGTCTTTCAGTAGGATATTGGTACCTGACACCCAGCCTGTGCCTACACTAGCGCTACCCCTGGGTTTCACTGCCCTCCTAAAGTAAAGGAGGCATAACTTCACAGAATGGTTGAGGTTGGAAGGGACATTCTCCAAATTCAGTGAAGAGTGATCAGCCTCCACAGGCAGATCCTGTCTGACATCTGGTTGATTAACCCAAGTGATTAATTAAAACAAGTTGTGGTTCGTTGCCCTGCCAAGAACCCAAACAGCCACTCGCTACTGGTCCATCAGTCCCATAATAACCACTGGGTCTCATGTCTTACATGCTGTGGGTTCTAGGAGTGTGTTTTCTGCTATTTAATCTACTGAATCTTGATCAGTATGATCTTACCATGCTAATACAACTTGGCCCGTGGACTATGAGTTACCTGTTAATTACACTGTCAAGGAAATAGTGTCATAACAGGGTTAGAAGAACATAGTCCATTCCTTTGCTCCAAAATAGGATCAACAATGTGTAAAACATACTTCACAAGTACTTTGTTAGCCTGTTATCACAAATATTCAGCAATGGAAGTTGCCTTAGCCTGTGTCTTGGTGTACCAGTAACTTTGACCAGGTACTTTCCCCATCTGCTCACTGAATAATCTAGGGGTCTTATGACAGAGCTTGTGCATTCACACTGCATCCATATATATTAATCAAAGGACTTCAGAATCTTCTAAGTATACCAGAACAGCATTGCTCTGCCCATCCCTCATTATCTGCTTTTCTCTGTTGGGAATAAAACTTTGCCAGTGGTAGTATTTCGGTCAGCGGCTGTGGGTTTCTCATATAGGTGATAAACTGGGCAGCCCCACCCCTTGGCACCAGGAATATAAACTCTGCTTACCTCACCCTCGGCTCACAGACTTTGGGCTTTTTTATTTCTTTTTAAATTTCATATTGCATTCAGGAAAACAAGATGTGATTTCAGAGCGGTTTAGATAGCAAAGCTGGATACATGCCAGTTATCTCCAAATTCTAGTCCATAGGCATTTTTGCACTTGTCTGGTGCTTATTGCAAGCGCAAAGTGGAATAGTCGCCAGGCTTCTTTGCAATATAAACATCAAACTCTATTATCAGCAGTCACAACATGGTTTTACATTATACAATATAGACTATAGCTGCAATAGTAACTATAGAAGTACAGAATGCATAAGCAATATATATAATTGTAACTGTGAAAATGGCTATTATATCCACCTCTGTGGAATTCAAATCAGTCTCCTACCAGCTTTGTCCATTGTTTTCTATGACCCCCTACTTGATCTTCTGGTAATGGCTCCACTCATCATAATGAGTCCAAATGTCCTGGAAATATCTTCTTGTCCAGATGCAGAACATTTGTTAAATAACAGGTATATGAAATACATATATTTGTATATTTATGTGTCTGCTGAAAGGTAAAATATTCATAACCCACTGAAGACAGCTTAGGCCTGTCTTAAAGTAGGGTAGCTTTAATGAAAATAACTGTGATATGAACTTTGCTTCCAGCTTCCTTTGGTAGATTAAAGGAAGAGCATAGAAATAAAGATATTAACATGTTATTAATGTTTATTATTGAAATATGTATATATGAGATGTGGTCCTTCATACATTATGTAATGCCTAAATTACACAACTATGGGTAAGTTTAATAAGTCGTCCGCATGGTTTCATCTTTTAACGTAATTTTGCTACATTCTAAATGAAGCAGGGAAAAGTCACTACTTTTAGCAATTTAAAAAACTGGTTTGCATATGAAAGCAGCTGAATAGTAACACACTGAAAATATTGTAGGTAGCATTGCATTAAGATCATTGATCATTTTTTTCTTAATAAAAGCAGGGTATACAGAGAACTGAAGCAAAACTATGATGAAAAATGATACAACTGTCCAGCAGAGAAGAAGGAAGGAAGGTTGACTAGTAATCTGAAATTGAAATATGCTCTCTGTAGAAGGTAAGTTATTTTTCTGTCGATATCTGGTTTTTGGTTTTTGTTTTTGTTTTTTTTTTCCTTCAAGTTATTCCAAGTAGTGCATTTATTGAGCCATAGTGGTGAGTGCTGGATCAATGACAGAGATTTAGTCCAGTTCTGGGCAAGAGCTGAAGAAGATACTTGGAATCTTTGATAGCACTGAAGAAACAAAATGCTGTTTTAAAGCTCATGCTGCACGGATGATGACTACAATCAAAATTTTCTTTGATGATCACTTCAGAGTTGGAAGCATGCTGTAACAACTCTTGAGGAATTTTAAGCATATCAACTAGTCTTATTATTTATTTATTGGTTTAGTAGATGTCTTTCAAGTAGCAATATATCTGGAAAAGCACATGCTTCTCACAACACTGGGAAGAATGCTGTCATGGAGGCACCACCAAAGTCAGTTTAGACAGGAGATGAGCTCCAAACGGATTTTATTCTAACCAGAACTGTTTAGCAGAGAACCAGCTAGAAACAGAGTTTAACCAAAATTATTCAGCACTCCAACAACATCATAAAACACAGGTTCGGATACCAGTTAGGAGTTCCATTACTACCTGCTGATACAAACCCAAGGGATCAGATCCCAAAACTCTAGAGTGATGATTCAAAATGTGCGTCTTCCCACTCTTACAAAGTGAGGACTTTCAAGGATACCCAGGTCACTCACCAATTAGACAAGGTGTCTCAATCCTCGAGGAACATTCTTTAGATGGCCAGACTAAGGAGGAGAATTTTTGACCGCAGACCCACTACTCTGACAAAGACCATCTCAATGGGGGTCTCTGGTGTGGTCCATTTATACTCTAGTTGAATCTGAGCTGTGGTCATTTATGACAGTGCTTCTCTCAACCAAAGCATTTAATTGGTCAAGGTCCCTGTCTGTTGACCAAAGGGCATATGCATGACCATAGGGGTCTAGTGGTCTAGAAGATTCTGGTGCTTTCAGTGTGGCTGCAGGGCAGGGAGGTGCACCTACCACAAGTGGGAAAGAGGAGATTAAAAATTTTAACACACAGTAACATATTAGTCAGTTCTTTCTTCCTAATTTAGTTTGTAGCTATGAAAGTACAGTAACTTCACAGAAGAGCTTTTGCAAACCAAATTGACTCTGTTGTGACATGAGATCTGGTTCAAAGAATGTACGTATGAACTGATGTGCGAGCTCAAATCATAGGGTGTTTGGCCATCGTTTTCAATGACACCACCAATGTGCTTTTGTACCTTCCCCTACTGCCCTCATCCTTGGGCTTGGGAAAGGGGAGTGGATACTCACAGGAAACAAAAACCATCTTCAGGGTGTCTCATATCCATGTTATAAAGACTCTTTTGCTAATCTGAAACCCACACCCTTTTTGAGAAAACTAGGTATTTTAGTATCAAAAGCACTTAGGGCAAAACTCAGTCTTTGGATTCACATTGTAGTTCTCTTGTTGATTTCAAAGGGAAACCAGAATATGGAAAGGGTATAGAATATTAAGAATGCACTTCAGGCCAAAAAATTTTACTTAGCTTAAAACACAAATTAAAATGTATTGCTTTTATGATCTGCCATTATTTCAGACATGTGGCTTGTCTTATGTGTTCCAGGTCTGTCATAATTACCAGGCTAATGCAAGTACCAGAATATTTCTTAAGTCACATTGTAGTTTGCTTCTTGTCTTGTCTGAGTTTCTATCCTTAGTCTACCTGACATCACAATGTATCAACCAATAAACCCAAGGTAGAGTAGCTGTTGCAGTGGTGAACAAGCAGGGGGTGTTGGGTTCCAAAATGCAACTCAATCTGGAAAAAAATATAAAAGAATGCTGCCTACAACAAATATTCTGCTTTTAGTGAAGTCGCTCAGAGCATTTAGACAAGGTTTCCTCCTCCTTTCTCTTTTCCTTGGATATAATCAGCTAGAGGAGTTATGTCCCCTTCCACTGGGATGGTTCTGTGGAAGTTTGATATCTCTGATCGAAGAAAACTGCATGTGTAGAACTGGCTAATATTTTAAAAATAAATGTCAGTAGAAGTTTTTAATCATTGTAAGAAGTTATTTCACTTAGAGTTTCATAATAAGTCTTAGATTAGTGGTATTTTCTCTGTTGCAGTCCCGCCATCCCTAATTATCTCAAGGCTCCAACACCCTTGTAATTAAACTCCTCTATGAGAATGGACAGGCAGCACTTTAGATGTGTTTCATCTGGTTAAAATCACTACTTCACAAGTACTGAAGAAGTTAACAATGGTGCCTCCGTTCCTCCTCCAGCTTGTGTGCCTCTTCACAGCCTAGATATGATCTCCCGAGGGCAGCCCAGCCTTGGGAAACCTCATAATAGGTCAGAACAACAGTTATTTAGCGGCTTTTGTGGGGACCATGGCTCTGAAACTCGATATGAGGAAAAATAAACAAGTAGGTTGATTTTCTGAGTCTTAGGTTCCCTTTCAGTCCAAACCAGAGCAAGCAGACCTTAATGCAAGGAAAGTTTCCTCAATATGGAAGAAGAGCAGAGAAATTTTAGTTATCTTCACCAAGGCACAGGAGTTTGCAAGGCCTACAAAAGAAGAATGGAAAGAATGAGAAGTTGCCAGAATAGCTGCAAAGAGGGATTACCCAAAGATGCAACTGAAAAAAAAATACCTGTACAATAATTAATTAAGTTTCAAAATATCCCTCTGAGGTAGGTAAGTATTATTAAACAAGAATATACAGAATTAATTAAGGTTTGCAGGGAAAAGAAAGGGCAGGGAGGGAAAAAAACCAAAAACCAACAAGAAAAACAAAAAAAACCAACCTGAACAAATTAATGCTAGCCAAAATGATAGGGAGAATAAGACTCCTCAGACAGAATCAAGGAAGAAACATATCTCAGGAAGAAAACATACCCATTAATAAGGGATCCATTATTAGAACTGATTGCCAATGCTTTCTTCATTATTGGAGCTGATTGCCAATGCCTCCCTAAGGGAGGGCAATGATACCAGAGTCTTCGTGGGGAGGAGGAGGAGGGAAGGGCATTACACCCTCGCTTAGCTTATTTTTTACTTTATGCTGACATTCTGTCAGGCAATCACCTCATTTTCAGGCTTCCTTTGGGAGCTGTTTTAAGGAAGGCTGTAGACATGCAGGTTCAGGACACCTGCAAGGTACCTCTGGGACTCTTATTTCTTCACATCAGGACCCTCCCCATTGCACGATATTATGCACTTTCATGGAGGTTTCATGGGTGCTGCCAATCTAATACCACAGCTATCAGTATAGCTGCACAAACAGCTTTGCTTCACTTATTAAGCTATCTTTATCTTGATCAAGCAGTTTACTTTTCTGATTCTCTCCCCACTCCCACTACGGGCAAGAGAGTGAGCAGGTGGGTGGGTGTTTAGTTGCTGGCCAGGGTCAACCCACCGCAATAGGCTTGAAGAACTTGATAAAGTCTGGTCACAGATTTAAATCAAGCAGAGCTATCTATGAAGTGATTTCAATAACTCATTGATTTAATTTGTCTTTTGCAGAGAGCTGTAAAATGTATACAAGTATATACAGTGGACAAATGAAAATCATACTTGCAAATCAGCAAGTATAGTCAATGCTAAGCTATGCATAAAATTTAGTATCTAACATGAATGTTTGTATTTTTTATATCTTTGGAATTAATTACTATAAAAAAAGCAAAATCTTTTATATGATGTTCTCTTAGAGAATATCTTCCATGCCCAAATAAAGGTCACTCAGGCAGAGCTGGATGCAGGGACTTGCCCACAGAGAAAATTCATACTACTTAGATATTTGAAAACCCCCAGTTAGGAAAAAAAATAGAAAAACTTTTTTTTTTCATTGTCTTCACAGGAAATTTCCAAACGCAAAAATCTTCATCAAACTGCAAACTTTTATATCTTCCTCAGTAGAAAGCCAGAGAATCTTATCATGCTCTCCTAGTACCTTAAACATTGCTTCAAACAATGTTCTAACTCTGAAGCTACTTTCCACTGATGTGGGGGTTTTTTTATATGCATCTGTTGTTGATAAATATGTTTCCCTACAAAAGGGTTAATCACTGCCGTGCAAAGAAGGTGCATGAAGATACATACACATACACACAGATGCAGCAAGTTTAACCAATGAACTGTCTGGGGAACAATAGGTACCTGTGCAAGAATTAAATCACCAGAAACAGAAGCTTCAAATTTGTAGTCCACTGAAGAGCTGGGGTTTTTTCCCTGTTTTTACTGCAAATTGACAGGAACAGAGAGATAAGGCTTGGAAAAAGTATGTGTTATTTCCCTCTCCACAAGCAAAAAAAAAAAAAAAAAAAAACATTGCAAAGGACAATGTATAAAGGCACAGTGGTCTGAGACAACAATGTCTGTCAGTAGATATCATAAAGCAGAATTATAGCCTTGTACAAGAGGGTGCTCATGCCTTTGGAGACCAAGATCCACAATCTACACAGCAATGTTCTTTGCTGTTCCTGAAACAAGATCCAAAATACTGCTCAGTACCTTGGCTTTGCTGTAAAAATCAAATATTCGCTAAAGTTGCAAGATGCTGGGAAATGCAAAGGCTTGGTTTCCTCTGAACTACATGAAGAAAAAGGTTTATATTGCTACTATATGAGAAGATTATTTCCCAGACCTGAAAGGGAAGAGCAATGGGTACCAGGTTTATTTATGACCTCCCTCCTCTCAGAGTCAGAGGTGGAACAGCCTCATTCTGCACTGCCTACTCCTTTCCTCAGTTTTATTTTGGGAAACAGGGCTTCAAAAGAGTATGTCTAACCATGAAGAATTCATAGCAAGTGGGGAAGAAGAGAACTTAATACTGCCCGTGCTCCCTGACGAGCCACCATGCTTAAGTCTGCTGTTCCAGTGCAGCCCAAAACAGTAGGAGCAGGAGCCCAAGTCTCTCATGTATGCACATATTACAGTGTGCATTCATCAAAGGTGTAATGAGATGGGCCATAGGTATAGGGCTGAACCTATCTAGGCACGAGCTCTCAGGGTGCCGAGTATCCCACTGCTTCGACATCAACAAGTCTGCCAAAGAGCAGGCTCTTATCCAAGAGTATATTTGGACTATAGATTAGGTTACCCACAGATTTCAACAAAATCTGCTGGAGATGCAAAATATGTTATGCTGATTAAGTAATATGAAAAATACTAATTAGCCGTCAACCACATAACCTGGACTCTGGCACAAGAAGAATGAGGATGTTTCCCTGTTTCACTCAGTCTCCGAAGGAGGTTTATCATTGCTATTGAGTGGCATCTGTATTTCTCCTGCATCTACCGTGAGATGTACAGCACAGAGTTCCTACATGAGAAGACACACTATGCATGGTATTGCATCTGGCACAAGACGGACAAAATATCTGTCTGTTTTTCAAGAGTTGCAATTTAATTTTTATTGATTCAGATCTAACTTTATTTGATATGGCCTTTACTGCAAACTTTGGCTAATCCATCTGTTACATTTTTAACGTTTGCCAGCTGCTAGTAAAAATTAACCAAAAAAATATTGTTAGCTCATTCCTTCAAAAACAGAAGCCATGATTGCGAGGTTTCATTAAATGAGCTCTAACATAACTGTATAACTTAATAATCTGTAGATAAGGTTACTCTTACTTCAAGAGGAACTAGATCTGTCTTCACGTGCAAATGAATTTGCAAGGCAAATTGAAAAAACCTACCTTTAAGGTTTTTTCTTAATTTTTATTCATATTTCCATCTTTATGTTTAAATAAAGACTTCCTAAAACAAGATGTGTAGATGAGGTTCTTAGGGACATGGTTTAGTGCTAGAGTTAGGTTATGGTTGGACTCAATGATCTTGAGGGTCTTTTCCAACCAAAATGATTGTATGAAATCTGTGGGGCCTGACTATTGAAGGAGCTGGTGGATGTTATGGCAAGAGCTCTCTTGATCATCTATCAAAGATGTTGAGAGTCTGGGGAGGTCCCTGCTGACTGGAAGCTAACCAATGTTATTCTAATACACAAAAAGGGCATGAAGGAAGACCCAGGGAATTACAGACCTGTTAGTCTAACCAGAGATCTCAGAAAAAATGTGAAGAAGATTATATTGGGTACTACCAAAAGGCATTTAAAGAATAATGCAGTGATCAGGCACAGTCAACATGGGTTCACAAAAGTGAAGTCCTGTTTAGCTGATAAGATATCCTTCTATGATAAGGTCACCCACCTAGTGGATGAAAGGAAGGCAGTGGATGCAGTTTTTCTGGATTTTTGTAAGGCTTTTGATACTGTCACTCATAGCATCCTTCTGGACAAGTTGTCCAGCTGTGGGATGAGTGGGTTTATGGTGCACTGGGTGAAGAACTGGCCGAAGGGCAGAGCTTAAAGGGTTGTGGTGCATGGGGCTACATCTGGCTGGTGACTGGTCACCAGCGGTGTTCCTCAGGGTTCAATTCTAGGGCCAGTTCTGTTCAATATATTCATCAACAATCTGGATGCTGGAGCGGAACACGACATAAGCAAATTTGGTGAGGATACGAAACTGGAAGGTGCTGTTGAGTCTCTCGAGAGACAAGATGCCTTGCAGAGAGATCTAGATAGATTGGAGAATTGAGCAATGATTAATGTGATTAAATTTAACACGATGAAATGCCAGATTCTGCACCTGGGAAGGAGAAACGCTGAGCAGAAGTGCAAATTGGGACAGAAGTGGCTGGAGAGCAGCCCTGCAGAAAGGGATCTGGGGGTGCTGGTCAACAGCAGCTCCATGAGAGTCAGCAGAGTGTCCTAAAAGCTGAGAGGGCAAATCGCTTCCTGGGGTGCATCAAACACAGCATAACCAGATGTCAAAAGAGGTGATTGTCCTGCTGTATTTAGCATTGGTGCAGCCTCACCTCAAGCACAGTGCGCAGTTCTGGGCCCTGCAATTTAGAAGGATGTGAAGGTCCTTGAATGCCTCCAGACAAAGGCAACAAAGCTGGTGAAATGGCTGGAAGGCCTGTCCTGTGAGGAATGGCTAAGAACTTTGGGCTTGTCTAGTTTGGAGAGAAGGAGGCTGAGATGAGACCTCATGGCTCTGCATCTTCCTGAGGGGAAGGGGAGAGGGAGGTGCTGAGGTCTTCTCCTTGGGATCCAGTGATATGGAATGGTTAAAAGCTACATCAGGGGGGGTTTAGACTGGATATTAAGAGCACTTCTTTACTGAGATGGTGGTCAAATATCGGAACAGACTTCCTAGAGAGGTGGTCGATGCCCCAAGCCTGTCAGTGTTCAAGAGGTATTTGGGCAAGGCCCTTAAGAACATTCTTTAACTTTTGGTCAGACCTGAATTGGTCAGGCAGTTGGACTAGATGATCACTGAACAAATGATGAACCTTCCAACTGAAATATTCTCCTCTCCTCTCATCTTCTCTCCTCTTTTAATCTTTTTTTTTACTTAAAATTGTCTAAAAGCCAAAAGACTTGGTGTGCATTAAGAAGAGCGTGACCAGCAGATGGAGGGAGGTTATTCTCCCCCTCTACTCTGCCCTGGTGAGGCCGCATCTGGAGTACTGTGTCCAGTTCTGGGCTCCCCAGTTTAAGAGGGACAAGGAATTACTGGAGGGAGTCCAGCGGCAGGCTACGAAGATGATTAGGGGCCTAGAGCACCTTTCTTATGAGGAGAGACTGAGAGAGGTGGATCAGTTCAGCCTGGAGAAGAGAAGGCTGAGAGGGGTTCTCATCAATGTTTATAAATATCTCAAGGCTGGATGTCAAGAGGATGAGACCAGACCCCTTTCAGTGGTGTCCAATGATAGGATGAGGGGCAACAGGCTCAAACTGAAGCACAGGATGTTCCATCTGAATATGAAGAAAAACTTCCTTACTTTGAGGGTGCCAGAGCACTGGAACAGGCTGCCCAGAGAGGTTGTGGAGTCTCCTTCTCTGGAGACATTCAAACCCACCTGGACACATTCCTGTACAATCTACTCTGGGTGAACCTGCTTTAGCAGGTGGGTTGGACTAGATGATCTCCAGAGGTCCCTTCCAACCCCAACCATTCTGTCATTCTGTTGTGAATGTGTTTGCCATTCAGACTAGTTTGACACACTCGTGCAAACAAATTGCAGCTCATTTTTTTGCAAATAGTTTGCTGCAAATGCTCATTTAGGGAATTAATTATTCTCAAATCATGTTTTGATGTTTGTAATCATTCACCTACTTATGCACTCAGGTGCCACAATGATAATTAGGAATATATTGTTGTTTCTTTTCCCTAAGTGGATGACCTAACATGGATAGACAGAAGTGGTGCTTCAGCAAATCACTGGGGCTCATCTTTCTCCTAGGGAACATGTGGAGAAAGAAAAAAGTTGAAGATACCCTGAGTAAAGTAAAACTGAACATTTGTTGAGTTTTCATATTTGTCTGCATTCTCAAACAACAAAAAAATAAAAACCTTTAAAATATTTTCATTTCAAGAATGATGGAAGAGCCATATACATTATTTTTAATCATGCAGAATGTTTTTCCATACAGAGTCTAATTATAATCATGGAAAGTATCAGTCAGGGTTTGGCTATTAAATATAGCCTTCCAAAAGATTGAGGCATCTCTAACATTTTATTTGGTTGCCTGAAATCTGGCTAGATAACACAAATACATGGCATGTGTGGTGTTTTTTTTTTTTTGAAACCACTAATATCTTTGCAGTTAAGAAAACCTTGTGAAGAGAAAACTTGATTATTGAGATCAGAATAGTTGTACTAGAGTTACTGTAACTTGTACTCGCAAGTCTTTGCAAATCAGGATACATCTCTGCAGAATCCTAAAAGGCAAGTTAATGTTCCTTTGCATATGATACATATGATGAATACTACCTAGTGATAACATATTCTTATACTGCTTTCGGCTTTTTTTGGTTTGCAAGAGTTAAGAAGTTGATTGCTCGCTTTAATAAATTAAATGTTTTTGTTAATTATAGGAAATGTGGATTTTTCTGCTTTCTGTTACCCAAACATGCATTCAAACCCCAAAGAAGAGAGCACCCTAAACCCAAGAGCCACTTACATTTTTAGAGTCTAAAAAGTTGCTTTTAACGTTTCTACTTTACTTTAGTTTTCTATTTTATTTTAGAAAATGCATGTATGCATTGATTAATGTTTATGCTGTTCTTCTACAGCGTTACATAGGAGCTGCAAGTTGTGAATATCCTTCATATGGTGTATTGTAGAGCAGGGAACCACACACTTGAGACGCAGACAACCAACAAGACTTTATGCTCAAAGAATAAGAGCCCTTGTACAAGAAACCCTTGTGGTGTAATGATGATGTCTATTTCACAAAAAGGAACTTTGTGAGAGATTCCTGGTTTACTTAGGTCTGATTTTGAAAGAATGAAAGGATGTTCTGTGTAGAACTAAAGAGGTAAGCATGGATGTGTTATCAGAGCCATAAACCATGTCATAAAAACCGGCTTTCATTCTTTCATTCCTCAGAAAACTCTCAGCTTCAGCATTTACCAAATTGTTACTGAAAATACTTTTTGCATTTGTACACTGAAGGAAAAAAAACAAAGACTGGAAAATATTCTGCAGATGATGTTGGTTACTTTGGTCTAGCTAATGTTTCCATGAAATAGTGCAAATTGTGGCTGAATATTAAAATTTGAAATGAGCAACTTCTCTTTGAAACTTCTGGTTGCAAATCTTGTATATCCTTTGTACAAATCTGCACATTTGCCTAATATTTCAAAATCTAGCTGACTCATATAGAACTAGTCTGTTCAGATATTTAAAACAGAATTCCAATTCTTATTAAACTTTGAAAATAAAGTGATGAAACATGAAAGAGTCTGGTTAAAACAGCTAATAGAAAGAGGTAAAACTAACTTTAAAAATATTTCTGAGGTTTTCCATGTACACAAAAAAGGCATTTGGAGTACACTATGTATGCGTTAGACATTCTGCATATTCAGAATATTTGAGACTAACCCAGGAAAGTGGTGAGCCAGAGAAAGCGTAAGAAAGTATCTCTATCAAATGCAGACAAGCCTGATGGAAGTATATATTCCTTTTTCTATGAAATCATAAATACCGACTGTAGGAAATTATCTTAATTGTTCAAGCCGTGCTTTCTGATCTTCTCCTCAGCTTTGTGGATTCAATAGTGCTCCATCTCTTTATTTTTCAGGCAAGCAACCACTGGACTACTTAGAAGGAAAAAGACAATCAGGAGAATTAGCTGTCCATTTCAGCAATGCTTCTGCAATGTGACGATGGCACTGAAAAGTTTTCACTGTGAGGAAAATTAAGTTGTGAATTTTGATAAGAACTTCAGTGTGTTTTCTTTGACAGCTTTCAATGTGCCACAGTGATTCTGAAATTTAAAATTCTTATATTTGTTTATATAGCGTGTTCATAAGGAGACAGCACAGACTAAATCTTGGTAACAGGGATATGGTGGGATTTCATTTGGATTTTAGCTTCTTACATACATCTGAATGTCAGCCTAAGGATAACTTTGAATTGATCTAATTTGAGTGCCTGATTTAAATACTCTCTTTTCTTTGTATTCCAGAGGAAACCTGTGTAGGTAGCTTTCCATGCACATAGTCTTAGAAGAAAAAGGTCTACGTGATCAGGTTGGAAGAAATCCACAAACTGTCTTGTGCACTGTTACCACACTGCTCCTCTTCTATAGACAAATAAAAATCATGCTAAATTTTGAGTCTCTTTTTTATTTTAATCTGCTTTTTTTTTTTTGTTTGGAGCCTTGATTACATGTGGGAATTCATATCTATGCTTTTAAAATGAGTTTTCTGAAGTATTTTTTGAACTGTGCACTGACATCACATGGTCATAGTGCATATACCACAGATTTGGAAACACCAAACTAAACAATGCCCAGGTTTCTAAGTGACTTTGTACAAAGCTTACCTTTACATAAAAGTGTAGTCTGCAGACAAAAGAAAAAATAGAAAAGAAAATATATATATATATAATGTAAGGATCAGTGAGCATATAGTTACCCATGCTATACTAAACAGACTGTACCCAGTCATCAATTATATTATTTTGCCCAGCTATAATTGTTTTAGTTATCTCTGACAAATGTTCTCCACAGTGATACCCACAGACTGACATATGAGTCACCACTTCAGAGAAACACCATTTCGTGTGTCTAGATTTATTTTATATAAGTGAGCAGGTTATGTATTGTTCCCTTCTTTTTCTTTCTTACTCTTCCATTGTCAATATAAAGGGATGTAAATACAGTCAGATCCCTAATTATCACAGATGGGACACTGTAAAACAAACAGAAGTGAGACGAGATTAAACAAAAGCCCAGGTAATGTTCTGGCAAACAAAGGATGACAAACTCAAAACTTCTCAGGATAAAAACCTTAGAAAGTAAGTAGAAGCTAACATTTCTTGGCAAGGACACATAAATATAAGCAACTGGATATTGAGAGTACTGTAATTAGTAACAAAAACCTGAGTGGACCGTGATGCTGAGCAGAAGCTGGATGTCAGGAACCTCTGAGCGAGGCACAGAAATCCTCCTTGCCTTGCAGCTGAAAGGCTGGAGGGAGAGGTTATGAGCAAGACATCACTCTTCCTATGTGTAATCAGTATTGTTGTGCTACTCCATTTCATTTAACCTGCCAATAAATCAATGTATCCTCTATGACTGAAATGGTCCAGGGTCTTGCTTGTTATTACTGCCCATCCACCTACATCTACTAGTGCAACACCAGCAAAGAGTGGCCAAGTTCAGCTCTAAGCAGAGCACAGGGCTTCATGACTGGAAAAGTCCAGACACCAAAGAAGGGAGAGGGCTAGAGCAAGGAAACACTAAGAGCAGGGAGAGGCAACTGCATTTCCACTCATCTTCAGAGATCTCGTTCTGGAGCAGGAATTAAAGAAGAGCTTTCTCCACTAAATCCCAGCCCCAGGATCCTTTTTCAAGCATAAGCATCTGCCATTATTGTCTGACAGCAGAGAGAAAAGACCAAATTTTTTTTAATTTTCTGAAATAAGCTAGATGCTACTTCTGTGGGAGACTCAGCTTTAATTGCCTTCTCAACTAAGCAAATTAATCTGTTTATGTCTGTAATTGATTAATGTCTTTGCTCCTAAAATAATGCCTTAGACAAAATATTCTGTGATATCCCCCTGCCCAACTCATCCCTGTCTGCTTTTGGACATGTGTGGATAGCAGTTGGGTGCAAATCATGGGGCAGAGGAAAAATAGGGAGACTTGAACTGTGGCCCCTCCTTCCATGTGTCTAAAAAGAGTCCCACCATCTCTAAACCTGGCTAGGTCTGTCACAGGCTATTCTGCTCTCAGAGTCTAAACCAGTTTGAATGCACACCTGAAAGTTTCTGGTTCTTTTTAAACATGAGTCTGATGAGGACCATCACCCACAGCACATCTGGTGAGCACCCAGGACAGGCTCCCCTGCATTTCATGTTGCAGCACATGGAAGGGAGTAGTCAGGAGTCGTGTGCTGGGTGGGAATGTCTCTGTTCACATGAAAGTCATTCAATAAAATAGTTGCTGCTGTTCTACTATTAGCAAATATTGAGTTAAAATGGTGTGTGGCCTAAGGTGTGAAATTAACTGTAGTCTTCGGTGTGCTGTCTCATATAAAAAAAAAATGTACATATACCAAGTGAATTTATTTGAATGCATTGGTCTCCATTTTTAGTCATTGCCATCACCATGGCATGACAGTCATTTGTCACAAATTTAGTAGATGTGTATGTGTTCTCTCAGTCCTAACTGTAAAGGACACATTAAGATCTTTGTAACAGCCTATGTGCCACAATTTTTGGGAACAAATCCATCCCTATGCCATATTATATTAAACAGTGTTCCATTAATAATGTTATATAATTGGTCATACCAGCTCACATACTAAGAAACTACAGTTGTTACAGCAGAAATGGAGATAGAAAGGAGCCTTACCTGACTTAAAGACATATTTTGGTTGCAGACAAAATGGATAACTCCTAACTTGGACACCAGAAACATAGATTTGTTCTTATAAGCTGTCACATGTAGGAACGGTAAGCAGAGATGAAAAGTTTCCTTAGAATATTGCCCTAATTTAGAAATTTTCTCAATTAGAAATTGAGAAAAAGAAATTTTGAGAAAGAGGTGCTACAAGAACTCTGTGTAAAATACATATCTAGAGAAACTTTTTAACATTTCAAAAATGCTCATTTTCCACAACAGGACAGAAAGCAGTGGAATTTGAAAATCTGCACCCAAACAAATAAAGAAATGAAATGGAGAGTTGTCAGTACAAGTTGAAAGGTACTTATTCAGAGAGATTCAAACTTGTTTCTTGCATGTGCGAGATAAGGTCCCTTAGAAGTTATTGTGAGGAAGCACCTAATTCTCTAGAGTTTCTGAAGCTGAGAAACTTCTCCTAACAAAAGTTCAGCTGGAATAGTTATATGTCTGCTCAAAAATGGCCTCATTCATGCCGATCCCAAACCCCTGAGCAGAGTAGAAAAGCACCATTTACTGCTGAAACGCAAAATGCATGTAAGAATCTTAGAGGTTTATCCTGATGAAGAAGACAGCATTAACAGAGAAGAACACGTTACATTATACACCACTGCCATCTTATTCTTCAAGAAAATCTCATAAAGACATTAAAAAGTTGCTAAAACTAGTAGGAAAAGGGAATCTACAATTACTGGGAAGGAGATTGCCACCCATTTTCACTAACATTTTTAAATCTCCTTCCAATGGCAGGGCAGTAGGGCATTAGTGAAAAACAATTAACCCTTCCATTCTATGGCAGCAGTGATAGACACACAGAAAATTGCATTGGAGTGCAGCAGCACATGTTCTGGTACCTAGAAGAGGCCAGGAATGTTCTTAAAGGAACTGGTGAGCCAAGATGATGAAAATGAGAAATGGATGACAGCAAATTCCAAACTTGTGTCATATAGGTTTGTGCTGTAGTGCACACCAATTATCCCTTTATTTCAAATCTGAAGTTGATCTCCCCCAGGTTTTCTCTGAAAATGCTTAGCCATAATATACTGGGTTTTATTATACATTTCTGTTTCTGTTTAACTAAATAATGATAAATTCAGGAAATGTACAGAAACTTTTCAGAAATGTTATGTTTCCTGTAATTGCTACAATGGAAGAATAGTATCCAGAGGGAGAGGATACTGGTGTATATCAGCCTGTACACCAAAACCAACACATTAAATAAAGCCAAAGGTGAATCATTTTTCTTGTCATTTTTTATTTTTTAAAGATTACTCAGAGTAGTGTTTGGCAACTCTTGCTTAACCTCAGGAACAGTTAACCATAACAAGGCTACTCTGAGAGAGAAGTCTGGGTGAAAGTGGTAGGAAATAAACCTGTATCAAATTTGGTTTTGAGACTTCTAGTGTTTAAAGACAACTACTTTATGTTATTTCTGTCTTCTGGGTCTTCTGGAAAAAAATCTGAAGAAGGGTCAGTAATGTTAAATTGCACTAGAAGGAGCCTGAGTTGCCAGATACGCTGTTATATCTCGGTGGCATCCTCTTTAGTAAAGAAAATAACAGTATTCATATAGATTCATTATTTTCTGAAAAGTATGCACTGTGGCACAGAGTAAAGAAAAGGGGCATGCCCAGCTGAGAACTAAAGGCTCATGATATCTGTATTCTCAGAGGTGTTATGCCTGTTATTCCTGTTTTAAGAAATGGTATTCTTTTATTCCTGTCTTCACTTCTAGATGTTCAATACTTAGTGACAACATAATGAACATCATACGTTACTGACTGCAAACAGGTATGGTGCTAGAAAGCTCAGCTGGGGTTTGTTTGTTCCCTGAGGACTTGGACTGACCACTCTTCTAGCACTAACAAATGGTGGCATATTTTTGTGATTGGTATTTATGTCCCTGTGGGACTGATCTAAGAACAGCAAACTCATTTTTAACAAGTGACATAACTTACATTTGAGCTCAGACCTCCAGAAAACAAAATACCGGGGTGCTAAATTGCACTAGATCTTAGTCTATAAGGTAGGTTCTCATAGACTGACCAGTGGTCAAAATCTAATTAGCCTGTTTAGTGAGCCTAGCATGTTCCATTGTGTTTGCTAAATCAAGAAATTATATCTCAGAAATTATGCACTCCTATAGTATGCCTTATGAACACAGTACTACTGTAGTTTGGGTAACCATTCTCACTAGGCTTTGCTTAATAGACCTTATATTTTATGTTTTCAATGAACAACTCATACAGGGTTGAGCCAAGGGCTTAATCACTCTTAATACAATAAAGCAGCACTTTAAAATATTATTAACCTCATCTGTCTAGATTTGGAACTAATAGACCATTGTGTGTGTATTGTCTTTATCCCTGCCAGTTATGTACATATTTATTAATCCACTCTTCCAGAGGAAAAATTTCTAAAGGAAAACCAACAGTAACCTTCAAGTGAGCGGGCACAGGTTAGAAGGGCACTAATTAAATGTCAGACTTGACAGATTAAAATTATGAAATTTAAAATCACCGTGGAGTTCTTTGTCATTGTCAAATTAGGAGTCAGTGTGATGAGGAGCACGGAAGTGAATGGTTTAATGGATTGAATGGGAATGTGGCTTAGCAGCAGCCTTTTCTTGAATTCAGATCAGCCTGTAGTTCAGATCAAAGGCTGCTAGTTCAATTTCACATTCAAAAAGAGCTGTAGCTTACCTGCATCAGTAATAGGTGTGTCTATATGCATGTAGGTTTTAAAAAAAAAAAAAAAAACCACAAATATGTTTCATGAGAAATAATTTTTGCACAGATGATTTATGCATTTAGATTAAAGTAGTAACATCATTTTTTTATTATTTGGCTATGGGGTATTGAATGAGATTTTAAAGCCAAAGTGTTCATGCACTGCTCATTTTTTTGTGTTTGAAAGCAACTTTTCTGTTTAGCAGAGTGGAAGACGGAATATTTAGTGCTGAATAGGTTATGTTAAAGGAAACAAGATTAAACTCAAGTAAGTGGGCCACATCCTGACAATACGTGTTCTGATATACATTAGGGAGAATGCTGCTGACTTCAACAGAATTTACACCAATACACAAAAATGGTATTGAATAAAATGTGAAATTGAATTTAAAAAATGTCATGGATCAAGGCATTGTTTACATGTAAGTTTGATTTATGAGAAAATATACTTAAATGATTGATATCATTAAAAGTTTTATTTGTACACACACATATATATAGGGATGTACACACCTAAATATTTATATATGTATAAAGTGTATGTAATGTCTTTCAGACATCAGCTGTAGAAAATTTAATGTTCTGACTCCTGAAAATTAGGTCTGAAAATTATGAAATTAAAATATTTCCCTTTCTTAAGTCATTACTTGTTTGCAAGATTTTCTATACTGCTTTCCTCCTTTCTTAAACAAAACAGAAAATTAATACATTGCCATTCCGAAAATCTTCTAATAAAGGATCTCTTCAGTCAGACATGGTTTTGAATGATATAGAAGATGCTGCAGAGCAGGGACTGAAATCAATAGGATTGGATTTTAAACAGGATTTGGTAGTTATTTAAACCAGAGGGAAGTGTTTTAAACCATTGGGAATCTTTCTATTGAATTCAAAAGATGTTGGATCAAAGCTGAATTCTTTAATCAATATATCTAAATTTACATTACAAAAAGCATCAATAAAACATCAAGCCATTAATCGCATTCATAATATTTGGAGGTTTTCTTGAGACAAGTGGCACATTAGGACAAAATTCTTAATTCTCAAACTTTAGCCAGGTTTTGAACATTTCCCGACCAAAATCAAAGAGATGAGAAGGGCCACATTACAACCTTTCAATAATCTTAACAAAAAGACGACCGTATAACAATTACACAGCAGCAAGAAACAATTTCTTGAAAAAAGAGAGGCATCAACTAGTGCCATCAACAACAAAATGAGATTCCCTATGTATTTCACCTGCTGCAGTGACATTACTCCAAAGATGTTCTGAAAAAAATATCCCTACACCTCTAATACCTCACTAAGTGTCAAAGGACTAAAATTACTGGAGAAAAAAGTGCATGTACCCTCTCTTCCCCATCCAACATTTGCAGAAGTCACATGAACCAAACACACTGATTTCTGACTACGATGCAACCAGAAACTCCCTGAAAAGGGAAGGAAAAATAATTTAGGCTAATCTGAATCAGTCTGGAGAACTGCTATTGGATTTTGTGGTAGAGGCCAAAAATATTGCTATGATTTAATCCTATAAGGAACTATAAACTAAACTCCCCAAAACAAAACAAAATTAAATGAAATTAAAGTAGAATCTCTGTGGAGCACCAAGTATATTTCCTCACATGACTTCAGCCATTGACCCTTGAACTGTACAGTCTTTCTGTGACAAAGTCATTTGAAAACAAAAGTGTTGGGTGAGGAAGAAGCCACTAAGCATAAGCACCCAAGAGGAACACTTTCAAAGCAAGAGATAGTCAACTTGTTTAAAACCATGTTCAAGTGACTTGTCTCATGAACAAGAAATTCCATGGGGGTTTTATGTAAATATTCCAGTCTCTTTAACCATCTGAGTTAACCCATGTTTTTGCTAGAGATATGAAAGAACGTTAAATTTGTTCTATAAAACTTTAGTCAGCATGGTCACTTTTTGGCATTGGAACAAGTGTGGCATGAATGAAAGAACAAAGAAGGAAGCATAAAACTGAGAAGTCACTTAGTTGTGTCATGGATTCTACTAATTGCTCACAGTAAATTAGCAAATACCTGTGTTTCTGAATAAGAATAATCGTCAGTGTTGGCCATTAATTATGCAGTAGCCACTGAATATCTATACTTTAAACTTCAATACGAATTTATTCTCTTGTAAGAAATGGTTTCAAGTTTTGCAAAGAAAGCAGATGCTTTCACATTTAAATACATTTGTATCTACATGAAGTTAATAAAAAATAACAGTCATTCTAAAGAGGTTATGATGCCAAATAAGTGACATTTATTAAATAAATTTTTCTCATTTTTCTCTTTCCTGACCACATCCTAAATTATTTTAAAAATGCCAGTGATTCCTCTTGAGTTCAAAACTTTCATTTGCCAGAATCATGCATTATTTACCCATTCCAAAATATCACAGTGACATACATTTCCAGTACATTATCTTATCAAGGGGTGCAAGTCACTTAGAAGACAAAACCTATAGTGCTGCTGTGTCTTGGCCTTATTTTAAAGGGGGCTGACGAATCCCTCCTTGAGAAAAGCAATCTGTTTGGTAAAGCCATATGAGAGCAGCCCCACACTGATAAGACTTCAGCAGGGAGCTCAGAGAAGATGCAGGTGTCCTCTGCCAACATAGTGACTGCTCCTGTGGGACAGTCCAGTGAATTGCCTCTTTCTCTGGAGATCCCCCAGGAGGGCCCAGGCCTTTACATGGCCCTTTGCTCAGACCCACGGCCAAGGAGGTGCAAGCGTGCCTTGGGTTTATGTCAGCACAGGTTAAGCCAATTGAACAGGGCTATGCAGGTCCACCCAGATAGATCAGTCTAAGGCCACTCCTGTTGTGTACCACATTCTACACCTTAGTTTTGAAAATATTAGCAAGTCTATGTAGCATTAAACCTCCTTTGTCCTTAAGGATTTCCAATTTACACCCCAGATTCCCTCATTGTAACACTTCTTTGTTACTGACCTTCAAGTTCAGAGGTAAAAGGATGAATGATGCTCTTCGTTGTTGGATTTGTTTGGTCAATTGAGAGTTACACGGAGTTCTTTCTCCACATGCACGTCACCTGTAATACTACCTGACATTACACTGTTGGGCTAAGGAAGGAGCACAGACCTGTAAAATTACTCCAAATGGCTGACCACCTGGTTATTAAGCCAACCAAAGTCTTTTAGCTGGTTAGAAGGAGAAAAAGTCTAGAAGAGATGCATTCAAAGTGCAAAAATAAACCAAATAAAGCTGAGGGGTTTTTTTTTTAAAAAAAAAAAAAAAAAAAAGAGTTGCAAAAATATATGTGCCCATCACCTGTGACTGCCACACAAGTTTCTTGTGGTGGATGTTGAAGGGTGATGCAGAAAGATATAATTTGGTGGATGGCACAGTTAACAGAGTCTGGCTTCCTGCAGATTTGGAACATAACTGATCTATTAGTTGACTACAAAGGGCAAAAGCTAACTAAAGTTTTTTCTACAGCTGGGATATTCACAGTAGTTATCTCTTACTCAGAGTCTCTGGTATCTAACAAGAACTGAGGTTTTCCTTCAGTGGAGTCACTACAAAGGTTTCTCTTCTGTATATAGCTAATTTATTTAAACCTACAGGAAATTAATAGCTCTGAGATATTTGTCCTCCTGCCAACTATGGCTGAAATTGGCTAGGGCTTCCAAAATTACTAAGGAGACACACATAGAGAGTGGAGCACAAACATGGTAATTGCATAAGCTGCTCTATGAAGGAAACCAAACATCATAATCATGGCCCGGAATGAATAGATGGTTTCTTGTCCCAGTGGACAGAGGATAACTTTCAAGGAATACGTTTGTCATGCAAAATTATCCTTTTCAGACATACTCATATGCAGCACAGAACCAGCTGGGTTCCACAGCTTCACCAGCCACACCAATATAACATAGCAGAGCACTTAGTCCTTTTGGCATGCACTAAGCGTGTCCTGCCAGTTACATTTGGCGGCTGTCACTGGATCCAACCTACATAAAGAATAACAGACAGCCTGGCTCAGGGAATTGCTGGTGGGATATAATGACTTTTGCCTTTAGGTGACCTGAGTAAAGTAGGTCTACAATTTACTTTCTTGTTGACTCACAAAGCGGGGGACAACCCGTAGCACTTGAACAACATGCAGCTCATGAGCTATTCAAGTAAAACTCTCAGTCTGGATGATATTACACAATCAGCAACAGGGTTGTGCAGGCATGGAGGCTGCTAGGTTTGTTGATCAAGCTGTGAAAACAAGTGAGCTAGTGGGAGCCGTACAGCATATTTAATTTGTTCTGCAATGGAACAGCAGGGACCCACAGGGAAATGTTTTTTTTTCTTTTCCTGAGAGCTGTCAGGGAAATCAGGAAGTAGCTAGTACCTGATCCAGTGTCGCTCAAACATGTGAAGCTTTTGGAAGGAAAACTGTAGGATCACATGAGTGGTACTGTCACAGGTGGTGATACCCCCATTGAAGTCAGTGGCACTAACTACCTGAATGAGAGTTCACTAATTTAATTCAAAAGTTTCAAAAGTCCTGCTCAGGACTGAGGTATGCTGGTGGCCACTCATTTCTGCCCTTCCTGAAGATGGTGAACACTTCCAGCAAGCTGTCTGTTCTCCCTCATTCACTGTAGACAAGGTCAGACTGACTGGCTTAAATGGTACAACCCCTTGTTCAAGCGAAGCCAACCTGCAGCAAAACTGAGATGTTCACATTAATTCCTCCTTGGCAGAAGTCAGGAGCTGTTCTACAGAAAAGTAGTTACAAGGGCTACACAAATACTAACATCAAGCATTGCTGTACCCAAAAGAAGACGCCTGCCCAAATGAAAACATAAGGCCAGAAGTAAGCGCCTGGGTCACCGAGACTGTCCCCTGAGATCTCGGGCAGTGCATTGTATAATCTCTTGCATATATGCATTGAGCTCCCCTTGCTCCCAACAGAAGGCTGTTCCTGAAATTGAATGTTTCATGCTAATGTGTTTAAGTACTGAACAATCAGACACTAAAAATGTTCATTTAAGAGTCTGTATTAAACAACGATGATGAAGAGGTCAAGTAAGATTTGTTATTGTGATTTTTAAACTGTCATTCAGATATTTTCTAATTTAGGACAGAAATGATTGAATTGGAAATCATCCATAAATTTAAAATAATTACTCTCACTATGATACAAAAATCTAGCAGCAGATTGCTGTAACCCTTTAAAGATCAAAGGGGTAGAGATAAGGCCACAAAAAACAATCTGTACATTTGTAATCATATATCCTTAAGGAGCCATATATTACTACAGAGAAAAAGACATTGCTTACTAAAATGTACAAATTAATCAGACAGCATTAATTCTAATACTATAGCTGCTAACATAGTTTAATCTGTATAGCCATATTTCTGATAATGGGGAACAGTATTTTTCCCTTTTTTAGAGGTCAATTTGCTAGTGCTGGTTTCAATGAAGACTACATATTAAACCATAAACAAGGTGGATCTGACAAAAATTCTTGCACCAGCAAAGGAAGTGGAGCTAGCATAATTGTCTTCCAAAACTTAAAATACAAGATAACATTTTCCAAGCAGTGTCAAATAACCTTGAAGCTTAAAACCTGATGAAAGTCAACTGGAATTCATGTGTCTGTCTTTTTGGTAGAAGGGAAAAATAAAGTTCAGGAATCAGTACCTTACCAACATTTACATCAGAAATTTAAATATTTTTTAAATGCCATTCCATTGTGAATGACATTCAATACCTTGAATATCAGAAAAAAAAAAAAAAAGAAAAAAATTATGTCAAAATGATTCAGTAATACAAGATGCAGTCCATCCTCTGAGTCTCATGTCATACACCAAACCTGAGAACCATTGTTCCTATCTCTCTTTCCATAAATTAAGAATTGGTAGTTCATCTGCAAAATGAATTGCAAGTTCAGCCTGGATCCCAAGGTCCAAATGGGCCAAAAAAAAAAAAAATGCAGCCAGACTTAGTAGCAGACCTACTACAGCCTGATGAATCATGTTGGCTCAGTGATGGTTGTAAGAAATCACATATTACTTTTATCCATCCATTCATCTGCTCTCTATATAAATAAAGCATGTAGTCTCTTTAAATAGATCTTTGTAGTCTGTTACTAACCAGAGGCTCTAAAAAAATCAATGAAAAAGGGTAAGTATGAAAATAACACTGTCTTATGTGTTCCTGTAACAAAATTATAAACACTGTAAAAATCCACAAAGCAGCATTAAAGGATTTGTTCTGACTCTTTGAAAGTGATGTGATGTTTGGCCACTGTTTTCAGTGACATTTTCTCATAGTGAGTCTGATCCCTGTAATTAATTGCTGGGTATTTTTATTCCTACCTTGATCTAACTATACTGTTTCAAGTAGATAGAAATGTTGTGATTTCATTAATAAAATACAGATGATACAAGATTCATCTCATCTTAGATCCATCAATTTAGACATCTAAAATTTAGATGAATACTACAAACTAGTCATCCAGGTTCCAGTTATAAGAGATGGAAAAAGCAGATATTCCAAAGATGGTGCTTGCCACCTATTTCAGAAAGGACAGGCTGTTCTTGCCTCCAGGTGCCTCCTTCAGATCTAATGTCCTAATGCAGCCATGTGTGCAGGTAAGGAGAATGTTACCTCCTCGGGCAGTCACGATAGACTGATACAAGAAGCCTTGCCTTGGGAACAAGCAGCAGATGAGGGAGAAGGGAATGGTGGAGCACCAGCCCCAACCAGGTGCTGCTCAGGGGCAAGGGTTGGTTGCCATGCAGCAGAAAGGGAGATCAAGCATGGGAAGAGCCATATATCCATGCTCCAGGTGCTCACAGGGTGCTCCTGGGGTAAGTGTGAGCTTTGCCCGAATGAGGAGCTGGTCTGCAAAAATAGTAGCTGTGTAGCTTCACGATACAGACACTTAAATTTAAGTGTCCACCTACAGTTCACTGTATGTAAGCTTTTATGAAACAAATGGAGCTTTAGGCCTAGATTTAGTTGACTAATTATGGGTAGGTAACTAGTGCCAGCTGAACTCTCCTGGACTATCAAGACAGATATAATAGATATGAGACAGGAACACGTCACAGTTATGCCCTCCAGATAGAAGTCAGATAGGGCAAGCTAAGACATCCTTCTGCCACTGGGTGCTTGTTTGTGCACAGCTGAACCAAAGACCGGAGCTTCATTAGAATCTCACTCTAAGGGCCCAGAGTCCACCAGCCCTGTGCAGATATCTCATATAACCTCAGGCATCTCAAATAGCCCTGGATTCCAATGCACGGGCAATTGAGCAGAGCCTTCTGCGTCTGATTGCAGAGATGCTCTCCCGTGTGTAGTGGTAAGATGTGAGACACATCGCTGGAACTGAAGAGGTTATAAACAGCAGCGACTACACTGGCATAGTGCTTCTGTTTGAGATATTCGTGTTGCCAGCACTTAGCAAAATGTAATTACATCATATCCATCTGCTTTAGCACAGAATCAGGGGACCACTGCTGTGCTGTGAAGGACAGCCTCACATCTTTAATCATTCCGCGATGTCAGCACTAAGTGACCTGTCTTCTAATCAAGGGTGCAGTGATACTGCATTTCACACATAAAACCTGAGCGTACAAATTCATTCAACTGGCTTTAATTTGAAATATGGACATTAGCAGCTCTACAACTTGTGACAGACTGATCATTTTTATGATGTGTATGTTGGTATGGCCAATATTTTCTTTCTTCATTACCCACACTTAAATCTTCCTTGCTTTTGGATGCTGTGCATGTGAAATGAGTAATAAAGAAACTGAATTACCCCTCACCCCTGGAGAAGTTGATCCCTCCGAATCACCAAGGTGTCTATTGGCAGGCAATACATATCATTTGCATTGTGGCTGCCTGCACCCTGCTTGACCTGCGTATAAATACTGCAGTTCACCTAATCCCTAATGCTTGACCAAACTACTCCAATATAAAAAAATTATGTTACTTGCTCTTGCTACCTGTCATAGGCATGACATCATACCACAGTATTCATGAGAGCTTGTGCAAAATGGTGCTCAACTGGCAATAAAATTAAAGAGTTAATAAATTCAGACCCGTTTTTTTCACTAACTAAACAGGAAAATAAAGGAAAGGTTTTCTTTTGGCGGTAAATTAGCTCCCACCCTCCTTTTGTTTGCTATTACAGTCATGGTTCAAAGCCCTCTACAAAAAGAAGGTCCCACTTTATTATAGGACAGTCAGGTTCAGTGCACAGCTTGCAATAAAGAAATTAGCAAACCAGAAGCTGCAATTCTGTAGAAACACTCAAAAACGAAGAGGATTTAAAGTGACAAGTTCCAATTAAATTTAATTACCCAAGCTGTATTTTCATTTTAACTGACACTTTTTATTAAGGAGCCACATGCACTAAAGCTAGAAACCTGGGCCAAATTGCATCCCAGTAATACAGTTATCTTATGCAAAATCCTGAGTATCTAATTTTCTAAAATGAAATTAGAGACATGGGGTTTGTAAAAGGTTCTCTTTGTCTGATACTATAAGATGCTGTTTGCAATGTATGGGCACTACTGTATGTCTATGCTACAGTAGCACCTGATGTACCTAATAAAACTTGTTAGTGGAAAGAGTCTTAGCACACCTTTATTGTTTTTTAATATGGAAGTGTTCGGTGTAAGTCAGGGGGACAACAACTGCAAATCTAGAACTCTTGAAAACTAAAACATAAAGTCTTTATGACTTTGACTTGAGAAAGTTATTTATGCATATTTTAGTTTTAGGCTTAAGCAGTCATATAGAGCTGGACCAAATGATTATTTTAGCTTTACCTTATTTGTCCCCATGGCAGCAAAGAGAGGCTGCAGAGAACAGCCTCCTAGGAGACTTACACTTTGGAGTTCTTTCCGAGCTTCTGGTTTTAAACAATATATAGCTAAAAAATTGAAATGGAAAAAATGAAAGGCACCAGATAAATGGTTAAACAACCGATAATAAAGTAGGAGAAGGGAGACATTTGTTTAAACAAGCTCAAGCCAGTGGGAAGAGCCTAGCACCCACAAAGCTTTAAGAAACACGTGAGGTTGCACAGTCATCCTTTCCTCCCAAGGGCTGAGGAGGATGTGCCAGTCTCTTTGGTGGCTGGAGTGGGGCTATGACTGGTGCCAACACCTCAGCACCCACACCATGCCTGCTGGCAGCCCTTTCCAATGCTAGGATTGGCACTCCCCCAGGAGCAGGAGAAAAAGTGGATACACATTGTCGCTCCCTCCATGCAGAGACCTGCACTGCTGTGCCCCTCCAGGCATCCCATACAGCGCTTCAGGCTGGTGGATACATCCATGGATGGCACAAGTGCCTCTCCCGCCAACAGCAGCAAGGGGCTGAAGGACTGTCCGAGGAGGAGCCACCACCAGGACCAGCCCGCACTCCTTGTTCTTCCCCCTGGAGGAGTGGAAGGATGGTGGGGTGCCAGGCTTCAGAGAGAAACTGCTTCCCCATGTGGGCTGTGTCCCTTACAGGTATGCACAGCAGTGTCACCAAGACCACTACCACAAACTGCATTCATGCAAGTGGAGTTGGCTTCCTTTCCTGTTACATACTGCTGCTAAACTTCTCAGGTTTCTAAGCAGAAGAGAGCTGTGGCTACAGAGGCTCTGTTTTTGTATGAGAGAAGGGAGAGAAAAAGACTGGGGTAGAGTCCCAGTCTCCTTGATTTGTAGAATTTGAAAATAAAGGATCCAATTACCTCGTGGGAGCTAATTCCGGAGCCAAAAAATTATCTGTAAAGTATTTGAGAATGGAATGAGGTGTAGCCACAGTTGGATGGTTCTCCATGCAAAATTTCAGTCTGTATCATTCCCCTTTGCAATTTTTCAACTTAATTTCCTGTGAAAACAGTAAAGGGTGTGGGTATTAACACCTCCTAGAATAAACAAGATGATGGGCAACACCTCAGTACTCTCTTCTACCCACATTAGGACCAGAAGAGTACAGCTACCACAAGAATTAGCTTATTTATTTAACCATGTTCTATTTAATAATGTATTTGAGAAAAAAAAAAACTGTTACACACACCCTCCCTCCATCCCTCCAAAACTGAATAGCTACTTTAAGGTCGTGGTATATGAGTGCATCACAGGAGTTAGAAGGCAAATGTTTCCTTTCATTTCTTTCATCTGGTGGAGGCTCTCTGGCTAATTGCATGCCCCTGTGCACAACAACCAAAAAGCCCAGTGATGAAGTAGTTCATTCTAAGGAGAACTCATGGCTGTTACAGAAAATTTTGTCTGGTGAGGGAGATTGGACTAAAGGAATAAATGGGACCAGAAAGCAAACAAATCACAATTTTCATGAGATACTCTGACAGTATTCCCATACTGGAATTTTAAATTTTCAGACCCAAGTTTTGTTTTCCTTGGAGAAAAAAAAAAAAAAAAAAAAAGAAAATCCAGATGCTGATATATTCCAAACCTAGGGGTATTCACAGCTGACTTAATGAATACTTTATATCTCAGTTATAGAAATATGGCAATAGCACAGTCAAAAAGTATTCATCAGAGCTGCTGGGCTCACACAGCTAAGTTAGGCCAGTTCCTGCAGCTATAATAAAAGCCCCCTAGGGGATTACGCGGTTAGCACCCTTTCTGGCTATCTCTGACCTCCTATCCTGAACAGCTGTCACATGCTCCTAAGGGAAGCCTACAGCAAAAATCCAGAGAAAGTCTCAAGTTTGCCTCCAGATCCATAGCATGACTTCTTGCTGGATCCTCCAGCAAACCCCAAATCCATCAGAGACATACATCAAAGGTCTTTTGTCAAGCGCATTCTTTTCATTCCTCCTTTCACATCAAACTTAATGAGGGAAGAAAGAGTTTTATGCAGAATGCAAAAGGATCACGATAAAACAAACTTTTTTTAAAAGGCAAGTTGAAGGAAGGAAGGAACATACATATGGAAAATGGAAAGAGCTAGTTTATCCCAAGAACAAGGACTACCTGTCAGGGCTAACCTCAGTTCATACATGCTCATGAGCTGCATGTGGATGAATTTGTGCCCCGTGCCCACCTTTGTATAATCCCCAGCTTCTCTGAGACACACCATGGGACAGCTGGGCAACAGGACAGAGGTCTTTCCCTTGCCAGTGCAATTGCACTTCAATTCATCTCTCCAGTACCAGGAATCCTGACTGAAATATGGTCTTCCAGGTTCTGATTTGCCTACAATTTCTTGCCTCTCTCTACCCAGGCAACACAGAAATTCATATACAGCGTACACCAATTTTGTTGTTAATTATAAAAAGACTACAAACATGAGTAACTTTGACACATGATTCATTCTAAAGATGCCACACATTATAAACTGCCCTCAGTAGCACTTGCTGTGAATAAGATCACCTAACTCACATCCTTTGAAGCCCAGTCCTGCTCTTGGGAAGGACAGAGGAAACACTCACCATGGTGTCAATGGGTGTCTGTGGTATCAGCTTCACACTCAGAAAACACTAAACACAAGAAGAATGTGATTCATATCCTTGAAATAAAGAATACTTTTGACTTTTCTACCAGTCTCCCCTAAAAAGCAGCATTAATGAAAAAAGAAAATTTCCTTGCCTTGCATAAGGCAGTAATTTCTCTAACCCTTTCTAATTTTCCTGTTATTTCTGTCACTTGTTATATGCTTCCACCTTCAAATACCCATTAAGTATGAACATTATAGGACACACAGAATATTCAAAGAGCTTCTTATTCTTCCGGTTGAGGGACATTTAGTGATGTGGTAAAGCAGTTTGATCAAGATATCAAACATCAACCAGACTGTCAGAAAAAAAGAGCAAGCTATTATACAAGTCATATGCATATTTGGAGCACAAGCCTTCTGAGGAGCGGTTGAGGGAACTGGGGCTGTTTAGCCTGGGGAAAAGGAGGCTGAGGGGAGACCTGATCGCTCTCTGCAACTACCTGAAAAGAGGTTGTAGCATGGAGGGTGTTGGTCTCTTCTCCCAAGTAGCAAGTGATAGGACAAGAAGAAATGGCCTCAAGCTGTGCCAGGGGAGGTTTAGGTTGGATATCAGGAAAAAATTCTTCATGGAAAGGGTTGTCAGGCATTGGAACAGGCTGCCCAGGGAAGTGGTGGAGTCACCATCCCTGGAGGTGTTTAAAAGGCATTTAGACAAGGGTTTTATGGACATGGTTTAGTGCTAGAGTTAGGTTATGGTTGGACTCAATGATCTTGAGGGTATCTTCCAACTGAAATGATTCTATGATTCTGGGATATTAATTTTGTAACTTCCAATTACCTGCTCAAATATAGCTTTTTCCTTTATTACCAAAGTCCATTAACTGAAAATCACACATTTGAGAAAGATAGCTCAAGAAAAAAAATCCAAATTCAGCCCATAGCCACATATTTGTTTAGAAGGATGAATGACTGAAGGGGAAAAGCCCACCCAGCATCCAGTCACACACATACCGTGAATGGCTCCAAAGCGCCTTTCGGGTGAGCAAACAAATCATGTAATTCTATCTTGTGCTGATTCAGAAATAAATGCTGAGCAGACTCACTTGGCTCTGCCTGGCTGTGGAGGGTGTCTCATTTCTAGCGCCAGGGAGACTTAACAGGTTTGTAGTCATTTCCACACCAGTCTGTAGAAACAACTATAGAAGTCTATGGAAGGTATTCACTAAGATTGAAAATGGAGGAAGCGGCTTCTCTTGGCTGTGTGAAAATATGTCATCCATCTGGTTAGTAAGTCTTGCTCACAGGTTCTAAGTTAAATCAGTCTTCAGGTTTGAGGTCAGGAAAAAGATTTCCTCAAGCTCCAGACTGGCTGCGCTTGCTAGGAAGCTCTTCGTTCTTACAGGGATCATTTAGCAGGGTTTTTAGACATGCCAAGAGTAATCACGGGATTTGGGGGTTTCATGAAGCTTTTAATCTCTCCTGCTCTCTTCCTGATACACACTTTTTTATGAAGCTTGGTCTTTTCCTATAGGGCTGGGTCTGCACTGACATGCTGAAAGTGGCAACACAGCCAAAACAGCCGTTCATGTCTCAAGCTGCATCTCATGTCAAATACTGGAGAAAGCAATTTAGTTTTACTATTGTTTGTGTTCTACATCTTCCAGAGGACTTTAGTCTCCAGAGTGGTCATCTTGAAGTCTACAAATTTTACTGCATATGTGTATGTATGCAAGTATGCAAGTCAATCAGAATGGAAAATATACACTTATTTAAAATTGCGCTTACAGAATACTGGAAGTAGGTCTAAATGAATGCCAACACTTCATCAAGCAAACAGGATGGGGAGAAAATCCAGAGATCCCATTTGTTTGCCTGGTTAAGCTGTATTGTTATGCTCTGTCCTGCTTTTGCACCCCCCCACCTTTTGTACTAATCTTCCCTACATCTGCTGCCAGCTAGGCCGAGCTCAAACAGCAGTGTCAATTTGAGGGTCAGAAAGGTCAGCAGTGACACCCTATTTAAGTGTTATTCACTCTGATGCTGTGACAAGACAGATACAGCGTGGCCTGACTAAAGTGATGTATGTTAAATTTGTTGCAAATTACTGGCGTGATGGATCTATTGATGACCCATTGCAGCTGTCAGGATGTCTCTATCAGTCTCTCAGTTACGTTTTCTCCTGCTGCTCGTACCCATCCCCCTCTGCCTGCTCCCATCAAGCATGCGGTGACTTTATAGTCCCCAAGAAACCCAGGGTGCAAAGCACAGGGAAACAAAGCAGCAACATCTGCTGCGAACCCGAGGAGTACTAGAAGTCATCTCAAGAGGTATAAAGCTTTGGTGGTTTATAGACTTGAGTCATTGTTCAAGTTCACATAATCTGGACACCTACAGAAAACTAGTTGTTAATAATAGGTTTTCAAGCTAACTTTTGTCTTCATTTGAACTATTGGAAGCCTGATTCTTTGAGCTCTTGCTTGAAGTATGTTACTCATCTGGTAAATTATTTGAAGGGGGACAAGGCCTTTTTTTTGCCTTTTTCTTTCAAGTAGAACAGAGAGATAACTGATCCAGATTCCTCACAGCAGAAACTGGGAGAGCAGAAAATGGCAGACAGAGACTACCCAGGAGGTTCCCTTCCTACTGCTCCCTCCCCTGCAGAGCAAAACCATATCCAGCTCCTCTGGCAAGTGGCACTGTAGCCATGGGAGGGAAGGGCAGCACCTGCTTTAGAGTAGGTCTCTTGAAGATTCACAGCTTGCCTGCTGCCCACAGTGGCTGAGACTCCCTCTGGTGACCCACGGGAGGCAAGGTGTGCGTGAGAAGCCAGACCTGACGTGTGCTTTTGCAACACTGCGAGGCTGGAGCTTGGGAAAGGCACGGAAGCCTGATCAATTGGACTGGAGTGAAACCAATGGAGACCAAATCCTCTCAATTATCATAGATCATTTCTACTTTCAAACCAATGTCCCTCATAGGAGGGATGCTTGTTCCTGGGCAGGTACAGTAGTAATTACAGAAGTACATTTTAGCACAGATAGAGGAAGACCCTAGTCATGATGATAAATTATATCCCATTCCATAACTACATTTAAGAAACATCTTATGCAAATTTCTTCTGTTTAAAGCATTTGATTTGGTTGTTTGGTTGGGTTTTTTTGTTTTTCTTTTACATTAACTCCATTGTAGCTCTGAGGCATCCTAAGTTAGTTTTGTTCTTGCTTCTGATTACCATTACTTCCTGCTGCTGCTGCACCTTTTGTTCTTTCATTCTGACCCACAGATTGTCATCTCTTTGGTCTAGTGTTGCAGAGTTATTTTTAAAAACAGCTAATTTCTTCACAAGCAAAGGGAGAGCACAGCCCAATTTCAGTTCCTGTGTTCTCAACAATTTGCATTGCCAAGCAATGGCACAGGAGATTCTGCTCTCCTATTTTCTTCTGCATTGTCCTAAATACTGCTCAGTGAACAGGGATATTCAAGGCAGTGCCCTAACTGGAGAGGCTCAGAATTGTCAATGTGCAAAAGAGTGTGTAGGAATCTGAAGATGTGTTTAAGAACATACATCTTATGAAGGACTGTTAGGGAAAAGGGGAAGTGGAAACAACACATTTATTGTTTTCAGTTGAGCTTGTCATTGGAAGACCAATATGACTATTAGAATTCCAGTTCCACCAGCATCTTCAGCATCTTTCACATGACACACAACTGTTCTCTTCCATTTTCAGTAATCAAAACCCTCAAGAAAGGAGAAGCAGCAAAGAAATCTGGGCTACTTTATTCTAGAACTGGAATAAGGTCAGCCACAATTATGGTTCCTTTGTTAATTTTAATCCCCTGTGAATGTTTGTTCATGGCAGAGGGGAAACATTAACAATCAGGACAGACTCTTGGAAAAATGGTTGCCCTTCAGCAATTTAAATACATTGACAGAAGAAAAAATAATTTTGCCCCAAACTAGTACAAAATCTGTACCTGAATGTTATACTCAGAGCTTGAGATGAGCCTTAAAATATCTTACAGCATTATAAATCATTATATGTGGTATCCAGATCTACCTCTCCTTCATCACAAATAACCACACGACAGTCACCTGGATGGTCCAGTACCTGAAAAGAAGAGCTCAACACAGCTCATACTCTAAGAGCCACCAGGTGATGCTGAGGAATAAGAGACTGGAAAGATACAAGAAAATAATTCTGAAAAGTCTGCAGCCATAATTCAGTCTCCTTTGGTGGAAAATGACAACCACAGTTGCTCAAATAAGCCCACCAGCATAAGGCCATTTTGAGACTCCTTCTTAACAACAGGATTTCAAATGAGAGTACTCATGAGTATTTACTTGAACTCCACCTTATCTTGAAAACTGACAAGAGTCATGGCCTTCCTCAACTAGACTACAGTAAAGTGCTGTAACTCAGTACACAGTAGTTTGGAAACACTGTCTGACAGTGAACACTGCATCAAATCTTATCAGTAATACTGGGAACCATGGCTATTTTGTCCCTGTCCCTCCACTTCTAACAAAGAGTTTAATTAGATTACCATTGTCATAGAATTTGTCCTTATCTGTAAGTGTCTTGGTGGCACTGGCCAAAAAAATTAAAATATAGCTTTAATTTGTAGGATAAGGGAGCTGTTTGCACCACTCACTGTCACTTGTTGGCACATTCTCAGCAGCCATCCCAACTTTGAGGAATAATATCTTCTGGGAACTAAACCCCATAGTAAAGCTCATCACCTTCCACTTCAAGGGCAAGGCACATTTTTACAGTGGCATCTTTACTAACATGAACAAACATAGACACTTACGCACATACACATTTTAAAATCTTCGAATAGATATCCTGAAGACAGCTCTCCTTTAGGGAAGAAGATGTCAAAATAAAATAGATGATAGCCACATTGATTAACGGTACACTATAAAAATAAGAAGCTTTATAGCAGAGCTGGACAAACACATGTAAACTACTATTTCATTGCTGTGAAAAATAGAGACCCATCTAATGGATCTGGTATAGAAAACAGAAATACTTCACATGGAACTGAACCCCTTTCTCCTTACCCATGGATCCATTTCCAGTCCAGCTGGTAGAAAAATTCAGATTTGCCCTCTTGGCCGGAAAGTTACGTCCAGGGTCACATGCACAGAACAGCCAATATTCTTGTGATAAGGTGAGTGATTTGGTACTGAACTTCTTCAGGCAAAGGCAGAAATTGGACCAGAAATCCCACTTCCTGGGAAGGTTCTGGCCACTAAGCAAAAACTTTGAAAGTTGTATTTCAAAAGAAAGTGTGAACTACCATCACATTTTAAGAGCTGAATCCTGTATCAAATCCCTCAAGAGAGTCAAATGAAAGAGAATGGCTCTTTCCTCTGCTTTGGTGGGGCTTGAGACAAAAATGCTCAATGGTGTTGAGATCAAGACAGAGAAGTATAACCTTCAACAGCCAAGGAAATCCATGTTCAAAGACCACAGTGTGTCTGACATAGAAGCACTTCCAGTCTTGGAGCAACAACAGATTGAAGGTGCTGAGCACAGACATCTTGGAGGTTAATGCCTACAGTTGGTTTGAATCCCTCTATATATAACCCTCAGTTTCTGAAAACTAACAAGATCAGAGCCTAAGGTGATATGACTTCAGACACTGCGTATATTTTTTACTTCAGGCAAAATCACAGTGACCCTCATGGTTTTGCATCTTCTTTCTTCTTTTTTCTTTCTTTCATCCTTATTTTCTTTCTCTTGCTTACTCTTTCAATCTCTCACACTTCAGCTCTTTCTTACTCTTTCTTGTTCTTTTTCTCTTTATTCCTTTCTCTATTTCCTTGCCTTGCCTTGCCTTGCCTTTCCTTGCCTTCCCTTGCCTTCCCTTGCCTTGCCTTCCCTTCCCTTCCCTTTCCAATTCTCTTCTCTTCTCTTCCCTTCCGTTCTCTTCTCTTCTTTCTCTTCTCTTTTCTCCTTTTTAGGGGAGAGTAAATGTGTTGGCTACAGTTTTTCAGCCCCATATAAGACAGATGCAAATATCTGTAGGACTGTGACCTAATAATACAAATCCTCTAATTTGCCTTAGAATGGACAGACCTTTAAGTGAGTACACTCGTAGGCAATTAAAAGAAATTCTGGAGTAAAAACATTTTTTTTTAAAGACAGAAAAGCACGAAAGACTATAACATCATAATTTATTGCTTGCCATTCAGAAAGGAAGAAAAATCTCTTCTTTTTAGTTGCCATAACATGGCCTACAAATCAAGTATGTATATTTCATTGTGTTATGTTAATACGTTTCTCATTTTATCAGAGAGCTCTATTTCTCTAATATGGTCCAGAAGGCATCCCAATAGGAAAGCAAGCTCTGGCTAACATTTCAAATTCTTTCAGACTTATTATATTAGTGAAATTTCTGTGATGTTAACACCCTTTTATATTCTAGTATTAGTGAAAATAACCTATGAAAATGTGACAATTACATACACAGTATGCACTTTGTTAATAAAATTAGTCAGATTACTAGTTTGAGGAACAACTTTTTTATCAATAAAATGAGTAAATAACACAACTTCATTTCCAACAGTTCAACCTCTTACAGTACTGCCACACATCTCTTGCAGAAGTTTACTTGCCGGTAAACTCCCAAGACCCAATAATATGCCTACAGGAGACTGATGTACTCTGGAATATGAAAGTGCCGACAACTGTCATTTGCCATCAGTCATCCAAGGGAATTTGACATTTGGATAAGGACAGCTTTCAGCATGGTATTTCTTCCAGGTTGCATGACCACATCTTGAGAGCTCCAAGGTAGACCTATGGACCACATCCACAGAGCATTAAGTGCCATCTCTTGATGCGTATGCACTGAGGAATGTCCTCGCTGTTCACAGGAGCTGGTATGTACCCATGAGTACTGAACAAGACTGTATAAATAACAACTTTAAACTATTAACATTAAACCTTTTGAAAAGTCTTTCCAAACAGCAATGTAATTATGACTGGATTAAAATTCATCATGTAATAATAATAATAGGCAATGAATAATATATCTTGATTAAAGCTCATCTCAGGCCAATTATCACTAAAACAGATATGAACAAAGCAAGCCAGATGGTCTGGTAAAGAATGTCCATAAATATCCCAGCCATGCACCCTCTAGCATACAGTGCCAAGATCTGCTTCCCCTATTCACAGCAGGAAGCACCTTTCTCAGGAAATAATCTCTCTAAGCAGTTCGCTGAAACCAATGTCCTTATTCGAAGGGTAAAGTACAGCATAAAGGGGAGTTATAAGAAATAAAGCTGGAATAAAATAGCAATGTAAATGCAGGTAAGTCCTGTGGTAGAATGTATCTCAGATATGAAAAGATCTGCACCTTGTCCCATCTTTGTGACTCTGATGCTAAGCAACCAAGATAAAATAAACTTCCCACAAGATGGCTCGGAAACAAACAAAAAATGATTGTTTATGAAACCACTCAAGCTATAACGAGACTATTCCAATGGGCAGTGCTTAAAATTGCCAAGAAGTTTGGAATATTTTTTCTTTGTCTTTCCTTGGGGCTTCTCCATGTGCTGTAACTTCTCTATGCATGGAGAGTGTAGTTAGTATTTTCATTTGCTGCCTAAGTAGCAAATTACCCTGTAAACAGCCCACAAGAGCTGGTCTGTAATTGAATTGTAACTGTTGACTTTAGACATTTGGTATATTTGCTGCAAGAAGTAAATTTTCAAAACTTCATCTTGATGCAGTCAGACAAAATGAAAGGTAATATTCTTTATCTGCCACAGATTGCTGCAGATGAACTGCTTTCATATGAGCTTAAATAAGATTTAGTGTATTCCATCCTTCAGCTGGCCACAATTGAAAGTGATCAGGATCAATATAGCTGCCCCTGAATGCAGCCTGGTATTGTGCATTACAATAGAGGAAATGGCTGTATTCAAAATTTTCCTGTGTCAAATTAATTTCCATGTTATCCCCAAATTCAATTAGATGGGAACCCCGTGTAACTAAAAAAGTGTCCGACATCCCTTAGTGACAAATTACGGTGCTTAGTGTGCATATCAAGGTGAAGTGTTGAGCCTTGCTAATCTTCTCACTAATTCTCAATTACCGTAAAATGAAGCCATAAATCACACAGACAGGGGATCGATGGAAATGTTGTTTTCAGGGTGATTGGCAGCCTCCCCAAAGGTTTTCTGTAAGTTGGTTTAAGGTTACCATTCTCTAAGGGGAGGGATGAGGTAGTCTTGCTCAATCTCTATGATATAGGCCCACAGGCCTTTTGGGGATAGTGGGGAGGGACAGCACCAATTTCAGCCCATCAGACATCCAATTTTTCTCCTTTTCATACCTGCTGTAGTAAATGAGAAACAAATTAAATTTCACTCCACTATCTCCACAGAAACCATTTAAATTTTTCATGGAAACTAAATTGTCCCTAGACAAATAGCCCCCTGATTCTATGAAAATATACTGGAGCGCTGGGGACAGAAATAAATTTGTGTCACTCTGGATATGCCATTCTCTGTAATGTCATTCACTGCCGGCCAATAAATGAGTCCCTCCCGGAACACAATGGTAAAGCCTTGTGCTCTGGTGGATTTGCATTGTTCCCCCACTCTGGAGCAGTCTAATATTCTTCCTGTTATTAATTTGCAGCCTAGGTTTTACATTCATGAGGCTAAGATTGAAATGTAAATGAGGCACAAAATAAGTAGTCAGCAGTAGCCCTGGCCGAGCAGCCTGTGTCATAGACTCATGGACTTACATGAAAATAGTTATCACTCAGAGAGATTAGCAGCTCAGAACATCAATCACTGCTGCAAGGAAACAATGAATAAAATCGCCCCGACATGAGGAAGGAAATTACAAGAGCTTTAAAGTGGAAAGGGAATATGTAATACTGCTACCTGTTGTTGAAGCATGAAGGTGGCTGTAATAAAAGAAGCTGGGTTCCTTCTCTCTCTCTCTCCCCTCCTCCCGTGTTCCTGTTGATCGCTGATATTTAAATTGTGCCATTTTTGTCATCTCAATTTATCTATTAAATGAGCTGTACTTCCTTGGCTGGAGGTATATGATACTTCACACTGCACTGAAATGAAGCCCACAGGTTTGAGTTTGAACCTGCTTTAAAACGATGGCAACCTGTATATCACCCAGTCTCTTAGCAAACAGATATATAAGGCCTGAGTCCTCAGGTTTCGGAGAGGCTCAGAGTATGCCAGACTTTGGACTAGGAGAGAAAGGTGGCTTTACTCCGCCATTGTGGTTTCTTAATTCTCAGGTGGTGCAGAAGTGGTGCAGCACACAGCATGAGTCGGGCAGTCTCAGGCCAGCTCTTCCTCAACAACCTCTGAGCACCTCTGAGGAGCTCTCCCAAGAGCTGCCAATAACCAGCACCGGGAGAAGATTTGTCTGATTCTCCTTTACTTCAGCAGCTCTGGTCACCCTCGTCAGGAGGGGAAGCACCATAGGCTCCCTGCCCGATCCAAGCCATCCCAAAATTCTCCTGATGCCTGGAGAGCTCCCAGGTGGATGTATCCACTGATCAGAGTGGCTGTGCTGACCTTGGTCCACAACTACTGCTCGGATGAATAATTTCTTAAAATGCACTAGCTTACACCTCTAGCTAGTACAGCATGATTTCTACACTGATATTAAATATATATACATAGATTAGTGTTCCAAACCAGTACATTTTCTGGACCAATTCTTTAGCTTACCAGAGTATGTCACATTACCTGTTGAATTTTTTTGCTAATGTGTTCTCTGTATTCAGCAAATGCAAAACGCTATTCCATCCACCATGATTAATTTTGTCTTTAGGAAGAAATGTGCTTGATTATCACAGCTGGACTTCCTTACAGTGTTTGTTCTTCAGACAACAAAAAAATGTAGCCATGTGTTTTACTAAGAAACTGCTAATTTCGGTCTAATTTTTCGCTTGCATAAATTTAGATTTTTAACAACAAGAGTAGGTTTAAAAATGTGTTCTAGTAAGATGAGTTCAAAGGAAATACCACAAATATGTTCTAATCCTTGCTATTCTGAGGTAGTTTGTTAGTGCGATTGGTCATGAGAGTGACTCACGCATGTGCCTTTGCAGTGGGCAGGAACGTCTCTCTGAGCTGTTTTCCCAAAGATGCTGGACTCCTTCTCATGTGTCTACCTCCAAAAAATCCCTTTGCAGGGAGAATTATATATCAGGAAGTGGTTCAGTCTGGGTACACTTACAGTTGCCATACAACTCTTAAGACTGCTCAACAAAACATCAAATGTGAAACATAAAAATACTGTAGGCTTTTCTTGATGCAACTGCGTTTGGAACTTAAGATAAATTATTTAAAGCATATTGCCCTAGGTAGCACATTCCACGTAACACCTTTCTTTTAATATGAAAATGAAAAATGGACTCTGAAAAGCTGGATATTTTGATACCAGTTTTTGAAACAAGGAAACTGAGTCTTAGAAAAGTGGTGAGTTTTGCGTATGATCACACAGCCTGGCAATGACAGTAAGACTGGAACCCAAATGTCCATTTTCTGTGTAAACCACTAGATCATGCTGCCTTCAGAAAACAGCTTTCCATTCCATTCCTCATCAGGAGGAAGAATTAATTGATGTATGTAAGACATTGAAGAAAGTTGGTAGAAAAATTCTATGTGAGTGTACAATATCATGAATATTTCTTATTATATGGACAATGGCCATTTTGGTCAAATAACCTCTGGAGAATCAGGACTGAGCTGAACAGAAATATTAGCATATCAGAGCTATTGCATATCAGAGAAAGCAACATTTTCTTGAAAAGCTACTTCCTTCATAATAAAGATGCTACTCTTTTCGTTGCATGTTCATTTCTAAAAGCACAATACAGCCATATTATACAGAGTGAGTTTCGAACAATAATGTGTAGTAATGTGTCCAGTAACCTTTATTCTGCTTGTCTCTGCAGAAGTTCACTAAGGATAATGTGCACAGCTAAGAAAAGGAATTTGAAAATTAAGAGAAGCAAAAAGCCAGCATAAAATCAGAGGTTCAGCTGTGTATTAAAAAGGGCTTTTTTGAGAGGTCAAAAAATTGATCATGGGTGAGCCAGTGGAAGACATCGAGCCTTAAAGTGCTTTTCTTTTTTCTTGCTTAAAAAGACAAAGTCAGACCCAGCTTGTTACTGGATCTTTAGAGCCCTGCAGCGGCATGAAATTTGTGACTAAGGAACAGGAGCAACACAACTCACTTACACGGTCGCCGCACTAGGCAGCAGCTTCTGCTCTCAAACCCCTCCTCTTTTCCTCGCGTTGCCATTGTCTTCACTCTTAGTGTCTCAGAGTATCTTTTTAATTGCTTATCAAATGGATAGTTATTGTATCATAAAATCTTCAAAGCCATTTCCCAGTCCCATTCAGTTGTGGAGCTGAACTTTTATACAATGATATATCACAATGGATTATGCTAATAAGCTTGTTAATAGCTCTAGCGGTGGTAACTGAGAGCATTAAAACAAACTGGTCCTTGCAATAGATTGGGAAATGTTTTATACGGGGCATGTGATCTAAGAGCAGCCATGACAAGCCTAGTAAATAATAGCAGAAACTGGCATGACTAAAGAAATACTCACCTAAATTATTTATATGTTAATCAAAAATACAGTTGTTAAGCAATATCATTAGTGCATTACTAATTGGTTTATGGATTTGTGATGAATTACTTATTTGCATGCAAAGTAAACCCTCAGCCTTTTGTTCAACATTTCTAACCTTCACATCTTTGCAGGTTTGCTCTCTGCAGCCCTTTTCTTTCACTAAAATGATTACATCAGCTTGTCAGAGAAAGTAGATATTCAAGGTAATGACATAATTTTTCTCTGCAATGTATCCAATATATTATTGTCATATTTTTTTAAAAAGTCATAATATATCAGCATTTCATGTTTGAGGAATATGCAATTAACACTATACAGTACATATTTCTCCTTAACCTCCATGAAAAATCCTATGCTTTGAACATTTATTAGTAGTGGAGACAGTGATCATGTTTCATTCATATATATCAAGTTGGGCTGTCAGGAATGTTATTGTGGAGAATGTTAAATTCCACTTACGATCACATTGGGCTGTATATAACCTAAGGAGTAAGTACACCTCCGGATCTATTGTGGGACATCCCAGAGATGAGAGAGGCTGGTCTGCACCAAGGTGAAGACTGGCATTGCACATGGTGCCTGAACTCACTGTCAAGTTTCTTAATTATAAGGTTTTCAGAACCACAGTCTCCCATCAAGCACTTATCCTCTTGTTCTCTGTTTCCCTTTCTCCTCATCTTTTTATTTCAGTTCCTTCCTGTCCTCTCCTCTGTCCTTCTATATCCATTTCCCTCTGTGTAACACTTTTCCTCCTTATTTGTCCCCTCCACCCAACACAGGAACCTATGTTTACAGCTCTCAACCATTTTCTTCCAGCCTCACTACTTTAGGCTGAAGTCTCTAGACCCAGGAAATATCCATAGATTACTTCTACTTTTGAGGTCTCTTCCTTGTAAGGAGGGCTTAGACTTTTCTTCCTTTCCCTGCCTTGCCTTGTCTTGCCTTTCTTTTCCTTTTTCACTTTTGTATTCAAACGTTATAGAATCATGTAATCCATGAATAGAATTAAACGAAATTAATATTGTCCATCAGCTTGGCACACTTTTTTTTAACAAATTTAACTTTTATCTTTCTTGGAATGCAAGTAATAATTATTTCATATTTAGAAAATATATTCTTCAAGGAGGTGGGGATCAGGATAAGATTCCCTGAGATTTTTTACCTGTTATTTTTAAGAAGAAGTTCCAGATGTATTAATGAAAATAGACCCAGCAAGGACCAACGTTTCAGGATGTGAAAGCAAGACTGTGAGCAAAAACTAAGCTAAATGAGGAGAAAACTCTTCTAACTGGTCACTCTATGTAATGAACTAATCAAATTTCACCTTACAAACATAGCCTACATTTGAATTCTATTTCCCATACACAAATCTATCCCCTGAATATCTTAAAAACCCTTTTATCAGTTGACCTTCTAGGGTTTTATCTTTGCAAGCACATAGATTGTAGCACATTTTCCAGCAGCTGCAGATTGTTTTTCTTTGATATTTATCATCCATAATCTACCTCAGCGCAGCAAGTCATGCATCACAGTCTAATGCAAGCAAGATTAACGAGTACGATAGAGCACTGGCCAAAGATTATGCATGCATCCTGGCATGCATCAAGAATAGTGTGGCCAACAGGACTAGGGAAGTGGTCGTCCCCTTTTACTTGGCTCTGGTGAGGCTGCACCTTGAATTGTGTGTTCAGTTTTCGGCCTCTCATGACAAGAAAGACTTTGAGGTGCTGGAGAGAGTGTAGAGAAGGGCAACGAAGCTGGTGAAAGGTTTGGAGCACAAGTCTGATGAGGAGCAGCTGAGGGAACTGGGGCTGTTTAGCCTGGAAAAAAGGAGGCTGAGGGGAGACCTTATCACTCTCTGCAACTACCTGAGAGCAGGTTGTCCTTTGGAGGGGATTGGTCTCTTCTCCCACGTAACAAGTGATAGGATGAGAGGAAATGGCCTCAAGTTGTGCCAGGGAAGGTTCAGATTGGATATCAGGAAAAAATTCTTCATAGAAAGGGTTGTCAGGCATTGGAACAGGCTGCCCAGGGAAGTGGTGGAGTCACCATCCCTGGAGGTGTGTAAAAGGCATTTAGACGAGGTTTTTATGGACATGGCTTAGTGCTAGAGTTAGGTTATGGTTGGACTCAATGATCCTGAGGGTCTCTTCTGACTGAAATGATTCTGCGATTCTATGATACTAATTTTGTAACTTCAAATTATTTGAGGGTCTCTTCCAACCAAAATTATTCTATTATTCTATGGTTCAATGATTCTATGAAATGAAAAATAAAGTGAAAAATAATGTAGAAAAAGACAATCCAAGAAAATTGACAGCTTTGGATAGTGTGCTAAAGCAAAATTGTTATTAATAATTTAATATGATATAATATTATAATGATATGGATAATTATAATGAAAATTATAGTAACATATGTCACAGTATAAAGAAATAGCAAGAGAGAGCATCTGCCCTCAAAGATTTTTTGTCCAAAGAGATCACAGAATCATAGAACAGTTTGGTTTGGAAGGGACCTTTAAAGGTCATCTAGTCCAACTCCCTGCAATGAGCAGGGACAGATGAACGTAGATAAGCCATCAGGAAGTGAAACTTCCTATTGCACTGCTCTGGCTTAGCAAAGGCTGAATTTCTGGCCCAGCTCTGTGCATGTCTGCTACCACCTGCAAGACACCTGCAGAAGGTGGCCGAACGAAGCTCAGGCCACTCAGTGTTCCCTCCATTCCCCAAAACAGTGGAGCTTAAGTTTCATATTCTCTGTTATAACCACAGAATGGATTTGGATTGAGATTTAGCACGGACCTCTACACAGGTCTGCATTCACATACAAGGTGCAAGGTGAGTTTGGGGTGGAGTTCTATGGTCTGATCCACAGCTGTAGCCAAAGAGCTGAAGCAAGTTGCCCAAACCTGCACTGGAGGTCAGTGACAGAAACAGAAAATAGCATCCAGTTCATCCATGCCTTGATTCAGTACCACATGCAAGTAAATATTGTAAATAACTCTGTATAATTCTCTATTTCTGTGTGGTGTAGACCTTATGTCAGAAAAATCCATGTCCAGAGATGCCATTTAAATCGATATTGGATGAATGCAGAAACAATGAAGAGGTTCTTTAGACTCCTTATTCCATGTTGAAAGACAAAAAGAGAAAAGATTCATATTTTTCAAGCAAATTAGGGCTGTAGAAGTGTGACAACTGACTATGAAAATGGTATCTCCCACCAACCTCTCATAGAATAAGAAAGCCAATGTGTACATTGAGTCCCTTCTTTGCTGCTCATATGTTGCAAACCTGACCTTATGAAACTACATTTGAGGAGGAGTAGAGGAAAAGAAAATATCTTCTCTATAATGCTTCAGTTTTCAGCCCTTTGCTGACACAAGAAGGTGGTTTGGCAATTAGTCTCCTTCCTTCCCAGAAAGCAGATTTTTGTTTGAGCTATTTAATAATAAACCATTTCTGAAATCCTAAAAAATTTGTAAGAACATGTAACTTTCACTTACTTCACCATCTTCACAGTGAAGAATATGAGATTTAGTGCTTTTTCTACAAAAAGACCAAGTCACAACAAAATTATTCCAGTTTGCAACCTGATTACATTCAGCAAGCCAATTTCAGATAGCTAAAACTAGGTGAGAGAGATCCCACTTCAAACACCTCTGAAGAAGGATCTGGCTGCGTTAAGCAGATATAAAAGTGTGGAATTTTCTGAGTGGGATATAAGAACCTTTACCTTTCCTAGCTAAAATTATATTACCTGCTCAATATCTGAATTTGCTGGTGCTGACATTGCACTTCCATGTGGTAATTAGTGGAGCTGTAAGTAATGCAAATGCCCAGTTACCTGTGCAAAATCGACGATGGAGCTACAGCAGCTCATGTAAGTGTTTGGAGGCCAGCACAATACAACTACTGCGGCAGAGTTACTCCTAATCCCCAGCAGCGAACACAAGTCAAATCCGTTTTCTGAAGCAGGGAGGGAAGGCTTTGGCAGACCTCAGTCAGCAAATGGAAACCCATCCTCTCTCTCACTGTGGTCTTACAGGTCTTGACCTGCCTTCCTCCGTCTTCCTTGACATGTTCACGTGTACATAGATGTTTGTGGAAGGAATCAGTTTGGCTCCCTGTTTGTACTGTGGTTCACCATGGGCCTCTTAGTCACTGCCAATCCCAGCACATGTACCAAAATGTGACTGGTACTGGCTTTGGTAACACAGCATGGGCTTCGGGGTGCCAGAACAACCCTAGGACAGCCCTCAGACGCCCCCAGGCTTCAAAGCCCTGGAAGACTTCTGGGTAGTGAGTTGTTGTAACCAGGATGTCATGTTTCCTTTCAGGGAAGGGGTGACAGACACCCTCCTTGACCTCTGAAGCTTCTTTCTCCTTGTCTCCTTCCCAGGTGTCACCTTCTCAGTTCTCTACTCCGGGAGCTGCTTGGTCAAAGAAAATGGTGCAAGTGAGAGCATGGGCTGATGTGCATCACTCATGCGAAAGGTGGTGTCAAGCTGGAACCAGTTCACAAGGAGGGAACCTGATACACTCTGATATGACTATCATTAAGGACAAAACCAACAGGCACAGGTCTACTTATGAAGAAAGCTGGGATGAAAAGTGGAAGAAATCCCACTTTCATTGGTCTGATTGTCAAAAAAAAAAGCACACAGAAAGAATCAACTAGCTACAAGGAGCGAAGTAAGTGATCTCTTCCCATTATAATCAGGACACAGAGCCTGTGACATCTCTGGGAGCTCAATCTAAATAAGGCCCTATCGTCTCATCTCTTTTACATTATGAATAAAAACATGAAATTAGTTTTATGTCAGAAGAACAACCCTTAAGACACTTGTAACTTATAATTATAATTTCTAAGCTGTTTGGCTTGTCAGTATGAAGGAATTCACAGCCCAAGACTTCCAGTGCTTTATAGGCTGAGACATGCTGTGCTAGCTACTGAAAATTAACTATGAATCTCTCATCTGCATCCTGATTTATTAACTACAGTGAGAAACAGAAAGTTAAAAAATGTACTGTATGTGCATGGCCTGCTATCATGGATGAAGCCATTAGCTGTGTTCTGCTACTAGTCAATAAACTACTAGCAATGGATAAATGTAGAGGTTTTCTTCCTGCCAAAGTATGTAGGTTTTTTCTTGTATAAACCAGTACTGCAAAATTTTCATCTTCATTCAAGAGCAGAGCTGGCCAGTAACAATTTCAGGATTCTGCTTGATTCACAGATAGGAAAAAAAAAAAAAAACACAAAAAAACCTGTCTTGAGACAGTCTTCGCTATGCAAAATTCCATACCCTTGCTAGATCTGGCTGAAAAATGGTAGTATCCCCTGTGATGTATTTTGAAAGAAACAAGATTTTTTACATACTTTAAATAAGAATTCTGAGAGGGAGAGCTGACCAAAAAAAAAAAAAAATCAAAAACTGAAGTCCACTTCAGCAGTTCAGCTTTCACCATAAAACAGGAAAATATATTACAAAAAGAAAAATTATTTTCAAAGAAATCATATCCAAGGTATTTCTAGGGCAGTCTTTACCAAGATCTTGTTCTTTCACAAAAACTACTTAACTTCTCAGGGGTACTATTCCCTGATTTTGCAATTTTTCCAGGTTCTATTTTCCTTCCAGCTTTGAAATTTTCTTCTTAAAATAACATCACTGAAATTCTATCCTTTCTTATTGTTTTGAGGATATAAGGGGCTTTTCTGTACTCCAGATTTTGTTTTGTGGGAGGCAGAGTGGGGTTTTTTGATGTTGAAGTCAACTAGTTCTATTGTGTAAGTGAAATACTTGGTAATAGCAACACAGCCTGGCTCTTCAGAATGCATTAAATGATAGAACTTAATGTTCTAAAATAAAGACAATCAGTCACATCATTTCTAGATGGATAAATGATGGCACACAGGACTGAAATGTCTTGTGCAGCTTCTTACAGTTCTCTGTACCAACGTTAAGAGCAGCACATACATCTTTGATTTCTAATCCAGTCCCTGTCCCCTGCATCCCACAACGGCACCCAATGAGAGGTACTACTTTATGGAAGTTCCCAAATATTTGGGGTTTTTACATTTTCTTCTCATATTTTTTTTTCTTTTTAGCAATGTCACCTGTCTTGCTTCTTGCCCTCCTCTCCTATGGGCTTTCATGACACACACCTTCACTATTTGAAACTTCAAAAGTTTCAATTGTTCAGAAATGAGTCAAAGTCAAAAAGAATAATCTCCAGAATTTCAAGGGTTTTGATTACATCAGATCCATTTCTAAATCACTCCTGATTTTTATTTTGCAAGACCACAATCCAATTAGAGTAATTCACATAACTGAATCACTATTGTGCCACTTATATGTACTAAGTTATAATTAGACCTGGGACACTGACGTTGATTTTCCCTTTTTGTGAACAGTGGATTTCTGAACTTCAGATAGTACTGATGTTCATCCAAACACAAAATAGAATTTGAATTTAAATTTTAAGGACTGAAGAAGTGCGAGGGAATGTTCTTGATTCTGGTATTAAAATAGGCTTTTTCAAGTTTATACATTCTGGCTGTGACAGAGTTAAATGGCTGATCACAGATTTGTGATATATATTGACTATACCAGATTAAAAGTTAGACTTTATTTGTAGCATAAATCTGGTAGATGAATATGTAATGTACGTTCTTCTTTTATTGCAGTCATAGAATACTCTGAAACTTTAACCCCCAGAATGCTACCTACATATTTCCCTCCATAGTTTGTATTCGCAGAAATAATCACATTAGTTGTTGGATACCTTTTAGGAACATATTTTTCTTTTAGTAAATAAAAAAGACTGCCACTTCCCATCATTTCACACCACCTAGAAAGAAAGTAAAATCTTCAGAGTGGTTGCCTCTTTCCTTTGCTCGCTCTCGCACACATTCCCTCTAGAGAAGCAGATGTTTGACTTGTCTCATGTAAAAGGCGAAAATTGAGTTACAGCTTCAGAGTGCAAGATTTGCAATGTTTGCTACAGTTTATTAATGTTAACCAAATAAAAATGACATTAGTGAAAAAGATCTACATGATATCTCAGAACTCCCAAGATTAGGCCAGATGGTCACTTCTAACTGATATAATCTAGTAAACTCTGTTGAGAGACAGGCTATTGATTGAATTTCTGACTTTAAATGCAAGCCTCATATCTGCACATGTCCACAGTGATATCAGTTGCTTGAAATCCAATACAGAGGTGTAGATTGGGAGATGATGTTAGTTGCTACCTATTAAAACTGTCAATTCCATCTGTTGTCTAACACTTTAAAATACTGAGTGTAGTTTTTAATAGATCAGTATTAGATTAAGAGGCCGTATATTAAGGCTCTTACTAGCTGAGAAGCGTGGGTAAATGTGTAATTAAATGACACAATGGAAAAGGAACTTGGTTGGCTGGAACTGGCCCAAATTAGCATCAAGCAGGAAGCAAACACTGTGATTTAGGATTTCTGCAGCTGTCAGACTTCCCTAAAAATGAATAACGTGCAGCTGTATTGAAATTCTCTTTACAAGCAAGTATATCATGATTAAAATGTGGAAGTGTTGTGAACATTATGATTATCCAGCTCCCCATACTGTGCTTCCACAGGTACTTCAGCAGCTCTGTACATCTGCCAAACTGCCAGGCTCTGATGAAATTCCCAGAAGGGCTGTCTCAGATGGTTGATGACTGCCCCATCAAAGACATGTTTCTGGAAAGTCATAGTCCCAAATGGCCCATATCCCCCAGAATATAGTTGAAAACCACAGCTGGGGGTCCCAGGCTTATGTATAGGGTGGTGGTTCAACCTGCCCCTTACCCACCAGTGTGTAGCAGCTCTGGGCACTGGCCAGGTACCAAGGGCTGATGGAGAGGGAGGGTGATGGACAGCCACTTCCAGCATTGCCAGCCTGACATCCAGCAGCTGTTGTTGTTTAAATTTAATCGGAGAGGGAAACTGCCCTCCTCAAGTCATATGTATCAATATAACCACAGGAAAGGGAGAATTCCTGTAAGGGGGAGGGGAGAAGAGAGATAAAAATGTGGGAATGGATCTTAAATGCAGACGCATAGACAGATGGAGGAATTTGCTTTTTTATAGCTCCCAATATTTGTATGTAGAAGCAAAATGAGTATACCCAATATGCTGCAAGGAAAGCAGTAGGAGTCCTCCCTGGAAAGGGTCTGGAAGCTGATGGTTTACTTTCCTCATAAAGTTTCTCTAGAATAAGCAAGTAACCTAATTGCTGACCCTAGCTGGGACAATGCTTCCCAAAATAGAAGACTGTGTGGGCTCAGATGAAACATTGGTCTGGGTTTTTCTGTGCTCTTTTTGCATTAACTTTCAGAAAACATTTCAGTTTAAATACAAATTTTGAGAACAGCATTATGGTGGTCTGTAGAGGATGCAGAAGAGGTTTCAAGAGATAAGAGTTTGGAAGCAACTCAAAAAATTCTGTTTGCAAGCTACTAGTGAGCTGTAGTCAAAACAGCTTTATAAATTCCCCCAACACACCACAAGAAGTGTTTTGGAAACATAAAGTCTCTTCATGTTATTAACCAGTACAAGGTACATGAAACATTCATGGAAAATGAATGTTAAGTGAATACTACAGTATAGTCATAGAATACAAATTGTGAATTCAGAAACACTGTATTCCCAGCAGATACACAATTTGAAGAATTATGCTCATTCCAGATAGAAACAGAGACAATATTGTGTGATGTAGCTGATAAATTAACCAGCAAAGGTCCAGTTGCATGAATCAAATACTCAAAACAAATCCATAGGACCAGAAATATTTCTGGATAGCATTAAACTACTTAGAATAACAAATATCCTCAAGAAAATCAGAAGTTGTTCTACAGATTTTTCACACACAAAAAAAAAAAATCAGCAGATGGATTATTTACTCAATTCTGCTTGCCGCTTACTATGGTAAGAGCAGAAACTGCCCTTCATGAAGGAAGAACCTTCACTATCCTTTTCTCATAGATTTGAAACACTTGGTATCACACAGCAGCACAGATGTAGTAAGTGTTTTAAGTGTGGAGAGCAGCAATTCTACTCTCACCATGGCTCTCTTTTAAGTGATCATAATTCTCCATCCTGGCCACTTTGGTGAGACCCTCCCTGATATGACTGGCACCACCAAAACCATCAACAGAGCTTTTATAATGGATTTCATAAGATCTAAAGCTTTATAAGTTGTGAATGGATAGAGGATGGGTGTTTCAAAGCTTTCAGCATGCTTTAAACTAGAAGTGCTAACTTTAATTACCTCAGTGAGCCATGAAAAATCCTACTTCATAACCCAGACTTCATCAAACTAAAGGTTAAAAATTTCACATCCATTTTAAACTTTTTTCTTAAACCAAAGGGTAGGAGAAAAATAGTGACTGTAATAAATGATTCTTTTAAAGAGATAATAGGCTTTCTGACTGGTATTGTCAAATGAGACCTGGGAAATGAGGAACTAAATGTAAAAAATACTATCTTAGTATAATTTCTCTCCTTCCCTTCTCCAGCAGAAATGGCAATTCGCAGAAGGAATCAGCACAACAGCTGGATCTAAGTCATTTACTAGAGCTGCAAAGGCTAATGGCTAATGAACAAGTTAGTTGTTTTTTTCGTTTGGGTTTTTTTTGTTTGGTTGGTTTTTTTTTTAGGAAGAGGATGGATTTAGCCACAGCATAGATGGAACAAGTCACATAAACATAAGTAACTCAAGTTGCCACTTACCCCATGACATATATCACATGCTATGAGGGTTACGAGGTTTATAGACAGTGCAGGCTTTCCTACCATATGAATTTTTGGCTACTCCTTTCCTTTAAACCCAGGAATTTTAAGGAACCTGTTAGACTCATCATTGCCTCCAGCATTTGTTATGCTTATGAGTGGATATTTGTGCCTTTGTAGGAATCAAATGCTAATTTTATAGAGAATTTTATAGAGAAAGGAAACCACCCTGTTTTCCTGAAAATAAGGCCTACACCAAAAATAAGCCCTAGTGTGATTTTTCAGGATTTTTGAGGATGCTTGAAACATAAGCCCTACTCCAAAAATAAGCCCTAGTTACAGTTAATAAAAAAGTCAATTTAAATAGTGTCCAGGCAGCTATACATCTACAAGTTTTGGAGAAAAAATTAATATAAGACCCTGTCTTATTTGCTGGGAAACAGGGCAGTAGTTGAATTTCCAAAATAAGATATTAGAGGAAAGACGACAATGGAAGTCACAGATTGAGGGTGGAAAAAAAATGAACAAATATAGTATAAACTATTTACAGTGAACTGCACACATACATACACAGACACACACACACAAACACACATATTTACAGCTAGCCATTAAAAAAAAAAAAAGACATACTATTTCAGCAGACCAAGGAAAAACAAGATCATGAACATTGCATGAGGTGATTAAGGGGATAGCATCAAACATATGGAATACTGTCATGCTAAAATACACAAAGGATTCCATTGCTATTGAATTTTCGCCAGCTGCCAATTTTGTTAATACTGTTAAAAGAACACATGGATGGGACATGCTTCAAGACTAGTACCAAAGGGGATCAACATTGCTGACTGCAGAGCCTTTATTCATCTCTCTCTAAAACTGTCCCTAATCCATACTCTTCTGCCATGGTATTTTCCAGTCCCAGCTCAGAGCTGCTATTTCTTTCTGGCTGGAACTGTGCTGGAGATGCAAGTGTTGTAGCAGGGGAAGAAGAGATGGGCCAAGAGAGAGATGGAGGGGAAGAAAAGGAGACAGGCAGCTAAAGGCTCCTTCCTACTTCCTCTTCACTCCCTCCTTCCTCAGACCAAGTGCAGGATCAGACTTTGATAAAGGTTGCAGCACCCAGCAGCCTCCACGGAGCACAGTCTTCCCAGTGGGAGCTGCTGAGTACAGAGCAGGGCTGAAAAACTGTTGTCTCCTGAAGACGTTTTGTTGAGTGATGAGCTCTTTCAAAAAATCTGACTTGAGTTGTGACCACTGAGCAGCAGTTTTGAAAACTGGTTCCCTGTGAGTCTGAAATGCTTAATATTTACCAGCACCAAAGTGCAAGTGCATAACAGGAGCTCGATCCTCAGTGCTGGAATAACTAAGTTTCTGATTGTCATCAGGTCAATTATGTACCTCTCCTTGCCCATCCTTGCATTAGTAAGGCTTGCTTACATAAGTAGTGGTTACTGAATCATGTCCATTTTTTTCACAGTATTTTCAATTCCTGGTGAAGGAGAAGGTGACCTGACTGATATGGACACATGGAGTAAGGCTGTCCTTTCTAACAAGTTATTACAACCGCTGTTGTTTTTGTAAGTTATTTAGTTTTACTTATTTGTAATATCACTTAGCACAATTTTTTTCTCCACTTATATCATTATTGTAACAATAACTGTCACCAATGTAGCAGCAAGAACAACACAGAGAAAAGATTGCAACTCATTATCATTCATTACTGTAGTGAAGAGAGATTAGAAACATAATGGAAACTGAGAGAAGATGTACCTTAGTGTCACTTACTTTGTACTTCACTTGGAGCCAGGAACTTCCACGGGCTGATAGTGACTCAGTCACTGACTGCCAGTTGATGACCTCGGGTGGGTCACTTGACCTTCCAATGACTTCATTGCCTGAGTGTAAGGTTGGATAAAAAGTACAATCACATGGAAACCTGGTGCTGTATTTCAGGAGAGCTTTCCTGCTTTTACAGCTATATTTTTGAGCCTATGTAGAGAGAGCTGCTTAGTGAGTTATCGTTATTTATATAGTTATTTACTATATAGTTATTTAATTTAGTATATAGTTATTTAATACTTCCCATTGTAAGACCTCATTTTCAGATATTGTAACTTTGCCAAATGCTAATAGTCTGAGCAAAAATGTTTCATGTTATGTGAGTGCCACAGTGTGACAAAAGAAGTAGTAGTAATATTTAGAATTTCAGGGGTAGTTTCTAAAGAAAAAAAAAAAGGGTTTCACTGTGTTAAAGTAGTGCTTACAACAATATCACAGACAAGATGTCCGCTTTGATAGAGCAATATGATATTTGTCAGGGAGTGTCATCTCATCTGGCAACCTACCTTTTGTCATTCTCTGACAATCTACATGGTTTTGGCCAAATTATTCAGTTTAGTAAAAAATCTGATTACTAATGTTCACTGGAAAATAATTTAGAGGCTAAGTCATCTGAAAATTTCCATCAACATAAAGAATGTTCTACTGTCTCATGAGTAGCTGAATGGTGCAATGATAGCATGTGAAAATATATTTGATTTATTTTTATTTTATACCAAGGTGTCATACACTTTAGATATCTACTGCAAGGAAGACCCAAAGTATGCATGGTCTATACTGATTCTGTGTGTTTTGTCCAATGGCTGAGTGACATGCTGCTGCATCATCACCTTGTTACTCCAACAAGATGGACCAAAGCAGAGTCAGACAGCCTTCGTATGCCAAAATTCTGCTTCTTGACTTCATCCTCTTGAGGCCTAATGCTTTATCTTCCATCACAGGTTTCTCTGACAGCATATTCAGGATATAAGGCAAGGTACCAACATCCAAGGGGTCTCTACATGAGCTAGATGAAGTAGAAGCGTATCTGTAAATGCACACAGCTCAAGTTTTGTTCTGCTATGTCTACACTGATTCATCTAGACTACCTAGATTAGTTCTAAGTCCACTGAACACCTCTGCTCTACAGTATGCCATGTAGACTCATGCATCAGGAAAGAAACAGTGCCCAAAATCCAAACTACTAGACATGAGGTGGATGAATGACATGCAGAACATCCTTTTCCAGTCAATGACACTAAGAAATAATCTGTAACAGTGTCTCCCAAATGCACAAGTGTGAAGATGGTGGGGAAAAAACATCCCCAAAATATGTTCCTGATCTTGGAAATCCAAGTTCCAAAGTCGTTAAATACAGACATTCAGCTTACATTTAGGATTTTCTGAGGGAAAAGAGATGCAGACTGAGCCTGCTGGGAAGTGAACATCAGCATGTTTTTCAGAAGCTCTCAGCATATAAGTGGGTGGTAATTCTCCTGAGAGCACAGCCAGACAAGTTGGATCCCACTTTCAGTATAAACTTGTATTTGGAAATGGTCCAGGATACTCTGACAAAACCTGTATTTAATATGAAAATGACAGCTTACTGAAAGCTTCTTATGGGAGAACTCTTTGTATAACACATGCCATAGGACACAGTGGGTCACTGAATTCAGTCCCTTATTATCACAAGCAAGAGGTGCTACATAATCTCATCCACAAATCCCCAAAGGCCATCATACTATTAATTAAGGTTGCTTGAGTTTGGATTTTTTTCCCTACTTATCCTATTAGAAGGCTGTTCTAAAATTTAACTGATAGATAAAAGTCTTTGAATTATCATGCTAGTTTCAATGAAACTTTCATGAGGAAAAGCTTCACAGATTCCAGGTTGGAATTTCTCATCAAATTTCTGCCACGTTAGCAAATATTTTACTGATTAGTAAGTTTGGATGTGGGAGCTAAAGGCTCTTGGTCTGTGATCTTGATGAGACAGTCAAGTTCTTGATCCAAAGAAAAGTATTAGGTCAGGGTTTTATTCATGTCAGGGGAGCTGACCTGACCAATAAACCTTTGTCTAGGAGGGTACAAGGATCTTTTATCAGAATGGGGCTTGGCTTTCCAGGGTCCTGTTTGCTTTTTCCTACATAAAGAAGACTGAAAATTTGATAATCCAAAATTTTCGGCATTCAATTTTATGGTTCACCAATCACATTTTTATGTAGCAACAGAGGAAGAATATTGCCAACCTCAAGCTTTCAAAAATAATGAGTTGGGCCTTCAAAATCATGACTGGCTTAAAAATCCCTGTCTTTCAAAATAATATCATTGAGGTTATTTTCTCATGGATTTGACTTTGCTGTTTGTGGGTTAGAAACCTTTTTTATTAAATGACAACTGATCTTTCCATTTAACTCACTGCATTTGGGGCTTCGAGTTTTATAAATTCCCAAGCTAATTTTCAGTTACTGAGTCCGCCTATATTGCAGAGATTTTTGGAAACAGAGACACTAAACAGCTTCAGTAACTTAGTACTTGCAGAAAACATTGTATTCAAGGAGCTAGTGATCTTGGGCAAGCCACATCTGCTCTATTTGGCCCCATACTTTGGTCTTGAGAAGCCCATGTATTAGACAAGTAGCTTCTGTACAGGAATACGCTGTAGTGCCCTGTGCTGGCCTGTGTTGCACACTGGTGGGGGTTACGACAAGTGTAAATTCCTACCTCTCAGGCGAAGGTATATGGTTTTGTTTGTTGCACAAACAACACAGCGTGGGAGGAAGGAGAAACCCTTCTGTGGATGGCATCTGAGCAGCATGCGATGGGAAAATCTATCCAGGGTCCACCAATGCTGCATGAACATAGGATTCCCAGAATTTGAGGTGGCGTAAGATGCACACATTATCTGTTTTCCCCTTTTTATTCTGCCTTATGAAACTGACTATTTTATCATGCCATTTGTTGTCAGGTCTTTCTTGCTGAGATCCAGAAAAAGCCTTGCACTGTGTGTGCCTCCTCAGTGCAGAACAAATGCAAGCTTCAAAATTCAGGTAGTCTAGAGTCACCTGTGCCTCAGTCCAGTTTGGTAACAGAGATCACCAGCTTGCTTCCTCCTGCACAACATGGATGTGGTGAACTGTCTTCAGTCTGGTGAACAGCCACAAGTGTGGACAGAAAGATCATGAATCACCACATTTAAAGAGCTGATGCCTGTTGTGAAACCCATTCTTCACTGTACAGATATAGGCAGCACCCCCAAATACATTAGGTAATTAAGTTAATAGAAAGTACTAGTAAAAAGTAATTCATTTAATCTACAAATATTGTTCATGTCATGAGTAGTTCCTAGTGGTTTCTGATTTTGAAGGTTTTTTAAGTAGTGTTTGTTAGAAAAAAACTGCTATTATTTCCTCTTTTGAAATAAAGTACTACAGCTTCTAATGCAAGCTCTAATTAAATGCACAAGTCTGAATTTGATATTTGTTGGTGTCTCATGTCATTTCTTAACTCAAACTGCAAGACAGACTCAAACCTGACACCCCTGGATCTTTCATTGAATGTTCTTCCCTCCGTACAGACTTCTCTGTCATCAAAAATGTGGCTTAGAAATTTCTGTGTGTATGTGTGTGGGTAATGGACAGAAATTTAACAAGCTTTTATTATCCACTGTTAGCATGAGCCTGAATCTTTTGGTTAGCTGGGAGTTAATTGCCAAAAGGTTTTATAGTATATCTAATTGACTCAGTCATCCTTCTATGCCATGAACCCTACCAGACTGCCAGTGTGCCCTGAACTCAAACAGAGGGTAAGAGACCGTCAGTTATTTAGTATGTGCTAGAAGCATGCATTTTCTTTTCACTCCATGTGAAAATAGTTAACCACAAGGAAAGAGTCCCACCCCTCTACTTTGCAAAATGGTGAAATTAAGTTTTCCGTATAGCTACCAAGGGACTGCAGTAAATTACCCTGGTAACAGAGTTTACATTGATTCTGAAAAAAGCACTTGTCCATATGTAACAACGATAACCTTTTAGAAGGTTTGGAAAACAAATCTGACACCCCATTAAAAGGCAAATGATTTTTTCTCCACACAAGAAAAAGAAACTTTTAAGACATAGAAGGCTATTAATAAATAATGGGGCTTTTTTATAGGAAAGGCTGACATGAAAGCTTAAGCTATAAACTGTATCAGAGGCAGTATTTTGACTTGTGTGGTTTATTTGTCAAAGCAGTGAGATGGGATCTCATTTTTATTAGCTCCACAAAAGATATTTTATTGAATGTCACATTGTAATTTGATTTTAAAAGGAATAGAAAAAATTACATTTTCTCGGATACGTAATACTGCAAAAACATGATAGTCATACTAACCACTAACCACAATGAGGAGTAATATAAGCCCTCCAAAATATACACTAGTACCTTACCAATGCAAATGTCTATTTTCAGACTCCATGTACCAGAACATTTTTCCTTAATCCATTTTCAGCTACAACTGTCAGAATAATATGTAAAAAAATATACTCAAGCTATTAAATTATGTATGTAAACAACTAATGTAAGACTTAGGTTTGAGGAGAAGGACAGCTTTTAATATTTTAAAATGTGTCTTTAAGCTCATTCACATAGTTCTTTTATTTACAAGAAGATCATAGCTGATTGCAGTAGAGAACAATGATCTATGTCTAGTTATAATGGGAGTGCGAATAAAGAGACCCAACAAAATGTAAAGTAGCCTGTATAGATTATGTTCTTTTTCACTTTGCCGTGGACTCCCTGAAAGTTGTTTAGCCTCCCTTGATCCACCTCAGTGTCTGTACCTGTGGGCACTACTGCCAGAGGTAGCAAGGAAGCTCACTGAAGGAAGATGTAGCTTCCAGCACTGTTTCTGGTGCCAGCTTTGTCACAAAAGACAGTGGCATCATCCCTGAGTGGGCAGCCCAGCCTTGGTCCCGGGATAAAGGTGTTATCATGGAGTGCTCAGGCCCTTCTCCTCCCCTCCAAAGCCACTTCACCATACCATTCAGCCCTGCCACACACGAGTGGTAAGCCCTCACTCGACATATGCCAAACAAATGCATTATTACAGTTCACAGGTAACATCCATTACCACTTAAACTGACCACTGTTATGCAGCTCCCCAGAAAAAGAAACACGCTATTAAAGAACAAAATCCTAGTCACAGGGACTCATATTTTAATTGTTAATACTTATTAGCATGAAATCACTGAATGTTTGCATTTACTTCATCTAGAGCGTCACTTTGTGTCATCCGCCAGAAGGATCCAAAGGGCAGTTTCCCAGTTGTTCAATTTCTACAAGTAAAATATTAAGAAAACAGAAGGAAAAACATTAGTGGGCGAACCAAAATCACCTTGAAAAGTCTAAGTAGGAAGGTGCATATTCTGCAACACTACTGCTAATCCATCAATTTAAAATCCTGCTTACCGCACTGAAGTTGTCCCCTGGACCATTAGCAATCCTATATATCTTTCAAGAGTCTCTAACTCCTCAGCTGGATGGAGGTTGCAGGTCGCCAGCTCCTTCTTTGAGATTCATTATCTGATGGCGCCCACCCTTGGATAATCTTATTTAGATAGCAGCAGTTCTGGCAGAACCTCAACACATGAAGCACTTCACAAACGTATATCAATTCATGGTCCTCACCAGGGATGGCTTTAAATCTGACATAAAGCCCAGAGGGAAGCATGTAAGAGAGAGAAACACTGCCTCATCCCAGAAGGTGGGATTTAAAAACAGCTAAAAGAAGTTCAGAGCCAAAGCCATATCCACTTACAACACATTCTGCACTATTAAAATGTTTGAGGCCAAAATCAGTAATGGCCTTTTTGGCATCACAGTGTTTATTTTTTTAGGCCCTGACTAAAAGGGTAGGATGTAGAATGCATGAGTGTATCTACGGCACCTATACGGTGCCTGCTGTAAACACACAGGGGTGTTGAAACACACTAGAGTGTCTTTTGCCTGCCCACACTCGATTCAGCTGCACAGGAGTTATTTAATACTTCAGTGAAATCATTTTCCCTCTCACTTTCAAAATGAAAATTTTGATCAAAAGGTGGAACAGAGATTGCTTTCCCACACTGCGTAATTTGGTGATCGCGGTATTTTTCTGAGAAGCAGATGCTTCTGTAGGCAGAAGAGGTTGGTCAATTCTGTTTGCTCTCAGGTAAACACTATTCCAAAATCAGATCCCTACCATTTTCTCTTGCAGCTGGTTTTGAAAAGAAAGCAACAGCTTCTACTACCTCATGTTAAAAGCTCGCTGTAAGGTAGCTAAAAACCAGCTCAGGTGCTCAAGGGAGACCAGGGGGCAAATGCTAGTTTCTGGCAGCTGAGTGGGGTGAAACAGATAAGCCCGACAAGAGTAAGACAGGTATGAATACATAGAAAGGTGCAATTCTGGGCTCTGGAGACCTCTCCAGTCAACCAGGGAAGTTCATAGAGGTTCTTGTTGGTTCTGGGATTAGGTAGGAGTATGATCATACACTTTTGAAAAATCCTTATGTTCTGCCTGAATGGCCTAAACAAACACCATATGCTTTACTAAGATCTTAGAAATTTCTGGAGGTGAAATCAGAAGGTGTGAACGGAAATTCAGTACAGCCTAATACACAGGTGCCTTCATAAGGGGTAACAGAGATTTCACAGAATCACAGAATCACAGAATGTTAGGGACTGGAAGGGACCTCAAAAGATCATCTAGTCCAATCCCCCTGCCAGAGCAGGAACACTTAGGTGAGGTTACATAGGAAGGCGTCCAGGCGGGTTTTGAATATCTCCAGAGAAGAAGACTCCACAACCTCCCTGGGCAGCCTGTTCCAGTGTTCCGTCACCCTCACCGAGAAGAAGATTCTTCTCAAATTTAAGTGGAACCTCTTGTGTTCCAGCTTGAACCCATTACCCCTTGTCTTACTGTTGGTTGTCACCGAGAAGAGCCTGGCTCCATCCTCATGACACCTACCCTTTATATATTTATAAACATTAATGAGGTCACCCCTCAGTCTCCTCTTTTCCCAGCTAAAGAGCCCCAGCTCCCTCAGCCTTTCCTCATAAGGGAGATGCTCCACTCCCTTCATCATCTTCATTGCCCTGCGCTGGAGTCTCTCCAGCAGTTCCCTGTCCTTCTTGAACTGAGGGGCCCAGAACTGGACACAATATTCCAGATGAGGTCTCACCAGGGCAGAGTAGAGGGGAAGGAGAACCTCTCTCGACCTACTAACCACTCCTCTTCTAATACACCCCAGGATGCCATTGGCCTTCTTGGCCACAAGGGCACAGTGCTGGCTCATGGTCATCCTGCTGTCCACCAGGAACCCCAGGTCCCTTTCCCCTACACTGCTCTCTAATAGGTCATTCCCCAACCTATACTGGAACCTGGGGTTGTTCCTGCCCAGATGTAAGACTCTACATTTTCCCTTATTATATTTCATTAAATTTTTCCCTGCTCAACTCTCTAGCCTGTCCAGATCTCGTTGGATGGCAGCACAGCCTTCTGGTGTGTCAGCCACTCCTCCCAGCTTGGTGTCATCAGCAAACTTGCTGATAGTGCACTCAATTCCCTCATCCAAGTCATTGATGAATATATTGAATAATACTGGTCCCAGAACTGACCCTTGAGGCACTCCACTAGATACAGGACTCCAACCAGACTCCGCCCCATTGACCACGACTCTGTGGCTTCTTTCCTTCAGCCAGTTTGCGGTCCACCTCACTACCCGATCGTCCAGTCCACACTTCCTCAGTTTAGCTGTGAGGATGCTGTGGGAGACGGTGTCAAATGCTTTACTGAAGTCAAGGTAGACCACATCCACTGCTCTGCCATCATCTATCCACCTTGTTGTGTCTTCATAAAAGGCTATGAGGTTGGTCAAGCATGACTTCCCCTTGGTGAAGCCATGTTGACTGTCCCTGATGACCCTCTTATCCTTGATATGTCTTAAGATGGCACCAAGGATAAGATGTTCCATCACTTTCCTAGGGATGGAGGTGAGGCTGACAGGTCTATAGTTGCCCGGGTCCTCCTTCTTGCCCTTTTTGAAGACCGGAGTGACATTTGCTTTCCTCCAGTCCTCAGGCACCTCTCCCGTTTCCCAAGACTTGGCAAAGATGATGGAGAGTGGTCCAGCAATGACTTCAGCCAGCTCCCGCAGCACCCGCGGGTGCATTCCATCTGGACCCATGGATTTATGGATGTCCAGATTGCTTAACTGGTCCCTAACCCAGTCCTCATCAACTGAGGCAAACTCCTCCATTGCCCTGCCTTCCTCTGGGGCCTCAGGGGTACGGGGCTCCTCAGGACAGTCTCCGGCAGAGTAGACAGAGAAAAAGAAGGCATTCAGTAACTCTGCCTTCTCTGTATCTTCTGTCACCAGGGCACCCATTCCATTCATCCGTGGGCCTACATTGCCACTGGTGTTAGTTTTATCTGCCATGTATTTGAAGAAGCTCTTTCTGTTGTCCTTGACCCCTCTTGCCAGGTTTAAGTCTAAGGAGGCCTTAGCTTTCCTAGTTGCCTCCCTACATTCTTTAACAACAGCCTTATATTCTTCCCAAATGGCCAGCCCCTCCTTCCATGATTTGTAAACTCTCCTGTTCCACCTGAGTTTGCCCAGCAGTTCCCTGTTTAACCACGCAGGTCTCCTGGCTCCCCTTCTTGACTTCCTGCGTGTCGGGATGCACTGATCTTGAGCTTGGTAGAAGCAGTCCCTGAATGCTAACCAACTATCTTGGGCCCCTTTACCTTCAAGCAGCCTTGCCCACAGGATTTCCCCCAGCAATTGTTTGAACAGGCCAAAGTTGGCCCTGCTGAAGTCCAGGGTTGCAATTCTGCTTGGTATTCTGCTCCCACCACACGAGATCCTGAACTCCACCATTTCATGGTCGCTGCAACCAAGGCGGCCCTCCACCTTTACTGCTTCAACCAGACCCTCCTTGTTAGCAAGGACGAGATCCAGCAGTGCACCTCTCCTAGTCAGCTCTTCCACCATTTGCATCAGAAAGTTGTCATCAATGCACTGGAGGAACCTCCTAGACTGAGGCTGGCTGGCTGAGCAGTCCTTCCAGCAAACATCAGGGTAGTTAAAATCCCCCACAACACCCAGGGCCTGTGACTGTGAGGCCACGCTCAGCTGCCCGTAGAAGGCCTCATCAACTTCCTCACCCTGATCTGGTGGCCTGTAATAGACACTCACAACAGTATCACCCCTGCCAGCCTGCCCCTTAATTCTCACCCACAGACTCTCAACTCACTCCTCATCCGCACCTGGACAGTACTCTATACACTGTAGTTGCTCTCTCACATAAAGAGCAACTCCACCACCACGCCTGGCTGGCCTGTCTTTCCTGAGAAGGACATAGCCATCCATGACCACATTCCAGTCATGTGAGCTGTCCCACCATGTCTCTGTGATCGCCACCAGATCATAATCTCCTGGCCGAACGCAGGTTTCTAACTCCTCCTGCTTATTCCCCATGCTGCGCGCATTGGTGTACAGGCACTTCAGGGAGCGAGCCGAGTACACCGATTTCACCCTAGGGGCCTGAGGGGCCTCCCGGTCTTTATCGACTCCAGCATGCTGCCCCACTGATGCAAGCCCAGCTACGACCCCATCCCCCTTCAAATCTAGTTTAAAGCCCTCCAAATGAGCCCTGCTAATTCCTGTCCCAGCATCTTTTTACCCCTGTGGGATAAACTTTTCCCACGTATCACTGTCCGGACTGGTGTCTTATAAAACCAGCCGTTATCAAAGAACCCAAAGCCCTGCCTGTAGCACCAGTCTCGAAGCCAATCATTTACGGACTTAATTTTTCTATTCCATCCCACATCATTGCCCAAAAATGGAAGGAGGGAAGAGAAGGTAACTTGAGCCCCAGACTCTTTCACCATTCATCCCAAGGCCCTGAAATCTTTCTTCATTTCCCTCAGACTGCGGGATGCAGCTTCCTCACCATCTGTCTGGAAGATCAGCAGTGAGTTGTAGTCCGTTGGGTGCACCAGGTTGGGGAGCGCCCTGTTGATGTCCCTGATCCGAGCTTCAGGTAGGCTACAAACTTCCCTATGATGAGGGTCAGCTCTGCATATCGGGCCCTCCGTCCCTCTCAGAAAGGAATTGCCTACTACAATTACCCTTCTTTCCTTTTTATCAGAGGCAGTCTTGAGGCGTGGAGTCGATCGCCTTTTCCTATGTGACCTTGTAGGCGGCCCTTGCACCACATCCCCACCTTCATCTTCTTCAATATCCAGGGCCTCAAACCTATTTCGGAGGGGCACCCGGGGAAGCAAAGCAGGTAGGGAGGGGGGTTGCCCGTGACGCCTAACTGGAACTTGCTTCCAACCCTTCTCAGCTTTTTGGTCCCCTACCTCTGCCCGACAGTGACAGGGCAGGGGCTGTCTCAGGTCTTCCCTCTCTCCCCAACAGGGCAGGGGGTCCATCACCTTTTGGGGGGTTCCCCCTTGGGGCCTTTCTGCCTGGCACGCCAGGGAGTTACTCCACCAGTCGATCTCCCTTTCACACTCCCTGATGGACCTCAGTGTCTCAATCTCCTCCTTAAGTTTTGCAACCATGCCGAGCAGATCTTGTACCTGCTCGCACCTCACGCAGGTGGAATGCTGGTCTCCCTCTCCCAGCAGCAGACTCTGGCACTCCCTGCAGCCGGACACCTGGACAGCCACGGTTCGAGGCAGTTGCTCTGTCTGAGTCGACACAGTCTTTTTGAGGCAAGCTCTCTTCCTGGAGGAGACCATGGTTGGCAGCAGTCTGGGACACTGGCAGTAGTTGAGAGGGTCTAACAAGCGAGGAGTGATAATCTCTGCACCCTGCTACACGAGCTACCCTACCCGCCGCTGCAGCACAGTGTGGGTGATACTCACCGCGTCACAAGCTGGTTGCCTCTCCCAGCACCTGGTGGGCAGCAACACCTCGCTGCCCTCCCTGAAGCCTTTTCAAGGCAAGGGGCAGGGGTGTGATCACCATCACCATGGTAAAGCCCACGCCACATCAGCCACTCTCACAAGGGCTGCTGGGGGCTTCCCGGTCCCGAAACCAAAACCCACCCCCACGCTTCTCCTTACCTCGAGATCGCTCTGAAGGCTCCAGCCGAGCTGGTTCCAATCAGCTGATCTCGACGACTGAGTGAAGAACCGTGAACCCCAACAGAAGCATCCTCAATCCTCAATAATCCTAAAAAATGGCCTTTTTAAGGAAGAAAATATCAACAGGTAACATCGAAGTTGAATGACAGTGCCACAGTACCTCCCTTTTTCCTTACTTGTTTGTATGTATCAATTCTGTCTTTGGCCACCAGCAAGGGCGTCCAGTCTAAGGGTCCATAAATATTTGGAAAGTTCATAGATAATATCCATTCATGGCCATCAATATTTCTTTTATGCTGGGAGAGCTCAGTCCCTCCATCGCACATGTATAATAGCACCGATGGTTGGAATAAGCCACACAGCCCCTTGTGTTTCCTGAATAGTTTAATTGGAATACCAAATATCCCTACAACTACCACGTGTCTGACTTTTCCTAGCCAGTCACACTGGGAAGATGAGGGCAGCTCATCCTCATCAGAGAGAATACATTTATTCTGCAGGCAGACTCCAGATGAGCGGGATTCAGGTTACCACAGAGCAGCACAACACCGCCCACACACGTATGTCTAAATTACAACCTTGCTTTTGGAAAAAAAAGCCCTTCAGAGAGGTCAGCTGGGCATCTGTCTATACGTTCACCTTCTTATTGGATTTTGCTCAAAACATTATTTTCCTGCTCGTCTCTTAGGGTAATCATGCCCCTGCCAATCTTATTAGCATCTCCCTCATCTGATCATTATCATACTCCATTTGCCAATTAGCATATCCTAATTGTTACTGCATACATGACAGTGCCCATAGTAAATTGTGCCAGGAAGAAAGCAAACAAGTCCACCCACTTGGCTGACTTCACTGGAGTCTCCAATGGTGCTCCCTGCCTTACTTCTTTTCACCAGCAGCTTCAGGTAAGCACACATTTTGTGGCTCCTTTGCTAGATGACCCTTGGAAAACACATGCTAATCTGACCCTGAAGCAGCTTTTGCCTGCCCTCACTGGATTCAGCTGCAGCATGGGTCATGCATGCTTGTCTATGACATTGGACTTATAGAATAGGTTACTGTTTCTGCACCACTGTCATGGTGTACACCTCATCTTCTCATGCCCTACAGTCAGCATGGGAATAGTCCTTAGCAACCATCCAAGCATAAAATCATAGAACCGTGTGGGTTGGAAGGGACCTTCTAAGGTCACCTAGTCGAACCCCCCTGCAATGAGCAAGGACATCTTCAACTAGATCAGGTTGCTCAGAGCCCCGTCGAGCCTGGCCTGGAATGTCTCCAAGGATGGAGCATCCACTACGTCTCTGGGCAACCTGTGCCAGTGTCTCACCACCCTCATTGTAAAAAATGTCTTCCTTATATCTAGTTGGATTCTCCCTTCTTTTAGTTTAAAGCCATTACCCCTTGTCCTGTTTCTGCAGACCCTATCAAAAAGTTTCTCCTTATCTTTCTTAAGACTTGACAAGGGCATGCATGGGGGCTTCCTAAGGCGGGGAAATGCTAGGGCAGTAGAGGAATGTCCCCAAGAGCCACAGCTCTTGTAAGAGATGCTGATGAGACCTGGGTGCTGCCAGAGCAACCATGGCCACCCTCACACCTATACAAAGCAACGGCGATTGATAGCTACAAGATGTTCAGAAGGGACAGGCAAGGAAGGAATCATAGATTGTCCTCAGATGGAAGGAACCCACAAGGATCATCGAGTCCAACTCCTGTCCCTGCATACGACAACCCCAAAATTCACACCATGTGTCTGAGGGTGTTTTCCAACTGCTTCTTGAACACTGCCAGGCTTTGGGCCATGACTACCGCCCCAGAGACCCTGTTCCAGTGCTCCACCACCCTCTGGGGGAAGAACCTTTTCCTCATGTCCAACCTAAACCTCCCCTGGCACATCTTCCTACCATTCGCTCAGGTTCTGTCACTGGCCACCAGAGAGAAGAGCTCAGCGCCTGCCCTTCCTCCTCCCCTTGTAAGGCAGCTGCAGCCCCATGAGGTCTCCCCTCAGGCTCCTCTTCTCCAGGCTGAACAAATCCGGTGACTTTAGCTGCTCCTCATACGGCTTCCCCTCCAAACCCTTCACTAACTTTGTGTCCCTCTTCTGGACGCTCTCCAGTAGCTTTATATCATTTTTATCCTGTGGCACCCAGAGCTGCACACAGCGCTCCAGGTGAGGCCGCACCAGTGCAGAGCAGAGCGGGACAATCCCCTACCTGCCCGGCTGGCAACGCTGTGCTGGATGCACCCAGGACACAGGTGGCCCTCTGGGCTGCCAGGGACACTGTTGGCTCATGTTCAACTTGCCGTCAACCAGAATCCCCAGATCTCTCTCTGTGGAGATGCTTTCCAGCATCTCGTCCCCGAGTCTGTATGTACAGCCAGGGTTGCTGTGTCCCAGGTGCAAAATCAGTCTCTAGCCCTTGTTAATCTTCATGCGGTTGGTGGTTGCCCAGTTCTCCAATTTGTCCAGATCCCTCTGCAGGGCCTCTCTGCCCTTGAGAGTGTCAACCGCTCATCCCAGTTTTGTGTTATCAGTGAACTTACTTAGTATTCCCTCAAGTCCTGTGTCCAAGTCATTTATAAAGTCATTGAAGAGCACTGACCCTAAGATGGATCCCTGCGGAACCCCTCTAGTGACTGGTCACCAGCCTGACATAACCCCATTTACTAGAATGCTTTGAGCCCGGCCCATCAGCCAGTTGCCCACCCACTGCATTGTGTGTTTATTCAGCTGTATGCTGAACATCTTGTCCAGGAGGATACCGAGAGAAACAGTATCGAAGACTTTACCAAAATCCAAAAAGATCACATCAACAGGCTTCCTTTGGTCAACTAGGTAGGTAACCTTGTTGTAGAAAGAAATGAAGTTGGTCAAGCGAGTTTTTCCCCTCGTTTCAAGGTTTGACCTATATCAGTAATTTCTTTGGTTTCTATGTAGAATGGTGATGAAAAACATTCCTCTTACAACAGCATAGTAAGTGATCAGGCCACTTTCAGAGCACTTTAATATGCTTTTAGGGATAGCATCATAAAAATATAGTGTAACTAATGACGTCTTTGACATTTTAAGTCTGAGGATTTTTGTTTATTAATTATAAGACTTAAATAAATTTCAGATTTTTAAATTTTGCAGGTGGTGACTAGCGCGTCAATATCCAAGTACTTATTAGATTTACAAGAACGTTGACTTTAAGGGAATTCAAACCAGATTTCTTCTATTAATATTACATGTTTGTGCCAATCTTGCAGCAGTCTGTATGTTAGGAATAAAATATCATATGGGTGTGGTAGTCCTCTGTAAAAGTTCAAAAAAGCACCATGGCTACAAACATGATGTTGCTCATCTTGGTCTAATATCCCCAACCTTTTCTTGACCCAGGATTCATAACCAACAAAAGGAAAACATGAGGATTGGCTCTTGGAGGGGTTTTGTTTCACCTAAGCTTAAGATGTCTGCCTTACAGACCTCTATAGCTAGAACAGTCATCACCAGCTCCCTTCAAAGTCAGTGAAAGCATTGTACTTCCATGGTGTGGCTCATTTGAACTATTTTACAGATTGTCTTCTTGAGAATGAGACAAATCATTTGGAGAAAAGCTGGCCAGCTCAAATGTAAACCCCTAATTCAGCCAACCAAACCCTCCCTCCAGCCTGTTCCTCACAAACTCCATTGATTTACTAAGTTGGTGCAGAGGGGGAGAGAGAGAGAGAGAAGTAGCTACATCTGCAATGAAATGTCTCGGCAGGAATAGGTGACCATCATCAGGGGTGGCATAGGTGACTGTCCCTCTACTTCCTCACCCACCAGGGTGACCCTTGGTAAATCAGCTAGAGAAGGATGTGGTGGAGCCTGCCAGCAGCTGTGCTGCCAGGCCAGGCATGGGCACCAACTTCCCACCGAGGCTCCCCAGCAGAGCAGGAACAGGAGCAGCAACAGGAGTGGGAGCAGGAGCAGGAGTGGGACCACATAGGGTTCACGGTGCAGGGGCAGTGTGGCCTGTCCCCATTCATGCATGGTGCTTTTGCCTTCTCTTGCCTGCATCTGTAAAATAGCTCTTCTGTTATTAATTACCTTCAAACTTTTTGAAGTAAGAACAGCCTTACCACATTATCCATGACACTGAAATTCACACTATCAGAATTATGTTGTTTATTATTCCTTTTCGCCATTAAGAGTTTATATGTTTTATTTTTACTAATTGCCAGAGATTTGGTGGGAATTTAGTTGGTTTTCTGAAAGTTACCTTTCATTAAGCTGGAGTGTATCACTTTCAGAAATGCAGTAGTGTTCTTCTGTCATGTGAGCTGTATTAAAAATGCCCCCTTTTGATGTGCAACCCCTTTAAATCTCCCTATATATGTGAAAGCCGTCTGGCTCTAAGGCAGGGGTTCTTATTTCGTTTTTTTACAACCTAGCAGAGAATAAAACTAATAAGTATTTTTTCTCGTTCTTTAAAGATTGATTTATTATCAGTTCCAAAAACATGCCTTTTCATTTGAAAAGTCATTTGCTCAGTTATGATTGCATATAAACAGCTGCTAAGGGTCAGCATGGGCCTTGGTGCTTGTTATTGCCTGCACTCCTTATGATTTTAGCTCAGCATAACTAGCAGTGGTGTCCTGGGATTCCAGAGTCTGTACTGATTACCAACAAAAGCCTCTTTAAGATCAGCAGAAGCAGTCTAGGGACTAATGGTGCCAAGGCAGTCTGAGGCACTGGAGCAATGCCCGAGGTCATAAAATGAGCAATGACAATTGCTCTGTCCTTGCTGATTTTATCAGCCTGAGAGTTTTTTAGTATCACACAGAAGACAAAAGGAATCTTTAGTCCTGAATGATATTATCAGTTAACATGAACTGTTTGGGCTTGGGTTTGGATTTTTGTTTTCTCTTTGGTTCCTGGACATTTATTTTGTTCGAAAAGGCAAGTGAGTGTCTCAGTTATAATATATAGATGTCTTTACACCAGTGGCAGTTTCTTTTGCTAGCTGTTTTCTTAATATGTTTATTTTGGAGAAAGAAAGAAAGGAAAAAGGGAAGTTTTACTATTCTATATGTATTTGTATATGTTGTAAGGTGTATATTATTCTTAGTACGAACAGCTGAGCTGTATGTCACATTCACTTCATCAGTAGAGTTTTCATCCCGGCTCAGGCTAAAATGAAAATGATCTGTGACTACTTCATCTCTCACTCCATATGAACATATCAGAAAACCAATATATGACTGGTACTCCATGCAAAACGCACAGGGATCAAATTGAAGGAGTGTTCAAGCTCCTTGAGCTGTGATCATCTGAATGAGGAAGATTTCAAAGCGTCGTGGGAATTCCACAGAAGTTACACCAGAGATGAATTTGGCCTTTAGAATGAGGTTTTATACATCTCATTCACACACAGCAAAATGTTTCATCACAAGTGGAGACACTTTTTAAAAGAGTCTTAAAATTAATCCCAGATGAGGAAATTTCTCTCCAAATGAGTGAAACTTGGCAGATCTACAAATTTAAACTGAGATACATTAGCAGATCTCGTGTAGGGAAATTTGTATAATATCTGCCCACACTGTACCTGGTTCAAATGGGGGTTAGCAGTCACATTTCTACTGAATTAAATACATCACAGAAATAAAACATACCAACAAGCAGTTCAGGTTTGCAGTGCTCTGAAGTACTGGCTATTTCTACTTCAGTAAGATTCACATATCTCAAGTACATTCAAATTCAGGTGTTCTCAGGCCCAGATTCGCTAAGGTGCTTGGGCACCAAATTCACTTGGCATTTGAATAAGACTTGAGCTCCTAAGTCACTTGCCTGTTTTTGAAGAAAAGAAAAAAAAATTCTGAAAGCAACTTCAAGGACCCAAGACAGCCTTTCTTTTTCTGTATGTAGAACTCTCATTCAAACCAGAGAGAGCTTGGGGTGACCAAAAATGGTCTGGAACTGTAAGCTTGTAATTACTTTGCAGACAATTTGTATTTTTCATGCATAATTTTAATGATATCTGTCACAAATCATCACTAATGGCACTCCAGAGTTCAAATGGGAAGAACACAGATTCTGTGGCATAATTCATCTCTGACAGCAGGAGAATCTTAAATCAAGAGCCAGACAATTACGTAAGCAGAGTGAAGACATTTTGTCATATATCATTTCCATCTTGGAATTGCCTGTGCATTCTTTCAGCTAGGTTTGTTGCTCATCACTAGGTATCCATACAAGGTATCTAATAGGATATTAATGAGGGGACTCATTGTAGGTGAGGAGTAGGTAGCAACATTTAGCATGTTATTAAGCAGGGGAACACAGCCAGGGTCAAAAAGTGGTGGAAGTAAAATGGCAAAAGAAGAGTCATATCAAAGGAAGGCTCAGACAAAAGGGTAATTTCCACTACATACATATCCTTACTGTCAAAGAAATAAGAATATATGTTTTGTAGTAAAATGTCCAACTGCATGCAAAGAACTCTGCATATAAGACTGAATAATATTGAAGTGTCCCTTCAAACCTCTCATGTTTTGGTTGATACGTGGGTAGGCCCCTTTCACAAAAACATTCACCAGCAACTTATGAAAGAATTTTGAAAGCAAAGAGAGAAATCTCTGGCCAAGGAAGACCAGAAGAAATCATAGACAGAGGGATTTAGACAGAGGGAGTTTGAATATTTGAGCTCAGTGCCAAGCTTATGGCCTGCTCGTCTTTTCTGCTTCCAGTCCAGCATGCATCAACACCCAGGTTTTGCATTTTGTGGGCAGACAGTGGGTTGCATTAGTTAGTCAAATGGAAGAGAAGCTTGATTCTCCTCATGTGTCCACTACCACCTTAGTCATCTTTGGGAACTGTGGAGGACTACGGTGAGTCTGTGGATTCCCTGACAGAGGGCATGGGAACAGACATCAGCCTTGAAGATATTAAGGCCTGCCCATGAGAAAGATGGGAGTAAAGGAGTATCCAGAGATATTAAGGTGTACCCATGAGAGAGAAGGGGTGTACCCGTGAGAGAGAAGGCATGTACCCATGAGAGAGAAGGGAGCAGAAGAGTAACATTGATGATAGCAAAATCAGCTAGTGAGATGCTACTGCTATAACTTGTAACCAACAGTGAAGAGACACATGAATTGGTAAAACTGCATAAAAATGCACTTGTGGCAATGAATGGCATCTACTCCTTTCATCCTGGAAGAACTTGGTCTATGTCATTTGTCTGTCTCAACCGCGACAGGGAACTGAATCTATCCCTATTGCTTGACCTGAAGAACAACTGTTCCTTGCAGGATCAGGCAGAGAGGGGAAGCCATAGCCCACCTCAGGCAGTTACACTCTCCCCCTCAGCTCGCCTATTGCCAGTTCACAGTCTGCCCTTCCCTGTCTGCAGCTGATAACACCCCTGAAAGGGACACAGTACTGAAACACTCTTCAAGGGAGAAATATTTGCTGGACAGTTCCCTAATGATATTTCCGGAGTGCCTGGGGGATGATCGGTCCAATATCTGCGATAACTTTTGAGGTTCACTGTAATTCAAACAGAATCCTTCAAACAACTATGTGAAGTACAACTGTGTGGTAAGGGGTTACTGAAAGATAGTGTAGCTCAGATTTCTATAACCCTCTGAACGAATAAGTGATAACAACCACGGAAAACTCAAGAGCCCCTGAGTTCTGTTTGTTGCTTGAGATTTTAGCTCAGGGCTAAAAACACATCTGTGCTCTACTGACTCTGTGATACCACTCTTGTGTCACTCCATGGGGAATAAACTGGCTAATATCAAATGATTAAGTTCCAGTAAGTGTTCAGTCTTGTTACACAGACAATACATCATGCTCACATTACCTACATTTCTGGCTTTTTAAATGGGCATTCTCTTGGTTGAATGCTCCACTCCTTTTGGGGTTTGACTTTGGTGTGGAGTCAGGATGACTCACGAGAGACTCCCAATCTAGTGAGACGTATCACTAGACACTTGTGTAATTTTGCCCACTCCATAATCATTCTACTAACCAATATGAGTGAAGCTACACATATACCTGATTACATCTTCTGGATCTGTCTATTTATATGCAATTGCATTTCTTTCCTTTTAAAAAATACAGATCATGGCCAATTTAAACTCAAGATGTGGCTTGATTATTTGGAGAAGAAGCATAAGCTGAATATAAAAATGTCTGGTTTAACTAGAAGTACCTAATAATCCAGAATCTTCAAGCTTTCTCCAAAGCTATTCTGACCACCTTTATTTTTCCTTTCTTTTTTTTTTTTGAATCCAGAAACCATAAGGACATAGTTTCAGATGTAGTTTGTTTTATAATGCCTCTCTTTTTAACATTCAGTGATACTTTAATTTGTATCCAAATATGACAACATGTTGGCCTAAATTTGTGAAGACAATGATAAATAATAAATACTGGTGAAAGAGGAGAAGTAGAATATGAGCTCTTTCAGTCACATCCAGGATTTTCAGTCTTTTTTTTTCTAAGAAATAGAAAATTGGAAACATCATAAAAGTGTTTTAGCCTTGGAAACACTTCTATAAGAACTATTGTTTTCAGCCAGATGTGCAAGTTCTAAAGGATAGTGTTTATAAATGCTACCCCATCAAACAGTTCACACCGCTAACATCAAGGAAAGAGATGGCTTTTGAAAGCAAAAAAAGCAACATACTAGGAAAAATATTATGTGCCTGATATAGTTATGCAAAAGTAATATAGAGCATCTTGGGGCATGAATCAGCACGAAGTGTCAATTAGTTAATTGAAGACAAGCAGATCCAAAAGTGCGGATTCATCAAAAACACATGGCATCTTGTCTCAATGCCTGGATGGATAGGATTCTTTTTCTAACTCTTTTTTCTCTAACTGGACTCTTATACTGTACCAGCTAATGTAACCTGATACAAGGTACCTGCCGTAGTAAGACAGATCAATTAGAAATTCAAAAGCAAAGCTCACACTTCATGTCCATTAAAATACTCATCCAATAGTGCCTTCAGTCAGAAACATTTTGGTGAAAAGACAAAAGGAAATAGGAGAAAGTCTACACTTTTGTGCATAGCCAAATAATTTCCAAGAACTTCAGCACATTTGTAGCTTGTATTTACTGCACAGTTTGTAAAATCTCAGTGATCACAATGAAAGCTGTCAATTAAAACTGTCAATTTCTTGTTTGTACCTACCAAGAGGTAATTCCTAACAGAGTTACAGAGGTACAGAAGAGAGGGAAAGGTCCTATATTGAGTACTACTTAAAAATAATTGGACATTCCTGTAGCTATACAGGCAGCAGTTGCTGTATACAGACACAATTGTGCCTAGTCATATCTGCCCACTTTTATGGGAGGAAAGCATACAAATAAAAGTACACATGTGGGTCATGGTTCTGACATGTGGCCCGCATGTCCTGGGTGAGGAAAGTCTCTCACACAGTGCTGTTTGACTTCTGCTTTCCAGAAAGTTTAATCCTACAAGTGGGATATTATATTGAACACATGTATTCTTGGAACTGGAGTTCTCATGAGCGTCAAGGCCTAATTTGATAGTCAAAAGAGATTTTTTTAAGTATTTCTGCTTTGACTAATGCAGATGTAGAGGAGGGATAAGTGGGCCAGTGCAGGAGTCTGAGGTTGCTGGTGGGCAGTTGAACTGGGTGATGATGAGAAAGCGAGCAAACACAAGCACAGAGAACAGCAGGCTGGTGACTGTGAAGATATTTGGTAGATGAAGACACAATGCAGCATCTGAGTCTGTAACTACAGACTCTTCTCTGAACTCAGATATTAGTGACACTTTCGAGAAATTAGCAGGGAGTTCTGGAAGCCTTTTAAACCACGCATCCAACAATATTTCCTGATGTCTGCTTTAAAATAAAACCTCTCACCTAAAAAGATTATGACAGGTACTTCAACTAGATAGGATGATCTCTGCAGTTTGCAGCATGAATGAGTGATTCATTTCAGGTCACAAGTTAGTCTTCAAGTAATAAGATAGTCAGGAAGTCCTAATAGTTATGTCCAGCTTCTCAATAAAACAGTAAGTGATGCAATACTAATAAAGTGATGCCTGACCCACTGGATTATTGTTTGGGGTATATGCAACAAGGATATTACATAGAAGGACTTTGCAGAGCAGAAAAGCAGGGCTATGCATTCTGAGAGATAGCCGAGTGGACTGCAGGATCATGCGATGACTGCATAAAGAACACTCTGGGTCCTACAACTCCTTCTGCTGTGTGAACACATGCAGACCACCCCACTCTTTCTCCCACCCTCTGCCCACCCTGTTTACTTATGCAATTAAGTTTTTAGTACAAGGATGCTGAGTTTGTGCAACCTCCGCATAACACAGTCCTCCAAATTCCATTTTTCAAATGATGAATGCCCTTAAGGTTTCTGTTACCAGCTGGGTGCTAAGTATTCATAAAACTGTGTGTGAACAGGCTGCCCTTTTTCTCTGTATTTGATGGGCTTAGCTATTGGTACAACATACAGCCTGAGAAAAGAACTGTCACCTAATTTGGGGCTACTACCTTTATTTTAAATAAATATATTCCTGGACTAACAACCTGGTCACCATGCAGTGTATTACTGGATTCAGATTTGGCTCCAGCCCACTGTAGACCAAGTAATCTCAGGCATGTGGGTCATTAGAAGAATCCCTCTGAATGTTGCACATGTAATTGCAGCAAAAAGACTACCTCTGTTTACCTCTCCTGGAACGGCTGTAGTGTAGACAAGCAGGCTCTGCTGACGTTTCTCAAAACCAATTATTCATGTATTAACAATTCAACTATTCTGTCCCTCCTGCCTCCTTTTTAAGGTCATGCTTTTCATGTAGATATTTAAAAGCATTGCTACGTGACCTATACAAAAACCTTATTATTGTAAAACACATTAAATAAAATGTAGCAACTAATCATAGCATAAAAATAGGATTAGATTTAATATCCCCATTGAAGAAAATGCCAGTTTAACTCGTTTTGAGTATTGGTGTATAAAACTTCCTCAGTAGTGACAGGACAAGGGGGAATGGCTTTAAACTGAAAGAGGGTAGATTTAGATTAGATATAAGGAATAAATTTTTCCCTTTGAGGGTGGTGAAGCACTGGAACAGGCTGCTCAGAGAAGGTGTGGATGTCCACTCCCTTGAAGTGTTCAAGGCCAGGTTGGATGCAGCTTTGAGCAACCTGGTCTAGTGAAGGTGTCCTTGCCCATAGCAGGGAGTTGGAACTAGATGATCTTTAAGGTCCTTTCCAACTCAAAACATTCTATGATTCTATGATAATCAATATTTGCTTTAGCCTTCATATTGGTCACAGTCCTTTCTCTATCTGCTAGTGCACCTCTTATTAAGAGAACAGTCATGTTTGCAGAGCTTTTATTCAAGGTTGTTGTAAAGTATAAACTTAAAGTTCAATATTTTTATAAATGTATGCCATAAGTTAAGGAATTTTAATCAAAGATATTAGAGATAGTTATTTTCTATTAGGACAGCTAGCTCATCTATGCTGCCAAAAATAAAAGACATTCCTTCCAATGTGGTCCCCAGTGCTTTGCTTGGCTGTGCTTCAAGTGACTCAAGCCAGAAATATTTTTATATAACGTTACATTATTTGTATCTTGTGTAAATTTGGACTTGCCTCTGGTAGGGAGAAATGTACCAAAGATGGCATAGGTGTCATGATAAAGACTATCCTGAACGTCAGAAAAATCTGTGACCTTATGCAGAAAATGGACCAGCTAGCTCTTTCTTGCTACTTGAATTTCATTATAAGAGCAGTACAGACCCACATTGGAGCTGGCACCAGAATGGGCAGACTGTGAGGTTCTTACTCATGCCAAGAAGTACTTTACTCGACAGGCATGTTCCTTGACTTGAGTTGGCCAACTTATTATGAGTCTGTATTTAGTACGAATGAAGGTACTGTAAACTTTCACTAAAAGTGAAAGCACTTTTACATGACAATTCCATTCAAAGTTGTTATAAAATATTCCAACATCGGTTAGAACTCACAGATTATGTGTCCAGATGAGTGAGATGATATAGTTGCATCTTTCACACCATCACCTCTAAAGAGAATGAAAGGTTACTAACTCAGTTGAAGAGTTCAGTTGCCTGAGCTCCAGTAATCAGTCCCACACAAGACTATCTACTGGAATACAACAGTAGACAACATGGTAACTAGAATGGAATAAAACAGTACAGATAAATTACTTCATAACACAGAAGTTATTTGCAACTCAACTGAAAATCAGAACAATTAGGTGTAAGACCACATACTAGAAGATGAGCCCTGCACGATGTATCTCAACAACAGTAAAAAACTAACTGATTTGGGTATAAGTAAGGTGATGTCACCACCATCAAAACACAGTGGGTCTTCTTAGAATAAGTTGTGTGTGAGGAGTAATTCTGTAACACTTAGGTAAGTTTTGTTGGGTTTATTTTCCATTTGCAGTCTTTATCAGATCAAAAGTGAGATGAAACTTAAAGGCTGACTGTTCTTTTGGCATTTCTGGTTCAGAGCAGAAGGAGAGCTTATTCTTATGAGGTTTACAGTAGATTTCATAGTCAATGAAGTTAGAATAATTTGAATAAACTCCACGCAAACATTTGGGGCCAGATTCATGGGATATTTCAGCTGCTTTGGAGAAATCCGGTGACACAAAGCAACAGTAAAAACCACTTTACTGCCATTTAAGTCAAGTTTATGGCTGCTTTGCATCCCCAGAACAGCTCACAGCAGCCAGTACCAGAGGAACTCACTCTGAATTTCTGGGCTTTGAGCTGAACTGCAACCTAACTCCAAAATTCTTGAATGTGTCCATTCCTAGTAGACCTATCATCCAAACTCAGCATGTGTCCGTTCATCATTGTCTTTGTTTAAAGTGTTATTGTAATGATCTAATTAGGAAAGAAAAGTACTTTCAGTCAATTAACAGTACTTGAAGCCTAACATTTAAAAAAAAAAAACAAACACCACCACCTTCAATGAGTTCAGGTAAGTGTTCTGTAAAGAAGTATACCATTTTCTTTCTAATTAATGTATTTTCCAGGACTCACACTGTAATTGCAAGCCCTGTAATATGGTATTGCCATTGCTAGAAGCTGGCTATAAGCTTTGCACTGAGTTTGCAAGGCCTCAGGACTGAAGCTTGCCCGGTTTGCTCTGCCTGGAATTTTCTTGACCTGCTGGCACGTTGGTTTTCTTTGTATATCTTTAACCTGTTTTCTTACCAGGTACCTCTGGCTAATTTTTCTTACTTCTGTTTATGTTTGTATGGTGCCTCCACGATTTTACACCTCTAACTCATAATTATGTATTGTAGAGAGATACAGGCCTGGTATTACAGCAGAGAAGTGGAGAGACAGGACTCAGAGTAGAGGGAAACCTGCTTGGGGTGATAAGAAATGTGACACAGGCTTTGCACTTGAGATCCACAGCTGTAAGCAAATCATCAACGGTCAGTTAAAGAAATGCAGACCTGGGTCTGGACAAAACTGGGTTTATGTGTGACAGCAAATGAAGACATAATATCTAGCATACCAAAAGGGCACCATGTATTTTAAATTTGTAACTTAAAGCTGCAGACACATGAGGGAAGGGCAAATACGTCAATACATGTTAGCAAGCATATAAAAAAACCTCAAGTAGATTCTACGGTGAGGGAGAAGAAAACATCAAGATGAACATCATATTTTTCTCAATGAAGGACTCTCAATGCTGACAAATCTGCATTGTACTCCCAACACCCTCAAGAGTAAAATGAAACCCCCAGGCTTAGGACCCGGAGGAGCAGGGAAAGGTTGAGCATAGCGACAGAAAAAGGGGTAGAAACTGAGTGTGTGTGTGTAACAATTTTAACTATATTATTACTATTAATGAGACTTTCTGTATGAAAATATTCTTTTCTGAAGTAATTAAATTTTGGACAAGTGATTCTTGGATTATACTGTAAAGATTTTAGTTATGACAACACAAAATTCTTAGCTTTATATATAAAGTGGGTTTCCTCTTTGCCCATAAACAATATTGTGAGCATAACAACACATGTAAAAAATAATAGCCATCATCCAGCACCTTCCAGAATTTTGCAGAAATGCATTATTGGATGTTCTTGAAGACATTGAATATTATAATGATGAGTACGACGAGTACCATTAACAGGCTGTAGTAGGGGGACTAAATGAAAAATTGTGGGGAAATTAATAACCCTGTCCTCAGAACAGGGTTTGTATTTTATAGGATAAATAAGGCTTGGGACTCGATACCACCTGTCAAGAGTAGAAAAGTCATGAAGAACCAGTCAGTCGTTCATTAGGTGAAGCAGAAGTCTCTGGAACTGTGTCATAATGCTGTTGGCTGCAGAAGCTAAATTAAGTTTACACCAGGAGTCATAAATACAATATTTCCTGGGTTTTCAGTGTTTCATTTAGCAACTTTAATGTTCCTTTAACCACAGGTATTTAGTGTAATGTATATACAATATCTGTTTTCTCATTAGATTTTTTTTTCCTTTTCTGCCTGTCCGTTAATAGGGATGGATGGAGCAATTAAAACACAACTCCACTTCAGAGCATACTGCAAAACCCAAGAGGAGCTTCTGCCTCTTGGAGTGCCAGAGGGCATAGCTGGCAGCAGCTGTGCCATTTCTTCCAAAAGTGTTATATATATATTTATGTATATATTTTTCTGCAACTGATCATTTGAGATGGACACTCAAAAGGAAGCAGAAACTATGACCTGATTTCCTGTCAATAGCCTTTGATGCTTATTGGTACGTTTAGGATATAACCAGGTTTTGCAAAGGGAAGTGGAGGTAAAAAGGGGCAGATTCCTTAATCTCCACAACCCCAGTATTCCTATAAGGAAACATCCCACTATCTTGCTCATGTTATCTCTGAATGTGAGTTTTGTCCAACACTTATACTCCCATCTCTGAATTGATTTTCACTATTTTATCCCCTTTTTTTTCTCTCATTGCCCTTTTTTAACCGGATATAACTACTCTAGAAATTTATTTCAGTCCTAGTTTTCAACTTTGGTAATTTCAAGAATAATAGAGACAAATTTGCCTATTCTCATTACATATAGTGCAGTGGGATAAATTTATATTGTGCATTATCAAGGTCAGAACACCTGGAATTGAATTTAGGACATTCAAAACTGAAACTCAATCTGCTTTCCAATGGAAAGTTTCCATCCTCTAAACCCTTGAGAAGTCTTGGGCTGACCTATGGACTAACTTATCCTACGTTTCAAATGAATGTATTATTCAGTCAATGAGAGACAAGACTAATGCATTGTGGGAACCGCATCCAGCCAGACAGGCTACTAGAAGAGTATAGGATTATGAACTACCCCCAAAAAAGCAGCTCCTGTAGTCCCATGGGACATCTTAGGTAGACACAGGTTCATGTTCAAGTAATCTGAAATACAGTGCCTTGCATCTCTTAGGCAAATAGAGTGTTCTGATTCGGGCCGTTCTGATTCCCCAATTAATACCTCAGTATGTCAATTTTTACTTATAGCGTACTGAGCAACTCCAAACTTCGGGGTTTTTTTAATTATGGTTCGATCATTAAAAAAATATATATTTATTTTAAAAAGCACATAGAAAATTCACAGCTAGCTCTGTATTTGATCTATAACAGATGTTACGTCAGACTTCATTCTACGTCAGCAGAAGACAGATAACTGAATAGACTGATGTCTTTTCCACGGATTTGCTATCATTTGAGTTATAAACTAATTAAAATGAATTAGATTCACCCCTCTTACTTCCATTATATACCTCACTGCTTACCCATTTATTACCTTTTGTCATATTACAACACCAAGTTTTCTGTGGAAGCAAATGAGGGTTTGGATTGTTGGGGAGGTGGGAAGAATTATTTTCTTTTACAGTACTTAGTTCTCTGTGGCCCAGATGCCTGACTGTTTCTATAGTCTTTTCTCCTCTGGTTGTTTCTATGGTTCCAGGAACAAAGATAATGAAAGGAAATACACAAGCAGTTGTACTTATTTAAAAATGCTTCTTTTTCTACAACACACTAAAAACCAACCATGAACCTCATGAGTACAACACAGAAGACAGTATTTTAGTGCATTTCATGCACTACTATACTATCTTATTTAGCCTATATATCAGATTTTAAAATTAATGTAACAATACAATTTACTTAAATAATCCATGCTACAAATACAGGAAAAAGCCATTGAGAAGGATTAACAGGGAGACAGCTTTTAGGATGTCTCTGTTAGCACAGTATATAATGTTTAAAAATACACAAAATTAAGGACATCACATTCGCTTTTTTATCGTTAGCTGTCTGATAGGCTATTTATTTCAGAAAATAGTGATTGAATACCGGCTGCCAGGTAATAAGCTTTCTCTAGTCTGTTACAGGAATTAAACTATCAGCAATCAGTTGCGCTCCTGGTAGCCATGTATTATGCGTACGACACACTAACTGTCCTTTAAATCAAGATGTATCTTTTAATCAGATATCTTCTTCTATCCATAAAGAATTCAAAGTTGGTGAAAGTCCAAACCAAGTTAGGAATAAAGACAGAGGCCAATTCATTCATGAGTTAGCATGACTGGAGCTGCTCTTAGTTCATTGAAGTATTCCATTTGTACATAGGATCACAGAATAATTTAGCTTGGAACTGATCCTCGTCTCCAGTCCAACCTCCTGCTGAAAGTAGGGACAGAGATGAGGTCAAACCTGGTCACACAGGACTTTGTCCATTTGAGTCTTGAAAACCTCCAAGGAACAAGAGACTGCACAACTTCTCAAGACAACCTGCCCCACTTGCTGGCTGTCCTCATTGGGAAAAAGTTTCTCCTTATACCCAGTGTGAACTCCTCTTGTTTCAACTTATGCCCATTTTCTCTTGTCCTCCCACCATGCACTGCTCCGAAAAGCCCCACTCCATCTCCTCGATAACCCCTTATAGGTACTGCCGGGGTATTAGGTGTCCCTGAGGCCATCCATTCTCCAGGCTGACTCAGAAAAGTTTCCCCAGCCTGACCTTAAAGGTTAAGTGTTCCAACACTCAAGTTTGTCCCTGGCTTTCCTGTATTGGGAGACAAAAACTGGATGCAATATCTAGATGTGGTCTAATGAGCGCTGAGGGAAGGGGAACAATCTTCACAGTGTTTTAAAGGGGAGAATTCTTCTCTTCCACATCAACCTTTACATCCTAACCCAATGCCATCTATTCTACATGATCTCACAGAGAGCAGAGACCAAACAGGAAACAGCAAGATAGCTCATGGTTCAGACATGAACAAGTTACACCAGGTACACGGTTGTCTCTCTGATGATCTGGAGAGCACTGTGTAGTTCCCTCCCCATGGAGCCCCAGAGGCTATTTTGCTCTATACCTGAAAAATGAGGAGAGGCACCTAGTCTATCCATAGTCAGCCCACCTCTCTGAGGTAGCACCTTCTCCTTGTACAGTCTTGACTCCTCTCTCGGCACAAGGTGGACAGCAATAGGTCTCTGCTTTGTGAAATGCTCAGTAGAGTCTGGATGAGAGCACTCCTAAGAACTTGTTACTACCGCTGTTATCTCAGAACACATTAAAAGGCTTTGGACAGAACTAGAAACCTGGAAGAGGAGAGAGGCTTTTCTTGTTGGTGTTGCTACAACTGCACATTGTTCCATTTCATTGCTATAAAGTCAGTACATGATTAGGTCCCTTGTATACACATTCATTTTCTACAGCATTTGCCCTGAAATCAGCTAAAGCAAACAAATAGAAATTCAATGCATTCATCACTCGTCTAACTACATCATCTGCCTTTGTGACACTCCATATGTTTTTTTCCTGTGTAAGTCATTGCTTTCTGTAGAACTCATATTAACTTATTCCTGAAGGACAGAAAGAGAAAGACATCAAGAAGGGTCAGAGTAGTGGCTGCCCACAGCCATTTGCCATCCCCAGGAACCCTCGTTCCCATTCCATGGAAGCCGGTGCACCAAAAAAAAAATCCCAAAATGGCTAGGGAAAAACATAAGGTGTCAAAACACCTGGTGCTATCTTTCCTCATCTTTGAAAACTCTTCCAGCTTCTAGAGCAGCTATAAGAGAGCAACTGACTTTCATGCTGTGCACCCCAGTCACTCCCTCTGAGAATCCCCCTGCATGACATTTACTTTAACAGGTCTAATTATAAAGAAATGCACTTTTCAATCAGAATCGAAGAACCAGTAGGTTTTCTTCTTTAACATGCCAACCAGCTGTTTTGAAAGGTACATCTCTAATCTCTTTCCTTCCACATGTTCAAACAGATGAAAGTAATTTTGTGCTCAACTGTCTATAAGTAATTAGACTGGGATGTAAAGGAGTCTTTATGTATCAGTTCAGAAAGAGCTACACTCTTAGCATACAGAATAATTATTAGCAATCTTCTTCATCTGTAAGGTATACCTTATGCATTTTACATGAGTCCCCATTATTAACATAACCTGACTATCAAAGCTCCATAGAAACTGGTGTCTTCTTTTTCATGTAACTGACTGAAATTCCCCAGAAATATAGTAATTTGAAAACAGCAATGCTGATGATTTGTTTCAGCTGTAATTTGTTATTTTTTTTCTCTTCTTTGTTGTTTTCCTAGTAAAGACCTAAACCAGTGGGGCTCCAATATACACAAACAAGTGTTCTGCTTTTGCTACAAGATGGATATTAATATTCAGTGAGGGTCCTAGAATGCTGCCTTTTGTCAGATTCCCAGGCTAAATTCCCTTAATCTTATTAATTAGGAGGTCACAAAAAGAATACTTTATTGGGAAACAAAATGTGTGTTTTAAAGATAGCTTAAACCAAATTTATGAATTTACTAGGAATGATGATGGCAGAATATTTCTTCTGAATCCGCCTCAGGACTGTGTTTGACATCTCTGTAAATGGGGCAGGGTAATTACTGATAAGTCAGAGGGCAGAGGCATCTTTTGAACTCTAGATATTAAAAAAGTTGGAACATCTTTCATGAGAAAAGTGAGAGCTTCAGGACTGGGGTTGCACCCAACATAAGGAAAACTGGAAAAGGAGCATACACCATTTTAGGATTTGCATGCTTACATGTAGGTATAGATAAAACTGATCTAGGTTGGAAGGAATGCACTGAAAGGCATGACACTTTCTTTTCACCTTGCATGGCAGGCATATTTTGAAAGCAGGTTGATTCCTCAAAGCAAATCCCTCGCTCTACCAGCTACATATTATGACCACATTTTTCAATAAAGGGAGTCACAATTTTCTCGGAAATAAAGTGCAGTTTTAGTTCCTCTCAAATCATGAAGCATCCCTGGGAAGTGAAGTCTGGCTATTAGTGTTTTTATCACCAAAGCTGGAGTGGAGATGGTTATTTGCCAACAGGCAGGAGATCTACATTGTGTGAACAGCAGTAGAGAGGCTGAAAGCACCCATTCTTTCTGTCACTAACAGAGAAGCAATGTCTTGTCCAAGCCCACATCAAAGGGACTTGGTGCAACCTTCAAGGATTACGTGCACTGCATGTCTGTGCAAGTGACTCAGCTACACTGTGTCTGTCCCCAGAGTAAGGCGCACTCTGTGAGTACAATCAGAAGTGAGGCACTTTTCATTTGTTATTTTGATGTATATAGCACTGACAGGAACTTTACAGATGTTTAACAACAGCAGGCTCCTGCTCTGAATAACTGATTGTCTAAAAAGACCAAAAAGCACCAAAAGACCAAAACGAAACTGAAAAGCAAAGTAAAGGTGTGGCTATTTGTTATACAACTTGTTACAGTTGTGATAAGTGGTCCAGCAGAACAAAGTCAGGACATTTATCTGTCAAATCCACACCATGATGAAGGTACTTCAAAGAAACACTGTCATGCTGGACCAAAACATTATCCCACTGCAGCTCAGTTCAGTCTGGTCAGTCACACACTGAAGAGTAAGAATAGCAATGCACCAGACATACAGATCTTAAATGTGCTGGGAAAAGCTTGAGAGAAGCCCAGAGGTGGACCTAGTCCGCTTCTAAATAGCCTTGTGAAGGAGGAAGGAGATGCACAGCCTCAGTGGGGGAAGGTGATGGCAGACTATATGCCACACTCGCTACCACCTCCCAAAACAGACACACACTCTATTCTGCCAGTCTGTTCCTGACAAACCTAAGATTTTATTCTGTTTATTAACTAGGTGCATGCCCCTCCTGAACATATCCTAGTAGAAAAAGAGGCAGCAGCAGCACAGGAGTGTGTCTGCAACAGAGACAGCTCTTCACAAGACTGATTTTCAAAATTAGAAGTTGTACACAGAAGCGATCTACCACAAACCAAACCAAAGAGGTGGAAACATTACCCTGTGATTCAGGTGAAAAGGAAGCATTGTATTTGCAAGGTTTCTATCAAAGAGGGTAAGTAATGGTCCAGATTTAACCTTCAGATAGATAAAAGATTACTACTCATTACCCAGGAAAGGATGCACTGCGATGAAAATAACATCAGGCATGTATTTTTCAATTAGAAATCAATTAATCTCTGTCTCCCCCATAGTTCAAGCCATGTGAATTCATGCATAGGACTTTATGCATTCAAGACTGCAACGTAAGTATCCCATGGAGACACAAAAATGTGGAAACAGTACTGGGCTGGAACTGTGATTATGTCATGTGTTCTTACCTTTCACATTATTAGTTTTCTCAGAGACCAAAGGTGTGCATGATACATTACAAATGTTCTCTCTCTGCAGATTGCAATATAATAAATTCCATATTATATGTTAGAGATGTTCTTGGATATTTGAAGCACTTTGGAAAGAGTCCATTCCCACTTTCCCTGGAATGTTCTTCCTATGTGACTCCTCTCCTTACATAGACTCCTGAACATTACAGGGAGCATAATAGAAAAAGATCACAGTAGCTGAATATATGAAAAATACTATGTTGTCAGAGGTCAAAATTACCCATCACCTTCACCTGAATACAATATTTTGCTTTGGTAGGTCATTCCCACCAACTTTAGGAAAACATGCTATTGTGTCCACCATTACTTGACTCTTGCTAAAAGACTGATTATGTGGTGACCACTGAGTATGCAGAGCTTTTTTATCATTGCCCACAATGGTGTCACCAGAGATCTGCAGATTTGATCCTACTGTACCTTGTCAAGGAACAAATAAATATGCTGCGACACGTTCTCTGGGCATGGGGAGGTGTCAAAGAGGCCCCCAAGAACCTGTTCATGGGGTCTACTCTCACCTGGCCATGCCCTAGCATATGTCTATCCCTACAGCAAGAGCAGGGACATAGGGTCTACACCTATTTTGTCCTTAAAAATAATCACAGAATCACAGAATCACAGAATGTTAGGGATTGGAAGGGACCTCAAAAGATCATCTAGTCCAATCCCCCTGCCAGAGCAGGAACACCTGGATGAGGTTACACAGGAAGGCGTCCAGGCGGGTTTTGAATGTCTCCAGAGAAGGAGAATCCACAACCCCCCTGGGCAGCCTGTTCCAGTGTTCCGTCACCCTGACTGAGAAGAAGTTTCTAGAAGGGCAGTGAAAAAGAGTAAAGGAAAGGCAAGAACTAGCCAATCACTACTAACAGGGACTGGCTAACCTTTCTGTTCAGCCACATCAGAAGGAACATGGACATGGCAAGTCTCTGAAACAACATGGTTAATTACCCTGATAGCAACTCGCCACCACAGGGATCTCCAAGAGTCATTAGGACCCCCTGAAGATGAAACCCAAAGAAACAGAGGACAAAAAATAAAAGACATAGCCCTTTCCCCAATCAAAGATTGGCTGAAGATGCCATAACAGATGAAAACTTCACCGGTTCTAGCTGATTTAACACAAAGTTTCTCAGTTGCTGTTTGGATGTCCTAGAAAAATTACAGAATACCCCACACATACCATAACATCTTTGTGGCCATTCAGCTGCTATGCAAGACTGGCCTCTATGTTGGATGGTGCCCTAAACCTCATTCCAAATACTGGGGACTTTCAGAGCCAAGTAAGTTGCACAGAGTAAAGTGAGTAGGTCATTAAACTGGGAAAGATGCAACAGTAAGTACACAGAGTAAGTGTGAGCTACAAGGGAAACCTATTTTTTGCTTTGGCACACGTTTCTAGTATTAATTGTACTATCCAGATAAAGCCCTAATAACTCATAGATGATCTCTAAGGATATTTTTCATTATTTAAAAAAAAAAAGTTTTATTTTAAAACCTAAGATCGGTGTTTATTCCATCCAAGCAATATTGCATCCAAGTGGAAGAGGCTCTGTGGACAGGTCCTGCAGATACTGATTTTTCTTAAGATAATTCTTTGCCAAAAAATGAGTCATTCCTCTTCTTTTTTTGCTCGCATTGTGGATTTTCCTTGTATTTACTCATTTTGCATTATATGAATTATACTAAGAATGTACATCATGGGATAGCATCTCTCATTAGAGAAAAGTTATGAATTTCCTTTTTTTCGTTCTTTTAACTGAGAGTCTGTGACTGTTTATTTTGGTTTTCCTAAATTCTGCGAACACTTGCCATGATTTTATGATGTATAGCGATCTTTCAATTTGTTACACTTTTAAATATATAAATAGCATGTAAAACAATGAGCAAGATTCACCAGGAGGCTCTGGCTGCCTGGTGCTGCTGTAGTGAGTGGATGCATTCCTAAGCTCCCTCCCTGTGTTTTTTTAAAACAAGGTGATGAGCATTCTGACCTCAGTCCAGTAAATTCCTTAACTCCAATGGATTTGTTCCCATGTTGAGAAAAAAAAAAAGTCCGTAAGTGGTCTCTTGGATTAGAGATTCAAGTTTCTGTGTCCCTCCACCTCAAGCCCATTACTCACAAACGTCCAAGTACAGAATTAGATGGACAGTTGTGTTCTCTCAGTTTTAGGTCAGATGATCAGTTTTCTGTAAATTGCACAGGAGAACAAAGCCAAGTATGTATTCTTCCTGCTCGTTCCCAAGAATTAAAATAATGTATAATATATGGAATGGAAACAAAACTTTCCATTAGCATCCTGTCTCCTGATGATAAAACTCATTTGTGTGGCACAACTAAACCACTTTGCCTTTTGAAAGCTGTCAGCTATAATTTTCCCCACCAAGATCACACAAACTGAAGTCCTGCCCCATGACATCTCAAAGCAGTATTTCTGATGCTCTTTCTGAGGAAGGTAAAGCAAAGGCTCCTGTCTGGGAGCTGAGAAACCATGTGTGAGTGGGCAGTTCAGGCAAGCACCATGGTGGGAAGATGGGCTTCTCTCTTCAACAGGAGAGAGCTAGAGACAAGAAAACAAAATTGCACTGCAATAGTCTTGCTTCAAACCATTTAGCTGTGGGCAAGTGAGCAGTCCCATTTTCTGTTTCTGTTGAGGAACTTCTCTCAGCTACTAATGATGATAGCAGAGCTGTGGAAATAAAACCACCAGGTACCAGCACTGGTTCTTCGTTCTCAGTAGCATAATAAATACAAGTACCTTTGCTAGTAAATAGACTGTTGAAGCAATTCTTTTGATCCCTGTGAGAACCCCATGTTTAGAAAATATTTGCTCTTGATTGCTCCATTATGGGTTCAAGCTCTTTCCAGGACACATCATTGATCTCATCTCTTAGTTTTCATCAGTGCTGTACTTAATTTTGAGGAACAGTCTGAAAGAAAGTATTGCCAGTTGGTACTAACCTCCTGAGTTCAAAGGAGGGATAAGTTTCCTCCCAGTTGTTTGAATGTTCACTCTTCATTTCAGGTTGTCTTTGAAATTCACGTTGCTTCTTAGGACTTGTTTTGTTCTGGGAATTTTCCCGCCATAGAACGCAGCCCATAAAGAATTCATAAGAAACCAAATTGCAGTGAAGAAAAAAATTAGAGCAAAAACATAGTATTTTACCCATATTGAATTCTTTGCTGTCTACTGCATTCTTTCTCTGTCACCTGAAATATTGTTCCTCCCCGGAAAAAAAAAAATATATTCAACACAACTTTTAGGCAGTTTGGTTTTATTGGGAAAGGTGATGATGAGTTAGTGGTAACATGAGTCAGACTGAACACTTTCATGTGTCATGTCTCATCCAGAACTCTGGTTTTCTTTTTCCTCTGAGAAAGTATTTACAAAGAATGCACTTTTCTCATCTTCATTTGTGCACACTACAAAAAACACCTCATTATTTGACCAGTTGGCAACTGTATGCCCAGGACTGAAAAACAGACTTCTTGGAGGAAAGAGGTGTTTCTGGCAAAATTGCACAATAGCTGCTCAATGAATGAGCAAAGATAAGTGCTAGCAGACTCCCCACATTCGGTTTACCCACATCTCCTTAGAGTAGTTCTCTTTGATAATTACTGCTAGAAGGCATCATGATCCCATCAGGCTCTGCAGGACATCAAGGCTTTGTCTCACTATTGAGATGTTCAACTTACATGCATCCCATCCAACCTCGGTCATCTAATTGAAGCCCCTACCCTGGGACCTCCTTACTCTAGATCCCCCTCCAGCGAAAGAGAGACTGTCATCTTCATGGCTAAATCAAAATTTGTGAGGGCCGAATCATTTTACAGAAGTACGTGTTTCTCAGGGCACTAAGATAGCTTAAGCACTTCAGTCGTGTACTTAAAGCTACAGATGAGAAACCTAGGGCACAGAATCTACCCAAATTAGAGCCTGACAAACTGAGGGAAAATGCTAAGTACTGCCTATGCTAGCAAGTGGATGAGAAGCACCAAAAAAGGATACTAGAGAATATCAAGAAGACAAAAGTCACTTTGGTACTTTATATGCAGACTAAGAATGCAAGCCATCTCTCTTTGATTTCTTACCCCAACACAATCTGGTTCTGAAACCTTTAGCAGTCTCTTTCTTGGGTCCTCACTTAGAAAATTAGGAGTAAAGCCTCTGTTCCCTTGGAGTTAGTACATTACAGATCACAATATGGAATACAGAGAAATTCAATGGCAAGAGGTTTGAGAGGAAAGAGGTATCTACATTTACTTAAAATAGATGGATTAAATGGAACTATATCTCTGCTAAACTGGCTTATTGCATCATTTTAGGAGTACATGAATCTTCTAAAAGCAATAAAGGAAAAATTATGCCTTCAACAGCACCCACTTTTCAAAGAGGGTACCTGCAACACCATACCATCATCAGAGCTAAATGCAGAGACTTGAGCTGTCCCACAGTGTATATAAGCCAGTGTAAATTATATGTCATGGGCTTTGTATAGTTAAAAACCAGAAGTGGGGGATGGGAAAAGGAGAGTGAAGTTCCATCTTCATATTTATTTTGCTTCATAAATATGCATTCCCCCTATGACCCTCTTGTGTCCTGGCACAGAACTGTGCTGTTTTTCATTTTACCATTAAAGAATGTCACATCATAAACAACCAGTTCCCACAGACATGCATAAAATCTCACACTCAGCTGAGCCCATAACTTTCTGTGAATGATCAAATGCTCTATGCAATAATTTTTAAACTGATAATTATGCACTATTTGATCAGCTTGTATGTTCATACTAGACACCTGATTAGCAAACACTACAGTGTTTACTCATTTTTCTTCCATGAGCTATCTCTCCCTCTTCCCCCCCTGCCAACTTATGTGGTTCCCTACTGTGACAGTGTCTAAACAATTTCTATATATTTAAAACCAGAAATAACATTGTACTTCTTCATTTCTTCCTTAAATTTTTTTCTTTTCCCAACTTGATTAATTTATATGTTGGTCAATTACTCATGTTATGCTCATTTTGCCTTGAGAAGAAACAGTTTTTTACGGTAAATGTCTGTGGAATTTGAATGCTAAGGCTTAAAAATCTGACTTCTGTATTTGTTCTTGAAAGGCAGGAACCACCACTGTCCTCTTGATGGGGGCAGAAGGTTCTGCATTGTTTCTGCTCCATCTCTTGAGGACACTGCCTGGGATTTTCACCTGCTAACTGAAGTGTTGCTGGCCCCATGAACTTTATCTGCCATGAGAGTTCCTGCTTAAGAAGACACAGTCATCTCTTGGGAAGAGAGATGCCCTTCAGTCATCCTGGACATCTTCACACCCTAGATACTATAGCTATGTTTAATACCACCAGTTAATAATTTCGTCAACAAAATGGGCATGGGCATTGGGATTTCTTCACCCTAAGCATCTTGCTCTCCCAATAGCATTCTGCACCTCTAAAGAATCTGAAGACTTCACATCAGTTTAGCTATCTGAAGGTAAATTCATTTAATACAGGGAGGACATTGTGCAGGAGGTGCAATCTCCAAGCACATCTTCCCAATATTACTTTGGCATAACTTTAACCAGGGGTTTTTGGCTGAAGGCACAGAAAAAAAGTGGGCTGATCACTCAGTGCTATTCTCTGACTCACCCAAGTGCTATTGCTGAACTCATCTTCTGGCTTTCACTATGCACAAGCACAAGAGAGAAAGAAACAGCAGGGCTGCCCTGCTCCCATGATAGTGTCAGCCTAAAACCAAGCCATAACATCCACTTAACGCCTCTTTAGAAGAGCTAAATGGATTTTGTAAATTCCATTGGTAAATTAGTGCTAGTGTTAGTCACATAAATCTTGCCATTAAAATGATTTACCTCAACTGTAGCATTATTAATGTTCAGTAAATTAGGTCCATAAAATGACATTTGCCATGCCATTAACCAAAGATAATCCACAAAGCTCATTTCTAACCCCCTTTATATTTTTATAATGTCCTTCATAAACACTACTGTAGCTCTCTTAGACACATGCAGTCATCAGTATATTGATAGCTCTGACACAGCATACGCTTCAGATCAATTACTGAACCAGGAGACTAATTTAGATAATCTTTACTTGTGGTCAGAAAAAGATTCATTATTTATGAGTGCAAACAAAACTGTATCATTGTTCCTCAATTCAAAACATATGTTCCCTGGAACATCAGCCATCTTCAGACTTTCTTTAGTCAAAGCAGATTATAGCTCTGGAAAATGCTGGTAATTTCAGAAACTGGCTGAACAAAGATCTTTCAGGAACAAAAATAGAACCCTTGAAGCAATCAAGAAAACAAAATTATTTATAAATACTTTACTGGATGGCCAAAAGATAGATCTCACAAAGTGTTATAATGTTATTAATCTCTTTCTCCATTTTTATTTATACTAGACATTTCCATTAAAGCCCTGTGGTGGCTGAAGTCCAGTCACAATACTTGCAGTTTTATTTGAGGAAAAAAGGTCTTAGAAGGTATAATTAATTGGTCTCATCTCTCAATTGCTCGACTTTGCAAATACAAGAAATTTCAGACCTAACACTAGCATTACCATTTCATGAGATACTAAGCATCCTCTGCTCCCACTAATGACATGAGGATGATGTCATTGAATCATGTCTCTCATGATGGATGTGCAGAGCAGTTTGCTTGTAGATGACCTCACTGAATTGGGACAGAAGATCTTGCACCTGTCATAGAAGAGAATGAGATACATGGAGAAATATCCAATCAAGAACAGCACTGCATTCCATAAAATAATAATTTCAACTATAAGAATAAAAATCTCAAACTTCCTTAGGTCAGTAGTGTAGCTTTATAGCAAAATGACAAATTAATTTTACAGTATCCATTCTATGACACCAAAAGGGATGCAAACAGTCTTCCCAATGAGTTTTGCTTGTGATTACCACTACGTGAAGGCAGAATCTAAATCACGAGGATCATGTTCCACCAGTTTAGGAAGTTACTGGTGTTCAGCTGCTGGTAACTGGCCTCCATGTAAAATGTAGTATTTAGCTATGTTTACATTGCTCTTCTTCTTCAGCACAAAATACAAGTATTCAGCCCAAAGGACCCACATAAGTGTTTTAGCTATTCAATCATGACACAAAAAAGACATTTGATTGCATCCTATTAACCTATTGATCTCCAATGGAGCTCCTGTCAGAAGACCATCTTCTAACACTTCCAGCTGTGCATTGCCGAGTTTATACACCTGTCCATGCTAACAGAGAAAACAGCAAAGTCTCACATTCACCTTTTCTTAATTGTTTTCAAAAAGGAGGATCCAATCATCGGAAAGCGCTGTATTGACACCTTTGTTGCCTACCTAGCCACCACTACCTGAAAAGAACATGATCAGCCTGATCATAGTTAAATTCATTACAAGACAGACTTAATTAGTTCCCAAAACCAGGTCAATATTTTTCCTGCACTCAGACTATTCATACAGTGCAAGAATGAACTGGCTGAAGAGTATTTCTGTAGTGAACTCCAGAAGCTGACAGGAAATCTTAAAAGGGGGAGATTGCCCTTCCAGCCAAAGTGTGAATATGAGGATAGGCATGGAATGCTGCCCCTCCTATACCAGAAACACCGGCAGTCTTGAGAAAAACAAAACAAAGAAGGGGCTACAAAATATCTGAGATTTTTGGATGTTCTGGGTCATGAAAGATGTTCCAGATTCATCCTACTGAGTTCAAGGTGCCGGGAAGTGACCGCTGCCCTCCATGGATGCTCACTCTCAAGCAGAAGGGCTTTATGTTGCTACCATGCCCTTGCTGAACTTCTCCTCTCCTTTAGTGAGGAGAATTTAAGCTTGCCTGAAATGTGTCTAATGTCCACCCGCTCACATAAAGAAATCATAAAACATCATGTCAGGCATAGTATTTTTAGAACATGAAAGTAATAGAACATGAAAGTCATGACTGCCACAACAGAAGTCCAGCTTCAGCTCTAATTAATAATGTATGCTGCCCCAGACACTTCATGCTTTCTATATGTGACGCCGTGCTTCATGCGATGTGCAAGCTAGCTTGATCCAATTCTTAATGAGTACAAGATGCGGTTGTGGCTTTTGTTACCTGTTCTTCATTAGTTATTAGTAACAAAACACTAAAATTTATTGGGCAAGACTAGCTAATTGAAGGAACAAATATGAAAAAACAGCACAGTCTTTTGTGAAAAAACTGTATCAGAGGGTTATTTGCATTTTTATTTTGAAAACAGAATGAACATTTTTAAACTCTTCTGTGGTGGAAGAGCTTAGAAGACAAAAGGATTTATTAGAAGATTGCATATATCTAGGTCCTCCAGAAATAGAGCATGAAGTTTCCTTGAAAAGCATGCATTACTTCAACTTTGCCAAAAAAAATTACAACAGCCCAATCACCTAAGCTTTACACCTTTAAAGGTTAGATGTTGTTTTACCTATGGATTTTTATTGTTTAAAAGAAAGAGAAAAAAAAAACATCAGATTTTTATTGGTCTAAATCTCAGCCAGCTCTTGTAAAATTTTTAGACTCACTCAGTCAGCCTTAAGAGTAGGGTAATACCTGGCTCCTTAGAAAAGCATTAGTGAAGCCTGGCTTTACTCCTTGAAAATAACTGGGCTCATTGTGGACCTCAGTAGCAAGACGTAATTATAAAACTGGAGTTTTTTTAGCCCATTGATGAAATGCCAGCCATGCAGAAGATATTATAGAACACATAACAAATAACAGAGGTTTGATTTATTTAAGTCTTGCATTTGCGATGTTATTGTATTGTCATTTCTCTAAGCTATTGTAAAATCATTACTATATATACCTTCGTCAAAGACTCTAATAGCGTGACTATTATCATCATCACTCAGGATGATTATATGCAAAACGGGCAGTCATTTGCACCTCCTATTAGGCCTTACTCATGCTATACTATCTGCACACCTTGTGATATTTGACTGTTTTAAATAAGACACATGCAGCCTTACTCTGCTGGCAGCCACATCAGCGCCAGCTCAGTGAAGCCAGCTGGGTTGCAACAATGACTGCAGAGCTGGGTTCATTTTCTCCTCCTGTCCTAGAACAAAAGGAGTACAAGCTATTTTTAAAGCCTACATTTTCACTTGTTCTTGTATTGATAATCTCAAGGCAGATTTAGTACCTCACTGGTAGAGTTCAACTCACATATCTAAAGATAACCCTGAAGCAAGCTTCCATATCACTAATATTCTTCACATATTATTGTGCTGATCCCGAGAGGGAATCTATAATAATACAAAGGGAATCTGGAAGAGTGAAACTGCAAAAGAAATATACTGTACTTGCGGTCTTGAGAATGAAAAACAGTATTAGAAGTGTTTAGCCTTTGGCCAACACAAAACCTATGGCCCTGAGCAGCCTTTTACAGAAAAATTAGATGCATAAGGGAGAATCAGAGGAGCAATTAGAGCTGTTTGTATTTGGAGTTTCATCAGATTAACTCAACCCATTTTTTATCTTTCTTTTAATTAACCAGGTGCAAAAGTGCAGGTGAACAATTGTATACCTGCTGAAAATCTAAGTTTAGCGAATGGCAGCTAGGAAGAGATTTAAGCTAAAGTGACACAAACAGACCTTAAGCCAAAGCATTATCCATAGGGTGCAGTATGTGTGTTGGGGACATTATGACAAAACAGACTTCTCAGCCTTTCCTTGCGTGGGTCAACCTGGAAATAAAAAACACACATTAGGAGGGAGGGTCCACTCAGAGCTGAAGGTCATCATCCAGGCACTCTGCCAATGCAGAAAATCAAACAAAGCAATAGTGTTGAGATAAGTAACCTTCTGGAGATCCCTTTTTCCCTCATAAGTTCAGAAGGAGCCCATATAACTAGCTTGGCATAGATATTTTAACTTTAGGCAGTTAAAGCTGAATGAGATTAACCCGAACCAAAATTAAGTTACCTCTTATTGGATGTAAATCATCATTTTTAAAGCTACAATGCCAGAGGCAACCCAAGGAGGCTGACAATGGGCTGCTGGCTATGAAGATCAGTGCGTTTCCACAAAGCACTAAATAAACAATAGGAGATGGAAGAAGAGGTCTGCATTCCTTAAAAGGACAAGATGTACAAAAAGTAAACTCATGGTTTTCGAAAAAGATAAAAAAAGAAAGCAACTAAGAACAGAAAACAAAGCAGGCTGTTTCTAAAAGTAAACTTGAATCACCAAATGTGTTTAATGTAAAGAACCCAGCATATGGCTGCATCAGAAATATACATTAAGGAAAAAAATCTTGTGTCTGGAATAAATTTCCAAACCATTTTGTTTCCTTTAATAAGAGAACACAGAATATAGAGGGGGGTGGAGGGGCAGGGGACAAGTCTCTGACATGGCAGCTCTGTCTTTTCTCAACTCTGCAAAAAAGATTTAAGGGCCAAAAACATTTTACAGATGTAAAAAGAGGGGAAAAGGACCTGGATTTACCCACGTCACTTCAGGAATTTGACTGAAATGCCGACTTGTGTGTACTCCTCTACTCAGGCTCCTTCTGACAAAATACTCATCTCCAGGTGATGGGCTACATGTCCTTTTGAAGGTCTGTAACTCTTTCCACTCATCATAGAGAGTGCTTGTGGTGAGGACACCCCTAGCGGTCACCAGACATAAGTAGTTTTATAAGTAAGGATGAATAACAAACCTAGAACCAAACCATCAAACTGGTCTTGAGAAAGCACGGAAACCCACTGTTGGTTTCACGTGAGTGCTGATGAAGAGTGTCTGTGCATCCCTGTACCTTCAGCAATGACTCTGGCACACCATTCCCTCAAAGTAAGGAAAACTACCGGAGCAAATGCTGCAGTCTTTATAGATATTTGACAGGTAAACTCAGTTGTTGCTTCCTACAGCGCATACAGCAGTCAAAATCAGCATTTTACAAACAACTCAAAGGGCAATCATCAACAGAAAGAGAGAAATATCTTATCTGGAGGACAGCTACAAAATACAAAATGTCTTGCTCATCTAACTTACCTGTAATGTAATGTGCTCCACATTTTATGCAGCACTGCTATGTTCCTGGTAACCTGCAACTTGCCATTTTTTGTGCTGGTTTCCTATGCACTCGGGATTGTTTTTCTGTGTGATAACTTAGACTTTCTTTCTAGACAAACTCCTTCTTGAAATACCCTAGAGAATTGTGTATAACTGCTTCATTTTCTTGTAGCTGAATATCATTTTTTGTGTAAAGTAAAAAATATCTGCTCTCTGGTCAACGCATTTCAACAGCTTTGTCAAAAGTATTGGCATAAGAGTTCCCAAATAACAGAAAAATGAGTTGGATAGTAAAATGCTATTAGCATCAGTATATTCTATGAGCTGACCAGAAATGCACTTCTGTTCTGCTCAGATCAAATTGAAATACCACTGCAAATTTTACACGCTACATTTTTCATCAAAATTCCTGCAAAACTAATAAAAATGAAACCATACTACTGGTTTTTCTATATGGATATCACAAATCTTATTTCTACATATTGATATTTTACCTAATAATTTAGTGAGATGGGGTATTTAGCAGCTGCTCTTAACCTTTAAATGTCAGATTGGGCATGTGGAATTAAAATAACATTTGAAAATTTGTTTCTATGTAATTTCTCTGAAAATATACACTCTTCAGTATACTGTAGGATTAACAACATACACAGTGTGCTTCCAAAACAATTATTTATTTGCCTTAGTAGTACGTAAGCAGATTTGTTGAAAGCTTGAGTTTCTAGCTCTTACTAAAAAAGATGCACTGTGACCGCGCTGTAAACAGAGACTATATGGAAAGGCAGGGCTTCTTAATCCTAGAAGCCTGATCTTAAATTCACTGCTCTTTTTGGAAACAAAATGACACCCAGACAGTGCAGCACGTGTCGCCCTGTACAACACTATGCGTGTCGCTGGTTTTGGCGTGAAATATAAGAACAGAAGGTGAGAGTGTTCATCAAGCATGCATCTTCCTGGGCTTTTCAGACAGCAATTGCAGCGAGCCAGCCTGTGATCACCAGGCTGCAGACTGGAAACTAAGTGGTGTAGCAGCCGTGTGGCGTTATAATCAATGCCAGTTTGCAAGACTTTGTTCTTCCCACTGAAATGCTACATCTACATGACTGATAGGCACAGGTGATTGATAAAAATAGATTTTCTGGGGTACCTTGCATTCTGTCTTTCCTTACAAAAAGACTGCTTTGAAGTGAGCAGCAGAGAGCTGTTTGAGTGCTGGGGTCTTTGGCAGTCAGGTGCAGAAACTGTCCCACTCGGTGCCCTTATGGTTATGCTTTAAGCGTCTCCACACCCACATTCAGTGAAACAGTTTGCAAATTATTAGTAAAGCAAATGAGACACAAGTTTGTGCTAGCGCAGGATGTGGTACCGGCAGTGCATGAAACTCTATCTTGTAATTTTAGCATGAGGTTCTGTATCTCGTTTGTACTTCTGGCTCACAGGGTTCGGGGTCAGTGCTTCTCCAAATGGTTTTAAGGGTGAAGTAATCTGTCCTGTGACCCCTTCCACATCTTGCATTTTATTTGCGTTCACAGTTGCACAGTTCAAAAATAGGAGCATGTACTTCCTACTGTTAATGCTAATATTCTGACTTGCCATTTCTGTTTTCTGTTTGGTAGACTTGGGAGTGTTGTTACCAGTCCTGAGCATACTGAGCCTCTCTCAAAAAGCTCTCACAAACATTTTCTTTAAGTTTTCTATATCTGCAACCAAAATACTGAAGGGCAATCAAAGGGAATCTGTGGGCTGGTACTTGCCCACATCCTTCCCAGCAGAGTGTTTTCTGTTTCTCTTTTTAAATTCGTATGTTGATACACAGCATAAAAAGCAGTCTTATATGTATATCAAATATTGCAGATGGGTAATGTGACAGAATTAATTCCCTGACCTTCTGGTAAAAAAAATCTAGTATTTTACAAATGTACAATCCTATATTAGTTTCACAATTACTGTGAAGGCTCCTATTACATTATTACCTGGGAATATTCCAGTAGATTTTTACAGCATGCTAACTATATTGGAGAAGTAAACAAGAATGCCTCTAACACCATAAATTTGGAACTGGAGGAAGTATAACTCATATTATTCAGATAAACCATATTTTAGATAACAGACAGTCAGCCAAAAAATTGTATGAACAATCCTTTAGAGTATAAGTTATTTCGTGTGTGAGAAATGTTAAGAAAGCATTAAAGAGCTCAGCCTGTGTAACTTTTTTCAACAGTTCTACAGGTATAAATGAAAATGTCAAGTGCTTCTAATAAGTTAGTTTATGGGACTGTGGTATGTATTTATAGAGATTGGTCTGGATGCTTTTCCATTAGGTACAGTACTGTACAGTTTTTTGGCTCATACTTGAAGGAAGTTATAAACCAAAGTGGGTTCCTCATTCCTCAGCATTTGACATATTCTGATTGCAAAACATTTGGGGTTTTACACGATTTATTGTAAATAATCTCTCCTATAATGTTCACAGCACAATAATTCACAACCCTGAGGCAAGAGAGTTCTGCAGAAATGACATTATACGGAAGATAACTTTTCAGAATTTACCATTTGCACATCATGTTCAGAATCTATAACACATGTAAAGTGGTCAAATCCTCATCTTTCAAATATTTTTTTCTATCATTTTGTGGTATTTTATTAAAAATTGTTACAGCCAGCCTAATGGCTTGACTGATAACTCAATATGTTACCACATCCTGCAGTAGTATAAATTGGAAGTGAGGAAACAAGACAGGTTCTTGTGTAAAAGATGCCTAACATTGGGTGCCATGCTTTGAGAACAGGCTTGCCACTTCTTAAGTGCAGATGAGACAAAAGAAAAGGCTGACATTGAGAAAAGATACATGCCACTAAAATTATGTTGTTAAAATTACACGAATCTGTAACACAAGAAAAATTGGTTTACTTTTACTAACCTTTAAGTCAAATCTGGAGTCAGCCATTTTCTTTTATATTAACCTGTTTTCACGTGTCTTTTCTCACCATTCTCTTTGAAGGTGAAATTACAATAAAGTATTGTTATTAATATTAAGAATGGTAAAAAGGACATTCTGTACAGTTGAATAATTGGACTTAGAATCTGAACAGTCGTGTCCTGTTCCCAGGTTTATGGCCAGCTCAGGGTATAAAGGGGAATGTACACAATTAAAAGACTTCTTGTTCTTCTCCCAGCCCTTTCCACCAAAACCCCTATATCTGGAATTTTAAAAAACTGTTAAAGAAATTTAGATTCCTGAGTGAAAATCTGTTATAACTAGTCAGTAACACCTCTAATAAGATGCTCATTCTCTTTAAGGGGAGGAGAGGGATGTCTGTGAGAGGTAAGCCACTCTTAAGCGGTTACATAGGTAACAAGAGCTTCAAGGCTCTTGTAACACTGGAGGAGATGAGCACCTTAGAGCAAAACTAGGCAGATGCTGGGACACATGCTGTGGTCCTCAGGAATGGCTACTGCTTGGGAAAAACCATTCTCTTTGAGACCCTATGATTTCTGTAGTTTTACAACAGAGGCTTTGATAAGACTCATCTTTCTGCCACTTGCTCCATGCTTTATACCTTTCTGTCATCCTATGGGAGATGTTGCACAGAAAGGTTCTCTGGCTTCACCCCATTGTGCAGGGAAGGTCCAAGCTTCCCTGGAGGCAGCTAGGTACCCTGGTTTAAGGCTACCAACATCATGACTCAATGCTGCCCAAAAAGTAGGGCAAGGACGCTCCTGAACCAGGGAAAGCCTGAACCAGCACATTCCCCTTAAGGCTGAACATCTCTGTGCCATGGAGAGTGGTCTGCCTGGATTGGTGCAGTTCGCACAAGGAGACACGAGACTGCAGAGGAGAATAAATCTGCACATGGAGAAATAACAAACTCAGAGTGGTCTGACTGCAGCAATTTATACTCAGAAGTCCTAGGACCAGAGGTCACAAGATCTTTACAGGCAAAGCCCAGAGTTATCAAACAATAGCTGTTAATGATAATCAACATCCTAAGTAAAACTCATCAACATTGTTTAGTGTGGCTTTAAAATGAGAAATCGTCAGCTTTCTTCGAAACGAAAAGTCTTTACAGAGGCTTTTTTATTTGCTAGCTAATGAGACCTATTTCACCTCCTAGGATGACACTTTGTCTGTTAAAGCCTTTCCTCAAAAGCAGCTTCTCTTTATGTCCACTGATGAAAGATGATGATATTCTCCCTGAGGTTTTACCTTTCTACATAGTTTAATTCATACCCTGACTTTGCACTGAGTACTAATCTGTCTCTGTGTTCTCTGAGACAAGCATTTCTTTTACCTATCATGGAGTGCAGGCCAGGTCTCCCAGTAGAGCAGGGTTCTCCAAGTCGTTTTGATAATGTTTAGGAAGTTTAGGAGTAGCAGTGAAATTAAATCTCAGTGATGCCTTCTTTGAAATTGGGAAAGAGCTATCACCCAAAACGGAAGAACCTGCACATTTTAGTATTTCATACGAGGAGAAATTCATGCTTACTCTCAGCAAGAATAAAAAAAGATATTTGAGACTTGGAGCTTCAAGTGTTGCATCTAAATCTATATTTCACATAAATAAATAGCCTCTTTTACAAAAGCATTAAAATACCAGGTGTACAGTACTTCCATTTACTACAATAGGTAACCTAATTCCCATGGGGGGTGGGGGAAATGAAAAACCTTTCAAAGCAAACCCTGCTTGTATTCTATTCACGGGATTTGACTGGCTTGATGTTTTCATGATGGATGTTCTGCAGAACCTGAACAGTCGTTCTCTTTAAATGAGCCACAAAATTACAAAATATTCAAAACCTGAGCAAATTGTAAGCCCTATGGTGCTGAACACGCAGACAACTAAAGACAATGCTCTGCAAGCTGTGAGCTCCCAGGGCTCTGTTTCTCCTAAGGGATTAAACCTAACCCCTAATGATGGCACTCAAAAGTGTCAACACTGATTATTCAAATTCTGATCATCTCAACCTATGAGACAGGGAAGGTTTGGGGAGCTGCTGGAGAAAGGGAAACACTGAAGAAATATGTTAGGAGGTGGACCAAAACAGGCAGAAGAGAATGAAATAAAGGAAAAAGAATGAGGACAGGAGAGAAACACAGAGAATAAATAGTCCTCCAAAAATCTAAACTGTGAGCACCTGCTAAATGACAAAACAGGGCACCTAAATAACAGTGATGATTATTGATTTGGTTCCTGTAAAAAGCCGTTTGCTATCCTTCATCTTGGTGCACAGTTTTCCGGTGACACCAGTGGGAAATCCTCTGTGATTGGAGTGGGCCAAAGTCCTGAATATAGATCCCTGCCCACAGGCCATCATTAAAAATAGAAACTGGTCTTCTCCTGCTGATGGCCTGACTTCCCTGAGCTCCAGTGAGTGACCGTACAGGCTACTGAAGAGGTCACTTACAGAGAGAGTGCTAGGTACAGATACTGAAGGTTAAAGCAAGGACCTGAAACCTGAAAAAGTAGCACCACTAAAAATAATGAAGGCTTTGGGTGACATTTTTCAAAGCAAGCAGCAGGAGATGAACAGATGGAGCCTGTGTGTATTTCCAGAGTTGTGTTTTGAACTTTTAGCTCAAAAGGCCTAAGGGTAAAATTAACACTTAATAAATATGAAGTTTTCAAATATTTATTGCTTTGAAAGAAATTGCTCCTAAATAAAAGGAAGAGTTGACACCAGTCAAAATAATCCCAAAGAAACATCTTTGTCCAATCCTCAGGAAACCTTGCCATTTTTCTTATCCCTCTCTCCTGCCTTTCCTTGTCATTGCTTTTTGTGTGTGTGTGTGTATTGATGCTCATTTATTGTCAGCATTTAATAATTCATCTCAAATTACCAAGGCTCCATCATTACAAAACATGCACCGTCCCTCCGCAGATCGGCTGTATGGGCTCAGACAAACAAGAAGGTAACATGCACCACATGTAGCATGAGATTTTTGTCTAAATTGCCCTGGCACTTCAAATAAAATGCATCCTGTGTGTCTGTAACGTAAGGGTAGGATGAAAAGCTAAAGGTCAGGTGTTCGAGTCTTGGTTTTGAACACCACCAAATGCCTCCGTGCAAAGGAGATTGACTTTATTCTCCATCGGCCACTGCAGTGACAGTCCTGAATCTTCCAAGCAGCAATCAACAGTGATCCTTGAAGACAGCAGAAGATTAATGAGAGCTTGACCTCTCTGAATGTGAGGCACAGAGTTCATTGTCGCAGGACTCTCTTGTCAATGTAAACCTACAATACGTTTCTGTTATTATTTAGAGCAGAGTGTTAGTGATCAGTAGGCTAAATCTGAATATCTTCAGCGTTGTTACCAGCCGTGCAATATCAGCCTAACAATATTAGTTGGTGAAAGCTGGGGTGTGACTTGAGACACAGAAGAGCCAAGTATGAGCTGAGTCTATCCATGCCCTGGAATAGTCGAGCAGGAGGGTGACACAAAGGCCTGAAAGCAGCACAGGTCAGCCTGACAAGGCCTGACGAGGGCATGGGAGGGACAGAGGTGTGCAGGAGCCTTCTGCTGGCCCTCTGCTCTTACCATAGGCAGAGGCAGGGAGAACCCACTACTCCTTGTTTGGTCAGGAGAAGCCAGTGCGAGGCCTGACAGCCCAAACATTACTCGGGTCTGATGGAAGGTATATCCCATGTCAGCCTGACTTTTGACTCAAGTGCTAAAAGGAGAGTGCAAGACATTCATCAAAACACAAATGTTGGCTGCAAAAAATTATGGATTTGAGTCCAAAATGTTGTAGGCATGTTGACTCTGCATTAACATTATGACTCTGATGTCATTTAAAAAAATTACATTCAGTACCCCTCCCTAATATTTAATTATCACAAGCATTGAAGCAAGGTACATAAGACCACATCCTGTAGTACTTAATGGGAAAATAACGTATTGTCGTTGTACTTACTGCAGTCTACTTCAATTTTATAACATTTTTAAATCAGTGAGGAGGAGGAACACAAAAAGAACTGAATGATGCTGTCAGACTTAAATGGATGCTTGCTGTTAGATTTGTAAGAGTGGTATACCTGAATACAGGACAGATTGCTGCTTTATAAATATGCATAGTAATAATGCCAGAGAATGTGTTATGGAAAAGATACTTAGACTGGTCAGCTTTTTATTCCTTGATTAAAAAAATAATAATGAGCATTTCACTACAGTTTTCATAGAGGCAAAACCACATTCATGCTGTGTCTTTGTGGATCTAAGTAAAACAGGCTTGACCCCTGAAGTCACTTTTTAATAATTAACTCTCACTAAGTTCATTAAACACTAATTGAAGCTAGAGAAGAAAAAATTGTGAAGTATATGCAGACAGACAGAGACACCAAATGTGATTAGAGATACTGACTGTGGTATATATGTGCAATACAGTACATGCATTATATAGATTTCAAACCAATTCCATAGAGATTTTTAAATCCTTTATCCCATGATAAATCCTACCATGTTCAGTGTTACTAAAAGTTTCATTAACTAAGACTTGCAAGCTAAATGGCCTGGACATCCTAACCAATAATCTTTGGAAAGATCTGGAAAAGTAGACTCCAGACTGTACAAGATGCAGCCCCTGAGGCATCTTTCAATGCTTTGAAATGAGGTAAACAATGGCTAAAGAGATTCAACAATCTTGAGAGTCCAAGTTTTCAAACTAAATATAATTTGTAGATTTATATAAATCATTAATTTAAATATATATATTTGACAGTTTTCAGTGTTCAAAGTCAAGTTACTAAAGTTTCATTTTATTCACTCAGGAGCCAAAAATGAGAGATTTGTAGTAATCATTTAAAAAAGTGTATCTCATTACAACTGGATCAAATAACATGAACTGAGATAATACTACAGTTCACTGCACTCCAACTTTTTACCCTTCAGAACCTAGAACATTTCAAGTGCGGGTTCAGACTCCAGCAAATGTACCACACTTGCTCTTCCTGGTTAATGTGCCCGTGGAATTCTCCCATCCACCCCCAAAACATGGAAATCACTGTTGGAACTGGCTCCCAGAGTGGCACAGTGCTCAGAAAGAGCATTTCCTCAGACAGAGCATTTCCTCAGACAGACAGAAAAGGACTGAGAGTCTGCATCTGGGTCCCAGGAGACTCAGTCCTGTCACAGCCTGCTGCATGACTTAGGGCAAATCACTCAACTCCCCTGCCGTAACATTGATGTTAGCAGTAATGGGCTTTTCTGCTATACTAGAATGTAAAGGCTCCAGATCTGAGCTTCCTGAGGCCAGGTGTTTCCCATCCAGTAAGATGTTTGCAGCAGACATGGGTTCAGAGCCTCACTACTCAGCCTTTGCATAACTCCAATGAACCCAAGGAAGCTGACAATCTAACCAGGGCTGCATTTGCCATGGCTGACAGTGAGGCTCCAGTTTTATTAGGCTCCTCTGAAGACTGCTGTAACACAAACAACACAGAATGACAGCATGAAAAAAGATTCCACCCTTTTGAAAAATTCACATTGATTTCAATGGATTTTGGCTCCGCTCTTTGGTCCTGCTTCCACAAACTCATCCTCCGTACTTTTCAGTCTTTCTAATTCTAGAGATATTGTATGGAAGGAAACAGCAAGAAGAAATAAATGGAGCTGAGAAAAAGCTATGGATATGTAATGACCCCAGTCTGTTGTGACAGTTGCAGATGTTTTACAGTCTATATCCAAAGAGGTCTACCTGGAGTGCTTTAGAGACCCCTGGTCTAGGAACCTATGGATGCGTACTCTTGCATCCCAAATCAATACAGGGGCAAGACCTATATCTGTATCAGCTCTTGTTCTCGCGCTGGTTTCTGGTTGAAGACGTAGTGGATATACAGCCTGGATATAAGTGCAGCACTCGTTGGAGGGTCAGTTTAGCAGTCTCAAGAAACTGCCATTGTATGCACAGCAACTCAGTGTACTTAAAAATATGCTACCCTATTTAAGAAAGGATAAACAGTGAAATGCTTATGTTACCAGTCTCCAGGGACCAGGAGACACCAAGTACATGCTTTGCCAAAAACTTTAGGAAATCACTTAGATTATACCCGTGCATATTACTAGGTCACTCCCACACCCATTCTCACTAGAACGAAGCATACCATCAGCCTTCACATTTTCCCCAGCAGCCAGTCAGAGCAAACATGGAGACTCTGCTGAAGTAGGAGGGGAGTTCTCATGCAAGTAGGAGGTGGGACACTGTATTCATGACCACACTCATGACACCACTCCTGGAAATGCACTAGGAAATCCTGGATGGACTGAAAGTCTTGCACAGATGGGAGTGACAAGTGCTCTCCTCCTGGCCCACCACGGCTAGAGACAAGCCCCAGAGGGCCCAAATGGACAATGAAGGACAGGTAATATAAACACAAGGTTCATCACAAGTGTCACTACCTTATGCACTATTCTATAGTAACAGGAATGTTGAATTACTATTGGAAACGTAGCTGTATCAGGAGAGTAACTTCTAATTTTTATAAGTAAATCGAATCAGCCATCTTTCAGTTAAAGTTAATATATGTCTTAAGAAATGTTAAAAAAAAATCTGAGATCAAAGACAACAAATGTATGTCCACATCACAATATGTTTGCTTTTGTCTAGTTTTACATTCTTACAGCTGTTAAACAACCAAACTTTTCTTAGTTTAAAAAATACCTAATTTATTTCTGGATTTAGATTTGGTCTGCCACATTTGGTCAGTAAAACCACTGCTAATAACGGTTAAGCTCTCAGTACTTAAATAAAATACTTTCACCATAGTTCATAATAATAGCACAATAAAAGAAAAAAAAATTAAAAGTGAGATGCAGAGATTCCTTGGGAGGTTATACATGCAAATTGCCCTGAATCTGAGCAACAGTTCAACAAGAAAAGCAATATTTTGGGACAACAGTTCTGCTTTTGTAATGAGCTTGTAAGATTCATTCCACTGAAATAGCTACAGGTATATTATACCCCATGAACTATTACAAAATTAAACTTCATAAGCAATATGCCAGTGCTTTGTGTGATGCATTTGCTAAAAGAATCATTCAATTTATCATGTTTTCCTGAAGCGTTATGAGACAAGGTCTTTGAATAAAACTCATTTCATTAGGCTACCTTGTTACATGGGAAGATAAGATCTACACTTGACTAAAGACATCATTCTATCATGCCCATAATCACCCTACCTGGAGAAGTAAACATTCGGGACCTTAGAAAAATGGCATTGCATTGCCTCACTAATGGTACTGAAGGAATACATTAAAAAAAAAAAGGATCCAGGCAGACTTGGTGAAAAATTATCTGAAAGGAAATTCAAGTTCACAAAAAACTCTTCTGTGTGTACTGGAGCAAGTTGTTTAGGCCAGGCGTTCATCTCAGCTTGGGAAAATAGTTTGCAGCAGTGTGAGATGGTTAAAAATCAGATCAAGGGCTGCTGACTGCAAGATATCTATCTTGCTTTCCTATGCCAGTTTAAAAAATAGAACTCCTCAACATTTCTATCTACCCAGTCCTCCACTGGATGCTGTTACACCACTTAGAAATACACATATATTTGTATAGCTTATTTTGCTAAATATTCCTGATTAAGATCTGAGTTCTAGTCCAAGCTGTGGTACAAATTTGCTGTGTGGTTTTGGATTTAATTAGTCAGTTCTTCAGTTTCTCAGCCTATACAGAGGAAACAGAACTGATAATATATACCTAGTAGGTAGGTGCTGTAGTACAATTTTAGAAGGCCATGTGATGCATTTAGTTACCTGTAAGAAAATATTCAGAAGTTATATAATTTCAAGACTGGTGCAATTTTTTCTAGTTTCCCTTTGTTAAAATGTTATGAGGCTAAACACAGAATATCTCCTCTCCTGTTGTGATGTGAGTAAGAAGTAGCTGCCATGAAGCCAGCACATTTGAAGTCAAGGCAGAAGTAGAGCTCTGGCTTAACAAACTGCATTGCCTGTTTCGTACAACAGGTCCTGTGTCAGTCCCATGGCAGGTTGTATCATGTACAATACAGAAAACCCCATTTCTAGAATTTCCCCAGTACAAGTCAGCATCCCAAAGACCTTGCCCAAAATGTGGGGCAAGGCCTACACACAAGGCCAAGATGTTCCCAGACAGAATATCTCGTTGCTCTCTTGTGCCAGGACTCACACTGATGGCCACAAAACAGTTTGGTGAGAAAACTGAAAACTTCTTTTTATTTTCATGGCTTAATTTTCAGCCAGTTGAGTTCCTTAATCCAGCTTGCTATCCAACTGTATGACTGCTCTGGCCAGCCCCAAAGAGAGGAGAGAAGAACACATTATTGGGAAGGAAACTGAGGAGGGATTTATATGGTATTATAAAAACTTGTTCTCTTTCAGCCTTAAACAGAATTGTAGGTGGGTAGTTAAATATGTCCAGAGAGGTTTTTTCCATTGCTATTTCACATCTAAGTTGTAAGTCTCCACTTTTTTTCAAAAGCATTTTTAATTATGTGGTGTTGCCGAACCCTTTGTTGATAAACACCATAAATAGTTCTAGTAAGGGAGATAGTTTTCTATCAAAAATATTTCTGGAAAGAAAATTAAGAATATTTCCATTTTCTTCAAAATTATTTGTCTTGCAGTGAAAACAGGAACTTTTTAATACATGTTACTATTTTTGCATTTCCACATATATTTTTTTCACGTTCTTCCCCTCTTCCTTCTTTAAGTCCTTTTTTTCTGTTTTGCCAGCAGGTGAAGGAGAATGGGAAAGACAAAGTATCCTCCCTTCTTTGGGAAAAAAAGGTTGTGTGAGATATTACTTCTAATGAGTATGTTTCATTTTTTAGCTATTCTTATGTCTCAGTAAACAAGCAATTAAAATAAACAAGCTACTTGATCAGCTTTTCCTAACACCTTAGTTGCAGAATGCTTTTATACCCCTCGGAGGGTGAGTACCCTGCTAATAAATGCACTTCACTTACAGAAACTGTGGATAAAACCTCAGATGTATTTTCTTGTCTTTACTTTCTACCCTAGGCTGAAGAGCTCCTACCCAAGGCTGAAGAGTTTCTAGCAGCAGTTTCTCCCTTACATTCTGTGTAAGAATAGGATACAATTCTGTTAATGATATGTACGTTTAATCCTCATTGCTACCCATCCCGGTGTTCATTATATGGATTTTGGATTCAATAGCGTATATGTCAACTGATGTGAGAATCTGCCCTGGAAATTCTAAATCAATTCCAATTGCTAAATAGCCAGCGAGAAGTGAGCGTTTTTTAGAAGTGTTTTTTTTTGATGAGGTGTTTGAAGGAAATTTATTCCCTCTGTCCCAGCTGAGCTATCAGGATCCAGGGAGAAGCAAAGGATGAAAACACAAATGAGCAAGCTCCTTTGGAGAGCTGCATGCTTCCCTGACAGTAGGATTTGGACACAGCAAAAAGCAAGGGCACGGGGACGGAAACCATTTACACAGGTCAGCAGTGTATCAGGGAGCTGTTTAAAGTCACTTTGTCTAGACTGTATATTCTTTGATAAAGAAATTCTCTTCTTACTATAAATATCTGTTCAGTATTTTGCTGCAGGTTTCTGACAGGGATTTCACCAGGATCACCACTCTCATATAAGGCACTTATTCAGTTGAAAGACTCAGATCTTTTACAGCAGGAACCAAAGAAAGTCAAAGCTCTAAGAAGCATAAGCGCAACACAGCTAATTCACAAAGCACTTGATTTGTCAGGATGGGAATATCACATCTGGACAGCTGGTTCTATCCTAAACCCCTTCTTCAGGTGACATCAGTGATGGCCGCTTCTGAAGCTCTGAGGATGGGGATAACATCTTAACATTCACTGATGCCTTGGTGTAGGTTAGACAGATAAATTTTAAAGACTCAAGATCCTGTCTTGTGAAAAGAAAGAAAATATAAATACACCGTCAGGAAGAGATTGAAAATGAAATAGGAACAGAACATGAGAAAAAAACAACAAGAAAGGTGGAAAGAAATATAACCTAATTGAAAGCACTTTCCAGACTTTTACAAATTACAATCCCCAAAACATTTTTCAGTGGTGCTGCACATCCTTGCATAATGAATTCAAGATTATTAACAATAGGTTTGATTTTCTTAGTTACCTTTTGTGATTCCCTTAGAAGTAGTCCACTGACCCTCAGGGTCCACTGGTAACTGCTGTGACAGTATAATTATGATTTATTAAGTACGAAGGGACAAATTTTCAAAGAGCAGGGCTGGAATTTCACTTTGTAAATGGAAGTAATAATATTCAAAGTAACACAATCATATCCAAACATGGCATGCTTAGAAAATGTAGAGAGACATAATTTCTTAATCATTTGCTATAAATGTCTTTATACAGGAGCAAGATCTTCCTACAAAGAATTCTCCTTTACTCTCATAGTGAACTCTGTGTCTGCCTGTCTTCTACTTGGCAGCATTATACACTTTTAAGTTAAAAAACAGCCATATGATATGAGGCCATATCCTCAGCTGGAGTAAATCAGTCCTACTGAAGCAACAGAGCTGTGTTGATGTACACCAGCTGAAGTTCTGGCCAATTTTTCAAAATAAAAGTACTTTGAAGTGACCCAAACTACAGCATCCTAACAACCTTGTACAGCAGACAAACGTAAATCTCACAAGTCGTTGCAAGATCCTGATCTCCCATTTCGATTGAAAATAGACCCATCACAAAAGTGATATATTACGTCTCACTTTTATTGTCCGTGAGCAGGGTGGAGGTGAAGGGAAGCAAAGGGCAACAAGTCTGGGGCTAGAGTCTGTTTCTGAAATTGCCAAGACAACAAAGCTGTAGGTGTCACCTTACCTCCAGTTCATCCTGCCTCACACAATCCACCCAACCCAGGTGAAGGTCACGTCTTTATCACTTGGCACTTCAGAGTCATTTACATTTTTATGTAATTGTTTTTTGAGTGTGCATGTGTTTAGAGGGGCTGGATGGCTTGGGAATTGGTAATAGGATATCAGAGCCTGTCACCAAAAGGCCACTAGTTCAAAACCAGAGCAGTTGTTTGAGCAGCCAAAAAGCGCTAACTTTCTAATAGCTGCTCAGCAGCTTAGATGAAATGCATTGATGATTTCAGCCTCGACATGTGTCCCTATCACAAAACTGTTCTGTCGCTGCAGCTGTCAGAAAGGACACCTTGTGGATACTGTCAACAGAAAGGTCAAGGACTGTTGGTGTGAGCGTGTGGATGACCTCTTCCTCTCACCCCAAGCAGTCAATTTTCCAGGAGGAGTCAAAGAGACACACTGCTGGAACAGTGTGGGGAATGTCACCCAGCTGCTGCCCTTGCTGGTCCTCTTCTGGAGGTTAAAGCATGACATCAGACCTGTGGATGTTAAACCTCTTGCCTTTCAGAATCATTTAAAAAGCCTGAATGAAGTGCTGTGAAGAAGGTAATAAATAAACATGCAGAGAGACCTATAATGGACTTCGAAAAAAAGCATTTGCAAAAGCTATGGCTCAGTACACCTCTCTTACTAAACTTTGCTGACAATGCCAGCAGGTGCCTGGTGGCAGAATTACTGATTTGTATTTTTTTTTCCCCTAGCATCTATTTTTACCGAGTGTTTTTTTTTTTCTCCTAGCTCTGTACGATTTATGCTCTTCACTAAGCACCTGCTTCCCACCTAGGAAATAATAAATGCTTCAGGTCTGTCTGTTCTGCAGAGGGACAGAGAAAGGGATGGAGATCCAATGCACCTATTCAGCTACCAAGAAACCCAGTATCACAGAAAGTCATAATTAGGCTGCTTGCCCTTGGCAGCATGAACTAAGGGCTAAAACCTCCCTCTGTGCTGTAGCAAAAACCTGACCTCAAGTCAACTTGCACAAAGCAACACCAGCAGAAGCCCAGTAGGACATGAGGAATGCAATTTGCCAGGGGGTTCACTACGCTCCTCTCCCCCTAACACAGCGCAGACTCTGCTGGGAGCAGGCTCACTTCCACCTGTGTATGGATGACAGTGCACACAGTATTCACAGAGGGCACAGGCATATCTTTAAATCAAGTAGCTGAGGTGGCAAGATGGCCATTCAGCCATGATAACATGAGCTCAAAGCTAGGTAGCTCTTGAAGTCTATACCGCATCACTTGTTGGGATTGTTTTTACAGCCAGCTCTGAGTTACCTCTTGTTCTCACTCTGTAGTTATTGGTACACAAGCTGAGTAGATAAAAGCTGATATGGATCTACCCATAGGAGCTGCAGTCAGCTCTCTGGACTGAGGTGCACCTGTACTGGCAGAGATGGGGCTTTACACTATTGAGGTACTGAAGGGAGAGTCAAGCCCTGCACTCCTCAGACCTCAAGAGAACTTGGGCATGAGTTAGAGTTTCTTATCTGATCTTGTTTCAAGTAAACAGTCATCTCACAGAGTGCCCTGCAACCTCAAAAATATCCTTCCTGTGTCCACAACTGACCACCTAAGCTCTACCGCACTTTGGGTTTCAGAGCAAGTGAAAAGACAAAAATATCTTTCTTGTCATTGCCTTAGGAAATTTCCATTTCTTCATTCTTCTGTGGTTGTTTGTACACTTTCACAGATGATCACACACTTCAGACATATTGAAAACACTGAAAGCTGAACCACATGTACTGTGTCAAACCAGGTGGGTACTGTTATTAGCCAAATCTGGTGTCTGAAAGGAGCCAGTAAGCACCTCCCCTTCTGAAAAGAGAAATTAAAATAATTCCCTGTTTATGGTGACTAGCTGAGTCCAGATTTACACAAAATTAACCAAAAGACACTTAACAGAGCAAAAGCAGTCACAGCAGCAACCACTGGCATGAGCAGCTGGATCCCATTCTTGTTGGAAGTCCCAACATCAAAAGTACTTACTTGTTTGCCAAGTCATTTCCAGACACCTCAGAGTCAGATAGTTAAAGACTGGTTTACTTTCAAGGGAATTTCATAATCACACTTTTCTCCATTTTCTGAAACTGGCATAATTTTCTTCTGCACCTGATGTACAGTATTGTTTGGTCACCTGTCCATGGTCACTACATCTTCACTGTGTAATTATTCGGGAGCTAGTGCATATTGCACCTTACATCATCTTGTTTCTAATTTGTTTGCTGAACAGTTCTCCAACAGGTGTCTAGAGGAGCTTTATTAGTGTACTTTTTATTGCAATAGTATGTACAGGCTGTTATTAAGCACTGTTCAAATATGGAGCAAGAGAAAGTCCCAGGTCTTACTTTTCACACGGTTAGAGAAACACTAGGTTGGGAGACTGGACAGTGGCAGAGGCAAGGAAAGGCCCAAGGGCTCCTGTTGTGTACTCAGTATCCTCACTCCTGAAGATCACCCACGCCACAGAGTCTTCCTTTTGCTGGAACCTGTTGTCCTGCTTGTATTTTATTAGCCTGTGGTTAGCGTAATGCCTAGAAAAGCTAAAAGTGGGATGTGAATAGAAAGTTTTGACAAAGAGAAACTCCCTTTCTCTGTTCTCTGCAGGTGTTGAAATACTTGTGGTAGCATAGACAGCTGAATTGCCCGCCCCACCACCTTGTCTGGCTCCAAATCCGATGGACCTGTGGCTACAAACAACAAAACAACACTCCATATTCCTCCAGCTCACAACCTCCACTTGCAAATGCTGTGTGTGGGCAACCACTCTGTCTCCTGCTGCCTGAAAGGTACTTTGTGCTGATCATCTCACTGGAGGCAGCTGTATTTAACTTCAGGTGGGCTTTGAAAGAGTAGGGCTTTGTCACTCCTTTGCATATTTCTCAAGCTAGAACGAACTTTGAAAATCCACCCGTGGGAGGTCCCATGGGATGTTTCATACCTGAGCATGAAAAGTGTTGACCTATCTAGTTTTTGTAGTCACCTGCAGCTAAATGCAGGTGCCTGCCATAGGCATGTGTCTACTTTTGTAGTTATCTGCCTTGTGAGACACAAAAACTTTGGTGCCAGCATGCACACTTGAGGTCATGAGCACATACATGCTTTATTAGGAAGCAAGAAACATCACTGGAAACAAAGATATGGCTGTTAGTCAGCAATTGGTAAGTTAGAAAACTGCAGAAAAAACACTTACCTCTCTAATTCAAACTGACAGTTGTGTACTTTTTTCCCTCTATTGTCTTTTACTAAATCTATCACATAGGTGGTGCAACAACTGTTTCAAGTAGCTGAATGGAGGGGTTATCGCATCTGACTGCTGACTTTACAGTGAAGGTGGCTGGTGTGTGGTTTAAAACAGTAGACATGAGTTAATGCAGCTAACCATTCACCCCTAGAGAAGAGAGGTAACAGTTTGCTTAAAATTCGTGAGAAAAAAGGGGATCTCCTTGTAGTGGATGCTTGCCAATACACCCCAAACACATAGCTATCTAGTTACCCTGCTTTGAGGAAGAGAGGGAGTAATTTAAAAAGTATATGTAGAGCAGGCTAAGGCTGAAGCATTAAAAGGGACCTAACATTTCAACTGGCTGAAAACCTCCTGGTGTCAAAGACACTCGCAGCAGCAACTCATTTTCTGGAGCCCTGAGCTGGTAGCCCAAATTAGTTCAGTATTTCCTGCTGCACCCAGATTTCCCAGATGGTTCCAGCCCCATATAGGCAGAAACTGGGCAAATTATCAAAGGGCTTATTGCATTGCATATCAACATCTTTGGATGAACTTTGCTTCACTTATCCTGTAATACTGTAGTAGTGTTAGAAGCAAGTTGGATTTCCTCATGTATAACCATGACCAGGACAGAGCTTCCCAGATGCTAATGCTGAAAGCAAATTGACAACTTAGAAATTGAAAACCATCTTTTTCCTCTCGCTGGAATGGAGAATAGCTGTTTGGTTTAGGCTCTTTTCAAGTAATAAATATATGTTACACTTGTTCAAGTTGAGCTCATGGCAATAGTATTAATACTATATCAGGTATTCTGCCTAGCTGTGCTCACACACAGTTAAGGGAATTGCAAAGATTTTGACAACATATTCTAGAAGATAGGTACAGCACAACAGAGTGAAATGGCCATGGATCAACTAAGCTACTCAGCTAGAAACTGACAAATGGTTTAATTCAAGAGTGTATTAGTAATATTATCAGGAATTATCAGCTTTGAATTAAGATCAGGGGAACAATATCACTCTATTCTGAAGGAAGCAAGCAATGTACTGGCCTGTATATAAAGAGAAGCACTGCTCACAAGATGTATGAAGATTTCCAGTTCCCTTCACATCAGTAAGCAGGTCACAATGGGAATCCTGTATTCAGGTCAGGCACTGCAAGAAGGTATCGTTTAGAGAGGAACAAAGACACGTAAAGGTCTAGAGAAAACAACCTGAAATGAGGAAAGACTGAATGAACTGGAAGTATTTAAGAAATAAATTTGTGAAGAAACTCAGAAATAGTCTTCAGTTGTGTAAGAGTTCTCCTGCAAAAAGAGGATGATCTCTTCCTTGTGCCTGTGTTTGATAACTTCAGAAATTGTGGGCTAAAATAATAGATGGAATGATTCAAGCTATATCTAGGAGAAGCTTTCTAACACCAACACAGTCCGCTTGGCAAGGCCATGGTGTTAACATCAGAGTCTTAGACAAACATCCACCAGAATGACACATATAATGGACCTGCCCTGGGGTAGGAGGCTGGACCAAGCAACTTTCCAAGATCCCTTCCAGCTCTATGATCTCCTGGTATCCCACAGCAAGTAGCATACGCCCCTAGTATTACTCACTTAATTCAGCAAATCTGTGGTTTGGCATGTGCCATCCTACTGCCCAAATATATTTTTGGAACAGCACTGCTATCACCTCCTGCTTCTGACTGTACTGGTCCACCAGCTGTCTCCTGGGGGTCTGTGAATGCAAAAGTAATCAAAATTCACGTCCCAAAGTCTCTCTTTGTTGTATTGCAATATTACATTTAGGGGAAATATTCTTCCAAGGACTCAGTCAAGATGGGCAGTGAGCACGGAAGTGTTACTTTCATGGTACACAGTGGAAGCATTCATGTTAGTGTGGTGGAGGTTTCAAAAGGTTTGGAAGACAGGCACTGAACCTTTAAGATTTGACTACTTTTAATAGAGAAACAAGAGTCTAAATTGGTTAATTAATTACTGATTAATAAAAATTCATTTATGGGATCCAAATTGACTGAAGTATAAATGATATTGAATTGTTTATTGCTTGTTATTAGAAAGTAGGAATTTTGGGGGTTGGGAATAAAACACTTTCTGTCATCACATTTCGTTCTGCTCACTGCAGGTTTTTTTGGCTGATACTGAGAAGATAATTTAACAACAGAGTGTCTCAAGAACTAATTCCCTGGTTTCTCTCTGCTTTTACACTGTGGGATGTGCAGAAAAGCAAAACGATTCTCCAGTAAGAATGAGGAGAATATGCTGAAGAGCATAGTAGTGATGTTAGCAAAAAAAAAAAGCACTTAAATATTAAAATGGACTTCCACACGTGGTCTCACTTCTGGACAAGAAGCAGCCAGCCGATATGAATGTTTGCTGTTTACTCACAAACGCGATAGGAAGTTCCTTGAGGTACTCCTGCAGAGAAGTGACTAACAGGCATAACAGAGCCTCCTGAGATAAAAAGAAACCAACCCAAACTTTCATATGCAAAACTAATCCAAAATAAACTGTTCTCTAAGGCTTATAAATATTTAACTTTTCCTTTTTAAAATATTGCCTAGCCTTGGTGATGGTATCTTACATCTTACCTTTCTTATATTCCATGTTTCTCTTTCTCTATGACTTTTCTACATGCAACATTAACCAGATGTACAAGAAATAAAATGTCCACAAGAAAATGGTTAATGTTTTCAGGACTTGCAACTTGATCAAAAGCATAAGGGAAGTTACTCCCCAGCTGATTTATAGGCTAAAAATCTGTAAGTATTTGAATCAATACTCAAATGTTTTAATTACTACACAATTACCTGAGATTTCAAGGGACTGGGCTGGGTCAACTGATGAGCTCGTTTGATAACATGGTTGTTTCTATGAATGATAGTTCAAACAAATGAAATAGGGCCTACAAACAGATGAAATTTTCTCATCAGGAACCCAAATGTATTTCTTCATAGGACAATACATGCTACTTTTCAACAGTCAATTCCATGAAAAGAAATACATTTTATGATCTATGAGACCAATAAAAACTAACTCAGCTTGAAAGATGAATTTCAGTTTTCAAATAATCCCAGTGAAATGAGTGTGAAAGACCTATAGATCAAGAATTATTCATAGAAATTATTCAGACAATAGTTTCAAATAACCAACAAATGTGAGAAAACTGCAAGCTATTAGCACGCAATTCACACACCAGAAGAGAGGCAGTGTATGAAATAAATTATTCAAGACAAAGAGTTTTAGTACCCAGTTTTTCTCCAAATGGTGCTTTATCAGCAGCACCTTTTCCACAGACCAGACCACCGATGTCATGGTTTTGGTAGAGCACAACACACAGAGGACATTCGCTCACACTGGCCTGCAGAGGCATCAAAATTCAGGACTTAATTAGGGTGTGACTTTTCCTAGAACCACTTTGTAAACAAGAGGGAGAGAAAGGCTGCTCTGGAGGACCATTCACGCTATTTAGTTTGGGCTCATATTATCTTTTGCCATCTGCAGAACACTGCAGAGGGACACATGAGTCTAAATTCCTAATTTAGACACTTACATTAGGGACATAAAGTGAGATGTTGTGAATATTCATTATAGTGTCACGCAGCAACCACTGGATGGCAACCCAGAAGGACAATTCCCATATACACATGGGAGCAGAGAGAACCAGTCTGCAAGGACCAGCAGCATCACACCTGATTTCAGGCAAGTAATCTCAACAGAAAGCATATTGACTCTTCTCTAGGTAGGTCCACTTTCTAGAACCAGTGATTCTGGAAAATTACTGTCAAGGTTTAGCCAAATAGCAGAGGCACAGAGATAAACAAAAATGGCAGCAAAATCCTTCACCTACTCATAGGTAGAAATCTAGCGACTAGTAATAGTATCATGCTCCAAACCGAGGGATATTTATATGACTGAAATGGAGGCATTTCCTTCCCAAGCCAGATCTTCCAACCTTCCATTTTTCAACTGATGCTTCCTCTACACTCTCAACACAGGCCTGCTGCGATGTGATGTGTGTGGAAAGGAAGACCTACTGGACTACTAGTTCTCACCTACGGTGCTGTGTTCCTCATCACTCAGACTTGCTTTGCTGCTCTGGTCATGACTAGACACGTGTGTGGGTAATTGTGCAGAGTTCGCTGGTGATATTCCTCCGGTTTATGCACCTGTCGTTGTTGGCAAAACTATTTTTTTCCTTTGATAGCTTGCGGTCAATTACAGATCATGTGGGGTTTTTTGACCAAGAAGAGCTGTACTAGTGACAGCATCTTGGCCAAACTGCATGAGCATTGCCTCATCAAGGACTCCCTGCAGAATCATTTGAAGGGGTTGTTGTTCCTCTCTTCATGCCTTAAAATGGCAGAGGAGGTTGCTCTGAACTGCTAAATAAATCTCCACGTCCACCCATTCATTGTTAAGTAGTGAGATACTTTCCCTTCTGTTTCAGTGTCAGGACAAATCCAGCATAACAAGGCTCCAAGAACTCCAGCTCTTTTTGCTACGCAATCCAAGATGGTAGAAATATCTTAAGGCCAGCTTGCTTCTTGAATTTATGTCTGCTAGTGAAGAAACCTCACAAAACAGCTTGCCCTGTTTCAGCGCTACCAAAGTTAGTTCTGCACCTCAGCTTCAAACCTCGACTTTAAAACAGACCTTAAACTTGACATGGAAATTGATTCCAATTTCTCCTTCATGTGCAGGCTGTTTTTTATTTTCCCCAAGCCAGTTTCCTCTTCTTTCCTAGCAGGATCTGCAAACGCTTAAAGAGGCACCTAAAATTTGCTTTACCAGGCTCAGTTTAGCTAGAAAGAGATTAGGCACAAAGAAAAAAAAAATCAACCCTTTGTTTTCCAGAAAAACTTTATTGTTAAAGCTGTCCAGGAAAGGTGGGACACCAGCTCCTACCCCTGCCACACGCAGCTGGGATTATGGCAAGGGAGGTGTTCACGATCTCCAGCAGAGAAACACTTTAAGGCATTTAAGGCACCCTGTGAGCACCAGCTGGAGTTTGCAGTGGAGGCAGCTGTTCCAGTATGTGGGAAAGGAGACTGTAGATTAGAGCAGACAAGGCAGCTTAAGGGAGCATTTGGAGTGAGTTCCCAGTGCAGACACCCCTTCTTCACTGACAGCTGCGCCTAGGGTGAGAGAGTGGAGCATGTACTTGCTCCAGAGCCCAACACACACAAAAGGAAAGCAGAACAGTGTCTCAAAGTTGCCAGCAAGTGCTGCTGCTATCTTCAGACCCTCACCAGACCGTCATTAGGGAGCACCACATGTGCGTGGCAGACACCACACCAGACACAGCTGTTGGCAGCTACTTACAAGTGGAAGGCCCATGTTGCTTCTCCAACGCTTAGTTGGATGGATAAAAAAGGAGGAAACTCCACTTAAATGCCAAATACACACACACACATTTTTCAGAATGCAGGAAGGCCAGGAGCTTACAAGAAGTCTCGTGTCTCCTCTCCTGTCTCTTAGAGTAATGCCTTGCTGTTGTAGGTTTACACACTGTTTAAAGACCAGAGGATGAAGTTGGCTTGGAAACTCTCTATGCACAGCAATGGTCCTTCATAAATCCAAGGATGAACGTTTGCTGACTCTGATTTGTGTTCCCACATCTTGCTTTTGCACCTATGCAAAGGTTGGGACTAGGAATGGTGTCTTCCCAGAGAGGTGGAGAGCTGAGCTGGGGAGCACAAAGAAACCTGAGCATAGACTAAAGTCCTAGGCTCTGTCCTCCGTCATCTGGGCTGGAGCCTGGCCGTAGTTCAGGTTCAAACTCAAAGCCTGGATTTGAAAGAGCTGAGCTCAGCCCGGGCAGGTGCATGCTTGGTGTAACTCTGCCCACCCTCCCAAGGCTTTCAGCAGGAACACAGACCACTTGGACAGGTCAACCATGAGGTGAGTTTCCTTCTCAGCATGCCCTGAGCTGGCACCAGAATAGGTTTTTTATACACTTTTCAGAGTTTAAAGAACAACTCCACTCATGGTCAAGTTCAACTGGGAAGACACACACAGTACATCTGATCTCACGTGAGCACCCTTCACCTCTGAGAATTTCCCAAGGGCTAGAGAAAGAAACCTGTCCCCTTCACACCTTTTCCCCTGGTGGGAACAGCTCAAATCTACAGAGCTTTTTACTCACCTTCTCCGCACTGCTGTTTTCTGTCACAGGAAAGCGGGATATAGCCCTACTTGATGAGAACCAATTTGCAAGTACACAATGCCAAGATCAGCACTGTATTCCTCTCCCAAGGGCGGAGACTGTTATGTCTGCTGCAATGTATGAGATACAGCTTCCCACAGTTAAAGCAATTTGGCAGAACTTGTCCTAGTAACACTGTCATCAACACAAAGAAATCTGTTTGATTTGATACCAAACTTTTCATCTACTATATTAACATCACTTTTATGCTCCTTCATCTTATAATTTGGCACGCCAGTAGCACTGAGAAGCCGCGAAGTTCCTGTTGTGCTACATGCTATGCAAACACATGGCAAACTTGCATTGCCTGCCTTCAACCCTGAAGCCAGCAATCGAAAATACAGCATTAACTTGCCAGCCCAAAAATTCTTCCCAAAATACTGCCGTGGATTATTGCCTTGTCCAAGAACACCCCAAAAGCACATAAGAAATTTGTTAGGTATTATGTTTCTCCACCTTTCCTGTAAAAACCCAGTGGTTATTTATGGAGAGGGAATCACATTTGGACACATTGCATGGCAGCAGCGCTCAGTCCCGCTGCTGCAAAGGCAACCGGTGCTGGCAATGGTACTTTCTCCATCACCAGGTGAGTTATTGCTCCATTACCAGCCTGAACTCAGAACGCCACTCAGACTGCAGCAATAACACGACAGATAGGTCTTTATGAAATCTACACTATTAACACTATTTGTTTTGCCATGAGTTGACAACTTTAGTAAATTGCTCATAATTGGCTATCAAGGAAAAAGCACAGCTCTGCTCACCATTATTATGGTATTGATTTTCAATAACTGAGGGGTTTTTTTTGGGGGGGGGAGTGCATGCATCACTTTTGTGTTGTAAGAGACCCTAGAAAGAAACTGGCTGTGTGGGTCTTCTCTGCATCTGGAACTTCACTGTAGCAAAAAAAACACATAAAATGCACACCAAAAGTAGCTGAAGCAAAGATTTTTTTTTTCTCTGGCATTATATTTTAGCATTAAAAGAAAAGAATGGAATTAACCATGTAGCTAAACACGATGGTAGCCCTGTAGGATATTCGTGTTAGTCAAAGGCTGAAATACATTAACATTAAAAAACTCCATAGGGTTATTTTAAATATTCATTAGCAGATTTACAAGCTTTGGTGTAACGGCTGAAGACTCCAGTGTTTTTATAATTGGAAGCCAGGCCAGTGGAAACTTTCTCAGCCATGGGAAAAAAATGTGGCCCAGTTTCTGCTCCTATGTTAGAGATTCCTGATTATGCTCTCTAAATATCAATCCCCTGAACACATCTACACACACGCATACCTGATATTGCAGTATTGTTATGTGGCATCATTCATTATCAGTTCTTCTGCTTGATGTTCCTTTTTTTCCTCCTTTTTCTTTTTTTTTTTTTGAATATACTATCATGCCCATGGCCCAAAATATAGAAATCTTTTCTTCTTGTTTCAGATGAAAGTGACAGTGTTGCTCAGAAGAATGTAAAGAGTGTCTAGTGTCTCTCAACAGGTAAATGTTTCAGAAAATTTGCTGACAAGCAAAAGCACTTAACATAAACACAGGCAAACTGTCAGCAATCTTATTTAGACATGAGTCACTCAAAATTCAATTAGCATGAGATTACCAACTGATCAGGAAAATAAAGAGTAGCTCTGGCACATTTTTTTATTGTTATTTTCCTCTTCTTTTTTTTTTTAATTTAGAATTTTTAAGCTATAAGCTAGCAAAAATGCCAGAATTCCTTCAGTTTTCTGGCCTCCTGTTTCTCTGGGCACCCGAGAACTGTCTGAATTCTCGCTTCCTCACTTTCTTGTTCCATAGATGTCAAATGATCACCATGAAAGACTGAGAAAGGAGAGTTCTAAGATTTACCCCTCCCAGGAGATCTTTGCCCAGATTGCTATAAAACTCAGTGTAATCTTTGATCTTCCAGTGACTTGTACTCTTCTCTGTTACTTGAAACCCAGCATTATTATTAAGCTTAAGTAGATTGCTTTAAACTTCTAAAATATTTACTCTCCTGCCTCCCAATGGGATGTTAACAATAAAAAATAGTGAGGGCTTCTACATTTGTTTTTACTTTACATAAACGAATTAAGCAGTCTCTACTAGACTCGTTTAGACCCGCAATAATGTAAACTGAAGCAACATAAAAGAGCCTCCACATCCATGTTTACAGAATAGAAATCCTACAGTTTTTGGAGGGAGAAGTTTAGAGAAGGTGCCTAACTCATCTTTACTCTCTAGACTGTGAGCAAACCTGGATAGGCCTCTCTGTTCATAAGGGAAACGTGTGACACTAACAGCTTGGTTGTTTGCTTTTGTATTTTTTCAAGTGAGTTCAAAGGGACTCACTTGATTGTATTCCTTCCCCCTCCCCCACCCTTCATCCTTCATAACCATTGTTTAATGAATTTTTATTAGAAAAGCATGGCTGCACTTATGAAAAAAAAAAATCTGTCTTTGAAACTAGGAGGAGAGTGTGTTTTCCCTGGCATTAGCCTGTTAGTTTTTAATATCAGGTTTGCACTGGAGTTGACTCCTGGTGCATTTTGGAACCATAAGCCAACAAAGTGAAGCTAATGGGAAAGGAAATAATACAGGAGAAGCGAGCCCCTTTTGAAGTGTGGGCAGGAAATCTGCACGACTCTCTCTCTGCCTTCTCCTTTTCCCTCCTTCTTCCCCTACCCCCATCCCATGCAGTGTCCTCCTCTCCTCACAAAGAGTGACTTTTGCTCATTTTTTTGTTTAGAGGCTGGGATCAAGCAAAAACACCAGCTTAATCTCATCTTCTCAATTAGCAAAACTTCTGGGAAAAATGTTCCCTGGTGTAAAAAAAGACAAACAAATCAGTAAACATAAGGAATGAATAAACTGAGGGATCAACTCTGTAGTTTTGGACAAGGTAAAAGATGTTGCCTTCTGCCAAGCTTTCCACTGCAATGTGCCTCCCATAAAGCCTCCGAGAACCAGCAGCGTGCACAGTACTTCTTGATTCAGTGAAGATACTGGAGCATGTCATAGGTGCCTCAAAGACCTACTCACACCTCATCTTGTTAAAAACATGAAGAAGAAATTACCAGGCAGAATCACCTCCAGCTCTTAAATGGCATGCAGGTAATGTAAAGCTTTGCCAGATTACAGTCACAGGTTTGGTCCTGGCTGTTTGTCATGGTTCATTCTCTGCTGGCACACCTCATGAATCTCAGTTTGTTTTGTATAACTGTGAGAAGTCTGGAATAATGTTGGTTGCCCCTTCTCCTTTTCTTTTAGTTATAGCTTCAGTGTTTCCTGGAGAAACAAATGGTCAGTCAAAAGGGCTCTAATTTAGTATTTGGAGGTTTCCCTACTTTGCTTACTCAGCTTACTGCTACTTCATCACAGATCTTTTTGTGACACTTGGGTAGGTTACTTTACCCCGGATTCTCAACTATTTAACAGAAATTTGGCTCTAAAATATATTCATGATTTTGTTTGTAACACTGAAGCTTAGAAAGCCATAATCGCACTTTCCTATCATACAGCAGTACCTAGAGGGGAAACATGGGGGGAAAAAAGCAGATATCATAGCACAGGGAATCATCGAAGTATCAAGACACTTGAAAAAGAGATGCAATGGAAAGTGAAATAGATCGCAGATTCTAAAAAATAGAATACAGGAATCGTTGAATTTCTTGTGTCCACTACCCCTCAACTCAAAGGCTATGGTAATGTAAAATTATATTACAAGAACCATGAAAATGGCTAAGAAGGGAATAGAGAATTCTAGAAACATGACGTGCCAAGAATCAGGGTTCATATTCTGCAAAAATATAAATTAATATTAATTAGTATCAATATTAATTAATGTTCTGGTCCAAAATAGCATACTAGAACCTGCTTTCATAAAGGTTAGGAATCCAGCACCTTGTTCTAATGCAAGCCAGTATTTTCTTGAGCATATTGTCTAGGACTGAGCCACTTGTAAATTTTCTTTGGTGTCACAGCAAAAGCATGACTAGGACACCACCTGGTCAGTTACTCCATGTGTGATGATCACATGCAGGAAAAATACTATGAGCACAATGTATTTGTGAGACACATTTGCTGGCACAAGATGCTCTTTGCTGCGGTTCCCAGAGGTACCTGGACTCCCAGCTGTAATAAGCAGGGAAGAAACTAATGTGATCACAAGACGGAGGGTGACATTCTCCAAATGTCACGGTCACTCTCAAATCCAGTTCCTTCATAGCACTAACGTTACAGACTTGTTTATTAAGCTAGGTAAATACCTTTCTTTCCAGAAAGAGAGTCAGCATGAGCTGAGGAGATAACCTCCTGCTATTTCTTATTTGCTATTTTTGCTGATGACAAGAGAAGGTCAACAGAACAGGGCATGGCAGACTTGCTGAAATATTCCTCTATCTCTGGCGAGAGACTTGACAAATTATTAATACCATTATCCAGTTGTACGCTTCTCATCAAGGACTGAACGTGCCTGTATGCTACAGGGATAACAGAAAAGTAAATAACAGCCCATCCAGAAAGTGTGCTAAGTATACAAAACACCACACACTTTAACTTGCCACATGCTTTTACAGTCCTTCACAAAAAACATCATTATGCAGTAGTTGTGTGGTGTTTTTCACCTTCAGGGTGTTGAAATAACATTGATCGTCTTCTGAAGCAAGATATCTGTGTCAGAGTTAGCTACCCTAAATTCCTGTTAAAGCTGATGAAAAGAAAATGGGCCATTATAAGACCCAACTCGCTTCCTCCAAAAGCAGAAGCCATATGAATCACATCCTAAAAGCACTTATTTGTTTCCATCACCTACAGAAAGAGCACTGAGTAACCAGCTCCGAAGCAGCTGTCAACAGGAGAAGGCTGAGGCAGTGATTCCCATCCCTGGGCAACAGATCTAAGCAGGGTTTTGAGGATCAGCGCAGGAAGGACACAAAGTGCTGGGAGACATGTGGCCTGAAAGAGTTTGGTGGAGCTGTGACAGCAGAGGTTGATCCAGGCTGTAGAGGCTTCATGTGCACTAACAAATTTATAAAAATTACACAGGCAAACTCCTGCTGTCTTCCACATATGTCCTCAGTGTCAAGCTCAGCTTTAACGTGCTAGTAGCCTGACCCCATTTGCCTGTACAGTGGCACTGCTGCAGTTCGGGACCTCGATGGTAGCCCCGAGTAGCACAGATTAGCCCTTCTGCCTGCAGGAACTGCAACCCGTGGGGTGTGTGCAGGTCTGGAGGGAAGGGACGTTATTTGGAGATCACTGTGCCACCACTGACTTGCTGAAGTCACTCCTTCAGCCAGGACACCTGAAATCCAGGAGGCAAAAAGAATCTAACCATGTGTCTGGCAGTTTTGTCTGTCATGGTGGGCAGCCACTCCTGCCAGACCCTGAGAGACAGCAGCCACCACACTAAAAAATTGCCAGCTTCTTGCACATGAGGCATGAAGATATCAAACCCATTGCTAGGGACTAACTGAGCTTCCTTGTGGAGGTGTTTGTCCCTCTCATTGACTATACTCAGACCCTCCTTCTTCCACCGTACGACAAAAGTGCATAGGAAATACGCAGTCTTGACATCTTGATTTAAACACAGCACACTGAAGTAAAATGCTTACTCCCTAATGATTTCAGTAGGGCTTGGACTTCACCAAAGAAGAGAATAATGACCTTGATGTGATCTCCTGTCATACTGCCACCAGCATATCGGCTAGGTAGGAACCAGTGAGTCCGACTTCAGATCAGAGGCAGTTATGGGGAGCTGCTTAGTGCCGCCCAAGGAGGTAGAGACCTTTGGCAGGGAGGACATGCACTCAGACACTGGCTGAGAGGTGTGCCCTGCTTTTCTGGCCCACATTTGGGAAGGTAAGCTGGATTTTCACACCTTCGGTAGGTGCCCGTGTGAATATTGCAGTTACCACCGGGTAACATGGGCTGCAACCGTATGCCCTTGTTAAGGCTGATATCGCAACCCCGCAGAACTTAAAGCCTGTAGGAATGTGCTATGGTGTGTGAAAGACCGGTCAAGGCAGCACAGGTGTTTGGGCACAGGGGCTAAAAAGACCTGCTAGGAAGGCAGAGGGAACGCGTACCTGTGAGCACCCACGAGGGAAGAGTGCTCAGTGGCAGGAGGTGTTTACCCTCAGCAGGGCTGCTGAGAGGACAGTGGTGCTCAGTACATAGATGTGGCTCCCACAAGCTCAGGTAGGCAAGCTGGACCAGCTTTGTTTCCTGACCATGTCACAGCCTCCCTATGTTATGGAGCAATCTGAATTTACCTTATATGATTTTTCTATGCCTTAGTTTCTCTTTAGTGGAAAGGAAGTATTAAGTCTTCCCACCTCCCCATGATGCACAGTCATTCATGTTTCTGGGCCAGGTGAAGTCTTGCAAGTTGCTCAGCTGATAATCCTCCAAGCAGTTGATGTAAAGTTAAATATAGGGCTGATACAGGATCAATCTGTCTCAGAAGGCTGCTTCTCCACCTTTCAAAGACGGCCAACACAAGAAGTGGATCAAGAAAAGGATATCAGATTGCAGTGGGCCTAAAGTTTACCTTGGCTGAAACAGGGCCATCCTCTCAGAATATCAGTCCAAAATGGAGTTTATTAAAAAGCAGTGAGGTAAACCCCACGTGCAGCAGCAAGGGGTATTGTTCTACA